>NC_089597.1:30773221-31373221 GCF_019320115.1 Miscanthus floridulus | reverse complement strand
GTATACTCAGCAAAGCATTTGTCGAGTGTTATACTCGGCAAAGGACGCTCGGTAAACAGTTTATCGGCAAAGACCTCTTTGCCGAGTGCACTTTATCGGGCACTCGGCAAAGCCTTTGCCGAGTGCTAATCTGACACTCGGCAAAGAAAAGTCGCCGTGACAGCGAGCGCCACTGTGACGACGGCTTTGCCGAGTGTCAAGGTCAAGCACTCGGCAAAGGTCGCCGCTTTGCCGAGCGCCGTTGACTCAGACACTCGGCAAAGGTGGCCGCTGTGCCGAGTGCCACCGGCAAGACACTCGGCAAATAGGCGACCTTTGCCGAGTGCCTTGCACATGGCACTCGGCAAATCTATGATTTTTGCCGAGTGCAATGACCTTTGCACTCAGCAAAGTGACTGAAAATAGCCTTTTTTTATTTGTTTTTTACATCTCATCCAAACAAACAGAATATATATAACAAACGTCACCAACATCACATATATATCATCAACAACACATATATATCACCAACACCACATATATATCACAAACGTCACATATATATCACAAACGTCACATGTCTCACAATATAACACAAATAAGTTCACAAGTAATTCAAGTGCTCCATCATCTACAACCACAATTGCAAATAGAAGTACCATTAACAACCACAAGTATCATCATCAAGATGGCCAATGAGACTGATTTGGTGAAGGATTCGTTGAAGCATGAGTATCGTTCGATGCCGCCGATTGATTATGCACAAAGGAGAAGAGATTGCATGTGTGAGACAAGATAAATATATACCATACATGAATAAAACTTTCATACTCCATTAGGTTTGACCGTAAACATGAACATACAAACTAAAACATTTATACTCACAAGAGTAGAATAGTGAGGAGGTGGAGGGGGAGCGAATAGTGAAGGTAGCGGAACTACACCCGTAGCGGCGCCAAGACTTTGCATGTACTGAAGAATGTCCGCCATCCTCCGTTGCTCGGCCTCCCGCTCGGCCTCCACCCTCTCCATCTTCGCCGGCATCTGCTCCCGTATCCTCCTCTCTTGTTCTAGTTGGGCCTACAATATATTCACCCCAATGTTACAATAATGCAAAGGAAAGGTATGATCAAACGCCACTCCCGGCACAAGTTGTGCGTCTCCTCCCACTTGTGTGAGCACCACTTGTCCACCATATGTACCCAGCACTAGGGATGCGCGGCGCACCAATAAGAAATCATCTATAGGCCATCAAGTACATGACATGTCAGGAGATGAAATTAAGCCTGCCTAATCTCAAAAGGAATCAGTATTAATGTTCTATATTTACCTGCACGTACTGGTCCCGGGTCAGCGTCATGGTTCTTGCGTCCCTTTTGGTGACCTTCATTCCAAGGGCGGTCCTGTGGTAAGTTACGATGGTCTAGATGCGCGTCTCGTAATGCATGTCCACGACCAATTTTTACAGCATTTGGTAGCCACCGCATCCACCCTGGCCTCATGTCCGTCCTGGCATCTAAAGAAATCCTGCATACAAACATGATGTATCCATTCATTATTTCAAGAATGTCCAATGAATACGATGTATTGAGCAATGTAGTGCGAGGAAGACTTACCGGTAGCTCTTGCTTCACCCGCTCTGCCTTGTTGTTGAATACCTTGCGGTCCCGATCTGCAGCATCAGGGGCGGCGGCATAGTGGTCAAACGAGTAGGCCGGCCCCGTCACTCCGGCGTACTCAACCAGACCAGGGAAGTGCTCCTTGCACAGAAGACCAAGGATGCCATTGACTTAGCGTGTGTGAGCACCTCCACTCGCCACAATCGTCCAATTCCTACCCAAGTGATTAAGAAAAATTATTAGTTTCTATTTTGATTTTCACCATATCATATAAAGTAGTGATAACATCTAAAGTTACTTACTATTCCCCCTCGGATCGAATCAGCGAGCGTCTCTCATGAGGTATCGGTCGCTGAGGGAGGCTCGCGGGACCTCGTAAGTAGATGATCAATGAACTAGAGGAAGTGGAACCCCCTGCTGTATCATCGTCCTCCTGTGCGTTCTCCTACACCTCCTCCTGTGCGTCCTCCTGCGCCTCCTCGGCGTTCTCCTGGGGCACCTACTCCTCCTCCTCCTCCTCACGCGACAGGGCAACAGGCGACGGCTCCCTCCTGCGGCTGCTCCTCCTCCTACTCTCCCCCGGTGCAGCGGTCGTTGTCCTTCCGTACAAGGATGCTAGCTTCCTCATCCCACCGCCCACCATCTTTATTCAATCACCTGCAATTAAAAACAGTAAACCAATAAGCACAGATAAATAAGAAGTACTTAGAAAGAGATGCAAAATAAACAAAATGTAATTACAAAATAACATAGTATTACATGTATTAGAAATAATCTTCATGATTGGGATTAGCTGGATCATAAGTCTCGTCATCAGTATCAATCATGTCAAAATAATCAATACTATCCGAATGAGCAATGTTGCCATTGTCATTGTCTAAATGTAATTGCCCAAGCATTTGTAAGTCCTTCACATCTTGCACCTCATCTCCAGCGTCCTCTTCAATAACCGTTTCATTGTCTACTTCCATTCCAATCGCTTCGGTTAAGTCTATCTCAAACCTCCGTTCTAGTCCCTCTTCTTGAAAGAACTCTCCATCATATGTGTTTGGGTCTAAGTTGTAATCTTCATCATTTGGGACAGGCACTTTACCATGTGGTGATACCCTGTGCACAATATCCCAACCCTTAAGATGCCTTTTGGTTTGACACGCATATGGGAGATAATAAAATTGTGTGGCCTGTTGGGCCACAATATAGACATCGTCTCCTGGTAAGACAGAATCCTATCGAATTTCGACTAGCCCAAGATTAGAATATGTCCGTCTTGTTACTTCAGGATCAAACCAATGACATTTGAATATGACGGGATTAAAAGGTTTGGAACCATGAAACTTGAGTTCGTATATTTCTTTAATTCTTCCATAATACTCGACCTCATCAACGTTGGGCATAAAAACTCCAGAACTTGTGGTTCTTTGATTGGGCCGACTCTACTCGTAGCTTGTTGTGCGAAAGCGATATCCATTCACGTCATAACCAGAAAATGACATGATCCTATAGGCAAAGCCATCGACAACCTATCTCAACTCAGCATGCATAGACGCATCCCTCTGGCCCTGCAAGCTCAAGCAGGATACATCGTACGAGTAACTTGGAATGTTAAACTAAGTACGAGCTAAATTGGACGGTACCTTCTGTTTGAAACAAGAAATGAAATCGGGCATTCCATTTCCCACACACTGTCTAAGAAGGGTATCTAGCTGCTGTGGGGTAGGATCTCTTGATTGATGCCAGAATTCATGAAGAAATTCTCTGTACCAACGAGAAATAAGGGGGTTGGATGTAGAATAGTGACAGCATATTTAATAAGTTCATTGAGAACTTACTGCATGTACAGCGCCACTTCATCAAGGTTGGTCAACAAGTATAGCATGATATGGCGCCACTCTTCATGATTCAAGGTCTTGGGGGTCGATGCACTTGCGCTTCCGAGTTGCCCTCAAAAAAAGGTGAGGTTCGATTCATTTTCGCTAGCATTATAACGAGGGGGTGGATTATGCACGCTAGGGAGGTTGTCACCATAGTATGTTGTTGTGAAGTTTGCCACCTCCTTCAGAATGTATGCCTCTGCAATGGAAGCCTCGATTTTGCATTTATTTCTACATTTCTTTTGAAGAACCTTTAGATATCTTTCGATTGGATAGCACCAACGACCCTGCACGGGCCCCCCCATTCGTGCCTCATATGGGAGGTGCAAAATCAAATATGGCATCGGATTGAAGAAGCCGGGTGGAAAGATCTTCTCCAACTTATAGAGCAACACAGGTGCCATTCTTTCAAAGTCAACAATCACGGTCCGAGATAACTCCTTGGCACAAAGCTGGCGAAAGAAATAGCTCAACTCTGTTAGCACTAGCCAGACATGCTCAGGGACATAGCCTCGAACCATCGCCGGAAGAAGCCGCTCAATCCATATGTGGTAGTCATGACTCTTCATCCCTAAGACTCGCATAGTAGATAAGTTCACTCCCCTCCTTAGATTAGCTACATACCCATCAGGGAACATTAACGTCTGGATCCATTCTAGTACGTCCCTCCTTTGGGGCTTGCTCAAGACAAAATCGGCCTTAGGCCTTCTCCATGTCTTGCCACGACTAGGAGGCTTCATATGTAGGTTTGGTCTATCGCATAACGTTGCCAGATCCACTCTAGCCTTAACGTTGTCCTTTGACTTGTTAGGAATGTCCATGATTGTTGCCCAAAGTGCCTCAACGACATTCTTTTCAGTGTGCATTACATCAATGTTGTGTGGAAGGAGAAGGTCATCAAAATAGGGGAGCTGAGTCAAGCCCGACTTATGAGTCCACATATGTTGCTCACCGTATCCCACAAAACCACCTTCTGAATTGACCATGAGACCATCTATCTATTTATGAACCGTGGCACCAGTCATTATCGGTGGTGCAGGGTCTGTCACTACGACATCTTTCGTAAAGTTCTTGATGTCTCGTCTGAATGCATGGTCAAGAGGGAGGAATTGCTGATGTTTATCGAACGATGAATACTTGCCACCCTTCTACAACCAAATGAACCTCAGACCTTCCTTGCATACTGGGCATGGGAACTTCCTGTGAACACACCAGGTATAGAATATCCCATACGCCAGGACGTCATGCAAGGAGTAGTGGTACCAAACATGCATTTTGAAGTTTTCCTTTGTAGCTCGGTTGTATGTCCATACCCCTTCCTCCCAAGCATGGACCAATTCATCAATCACAGGCTCCATGAACACACCCATATTATTCCCCGGGTGTCCAGGAATTATCAACGACAAGAATACGTTCTGTCATTGAAAGCATACGCCAGGAGGGAGATTGAGGGAGATAACGAACATGGGCCAACATATGTATGGGGTAGCCATCATTCCATAAGGATTGAACCCATCTGTTGCCAGTGCACCACGTACATTACGAGCCTCTTTAGCTTTCTCATGATGAATGCCATCAAAGTGGGTCCATGCTTCACCATCGGATGCATGTACCATCCTGTTAGGATTGTATCGTTTGCCATTTTTGTGCCATGTCATCTATTTCACAGATTCCTTGGTCATGTATAGCCGTTGGATCCTCGGTATGAACGGAAGGTGTCGTAGGATTATCACGGGAATGTCAAGCTACCTATTCTGGCCATCACCAGAATCTACCTCTAGGAACCTAGAGGATTTACACTTTGGACAGTACTTTGCTTCCACATATTCTTTCCTAAATAGGACGCACCCTTTGGGCAAGCATGTATCTGCTCATACGGCATCTTAAGTGCATGAAGGAGTTTCTATGACTCGTGCATGCTCTTTGGCAGAAGGTGACCCTCCGAAAGCAGACTGCCAATAACTGTCAATATACCATCGAAGGCGTCGCGACTCAGGCTATACTGGGACTTTAACGCCATTATGCGTCCAATGGCATCCAGTTGAGAAACCTTTGTCTGGCCATGAAGGGGTTTCTGTGCCGCAGCAAACATGTCATGGAACGCCTTTGCGGTTGCCTCTGGCTCCTCCTCCGTACGTCCTTCAGTGAATTGTGCCTCGTGATAGTCATTTAACATGTTTGCTACCCCAGCATCAACATCATAATCCTCGATGCGTGGTCTCACCACCTCCTCTCTCATACGATCGGCTTCACCATGGTAGACCCACCGGGTATAGTCTGCCGTAAATCCATTCTTCCAAAGATGTTCCCCCATGACCTTCTTCGTTTGTCTTTTCCTGTTTGCACATTTGCTGCAGGGATAGCAAATTTTACTCGCTCCTTTAGCAGCCACGCCAAATGCCCATTCCAAGAAAGCATCGGTCTTGTCGATCCATTCATTAGTGACCTGACCCTGACTTGTGCTGCCCGTGTACATCCACTCACGGTCCTCCATCCTCTAACATATATAGTGGCGAGTAATATAAACATCAATTGTATCTACATGATGTTCCTACTATCTAATAGGTGAGGATAGGTCCTAATCCCACCCGTGGATCCGTAGATGAGGTTTGTTTCCATGCTCTACTCCTATCCGAGACAGAATTTTGGCAGCACCTCCCCGCTGTTCTCCAAATACACGTCCTGCAAGGGAGAGTGTGTATCCAGAGAACAACAGGGAGATGATGCCTAAACTCTGTCTCGAATCGGAGCAGACCATAGAAACTAACCCCACCTATGCATTCGCGGGCTATCCAAAAAACGTGGACAATTCAAAACAGATACAGTTTTAGATATGGAAATATCTGCATATTTCCAACTGTATCTCTTTCGAACGGGAGACGCCTAACTGAGTTACATGATCTACGACCATGATATGGAAAGAGGGGTTATACCTAAAGTGGCGGTGGAGTCAGCCTAGTGGGGCCGTGGCGGGTCAGTGTAGTGGCGAGGCGACGCAGTGCAGGCAGACCCGCAGCGGCAAGGAAGGCGATCGGGGTCGCCGAGGTACTCCGGCTCCACTCCGACGGGCTCTTCTCTACAAAAAAGAAACATAAAACTGTCAATACAAAATTTCGGCAGCATCTTCCCTACACGGTGAGGTTTCCAAAACATGCAAGAAAACCAATGGCACGATGGCCAACATGCACATATATATGAACGGCACGATGGCTGACATGCATAAGACTATATCCAGCCACATATATATAACAATGTCACAACCACTACTACGACTCCTACGACTACCACCACTGCTACTCTACCACTACTACTACCGCAACTACTAGTAATACTATGACAACGACGATGGTAGGGCATACCTAGTGGGCGTCGTAGGGCAGCGGAGGGTGAAGGGGCCAGGGTGCCGGTGGACAAAGCGACGGATGGGGAAGCACCGAGGACGTGGCAACGGCGGTCGGGGCGCCCCCTCCTCATCCTTCTTCTTCTTCCTCCTTCCTCCTTCTTCCTCCTCCTACTTCTCTTCCTCCTTATTCCTCCTTCTTCCTCTCCCCCTCTCCTCCTCCTCCTCTCTTTCTCCTCCTCCTCCGGAGATTCTTGCAACTTCTTCGGAGATTCTTCGGTTTGCAAGCATCGTACGTGATAACTTGCACGAAACCTTCTCAATTTTTTATCACAGCCTCCACATATGATATCATGACATCTCGACGAGTTTCAAGATTTTCGGTCTTCGTTTGCTTTTTATAGAATTTAAAAATAACTCGACCGCAAGTTCGTGGTCATGTTTCGTGAACAAGATGTTCGAAATTGGTGGTATGTTCCTGGATACGGCCTCACATTATACTAAATAACATGAATATCATTTTTTTTTCATTATTCGAATGACTAGCAGTTATAATTTGAATTATCCAAGAAAATTCAATTAAATGAAATAAATGAAAGAAATATAGAAAAAGTTCGAGAAATGTGTCACATTGGAACATGGAGTACTAGGTATTGTATGAGGACTACAGAAAAAGTTTGGAGATCAAAAGTAAAAAAAAATTGGTTTGCCGAGTGTCAAAAAATGACACTCGGCAAATCAGAGCTTTGCCGAGTGTCAGGAGAAGACACTCGGCAAAGGGTTAACGGCGGCGGCCCTTTGACGAGTGTTCTGGTTTGCCGAGTTTCGAGCACTCGGCAAACCTGGTCTTTACCGAGTGTTATTATTTGTCGAGTGCTCGGAACTCGGCAAACTACCTCTTTGCCGAGTGCCAGTTGCTTGCCGAGTGCTTTATCTCTGGCACTCGACAAATAGCCTCTTTGCCGAATGTCCGATAAAAAGCACTCGGCAAAGTATGGGACACTCGACGAAGAAGCTGTCTTTGGTAGTGTATTGATCGAGACCTTGGCGTGCTCCCCTGTCCTTCGAACCTCTGGCCCATGGGCTCGTTCTCTCTTGTTCTTATATACAGCTTAAGTTTGTACAGTGCCTTTTTAAGCTTCCTTCTCAAAAACAACAAAGCACGAGAACACAGACCGCATTATGCACGAGCAACCTTCGACGAGACTTGAGAGTTGAGACTACTACGATGCAGAGTTTCAGCAATATAGATCTTACTGTTACTTGCAGTTGCGCTTGCGCGTTTTGATTCCAGCAACCGTTCCTTTGAACCACCTTCACTATGCACATCCACACACATAATCTATCCTTCCTCCTTCGTTTTCGTGCAGTTGATTTCATTTCATACATGTTCGTGGCCATTGCATTCTCCGTTGGAAAATCAGGCACGTATAGGAGATGACCCGTCAATCAGGCTTGCCGCTAGAGGCCTTTCGCCCTCTTTCCTGGAAGGAGCATAGCGCCTAATTTTTTTAGAAATAACTCTATCAATTCCCTTGCTGCTAGCTAAAATCAAGGTGGAAGCTCACACTTAGTGGATCGCAGGAGCGAAGCACCTTGGTGAGGTTCTGCTAGTCATATCGGCATGCGATGTTTCCAACTTGTGTCTTCTCTTCCTTGAAGTGCAAGGTGTGGCTACCGTTAAGCTCTATTCTATTGTTTTTATTTTGCTTTCTCTAATTTTAATATAAAAACAACAGTTCCTGCTAATTGAGTATTCGGATACGGATACGGATACGGTATAGGATGTTGAATATCCGGACTCGGATACGGACAGATCTAAACCCCTCTAAACAGATTCGGTCTCGAATACGGTCGGAAAACATCCGTACCGTTTTCATCCCTAGTTATCAACGAAGATGAAAGTCTTCTGGACTTTGGCAAAGGTTATACTACTTTCTAGACTTCAGCTCGGTCTTTCCAAAAATGCGACTACATCAACTCACCCGTCTAGTCGCTCATAAGTATTAGGAAGTCACTCATCAGAAGTCTTTATTTGGAGAAGAAACACAATTTTTTTCTTAATAATATGAAGAAATTCCACGCACAGGAATGGCCGTGGACAGTCAGAAAACAAGTTCAATTACATATCAATATACATATACATATATACTTGATGTTGGGAATCCCTGTAGTTCCGCCCTTTGTCTCATGGATGATATGTCGTTGTGTTCCAGTTAGTTTGATTTTCACCTTTTTCATCTCTTTTCCCATGTTTATTAGTTATTACTTTAAAAAGTCCATTGTAATCTTAGAAAATTTAGATCATACGTTTCAATACTTTTGATCTTTTTACCCAAGAGCAAAGGGTGCTTATTATAATTTCTGAGTTGTCCAATAGGCAGCTATTGCTTACATCTCTAAATAGCACCTAAAACTTCTAATTACTCTGTGCTCTATAATAATACAATAGCCATCGCTAATTCCCGCAGCAACGCACCAGGAATTCTTCTAGTTATTCATACGTACAGTACTGTACTACCAAATTCCTCAGGTTCTCTTCTTCAATGTTCCATCAGTTCCGCCGGGATGAAGACATCAGATATTCACATTACCAAGCAACTCCCATCTTTGTATTCTACTATGGTGCAACTCCATTCTAGTTTCATTAGATTCAATTCAAGCGTAGAGAGAGTGGGTTACTAGCCCATGGATGTAGCCAAACAGGAGAAACTGTGATGTTTCAAGCACAGATAGAGAAGTTGCAAACTGAGCACAACTTAGATTTTTGGGTTACTTATGGTAGAATATGGGAAAAGTTAAATGTGCTCCCACTCCATGCACTGTTGGATGTGCATGGACTGCAGTGCACACATCTCCATGCATATCCAACGGTGCATGGAGTGGGAGCACATGCTCTTAAGGGCAAAAAAAACTACCTCGGTAGAACATGTCCATAGGTTTAAGTCCTCCAAGCCGGTGGACAGTAAGGCGTCTATAGTGACCTTGTCAATCTCAAAATTTATCAGTCTAATTCAGTTCTTCGTAGGTGTTCATAAGAGTAGTATGTGCGTGCGTATGTCCTTAGATGAGTGTCTGCTTGTGTGTGTGAGCGTTTGTGTCTATATTGAGTCTCAAAGAAAATAGAGAAGTTAATATAGCAGCTTGGCGACCGGAAGGCATCGAGTAGGGACAGAACCGAACATAGGGTCTCCTTTTTCTGCCTTTCTCCTTCGTTTCTTCGACAAACTACTGCTCCATTCTCTTGCTCACTTTCCTCAATTGTGTGTTAATAGCACACGGACTCGCCGAGCCGCCCGTTGCTATGAATGAAGCTCTGGACAGAAGAGAGACAAGCCAACTCATCCTAATCGATTTTGTGCGTCAGCCCACACCCGCCTGAGCCCATGCTAGGGACACTGTAGGGCTATGTTCCCTAGCACCATACCTTTGCAGGTGGCGTCCCACGACCGGCCGTCCCAAGTTCTTGTCTCGCCATGTCTAATTCCTGAGTGCCACACATTCCGAACAGTACATATGTTGATCACATGGGGGAATGCTTTATCGTATTTGTGTGTGAATCCACCGGTACAAAGGCTCAAGTGACAACGAAGAGGACGACAAAGAGGACGGATGGGGGTGGAAGATCGCATAAAGGATGTGGGAATACATGGCAATATGCTACATATATTTGATCTATTTGTGACCACCAATCTATCTACATGCACCTGCTCATGGGTGGCACAACCGAAGCTTTTGCAATAGACCTTGGCAACAAAAAGGAGATGAACTACTGAGCGCGATGAGGGAGAAGCCTGGAGGCAAAGGTCGTATAAATAGGGACATGGTTTTTTTTAAGGAAAACAGAGGGTGCAAGCCCCTACTGTGCTTTTATTAAAATTGAAGTTGTTTGCAGCAAGCATTACGAAAAAAAAAGTTACAAAGAAAAATAGGGACATGCATTATTGAGCACACAAAGATTTTCATACTAGAGTCATGGCGCAGCATGAGCAGACAATTGACTCGGCAGTAATGTTTAGTTGGGTGAAATTTGGGAATTTGCTTACTGTAGCACTTTTGTTTTTATTTGACAATTAGTATTTAATCATGGACTAATTAGGCTCAAAACGTTCGTCTCACGATTTCCAACCAAACTGTGTAATTAGTTTTTTTTCGTCTACATTTAATGCTCCATACACGTATCGCAAGATTTGATGTGATAGCTACTGTAGCACTTTTTGAGAAAACTTTTTCAAACTAAACAAGGCCTAACTCACAGCCGCAGGCTTGCTCATAGCTGGCTGTAACTCACCCTGAATTCATCATTCGTCACATTAGACGCCCATACAGTCACCTGCAGCCTCACTCTAACAAGCCTGCTGACACAACACATGGGGCCAATACGCTTCCTTCTTGATGACTGCATGTTCCATCCAGGAAAGAAATCGGTGAAGGGTTTCAATTCGAGTTCTGCTGTAAAATTTGCTGCTGCTACCTACTGGTGCTGGCTATATTATTAGGCGGATATGGCCGGTAATGAACATAGTACCATTTGATTGAGTTCGTTTGTTTCTTGCTCAGAACGGAGAACATGCATGTTGAATGACTACAACGCGTGCGCTGGTGCAGCAAGAAATGCATCGTGTAAAATCACTATGAAGAATCGAATTTTCATAGGCGTATATTTAGGGCCCGTTTAGTAGAACTCCGGGTCCAGTCAAAACAGCTTCAGTCGTGGATTCACATGTGGAGCAGATTCACTGGAGGAGCTGAAGCACTTTTTGTGAACCGTTTGGTTAAACAACTTCTCCTGCCAAATAAAAAGATAAAATGACGATGATACCCTTTTCTTTTTTTCTTTTCTATTTCCCTTTATTTTATTTTGCTCTCTCTTTCCTTTATTTTATTTTCTCCTCCCTTATCTCTTACTATTTCTCTCTCCTCATCCCAACCACGCATCGCTGGTTCTCTTCCATCGCCGTTCGCTGGCCAAAAGCCGCAAGCTCTGCGGCCTCGGGCGTCGTCTCGGCCACAGGTCGTGGCCGCACCTCCGTGAAAGGATCAATATGTCCAAGAGGGGGGGTGAATTGAGCTAATTCTAAATTGAGAAGGTGAATTGAGCTAATTCTAAATTTTTGAAAAATTAAGCCCTACACTTAGCATATTTCACCCCTTATATCTAGAATGTGTTTCTATTGTTCTCCCGTACAAAAGTTTTGCACCCTAGGTTCCAATCCAACTCTAGCATGACAATTCTAGGAATATAAAGACATGAAATAAATTGCTCAAATGTAAATGCTCAATGTAAAGAGAGGGAAAGGAACACGGCGATATTTTCCCGAGGTATCGGAGAGTCAACACTCCCCACTAGTCCTCGTTGGAGCACCCGCGCAAGGGTATAGCTCCTCCTTGATCCACGCAAGGATCAAGTGCTCCTTACGAGCTGATTCTTCGATACTCCGTCGCGGTGAATCGCCCACAACCGCTCACAACTTGACTTGGGTCATCCACAAGCTCCGTCGGATGATCACCAAGCTCTCAATCACCACCGAGCCATCTAGGTGATGGTGATCACCAAGAGTAACAAGCACAAACTCTCACTTGACCAAGACAAGCCTAATGAGAAAGGTGGATGCACACTTGCTACTCCCTATGCACTAATGAGGTCCTTAATATTGGATTATCAAATCTCAATCACCCCACTAGACTCTTGCTCTTCCTTGCACTCTAAAGGTGTTTCTTAGCTGAACAAATGGGCAAGAGACCACCCATTAATGAGTGGAGTAAATATTTATACCCCCTCATTCAAAATATAACGTTTGGAGGGTGAGTCATCACTCTGCGGACTAGTCAGACGCTCCGGTTAGGGTGACCGGACGCTTCGGTCAGTTGTACCCGCCATTGTGTCAGAGAGAGACGTTAAGCTCTAACCGGACTCTGACCAGCGTCCGGTCAGCACCCACCGGACGCGTCTAGACAAGAAAAAGCCTCTCTAGAACCTCTCTGGAGTGGACCGGACGCAGGCACCCCAACGTCCGGTGCTCCTCCTGGAGTGGACCAGACGCAGGCACCCCAACGTCCGGTGCTCCTCCACTCAGCGTCCAGTCAGTACCAGACGCCTGCAATTGATCAAATGAACTGACCGGACTCACCCTCCAGCGTCCGGTCACAACCAGACCAGCGTTCGGTCAATCATTTGACCCTCCATTCACTTCTAACTCGAAATCCTATGTGAATGAAGTTGACTCCAATTGATCTTAGGGCTATTCCTAAGCTACCTAGTGCTAGGTTTGACAAGTGTGCACCACACCTAACTCACTAGACTCACCTAGGTCAAGCTACTAGTCTATACCCCCCTTAATAGTACGGCCAAAGGAAAAACAAAGTTATAAACTACTCTAAGTGTCTCTCCAACACCAAACGACACTTAGAACTAGTCTGTCCTTTACCTTGTCGTCCATCCTTTAAAAACCAAAATGATTTACATCGACAGGGGCATGACAACCATGATTGCCCAATCAATTTCCATTACCATGACCTAACTCAAATTGCCTCTGCAAAACACACGTTAGTCATAGTAATCTCGTGTCGTCATTAATCACCGAAACCCAACTAGGGGCCTAGATGCTTTCAATCTCCCCCTTTTTGGTGATTGATGACAACACAACCTTGAGTATGTAAAAGAGATGAGTGAGGTTTTCAACATGCTTGGTTCATATAAGCTTTTGACAATAAGAATAAAGGTGTTAGACATACTTATATAACCTAAGCCAACATGGTGTACTTAAAAGATATGAATTAAGCATGAGTACATGAAGTAAAGCTCATTTAAATCAGAGTAAAATGCAGAAGCAAAGCAAATGAGCATAACCAAGTGACATGACACACACACACACCGATATATATATATATATAGAACTACTACCCTATAGCTGGCTACAAAATAACTTATTTTGTAGCCACTTTGAGTTACGATAATTACTATGTTAATTTACAAGATTATAGTAACTCCATACTAAGTGGTTTACTATAACGTTATGGTAAATATATCCATGTGTTATAGTAACCCAACTATCGTAAATATGTATTGACATTATCGTAAATTAGTATATAAAATTATCGTAAATGGAGGTGGCTACGGAATAACTTATTTTGTAGCTGGCTACTGAATATACTCTCCCAATTTATTATGATTTTCCAAAGTTTCTGCCATAAAAGAAAAATATATTTGCACCGAGGACCTGAACTTCCACGAAAATAAATTCTAGCAAAGTAGTCCATCCAGCCACTATTCACATGAGTCACAGACTTTGCAGATAACCCCTTGCACTTGTTCCAATTGTTGTGCAAGGTCCCTGACTCGGGTTAGAACAGAGGAGGCAGAGGAGGATCGCCGGTGCCGGCCAGAGGAGGCTGGTCGGCGGCGGGGGAGTGGCGGCGGAGCAGTTGAGTTGGGTGCTGAGGTGCGGTGAGAGACCTAAAACTAAGCTGCATCATCCTCTGACCCTGAACTCTGAGCGGTCTGACCCTCTATTGCTAGAAGTGAAGGTGAAGTGGTCTGGGTCTGCTCAGTAACTGGCGCGGCCTATAACTCTAGAGGTGTCACTGTAGGAAGTGGAGCCACATCTGCCTCTGTCATTGTCGCTGAAGCCTCAAGTGTAGGAGTGACTGTCTGAGGTGGCTCGGATGATGCAATAGACAATGGAATTATCTCGGTAGTCCCGGTAACTAGAGCAGCTGTGGTAGGGATAGGGACTCAGAACACTAGAGGTGTAGGATGCCCTATAAGCTCACTGAAGGTAGTGCTAAGACTCCTAGAGACTAGGGTATCCGTCACTAACGCCTAAAAAGTTTGAGTCAGAGTGAAGCCCGCAACAATAGGAGTAAAGTACGGACCCTGAGCCATCCCTGGTGAAGCAAACCACTGAGACACCTGCTCTGTAGGTGAGGTAAACTGAGGAGTTGGCTGTCTCTGACTTGGAAGCCCATTAGGCTATACAGCTGGAGTAACTGGAGTGATGGTGGTAGGCTGGACTATCTAAAATGTAGAATGCTGAGGATCAACCCCTATAGCAGTGAATACATGCTACATGAAGCCGAGTAACTGCTACTGAATCATAAGTTGCTACTGCTGCATGGCCTGTTGCTGCCGCTGAAACTCATCATGTTGTGCCTGGACCTGAGCAAGTGCAGCGGCTATCTCCTGTGCCTGACGTGCCTGGTCCTGCCTCATCCACTCAAGTATAGCTACGAGTGTCGAGTCTATCTACAGTGGCTATGGTGGAGCTGAGCTAGAGCCACTGGCCTCTCTATCATGAGGATGAGGTGCCATCTGCGGAATCAGCTGATAGTCATCGTCTGAGTTGTCACTCGGGTCGCTCTCAACCTCATCTTCCTATTATGCATCAAGCTCCTCCTCCTCTATCTCTGCGATGCCCCTGATGATCTCATCCTGCTAAGCTATTGTCTCAGGTACCTTTGGGCAATGACTTGGCTGGTGAGGTGTCCTCGCGCGACTGTGACGTAGCATCTGGCTCATGTCATACTGTGGAAACTCAGTGGTAGCACCTGTCCACTCTACCATTGTCTCTAGAGACTTGTGTGTAACTGCCTTTCGGAGTAGGAAAGTGATCCAATAAACATAAGGCAGCTGACGGTGACCTTTGAAGCCCTATGCTAGTGTGTCCTCCATCTCTGAAAGCATCACATCTCAAATATCAAAGATAGTCTAAGACACCAGGTAATGCACTAGCCACAGCTGAATTTGAGTTAGGCCCTTGTGGTAGCCCTTCCTCGGGAGCAGAGTCCTCCTCATAATAGCATCAAGGAGCCAAGCTGTAGGTGTAAGGTCATGTGGTGTCCTGCTCGACCCTTCGCCAAATGGCTCTATGAAGCACGGTCTGACAAGATTTGTGGGTGGCACAAGTCTGTCGTGAGGGCATCTCAGAGGCTCTGTCTGTCCATAGCATGTCTCATGAAGACGAATAGGTGACTCTAGAATCCTCGGTATCTCTCTAACCCTCGAGCTCTGGAGCCTATAGTCACGCCCTCAAAAAGCAAAATGAATAAACCTATGTCTCAGGTCAATCCACAAGGAGTAGAACTCACGGACCCAAGATGGAACATATCGACCAGTCCGTCCAAGGAGATCTGACAAGCCTGGCAGATAAGAGAGGTGAGGATGGATCTGCTCGCCTACAGCTGCAACTAGAGACTCTAAGGAGCATACCCACTGAGATCTAAAAGCAACACCGCTGTTGAGATATGCATTTTAGATGTCCTCCTGCAACATAGTGTATAAGTTCTCTGAGGCACGCTCATCCCGCCTCGATAGACACCAATCCTCAAACTGTACAAATCGTAGCTACTGCACCTGTCTGGCTGTGGCTGCCCTCAGGTCAAGGTGAACCACCGGAGGTGGACCCTGTGGTCTAGGAGGTGGACGAGAGCCCTGCCTTTGTGTCTGAGGCCTCGGTGACACCTGAGTGTGTGTGCGACTGGAGCATCGAAGTTGTGGCTGTGCTACCTGCTTTGTCTCCTCAACCTGCTCTCCCTGTGAAGCATCCTCTATCTGCTCTGCTGACTGTGTCTACTACTTAGTCACCCCCTGAGTCTGACTCTCCTCTAAAGAGACACGTCGTCCTCCAAGCATGATGGTCTCGGGTGGACTACCAAGACTGGCCTCAATCCTCTCCATGGCGGTCCTCTGAGCCGGTGACAACTAATCGCCTATATGAATGACACTGCCATATCCACCTATCTCGGCTCGTTCTGCTGCGGCTGCTACTACTGCTGCTCTCTCTGCCTCAACATCATCGAACTTGCGCTTCTTCTTTGTAGTATTTTTTGCCTTTCCTTTTTGCTGAGCAGTCAGGCGAGGCGGGGGCCTTAGATCCTCATCGCCGGGACCACCCCCGACATTCTTGCAATGAGCCATCTCTGAGGCTGACAAGAATCACTGCCATTGATAAGGAACAACTGCCAACTAACACTCGTGAGGCTTGGCCTCAATCCATACTCGCAGGCTTGGCCCTGAGTTTACTGACAACAGCCAAATCAACCATAAGAGTACTGACTCGCTGCACGATGGAATAGATAGGAAATATAAATAATCACTATATTCATCTAGAGCTGAGAAACCCTAAGAAGCAAGCAATAGAAAAGAAATTGAAATCGATAGCTTGCTACCTGATGAAATCTGACGATCCAGCGATCGACAAGCAAGGTTACACCTAGGGCTAGGGTTGCTGGCGCCTAGACAGGAAGCTCGATGGCGCTAAGTAGACCGGAGATGGATCACCTCGTGGTGACGCTCATGAAGAAGTCAACGACGGCCACAGCGGCGCAGGCACGATGACACGGGAAGGGCGGCACGGGCACTGTGGTGTGGTGGTGGTGCTGTAGAGCTTGACTGCGTGAGGTAGGCATGGGTGCGGTGGTGGAGGCGCAGGCGCGGGCGCGGCGGCGCGACGAGGCGGGCACTGCTGCGTAGGCGCTGTGCAGTGGTGGCACGGCAGAGCTTGACTGCGCGAGGTAGGCACGAGTGCGGCGGTGGAGGCGTAGGCGTAGGTGCGGCGGCGCGATGCAGGCGGCATGGGTGACCTAGGTACGAACGAGGTGAAGACAAAGGGGAACTATTCATGGTGGTCCCCATGTGACAGAGAAGAAAAGGAATTTTAGATTCACTCGGATTCAACTCATCGAACGCACCGGTGGCAATGACTGGACGCTGTCACCCGGAGTCCGGTCGACAATAGAGAGGTCCAAAACCCCTCAAGTCACGACCGGGCACGTCTGGTGCCTCATGATCGGACGCACAACAGAGTCCGGTCGATCCTAACATCTTCTTCTTTGTTTGACCGGACGCTGGATGAACACTGTTCAGCGTCCGGTCACCATTTTTTAGCAAATCTTCAAAGTTCCTTTGCGCTGCCTTTTTCTAATCGAGTCCCAACTTCAATAAGACAAAAAACACCAATTAGGACTGATGTGAGAGACCTCTCTCAAGCCCTCAAATTTTTTAAAGTATTTTGCCTTAGGCTATAATTCTTTTTAAGAAAATATGCAATAAAAGGGGCGAGGAGCACCATGTGACCATACAAGAGTGTTTTATGACCAATAGGAGCTTCAAATGCTCTCCCTATTTGTGGACAAACACAGCGGGTGCTCAAAAGATAACCGATAAAGAAACACACATGCACATTCAATGCAATACTTAAAAGTAAGTCTAGTTGCTTGTCAAGTTTGATCCAAGGTTAAGCTTCTTCACATGTTTTTTTGCGGCTATCTTAACCATATTAGACAAGCCATAAGTGCATTACTAAAAAAATTAAACATGTTTTATATTACAATGCAATGCAAGGGACAACATAAGCTCATTTTTTGTGAAGTTACTAAAGTCAAGCACATTGAGCTCATTCCTCAACCGACAAAATATAGCCTCATCTAGTGGTTTAGTGAAGATATCCGCTAATTGATCCTCAATCCTTACACCTTCCAGTGATATATCATTTTTAGCAACATGATCTCTAAGAAAATGATGGTGGATATCTATGTGCTTGGCGCGAGAGTGTTGAACTAGATTATTAGCAAGCTTTACCGCGCTCTCATTGTCACATAAAAGAAGTACCTTTTCTAGAACTACACCATAGTCTAGCAAAGTTTGCTTCATGTAAAGAATTTGTGCACAACAAACACCTGCGGCAATGTATTCCGCCTCGGCGGTGGATAAAGCCACACTATTTTGCTTCTTGGAGGTCCAAGACACTAGTGATCTACCGAGCAAATGGCACCCTCCAGATGTACTTTTTCTATCAATTTTGCAACCAGCATAATTCGAATCGGAATAGCCAACTAGTTAGAATCTAGCTCCTTTGGGATACCAAAGACCAACGCTTGTTGTATGCTTAAGGTACCTAAGGATTCTTTTAATGGCAACCATGTAAGCCTCCTTAGGATTAGCTTGAAATCTAGCACACATACACACACTAAACGTGTTGTCGGGCCAAGATGTGGTCAAATATAATAAACTATCAATCATAGAATGGTAGAGAGTTTGATCAACCGATTTACCTCCCTCATCTAAGTCGAGATGTCCATTTGATGGCATTGGTGTCTTGATTGGCTTACATTCATCCATTTTGAACCTCTTGAGAAGGTCCTTGGTATATTTTTCTTAAGAGATGAAAATCCCTTCTCTTATTTGCTTGACTTGAAAGCGAAGAAAGAATGTAAGCTCTCCAATCATAGACATCTCGAACTCCTTTGGCATCAATTCACCAAACTCTTAGCAATAATCTCCATTTGATGAGCCAAATATGATATCATCAACATATACTTGACAAATAAAGATCTCTCCATCAAACTTCTTGGTGAATAGTGTGGTATCAACCTTCCCAATGGTGAAGCCCTTCTCAATGAGAAAATCCCAAAGGCGTTCATACCAAGCTCTTAGGGCTTGCTTATGCCCATATAGCGCCTTGGACAACCTATAGACATGATCAGGATATCTAGGATCTTCAAACCCAGGAGGTTGATCAACATAGACTAGTTCATTTATGAAACCATTTAAAATGCACTTTTAACATCCATTTTATATAATTTCATTTCATGATGGGATGCATATGCAAGAAGGATATGAATGGCTTCAAGTCTTGCAACCGATGCAAAGGTCTCTCTAAAATCCAACCCTTCAACTTGAGAGAACCCCTTTACAACTAGTCTTGCCTTGTTCCTCACAATAATGCATTGATCATCTTGCTTGTTGTGGAACACCCACTTTGTTCCAATGACTCTTGCACCTTGTAGTCGCTCTTCAAGTGTCCAAACTTCATTATGGGTGAAGTTGTTCAACTCTTCATGCATGGCATTTATCCAATCCGGATCTTGAAGAGCTTCTGCATTTTTAGGTTTAATGCAAGAAACAAACGAGTGATATTCAATAAATGAAGCAAGTTTTTGAGAGCGAGTCATTACTCTCTTTGAAGGGCTCTCTATGATGAGATCTTGTGGATGTGCTTGTAGTAGGGGTGAATTTCTTCTATCAACCACTTCAGAGGGAGTTGTGGAGCATCAACATCTTGAGCTTGTGCCACCATTTGATCATGGGAGATATGAGTATCTTCATTTTCTACTCTCCCATATTTATCATCATCTTGTGGCTCATTTGATGAAGAGGGTGGATCAATCACTTGTACATCATCTCCATCATCTTTGGGCTTGATGTCTCCAACCGGAATGTTCTTCATGGCCTCCCTAAATGGTTCATCACCTACATCATTAAGATTCTCATGTGCTCCTTGGGAGCCGTTAGATTCATCAAATTCTACATCATATGTTTCTTCAACCAAGCCGGTGACATGATTAAATACTCGATATGCTTTGGACTTTAATGAGTAACCAATAAGAAAACCAATATCACAACGTCTTTGGAACTTCCCTAGGTGTTGCCGCTTCTTGTAGATGTAGCATTTGCAACCAAACACCCGGAAGAATGATATGTCCGGCTTCTTCCCATTTGGTAACTCATAATTGTACTCATCAAGCCTTATTCTTGCAAGTGTGATAAGTGTCCGGTTCTTTCTCTCTACTACACTATTTTGTTGAGGAGTGTATGTTGCGGAGACCTCATGCTTGATCCCTACTTCATCATAATATGCTTCAATGTTTGTGTTGTCAAATTCTTTTCCATTGTCACTTCTTGTCTTCTTGAGCTTCACTTCAAATTCATTTTGTGCTCTCTTGGCAAACTTCTTGAAACATGCGGCCACTTCGGTCTTGTCATGAAGGAAGAACACCCAAGTATATCTAGAGTAGTCATCAACTATCACAAGACAATAGAGATTGCCTCCCAAACTCTTATAAGTTGTTGGTCCAAAAAGATCCATGTGAAGAAGCTCTAGTACTCTTGTTGTTGACAAGTAAGCTTTTGTTGGATGAGTGTTTGAAACTTGTTTGCCAGCTTGACATGCACTACAAAGCTTGTCCTTCTCAAATTTCATATCCTTCAAACATCTCTCCAATTCATTCTTCATTAGCTTCTTGAGTGAGCTCATCCCAACATGTGCAAGTCTTCTATGCCATAGCCACCCAAGTGATGTTTTGGTGAATAAGCATGTCTTCAAGTTGGCATCTTCGGAGGTGAAATCCACTAGATATAGGTTGTTGTATCTAAAACCCTTGAATATAACTTGATCATCATCTTTCTTTGATACAACCACTTCCTTCTCGGTAAACAAGCATTGCAAGCCAAGATCACACAATTGACTAACGGATAGCAAGTTGAAACTCAATGAAGCAACATATAGCACATTTGATATTGAATGATCATTCGATATTGCAACTTTGCCCAATCCTTGAACTTTGCCCTTTGAATTATCACCAAATGTAATCTTTTCTTGACCATCTACTTCTTCATCCAGTGAGGTGAACATATGAGGGTCACCGGTCATATGTTGAGTACAACCACTATCAATAATTCCTGAGTGCCACCCATTCCAACCAGTTCATACATTGATCACACGGAGCACCACCATGATGCTTTATCGTGTTCATGTGTGAATACGCATACTTGATCTCTCTGTTTACTAAGCACCAATCTATCTACATGCACCTGCCCATGGGTGGCACAACCAAAGCTTTTACAATAGATCCTGGCAAAAAAAGACAGAGATGAACGATTTGGCACGATGAGGGACAAGCTCGCTGGAGGCAAAGGTGTAAACAGGGACATGCATTGACCACAAACATTTTGGTACCAGGCTATGGAGTCATGGCACAGCACATGGCAAGAAGTTCATGAGCAGACCACCTGACTCGACAGTAACTCATCACAGCACAGGCTTGCTCAGAGTTGGTTGTACTCACCCTCAGTCATATATTCATCACATTATTAGACGCTACATTCACCAGCCTCACTCTCAGAACAAGCTGGCTAACATATGTTGAATCACAGCCCTTGATTTAGTTGAACAATTAAAATAACTTGAAAAGAAGAAAAAACCGTTGCAACTACAACTAATGTTGGAAACTTGGGAATTATAAATGGCCAAATGGGCGGCAAGGCCGTAGCATGACACTGCCTGGGCCCATTGAAGGCAAGGCCGATGAACCCTTTGTGTCGTGTCGTGCCTGCTCATAGGCTGTGCCTACAGTCCAGGCAAAGTCCCGCTGAGCCGACCTTGCTCGTGCCGGCCCGATTAACACACACTGAACAGAAATCGTCAAATGGGAAATTCATTCTTCATGCACACACAGAGAAAAATCAAATCGTTAGTGCAGCGCCGTCGCCTCCACACATGCGCGGGCGGTCGCGCCGCCGTGCCCACTCGCTGGTCGGGGGGGACGCACGTACCGCTTCTCACGTTGGGCAGGGAGGTGGTGCCTGCATTATTGAATTGCAACTTTAAACTCTTAAATTCTTAGGGGTGTGAAAAAGTAGTTCCTTCATTTTTCTTTAATAATTGCATACTAAAGTGTCATCACCTAAATATTGATTCACCAAATCTGGCATAATAAGTGAATCAGACTAACAGCATAACACTCAAGTGTGAATATCTCTTCTCTTCACACATTGTTTCCTTGGGCATGATGAGTTACTCATCGTATCTCCTTTGTCGGTGGCTGGTTTCTACGCACTGATACACATACATATAATTCCCTTAACCACCGCAAGCCATGACCACTGCTGGAGGTGGCATCGCCGATGAGCAACTCCTCTTAGAGAGGATTGGGTGCAACAAAATCGACAACGTTGTTATAGGGTTAGAGAATGCCTGTGATCATGGATGTGGGGGACAAGATTTTGTGCCTGACGTACCTTGGTCCTAGTGATGAAATGTACATCCCATGTTATTATCTCTTCGTTCTGTGCACTGTCCACAATCAAACAACTGAGTTACTATACCCACTTGTCGAGTGTGTAGCAAATCCTGCCCAACTATATAGCCATGAGATTAAGTAACACCACACCTAGGTCCACGGGAGCCCATAGCAAACCAAAACATCGGAGCCTAACTCAATACAAAAGACTAGCCTTGTGGGTGAAGATTATCCAACCTTATATGCTCCACACAATTATAGTAGTCAGGATCTGCTTCACGCTTTGTTATCCCTCGAGTCTGGTTGTAGACTCGTTTTGGTTCTTGTGCGTCGGCCATCGGCCCAAACTTTTTAATAATTGCCCTGATTCTACCCTGGTGTAGATGAAGCCAGATATAAACTATCCTTTATCTAAAAAAAATATGCTCCACACAATTAATTTACAATGTAGGACGAAACTAGCAAGATGGGAGCATTGTCCTCACCCAGCCCAAGCGCCCTACTGAGCCCATGTCAGGTCTGCCGTTCTTGTTTGCAATGGAGGGCTTTCTTGCCATGTCTGAATCCTGAGTGCCTCGCAATCCAAGTAGTTCATGTGTTTTGATCACACACAGAGCACCATGATGCTTTGTCACATGTGGATCGATCCGACAGTCAAAAGCTCCGGTGATGGACATCTAGGCCAGTTGGGAGCCTTTGCCAACAAGGTATTGAGCGACCGGATACCAAGGAGAAACTTAGGAAAAACAAATAAAGAAGGTGTATGTATAAATAGGGTGGAAGTGTGGCATCCAATGGGCCTTAAAATTTGTTAGCCTATCTAGTCATGGTGCAGTTGGACATTGGCTACTGGCTAGCTAGTAACTAACATTTACATCATAGGTTCAGAGCAGACAATATAATTTACGGCTGTACTCGTCACATTTTGATTGCGAAAATATGCGTGTCCATCTCAGTAGTATTCTTTGCGGACATATGGGACCTTTAAAGGATGAGCGCTTGTGTTCGATCCAGCCTACAGGTTGAAGTTATTGTTATTTCATCATACCTACACGTTATGTTGATCGCCGTCTTTGCATTTGAAGACCGGTGGCAGACCTAGAAAATTTCTAGAGCCTGGGCAAATATAACAATGGAGAAGTTCACGTAAAACAGATCAACCAGATATAAGCCTAGTTGACAGTTCTAATAGTTTTGAAACTTACACACATGTTCTTCGCATCACATGGATGGCCTTATGTTTTTCAGATCGGTCAATAATTTAGAACTGGTTTTTGTTGCTTTTGTAATAATTGTGGATTGATTCTTCTTCAATGAAGAAGTATGAAGCCGGAACTCTTTTCCATTATCTAAAAAAATAAGGAAAAGAGGATATCACCGATTCTCTTATTAATTATGACACTAAAATTAATTGTCCATTAACAAATTGCCACCAAAAGTTCAATATGCATATATACTGCTAGCGATGAAAACGGTATTACAATATAGAAAATGAAAATGGTCGGTACGGGATTTTTCTACATTTTAGTAATTAAAGAGTACAAAAAATGGTTGCG
The DNA here is from genome assembly GCF_019320115.1 of Miscanthus floridulus. NCBI lineage: Eukaryota > Viridiplantae > Streptophyta > Magnoliopsida > Poales > Poaceae > Miscanthus > Miscanthus floridulus. The sequence goes on along the minus strand of NC_089597.1, from coordinate 31,349,058 downwards.
AAGGTTAAATTCTGAAACGGTATCATAATATAGAAAATGGTATCATAATATAGAAAATGAAAACGGTCGGTACGGGATTTTTTCCATCCCTATATACTACCATGTGCAGTTTGTGGGATCTACAATGACTAACTTTGACCGACTGATCTGAGAAGTATGGGCACCACCAAAATGCAAATTCTTTGAGTGGCTTGTTATCAAAATCATATTTGGACCTCGGATAGACTCCAAGCTCGTGGATGGCCAAACACTAGCGTTTGTACTCTACTCCTCTATGCCGATGTACCAAGGAATCTGGCATCCACCTTTTTAAAGATTGCCGCTTCACTAGGCATATTTGGGATGTCATTGCTTCTTGGTTGGGCAATGTGCAACTATGAACCTTGTGCATGGGCTCCAGGTGACTCAGTGCAAGACTGGTGGGATAACATGGACCACACCCCCGTTCAATTGCTAGATGTGGATTACATTCTACCATCATTTTTGATGTGTTGGACGTGTAGAAAGAAAGAGATGCAAGGATCTTCGAGCACAAACAGACCTCAAACTACCAAATCCTACAAAAGATTAGAGATGAGGCCAATCTTTAGGCAACGGAGGGAGCAAAACACTTAGCTACTCTATTGCATCGCTTTTAACCTCGAGTCACTGGGTTTTTTTCCCCTGCACTATGGGCTCGTTCTCTCTCGTTCTTCTACAGCTTAAGTTTTATGGTGCCTTTTTAAGCTTCCTTCTTTTCAATATAATAGACAACTCTCCTAGCAATTCCGTTTCAGAAAAACAAAGCATGAGAACGGACCGCATTCTGCACAAGCAACCTTGGACGAGACTACTACAATGCACTAAGTTTCAGCAATATAGATCTTACTGCTACTTGCAGTTGCGCGTGCGCGTTTTGATTCCAGCAACTGTTCCTTTGAACCACCTTCACTATGCACATCCACACACATAATCTATCCTTCCTCCTTCGTTTTTGCGCGTTTTGATTCCAGCAACTGTTCCTTTGAACCACCTTCACTATGCACATCCACACACGTAATCTATCCTTCCTCCTTCGTTTTCGTGCAGTTGATTTCATTTGATAAATGTTTTTTACAGGGGATACATGTTCGTGGCCATTGCATTCTCCGTGGAAAAATAAGGCACGTATAGGAGATGGCCCGTCAATCAGGCTTGCCGCTAGAGGCCTTTCGCTCTCTTTCCTGGAAGGAGCATAGCGCCTAATTTTTTCAGAAATAACTCTATCAATTCCCTTACTGCTAGCTGAAATCAAGGTGGAAGCTCACACTTGGTGGATCGCAGGAGCGAAGCACCTTGGTGAGGTTCTGCCAGTCATATTGGCATGCGATGTTTCCAACTTTTGTCTTCTCTTCCTTGAAGTGCAAGGTGTGGCTACCGTTAAGCTCTATTCTATTGTTTTTATTTTGTTTTGACCTCGGCCTCATTGCTTTCTCTAATTTTAATATAAAAACGACAGGTCCTGCTAATTGAGCTTAAAAATGTCTATTTCGTCGACGACATACACACGATCGAGATGATCAGCGGTTAATTCAGCATACTGAGGTCTATCGCTCATGCAACTCTCTCCTGGCCTCCTGGGCCATGTGGTTCTGAAACTGGAAACCTGGTGTATGTCAGTATCAATTGAGACGCTCTCACTGCATCGCATTATCCTTTCCCTCCTTGTCAGCATCCATCAGTTATCAGCAAAGATGAAAGTCTTCTGGACTTTGGCAAAGGTTATACTACTTTCTAGACTTCAGCTTGGTCTTTCCAAAAATGCGACTGCATCAACTCACCCGTCCAGTCGCTCATAAGTATTAGGAAGTCAATCATCAGAAGTCTTTAATTGGAGAAGAAACACAATCTTTTTTCTTAATAATATGCAGAAATTTCACGCTCAGGAATGACCGTGGACAGTCAATCAGGAGAAATTTTTAAATTTTTAAATTTTGAGGAATAGAAAAATAAATAAATATTAGGGAAAATCTAATATCTTAAGTAAAGAATGTGGAATAATGTGTTGTCAATCATGAACAACACGGTCCGGAATGTTACCTTGCTAGCCACAAGTAATGATAAGGAGGAGATATGGTGAGAATGCCGGCCCTTTCTTCTATGAGAATGCCGTCCTGTCGTAGGGCTATGTGGTTGGGCAATGTGCAACTACGACCTTTGTGCATGGGCTCCAAGCGACTTAGTGCAAAACTGGTGGAATAACATGGACTGCACCCCTTCAGTTGCTAGATGTGGGTTACATTCTATCGTCTTTTGGTGTGTTAGAGGTATGGAAAGAAACAAATGCAAGGATCTTCAAGCAGCACAAAGAGATCCCAAACCACCAAATCCTACAAAAGATCAGAGATGAGGCCAATCTTTAGGCAACGGCGGGGGAAAACACTTAGCTATTCTGTTGCATCGTTTTTTACCTCGAGTCACTAGGTTTTTTTCCCTCCCCATTGGGCTCGTTTCTCTCTCGTTCTTGCTGATCATGTACAGATTTAAGTTTCAAGTTTGTGCAGTGCCTCTTTAGGCTTCCTTCTTTTTAATATAACAGGTAGTTCTCCTGGCAATTCCGTTAAGAAAAACAAAGCATGAGAACTGACCGCATTCTGCACAAGCAACCTTGGACGCGACTTGAGAGTTGAGACCAATTGCAATGCACTAAATTTCAGCAATATAGATCTCACGTTTACTTGCAGTTGCGCTTGCACATTTTGATTCCAGCAACTGTTCCTTTGAACCACCTTCAGTTTTGGGTTTTGGGTTTCAGGTTTGTATTTGAGGGTTTTTGGTGTGAGATTGAATATAGGGTTCAAGAGTTTTGGGGATTTTGACTGAGATTTGCATAATTCCCCTCCTTCTTGCTGATCCGAACCCTAGGGGATTAATGTGTGTGAATTTGGCATGATTCATCATGACCAGAGACTAATTGGTCATGAACATGATCAAGCTGAGATCAATTGGGCTAAACTGTGAGCAATTAGGCACCAAATTTGGGCACATTATCATTAATCCATGACTAACCATAACAATTGACCAAACCTAGGCCCTAAACATGCACATACGCAGGCACATTAGTTTAGGATCTGATTAATTAGGGCCTAACATGATCAACATGACTAATTAGGCGTAACAATGAGGAATTAGGGGAATGATTAAACAAATTGACCTCAAAATTAACTTAATCTAAATCATAATCCACACATCTGTGCCCATGAATTAGATTAGCATGCTCTTGATGACACAATGTTAGAATCAGGGGCACTTATATATCCACAGGCTCTCTGATCTAGTTAACATGAACACCAACTAATCTAATATGGATTAAAGGACTAACCATAATCATCATGAGATGGGTAGTCAACCATTGGTAGTTGCACCAGAGGTCGCCTAGTAAAATAGGAGATTCGTCAATGGATGTCACCTCTAGACATTGGTGAGGAAGTAGAGACAGTGTGAGCATGGTGTCGATGGTGGCCTTCTTGTCACTGCGGCGCCACTTCAATCAAATTTCAGGAGTTTGATTAGGCTAGCTGATCCTCTAGGAACGTTGGTTCCATCTGTGAGAGCCTTCCCTTCTTATTATTGGCACTGTGTGACACAGGGGCCACATCGTCGATCGGTTTTGGGTGCCCCTGATCGCGGCATATACGGGAGCTATGTGCTCTCCTTGACTTAGTCTAGGAATAGAATGGGTTTTGGCCCATCCCAGTCAAAAGCTCAAGATCACTTTTTCAACAGTACTAGCTATTGTCATGTCACATGCTTAATTGGTGGTCGTGGTTAGACAATGGTGTTGATGTTAGCGTCCCATGAACAGGCCAGGCGTGACAAACTCGCCCCAATGTTATTGGTCGCGGTTGATGATGAGGTGCGGTAGGCCGCCGACGCCGTAGAGCAAGCCGAACCTGCCATAGTTCTCAAACTGATGCTTGGACTTGTTGTGACAGTGGCGCTGATGGTGAGTGCCAGCGCGCTGCCGGGCGTGTACTTGTTGATAGACGCGTTGAGCTTCTTGATCGAGTTCTTATCCCGCTACACGAACGCCTTGGACTCCTTACACGGGTCAAGTCAGACCCGTGATGTCGGCCACCACGGGCAGAGGGGAGGTGTCCGCCGAGGAAAGCAGCACCGATGAGAGTGCTAGTGCGGTAAAGAAGGTTTTCAATGTGGAGGTAAGCGAGATGCTGTTGTTGTTGCTGCTACTGCTTTTGCCAAAGGAGGCAGAGCAGGAGATGGAGAGGCCCGCGTGGCTTCACGGCGGCTAATGCCATGGTGAAGGCAGCGGCGAGGGCAGCCATTGCTGTTGTGTTGTGCTGGGTCCAGTGTGGAAGTGGAGGGAGTGAATCTTAGGGTCATGGCGGGAGGGCGCGATTAGTTTGTTTGGGGTTTTGTAGAGCAAGGCGCGCGGGATAGCAGACAGACAGCGGCTAGAGGTATAGATGGCCAAATGGACCGTCCAACCCGACACAACACGTGTCCAGCCAAAACATTGCCCAATGGGGGTCGTGTCGGCATGGCACAACTGACCTATCAGGTGACGTGCTCGTGCACGGGCTGCACCTACAGGCCAGGTACGGTCTTACAAGGGGGCTTTGAGGTGGTTGTCGTGTATTTTCGCGATGGAATCCATTGTGTGTTTTCTTTATCGGCCGAAATTTATCGAAATTTTCAAAATTTCCATTCTATCCACGAGGTCCGATAAAATTGGATATCAGCCAAATTCACGCAGACGGCCCAAATTCACACGAGCGACCATCCAATAGTGCATATAGATCCTCCTAGCCTATCAAAATCCTAGAAATCCAACTCTTATCCCAATCGTTCTCGTCGCGCCGGCCACATCCACGCTTATCGCGCCACCGCCATAGCCTCAATCCCCCACTCATAATGTTCTATTCTTGTTTTTATCTTATGAACAAGTGATGTTTAATAGCATACGAATAGTTTCAAGTTAAATTCTACTAATTTTTTGAATTTTTTCTAAATTTGGTCCGATATTTCCGATATATCCAGTCTATCCTATTCATTCATGACCTCCGATTATAGCTCAAGCAAACATGCCTCTTCCTTCTCCTTCAGAATTCGATCAACCACATCACGTGCATTAATAAGATCTTTTAGCTTGTCCCATTCTTGCTCTAGCTTCAACTCGCGCCAAACTTGTTTGGCCAGCTTGCACTTCAGAAAGAGGTGCCCCCATCTTCATCTAATCGATTGCATACAGGACACTTGGTGTCCAGCTTCATACCCCTTCTTGCTAAATTTCTTCTCAGAGGGTGGCTATTGTGAGCAAATCTCCACAAAAAATGTTTCACTTTATTTGGGCAATTTGTTTTCCAAATCTTCTCCCACATTGAATCAGCAATTTGGTTGCTGCCACCCTGCGCGCTTCCCTGATCTTTCCTGCGCAGCAAATTGTCTCGGCAAACTTTATAAGCACTCTTCACACTAAACAAGCCACGATCATCATAATGCCAAGCTAGAAAGTTTTCCCTCCCTTCATTCACCGTCAGGGCTAAAATAATATTCGCGTCCTGCTCCCAGAAAACATCTCTGACCAGTTCAGCATCCCATGTGCCGGTAGCTGGTAAATAGGCTTCGACATCACCGGATAAGCCTAGTCACATAGCCACCGGTGTTAGATTAAGGAATATTATCACCAACATCGGTGTTAGATTAAGGAATATTATCATCAACAGGTGCGGTGATAATGCTTGCGAGGAGGGGCCCAACGAGGCAAGAGATGGCGTGCGGCAACAAAAAAAGCATTAGCTGCACATTGCCCCATTCTTATGATTGGACTTCAACTCTAATTTAATGAATGTACCATGCTAAGTGAACTCTTTTGAGACCACAACTAAAATCTAAACTTTTCAAAAAAAAAAAAACAGAAACAAAGTTGAAGTTGACGTATTGGAGTCCAAGGAACAGTATGTCAACAACTGCACTAAAGGTTCTATACTCCCTCCGTTTTTATTTATTTGTCACATTAGCTTTGTCCTAAGTCAAACTTTACTATTTTTTACCATCCATTTCAAAAAATCCTTATAGTTTCACAATATATGAATTACAGATTATAAGAATATTTCTATAAAAATATAAATCTTATTTCATGAATTTATATAAATTTTCATAATAGACATTAATATGACGCTGACTAATAACATCATAAGACATTATCTTAAAATAGCAAATAACTGAAAATTAATAATATAATACTTTATAATAAAGTGCATCCCAACAAATATAAAGTCGCTTTCCTTTTTGAAAGGATTGAATGTGCCTTTTTCTGGATGCTGATTTACTTGTGAAAGGATGCCATTTTCTTTTGGCATTAACAGGCCAGCAATAACACATAGACATAGGAGTAGACATCAACAATTATAGTCGTTGGTGTAATGGTGTGCACCAAGCCTAACCTTCAACAAGAATATGATTGACACATTTGGCCCTTTCCTGCATATGATTGCTGCCCTACTAGGCTACTACTACTCCTCTTTCATCAGCAAAATAATAATAATAATAATAATATAATATATATAATAATAATAATCTACAAGTACCAACACCTTCGTTCTTGTGTGTTGAGTCTTACAATAAAATGTGGCTGTAGTAGTCGGTTCACGACCCATTCTGCCATGTCCATCTCCTATATATGTATTCTTTTCAGCCTAGTGGAAGCCCACCTTTGGTTGTTTGGTGAACAACACCTTTGCTTTTCACCAGAAACGAAAAATGGCTGCCAGGATCCCTTTCCATCGTCACCCTTCTTCCTCCTCCTCCATGGCCATGATCTGCCCAAGGTCAGGCACAAGGCAGTCGTCCTTCAGGCTCAGGACCTCTGCTCATGGCAGCAGTTCTTCACCACACCTCTCCTTTGCTGCTGTGACAGACAAGAAAGTTAAGGTATGTGTGTCGCAGCAGTTCTTCATTTACACATGCAGGAGGTGTATGCATAGAGGCTCTCGATCTCATCTGTTCTTGTGATGATTCATAGGTGTTTGAGGACCAATTGAGAGGGATCGTATGCTACAGAGATGAGAACGGGGAGATGATCTGTGAGGGGTACGACGAAGGCCCGAGGCTCGGAATGCGGTTGCCAGAGAAGGCCTCCTTCCCATGGTGAGCATCTGAACTGAATTTCTTGGATCGTCTTTGTTATTGTTGGGTTGGCAAGGATCAGAAATGATTGGTCTGTAATGAGCATGCCGTTGTTCAATTGATCCTCCTTATATATGCTGTGCTATGATTTTGATGAAATTGTAGGCCTGTGGGGGTTCGGGTCACTGATTTCATCCAGCTAGCGACGCTCCAGGTTTTTGAGGACGTCGATGTTCTTCAGCTCAGGAGTGACCAGAAGAGGCAGCTCTGAGCAAGGAACTGATCATGTAAGCATATAGTGGTGTAGTACAATGATGTATGCAAGAATAATGTGTTGTATTGCACTTAGTTGCTCATATTTGCTCGTCATATTCGGTCCAGCGTTTTGGGTTTCACAAAACGGGGGAAACGGCTATTGTTCAGTTCTTCTCAGTGTACTGCTGAAGCAGACTTACTTGTTTGTAAATAATCACTTACTGCAAGGATGAGATTGTTTAAAGCACAACTTTTATGTGCATATAAAGTGAGAAAAGGAGATCTGAATATCTGATCAGGGTACCGCAGAGCAAATTTAAGCCTATTTATCAGGGTCCACCGATCCCGATATAATCTGCAATTCTTTTAGTTAAACATGTCATGAAGTTGATCCCGATGATGTTCTCGGCTGAATTCAGACCCTATAGAGCGCCGCTAAGACGTGTTGTATTAAACTTTTCCTCTACCTTAATACAGAGACAGGCAAGCCTTTTGCGTGATTGAGAAAAATATATGCAACAAGCTTATTGGATTGCAGCTGTGCACAGTTGCTGCTGGCCACAATGTGACCTCTGTTGCCCATCTGACTGTGAATATCACTTGTGTTAGTACCAATGCATTTCAGAGGATTCAGCTTCAGCCGGCAACAACATGGAAACATACAAACAGGATAGCTGAAAGAAATGTTTTGGGTATTGGATGATGACCAGAATGGCGGAATATGCTGTCCTTTGTTAATTCCAGGCTCTCATGTGGGCCATGTGGCCATGTGAGCCTGAAGCTGGAGGAGGCTTCGTGAATGTCGACATCTTTGGAAACATCAGTGGGCAGTGGATCATCTCATTGTCCTTTCATACCTTGTCAGCATCAATAATGACGTTCAAGAAGAAAGTCTTTTTGGACTTTAGCAGAGACTGGGCTTTCCAAATTTTGCCGCTATTCCATTGTTTAGCCACTGAAACGAAGGAAATTACGTGGGAACATGTATAAAACTAATACTTTTTGGAACTTAGAACTTCACTGGTATACAGCTCGTCAGCTCCGGGTTAAGAAATTTTTCATGCGTTCCAAAGGGACCTTCCTGAATCCTGAATGCTTAATTTCATAAAACATTGATTCCTAAGGGAATCATAAGCTGCAAACAGAACAGGGCATGCCAACTTTACATATTCTGAGTGTGAAAAGAGAATGAGAACAGTTTCACGAACAGCGCGTGACAACTTTACAATGGATACAAAATGCAGCCAAACAAGCTCTCTTTCATATTAAAACACAAGCAAAACTTACTGACGACTGATGATGGGTATGCATAGTTTATACGGTCACTTGTGGCTAGCGGCTGCATTCTTGAGATTTGCAGAGCACGGCTTAATGTAATCAGATCAGACGTCGTCATCGTAGGGGAAGGAGGTGGCGCCCAGCCACTCGTCGCCGTAGATGAAGTTCTCGACGGCGAACTGGGCCGCCTCGTCGTACTCCATCTGCCGCACTCCAGCCCAGTCCACGCGGCCCTCCGTGTCAGCCCCCGGCCCGTCGTTCCCGTACTCGCCGAAGTAGACGGTGTCCCCGCGTCCGGGCTCCGCGCCAGGCCACTCGAGCCACCCTTCCCGGTCCACGATCTGGCCCAGGTAGGAGTCCATGACCACGGCGCGCGCGTACGCGCCCCACGGCCGGCCCAGGAACACGCGCGTGCCGGCGGGCAGGGGCGGGGCCCCGCCTGCGGCGGCGGAATCGGCGGCGGAGGAGACGGTGCAGTGGTGCAGCGCGATGCCCGTGTCCTCGTTGGGGTCGGCGCGGCCCTGCGCCGTGAGCACGACGGACTGGCCGGGCAGGGGCGCCCTGGCGAGGAGCGCGCAGCCCTGCAGCACGGCCGCCGCGTCGCCGAAGACGACGTCGACGGTGCCGGACACGGCGCAGTCGCGGTAGAACTGCCGGAAAGAGTGCGCGTACAGCGCGTCCTGGTGGGCCTCCACGCCGCAGTGGTACAGCGCGGCCAGGTCCGCGTTCACGCGCAGCGCCACCGCCTGCCCCTTGCCCGCGCCCGCCGTGTTGCGGAACGTGATGTCGCGCGCCAGGAAACCCTCGCCGGAGACGCCTGCATGTGCACATTTGCAGATACAATTCAAATTTTCGTATAATGGTCGGCATGACCGCACGATAAATGAGATCTTGGACTAGTCCATGCATGCATTTGCATGGCCAGTTCGATGGGTCCTGCTCCAGTGCACTTCATGGACATGGCCAAAATGAGAGCGTCTTCTTGTCGAATTGGCATGATAATAAGATGGCAGAAGCTGTTTTGTCAGCGAGCACCTCGTCGTCGAATTGGCATGATACCATGAGATCGATGGCAGTCGGTTAGGAGCAGCCAAATATCCTGACGAGTGATAGCCATGAGCCCATGACCCATGTCTAAGGAGATAAAGCTCTGCATGCATGTCAATGGCCCGTATCGGATCTTAGTGCCAACCGACGGAAGGAGACGGCTAGATTGCAGACCTAGTAGTATCTAGGAGCACATGCACGTGATCAGTAGGCCAAATATCTGCGTCAAACATCAGTAGGCCAAATATCTGCGTCAAACCTCCGGAGACTAGGCCCTAACATGAAGTGACGGATGCGGAACAGGGTCGAGTGAGGGCTGATCTCTTCTTCTTTCTCTCTCTTCATTTTTCTTTTTTCTTCCACCTCTTTTTCTTCCTCACCCTCTCTATATTTTCATTGATGCACCAGCTGTAGGGGATCCGCCCCTGCTAGCATGCACATGTAAATAATTCTCTATCAGGCCTACATCTCGTGTTCTTGATCTGGTCATTATCCAAGACCAAGAACCATGTCTTGTATTTTACATTTTTACTTGACTTATCTACTCTGAGTATGAGTTTCTGACAGCCTGAAGACCATGTCCGTCGTGATGCTAACATGTCCACCATGTGTGCATCAGTGCATGCACGAACGGATCAGCCTAGGCGTGGGTTTAGTTCCAAAAATTTTCACCCTAAACTATTACATCAAATCTTGCGACACATGCATGAAGTATTAAATATAAACGAAAAAAACTAATTACACAATTTGGTTAGAAATCGCGAGACGAATGTTTTAAGACTAATTAGTCCATGATTAGCCATAAGTGCTACAGTAACTAGCCTTTGTTAATAATGGATTAGTTATGCTTAATAAATTCGTCTCGCAGTTTTCAGGTGAGCTATGTAATTAGCTTTTTTTATTAGTATCCGAAAACCCCTTCCAACATTTCCAAAACATTCAATGTGACATTTAAAAATTTTCATTTCGTGAACTAAACATAGCTCACTGCCGGTCTGACGACACAGCCACAGACCACACGCTGCATGGTGTACTACTGTACTGGTGTGTAGCAGCTACCAAGGCCGCGTTTAGATGGGCACAGAATCGGCGCCGCCGTTTTTCCTGTTGCTACAGTAGCTACAGTGTTGTTTCGTTTTTATTTGGTAATAATTGTCCAAATGTTGACTAATTAGGCTCAAAACGTTCGTCTCGCAAAGTACAACTAAACTATGCAATTAGTTTTTGATTTCGTCAACATTTAGTACTCCATACATGTACCGCAAATTTGATGTGACGGGGAATCTTCTTTTTGCGTAGTGTCAAATTCAGGAGTTTGGGGCCAACTAAACATGGCCCAAGAGATGCTTCGCACATCTCGCGAGGTGAATATCCGATTCGTGTAAATAAATTGTGTTAAAACTTTGAAGTGCTGCAGTTAGACGACGACTCAAACTTAAAATGGGTAACGATTGATCTAAAATTAGCCTCCAACAGATTATCTATACGAAAAATTTATTTTGGGTTATCTGAGAGATAAATTCTCTCTCCTGGAAACATATTTGCACTAAGGATTTTCTTTTAGATCTTTTGTTGGAGAAGATGCCAAATAGGTATTGAATTTTTTGTCTATAGCGCTACTCAAAGTACGAATAAGACTTGTATTTTAGGTGGTGTTGTTCGAGATAGCCTTAGAGGTTCATTTGATTACCGAAAGTGGCCGTGCGAAAGGTGGTCCAGCCGTCGGCGGCGCTGCGGCTGCCCGTGATGACCGTCGTGTCGCGCCCTTCGCCGACCAGGGCGACGTTCTTCTTGTACAGCGGAACCTCCACGTTCTCCTCGTACGTCCCGGCCTTCACGTGGATCACCGTCCTCGTCTCGCTGTTGTTCGGCGCCGCCGCCACCGCCTCCCCCACAGTCCGGAAGTTCCCCGTCCCATCCTTCGCCACAGTGATCACCGTCGCCGCTGGCTGCCCAGTGTTCCCACCGCTGTCATCCCCGTCGTTGTCGCTGTCGTCGTCGTCTCCTCCGCTGCTGTCGTCGTCGTCGTCTCCTCCGCTACTGTCGTCGTCGTCGTCTCCTCTGCTGTTGTCGTCGTCGTCGTCCTGGAGCAGCCGTCGGTTGTGAACTGTCTTCGCTACGGCGTTCACGAAGCCAGCAGCAGACACGCCGCCGCCGCGCCTGGCGACGAGGGCGAGTGAGTTGGACACGTGCTCGTAGGCGTCGTCGAGGGACGCGAGGAGTCCGCCAATCCGCGGGCCGGACGCGCCGGCGAGCCCGTCGAGGCAGGTGGCCTTGTTGGTGAGCGCGGCCGCGAGGTGCGCGCGCACGGCCGGGAGGCCCTGGCCCTCGCCGGGCGCCGCGAGCAGCGAGGCGGAGCGCGAGAGCGACGACAGCGAGGAGGCGTGGAGCTCCTGGCAGTCCTGCGCGGCGCCGCGGCGGAGCGAGGCGCCCGCGGGGGAGGCGGCCGGCGGCGCGGAGAGAGCGGAGAGCGCCGGGGAGAGCGAGAACAGCGCCGACTCCGCACCGTGGAGGGACGCCAGCAAGACGGAGAGGACGTTCGGCGGGAGGAGCTGTACGGAGACAGCGGACGCCTCGGCCACCTTCGCGCCGGCTGCGGCGGCGTCAAGGTGCGAGGCCACGGCCGCCAGGCAGGACACCGGATGCGGCGTCGTGTGGCAGATGGCGTGGTGGACGATGTCGGGCGGAGGGCTGCTGGCGCCTGCCGCGGCGGTCTTTTTGGGCATTCTAGTTCCGCCGGTGTGGTGGCGCTGGCTCTTGTGACCGTGGTGGCATTGAGTTGTGCCGGCGGTAGTGAGGAGAAGGATAGCGAGGAGGAGGAGCGGCGGTGAGAGCGTGACGGGCGCCATGGTTGTGGGAAGCGCGATTGCGCGAGCTAGTGTGTGGTGTGGGAGTGGGACAGTGGGAGTATATGTACAATATACAAGGTTCAACAACGGGGCATCATGTGTTGGATCCTATGATCCAAAGTTTACCGGTATACGTAGCTTTTACTATATTTAGGTTTATTGTAAATTATTAGATGCGTTGCAAAATCTATATATATATAGAAATGACATAATTTCGGATGAAGAGAGTAATCACATTCTTCTTTTTCATTCCACATATTATCTTTTTAGAAAAAAAAAAGATGGATAGAGTGCTATTTCCTAGCTAGTACTTTTTCTCATTAGGTTTACTCTTCTCAACTAATAATATTGTCACCTGGTTTGTAGGATGCCTTTAGTTCATGCTATCAGAGCATCTCCAAGAGTCTTTAATTATAAATCACACTCGCTATATCATCATTTGGAGAGTCATTTGCATAAAAAATCATTTTCTATATCTTTTCGTGCTTCAACGGCTTTTTTTATATCGTGTGTGCACTCTAAAGAGCCATTCTCGTTTTCTATCTTTGGTTAGCGAAAAATCCGGAATAAAAGATTGCTATATATGGATAACCAAATAAGAAGCTATTGGAGGGTATTTTTTCACCAGAGTCTCTATTCCTAAGAATTAGCAAGGATATGGAGAGTCGTTTGGAGTTACTCTTAAATGGTTGATGGAGATATGATAATGAACATGTTGTTTTCAGTCTTAGTGAGTACTTGCATCTCTCATCATTCCTACTCAACTCTAGACGTCCTCTCCCTCCACACACCACCTCTCTTTTTTTTTCTTTTGTCTGCCTTTAACATTAAAGGCATTGCCCTTCGCTACACTGCATGTAATGACTCGAAAATTCAACCCTATTGAAAATATTTAAACCATTTCATGTTAACCCTAAACCCGCCACTAATTTGATCCTGTGTGCTCCTTAAAGGAATCCAGGAGCCTAGTTAGCCACGTTAGTCATTGGCTCGCTTTCTTTAGCTACCGAGAAAGACAAGATGATGACTAATCATTTTAGAACACCGAATAGATTACTGTTGAAGTCTAATTTCTTCATAAAAAACTGTAAACTAGCCTCCGGTCCACGAAAGCAATAACAACTTTCTTAGAGATGATCTTAACAATTTCATATGTCAAAGCAATACACTGATCGATTATTTTAACATTCCAGTGGGGTGGGTGGATTCGCACACTCTGGCTCCCTATATACTCGACGTAAACCTCCATATGATTTTTTTTTTTTTTGCGAACCATATGAAAAAATTTCAATCTCTTGTCTCTTCTCATAACCTTGCACATATAGAGGGAGAAAAAAGAAAACCAAACGTGAACCTCCGCGTAAACCTCGACGGTCGACATCTCATCCGTACCGTTCCGTCGGCCGGGACGACTAACCAAACCAGCTACACGCGGCGCGGACGCGCACGCGCCTACGCCGCACCGGCTCGAATCTCCAAGCGCATCATGCGCCATTAAAAACCCCCTCCGAAAAAAAAAATCCCCACCCATTTGGCTCGGCTTTGCTTCCTCCCCTCGCACAGGGGAACGCGGCCGCCGATCCCCTCCCCTCCCCTTCCCGCCGACTGATCCCACCAAATCCGCGCCCGCGCAGTCCCCGATTCGATTGGCAAGCGCGATTGGCCGCTCCTGATCAGCGCCGCGGGATAGGGCTGGATTTGATTGGATTGGATCCCCAATTGTGTTGCCGCGTCCGTGCGTTCGGACGGGCGAGGGGGTTGCTTTAGGGTTTCGTCGGGTGCGGTCGCCGTGTAGGCGGTGGTAGGGTTTTGCCATGGCGGAGAAGGGTTGCCTCAAGCGGCTCCAGAAGGAGTACCACGCGCTCTGCAAGGTGAGCTCCGGTTGGATTGGGGTCGATTGGTGCGCGTTGCTTTGATTCGGCTTCGTCGTGGCTCGATTTCTAACGGCTGGATTTGGTTTGGCTGGATTGCAGGAGCCGCCGCCGCAGATCGTGGCTCGCCCGCTGCCCAACGACATATTGGAGTGGCGTGAGTAGCCTCCTCCGCTGACCCTGCTACTTGTAGATTCGATTCGTCGCCTTTTGGTTGGCTAATGTTTGCAGTGAACTGGGTGTGATTGGTTGATTGTGCTCAATTTTGTCGGAAGCGATGGTGTAGGCATAACGGTTTAGGCGTAACACGTTACATTCATGTTGGGTTAGCAATCATTTCATTCGGTTTTGGAAGTTTCTATATATGTGTGGTTGCTCCGTGCATTGCGTGATGTGCTCAGCTCATCAGCTCACTGCTTACGGTACCTGAGCAGTGCGTGCTGCCTAGCAATTATTGTTTAAAGTTCAATTTGTCGGATGTGAGCCTTAGTTCTGTATAGTGAGGTGAATTGAGTATACTGTTCGCTCATATAGACTAGCTCCTGGCAGTACTACACATTAGCAAGATTCAAATTCTACTGCATGTTGTGAGGGTCAATCATTGTGCATATAGAAAGTTCAGTGCCAAGAATTCTGAAAATAGGAAACAATTGTGTAACTGATTGTTGTTTTGTTTCAATCTTTCTATCAGAAAATAGACAATAGTGCATCAAGGTGTTTGCATGGCATGCTTGTGGTGCAATGTACATTTGATGCATTCGCTAGATATTTGTTCAACAATCATTTGGATATCTGGTTTAGTCGCACTATTGCCTTATCTAGTCATGTGAGAGATTGTGCTTGTTCTGCTTATGGTGCATGGCTCTGTGACGTCCATATGTTTGTTTATATTTATATTTGTTTCACCATCTAGTTTTTTTTTATTGGCATAACTATAATCGTCAAGTGCAACACAACAGAAATAGTCAGCACTGTACATGGTGTCAGATGGTGACTGCTAATTGTGTGCATCAACCTGTCTAATAGTAATAGATTATTACTTTGTTATTAGGCATTGCAGGTTCTTGTTGGGCTATTTATGACAAATTGAGCACCATTGATTGCTACTCATAGCCTTCAACTTGCCTCTTGGATGGCTGATGCAAGAAGTGTAGGTTTTAGTTAGTCTTTTACCTTGTATGCTTAAAGGAAAGGAATTAGAATAAATTATGTGATTGATAGATGTGTTCATGGAAGGGTTAAAGTTTTGTGTTATCAGTTAATATGATTTTCTAAATTTGATTTGATTGGTGCGATTTGATAGTAATAGATTAATAGACATTGTAGGGTCTTGGTGGGCTATCAATGACTAATTAGCACCATTGATTTCTATTAAAAGCCTGCAACTTGCCTCCTTGGATAGGTGATGCTAAAAGTGTATAGTTTTTAGTTAGTCATTTACCTTGTGTGCTTTATGGAAATCAATTATAGTAAACTATGTGATTGCTATATGTTGCGTTGGATTTGCGGTCATACAAGAAGGGATTGAGTTCGGAACGATGATATACGTGATTGATTAGGGGTAGCACCAATTGAAGAAAAGCTTGTCCAACACCGGTTGAGATGGTTTGGACATGTCCAACGGAGACCTCCAGGGGCACCGGTGCGTAGTGGAACCCTAAGCCAGGATAGTAACGTGAAGAGAGGCAGAGGAAGACCGAAGTTGACTTGGGTAGAGGCAATAAAAGGAGACTTGAAAGGATGGAATATACCCAAAGACTTGGCCTTAGATAGGAGTGCTTGGAAAACAGCTATTCACGTGCCTAAACCTTGATTGCTTCTGCTGGGTTTCAACTCTAGCCTACCCCAACTTGTTTGGGACTTAAAGGCTTTGTTGTTGTTGTTGTTGTTGTATGTGATTGCTATAGGTGTCTATGGAAAGGTTAGAAGTTTGTACTTCTTAGGTATTACACCTTCTCTGAATTTGATGGTTGCGATTTTAATAAGTGATGTATTTATCAGTGGCAACAGAATACCCCTGGCCCTGTATTTTTTGCCTCATGTATGCCTCGATGCTGAAGTGTCCTTACTCATTTGAAGCTTTGGTTTATAGTTACAATCCGTTTTATTCTTCAGATTGTATCTAGAAGGCTCTGTATTTGTCATGCTTATCTTAATGCAATACCAATTTTCTTGCTTTCTTTCAGTGCTATATTTGCCTGTTTGGTACTGACTTATGTGTTTTTCTTCTTTTAATGCCAGACTATGTACTTGAAGGAAGTAAAGGCACACCCTTTGAAGGTAAAGATCATACATATTATACCGCATTATCTACTACATCCAATTTTTGTTTTGTTGCTTATAATCTCTAACAATGTTTTTCATGTTTTTATTTCCCACCTGTAGGTGGATATTACTATGGGAAGCTCAAATTCCCACCGGATTATCCTTTTAAACCTCCAAGTATCTGGTGCGGAAACCTTTAATGTTGTTAATACATGATAAATGTTTGAGTTTTAATGGCATGTTGCTTCTTATTAAAGTGTAAAGATTGAAAACTGTAACTAGAAGATTTTTATTAGATGTAGATTAAAATGCTAATTCTTTGTTTCTGTTTCTAACTTATTTAATTGTTCAGCATGACAACCCCTAGCGGCAGGTTTGCGCCACACAAAAGAATATGCCTGTCAATGAGTGACTGTAAGTTCTGAACTTGTTTGCGGATCATACCTTTTGTTATTATTACGTCTGAAATAATGCTCGTTATTACAATGTTTTGCAGTTCATCCTGAATCTTGGAATCCAATGTGGTCTGTTGCAAGGTACGCACATACCGATAACTGGCTACATGGTTGTAATGTGTTTTTTGAAGCCATAGTGTACAATTTTTCAGCTACTGTACAATGTACAGACTAATTTCTGCTAGTCAAATCACTACTTTGTGGTAATCCGCAATCATTTCAACTTCTGTTGCCATGAGATGGGACAACTGAAATGATAGTCTCACTGTTAGTGCTCCATTAGTTATGCTGTTCCAGTGATCCTTCACTATCGAGCAGTCAGTATGCTTCAGTTTAAATTGTTTGTATTTTCTTTCCTTTGTTGGTCTGACATGTAAACCTTTATGCTGCAGCATTCTCACTGGGCTCCTGTCCTTCATGGTAAGTTGTTCCTTGCACCTCATTATGAGTTAGCCTTACCAAGAAAGAATGTCTAGGTCTAGTCATAATTTCTAGCACACATTAAATTTGGAAGATTAGTTATTGCTCCAGGCTAACAATTTAATGTTAGTTGCTCAACATTGCAGCAAGCAATTCTTGGCATTTCCCTTGCAAGAGCTCCCTTGTTTTAAGGTGTTTTCTCAATGTTGATAATTCTCATACTTGCAGATGGATGATGCACTGACAACTGGAAGCATCAAGACATCAAATGCAGAAAAGAGACGTTTAGCAAAAGCTTCCCTTGCCTACAATTGTGAGAGGTAGATGCATTTCTCTGCAGGCTATTTCATTCTGACCATTTTCTTTCTGTAGAATCACTACAAACTACCCCTTAAGGCAGTTAAAAAAACTACCCCTTAAGGAACAGAATGCACATTACCTTTTTTTTTTTAACGCAATGGCAGGAGCTATGCCTTTCAATTAAGTAAGAGAGAAAGAGAGTTTATGTACAAGCAACAGAGATAGGCTGCCCAAAACAAATAGGGAGGGGGAACAGAGCCACTCAAAAACAGCCAATGCACATTAGCTTCTGAACAAGTTGTGTAGTATGTATACTTCTACATGAAAGACCACACACAAAAAACTTCTACATGAAAGAAACAACTGAATTTTGGTCAGTATGCTGCATTTTCAAGTGTAAACATTGATTAATAAAACTGTTACGTTACTATCACTTCATCTGCAGCAAGTTATACTTGAAGTCATGTTCTAAATACCTTTTGTTCATCGTGGCAAGTCTGTGTGGCTCAATAATTTAATTGTTTCTCTTGCAGCAAAAACTGTCCACACTTCAGGAAACTTTTCCCAGAGTATGTTGAGAAGTACATTCTACAGCAACAATTGGAGAACACTGCTGCAGAGCCGGTGCCTCAGGAGAATCCTGCACCTGCTCCATCCCCTGCTGTCCAGCAAGCTCCGGTCGTTGCCAATAGGGCGCAGCCACTGGCGGAGGCGCGCCATGACAAGAACCAGAAGAAGGCGGTGCCCTTCTGGATGGTGCTGGTCATGTTTTCAGTTTTCGGTGCAGTGATGGCGTTGCCCCTAATGCAACTTTGACAATAATAAAGACAATGAGAAGGTGTGATACCGGGGTGTAATTTTGTATAGTTTTCCATTGGTTTGACTCAGTTGTCCCCTAGACTACCTACCACCTTGGGGTCATATTGATGAACCTGTGATGGTTCTGTAGAACCGTTCTCTCTTGACTAGTAGCGTCAGAAGTTCGTTCGTATTTTGCTTCTGTTTCCAAAATCGTATACTTATTATTTTTCTCTTGCCGTACCTCATATTTGCTATGTGTGCTGACTTCAGGTTCAGTTCATAATTTCACATTCTCTTTCCAAGTGCATGTGTTCTTTTGAATTTTACAGCATGGTAGAGATGCCTCAGCAAATGCATACCTTCTTACGTGAGTACACGGTGCGTATTGCATCCTCGTGCAAGCATATGGCAACATGACCCGGCAACCTGGTAACTCACTTAGGCACACTACAGGTAAAGCTCACTGAAATTGCAGTCCGCAACTCCACATCATCGCCTGGACCAGCGTACGGGCCTGTTTGTATCCACCTAGCTAAAATTTAGCTAGTTACAATTTCAAAGCTAAACTTTATTCAGCTAAAAATTCTCCTAGCTAAACTTTAGCTAGGTTGAAATAGCTAAGCTTTAGCTGCGCTGTTTGGATCCCTAGCAGCTAAATTTAGACGGTTAAAGTTTACTGGTGGATCCAAACAGGCTCTAAATCATTGTTTTTCCAACTAAAATTTGAATCTGCCAAATGAAGTAACAGATCATCATTAGCCCAATTCCATTACCACAGTCGCTCGAGCGTCTCCAACTCTAGCAGCCTGTTCGGTTGGCTGGTTCGTATTGTTACTGGTTCGTGAAGAAGTACTGCTGGCTGGTTCGTGTGAGAGAAAAATACTGTTCCGATTAAAAATTTACGATCGTTTACGACAAACCACAGTCAAACGAAGTGTTGGCCGTTGGCGCATACAGACGGAGCCGCTCGAGCAAGCCATCCTAGCTACTACTAACGTACGAGGACATACCGTGCAATGTATCATATTTATGGTTTCAATTTTTTTTGGTTTTTTTTCTCTTCTCTTTTTAATTTTTATACCAGTTATTTCTTACGTATATTTCTACTAATATGTTATGATATTAATTTGTACATCTAAGTTCTTGAATATAACTTATACGTCTAACTTTACATCTAAGTCATTCGTCAAATTAAATATCTAAGTTATCCATACTGACTTTATACATATTGTTGATGCAAAAGTGGATCTACAAACACAAAGGGCTAATACCCGAATCGATATCCAAAGCGTGCCAGTCGATTTGACCTGCTAATCGACAAGGATGAAGATACGAACACTTTGGTCCTGACAACAGCGATACGCCCGGAAGTCACGGCCAAGAGGTGCTCACGCGGAACTCGAGAATCGCCGAAGGTCGCACTGAAACGATGCAGCTCGCCGAATCAATGAGAACTCGTAAAAAAGGAAAAATATGCAAATTGACGAAGTCGCCGAAAAGTAAGTAGATGCAAATAGGAGTAAAAATTGGTTTTGATACTGATTGATCTATCTTCTTACATTACCCCTCACTCCATATTTATACCTTGATCTAAAGAGACACAACCGAACACAACCAGGACACCAAGCCCATATCTAAGGAAACACGTGACTCTTACATGAACCATACTCTAACAAATATAGAAAAGGAAATCAACTCCTATCTATTTCCCAGTCCGCCTTAATTACGATGAAAATCTCGCCATCTTCCTTCCCACCGGCATATCCCCTGTTTCATCGGCAGTAGTCTTCAAGTCTTCCTTCATCGGCATACTCACTGCTGCATCGGCAGTAATCTTCAAGCCTTCCTTCATCGTCATAGTCACTGTTGCATCGGCAGTAGTCTTCAAACCTCCCTTCATCGGCATCGACAATAACACCTCCAACCTCATCGGCAACGCCCGAGTCTAAACCAACCTTTCCATTGACCATCACCAGCTATCGGCAACCATCTTTACAAGCTGGCTTTCATCGGCTATCAAAGTACACAGTAACCTTCCCCTCGCCGATTAGTCCACTCCGATCATTATCACGTACAAAAAAACGGTGTCAACACATATAAATTTGTTCATCTAAATTTTGGCATAAGTTATAAGTTAAATATCTAAGTTATCCATACTGACTTTATACATATATAAGTTTTGGCATAAGTTATAAGTTAATTCCGTCTGCACTGGTGTGTTTTACGTGATGAGGTGAACAAAACCCCAATTCTGTTTCAGCGGCCGTTCACCCGATTCTACCGCGGCGAAAGATAGACCGCTACTGCACAGACTCGTAACTTCCATTTTCCGTGCCGTTCATTTCTGTCCTTTTCTTTACTCAGTTCTCAAATATATTTCCTCAATTCCATGACATGCAGATATTCATACACGCGGGTGTTTTTAGTGCATGCTGGTCGGATTTGTCGCGTGCCATGGCTGCACCTGTGAATGTTTCTTTTTCCTTTTGTTCCCTTTCTACCATTTTTTCTCTCTTTTTTGTTACATATTTATAAGTTATACCACATGGTTATTTCCATACATAGTTTCATATTTCTATTAATATGTTATGATATTAATTTTATATGTAAGTTCTTAAATATAACTTATACGTCCAACTTTACATCTAAGTCATTCAATAAGTTACATATCAAAGTTATGCAAACAGGTTATTATAATCTGTCTGTTCACTTATGCTGAAATTTAGCTTATGATGATGTTTATGCTGAAATGTTGTGAAAGAAAAACACTGTTTCATGGCTGAAAAGTAGCTCAAGCGAACAGAGCGAATATAAGATCAATGTTGACTTAAACAAGTTATAATAATATAAGTTATCAATGTTGACTTGAAAGTATAAGTTTGTTAATCTAACTTATGAGTTATACAAACCAGTTATTATAATATAAGTTATTAATGAAATTTGTACATAAAGTTTGCTAACCTAACTTATAAATCTATATTCTACGTGCATGTCATCTAGCTTACAAAAGTATATTTTATTTGACTACCATCACCGCAAAGCGCTTCGGACCACGTGAAAACTGAAACAGCGGCACGCACACGAGACAAGCTAATAAAGAAATCATGCAGGAATGATTTTTTTCCTAAAAAGAATGTTACGGAGATGTCGTTCACGATATTTTAATTAGATGATCGTTCGCAGAATAGTGTGACAGCATCATTAATTCTCTTGTGAAGTTCAGTAGATGTATTCCTTCCCGGTTTGTGATGATTCGGAAATGCAAGTACAAAGACTGAACTCCCGAGAGAGGAGAGAGAGTTTTCTGTATCAGAACGATTCATAATACCATCTTAGCCATATGGCAGCGTCGATATATACATAGTACACCCCTTACGGTAAAAGGATGAAATAATCTGAGAGCAGAAGCGCCTACAGCTCAGACTGACCTAGGTTTTCTTCCATGCCTCAACCAGGCTGCGGTAATGAAGCAACCAGTCGGCAGTCCCTTACTAAATGATAGAATATCCTAGCTTACGTTGACATCTGTATTGAAAATCAAGCTCTAGGAATAAAGCAATCTTCACCCTATCAAGTTTCTTTAGAGATCAGGCAAAAGGAATCATTTGCTGAGCTCAAACAGTGCTTCTCACAAGATAGAAGAATGTCAGCTCTCAGGTACTACCCAAGAAAGAAGTTTCTCCTCAACTTCTTCCCAGTTGTGAACCTTTGTCACCAGCGGATGCGATTCGTCAACTCCAGTTTTGCACCAAGGATATGAGTTATCGTAGTCAAATAGAAGGACCCTCATGCCATCATTAGCACACTCTAAAGCATATCTCGGGTTGTCATCAATTAGAACCTGAGCGCCAAAAGACCTACAATGAGTTATGCCACAGCAAATAAGTTAGCCTCAGCTCTAAAGAGAAGAGACAGCTATAGATGACTGCTTGTAACAGTAACAGTTAGCTGACGACACCAGGTTTGCATAAATCAGCTGAGGCATGTCTGCCCTAAAAATAATCTAAAACACAAATAAGAAACCACCAAGGTTGCCACAGTTTTTAACTAATAATGTGTTAGTGTGTCTTAAGTCATGATGCAATGCTGGTGAATGAGTTAGTATTATGAGCAGAAACAGCTACACGCCTACACCATTGGTGAATGAGTTAGTATTATGAGCAGAAAATGGTGTTCTTGCCCGTTACACATATGTGCAATTGTGATTTTGCCCTCGTTTTTCTAACTTTGTGATTTTGCCCTTAACTGTTCACAAGTCAACGCGATTTTGCCCCTGGTCAACGCGAATTTACCCATGTTTTTACCGTTGACCAGGGGCAAAATCGCGTTGACTTGTGAACAGTTAAGGGCAAAATCACAAAGTTAGAAAAACGAGGGCAAAATCACAATTACACATCAAAGTGGGGGCAAGAACACAAGAGCCCCAAGATTAATTGAGGTATGTTGCACCCTAAATAGTATTTAAAAAAACAAAAACAGGCAAACAGTTTTAACCATTGTTAGAGCATCTCCAGCACACACAATAACAGACACACCATCACCTTTTTTAGTCATCGTGCAGGAAATCAAGCCTCCAGCGGACTAGCCAATGGCCTCGCCATCTCTGTGTGACACGGTATTGGGCAAAGGTGGCCAGCCAAATTTGGCGGGTGGGCATGCTTTGCTATCCTCCAGTATGTGAGGCAGACAGCTAGGACTGGTGCTTATTCACATTCTTTGGCTTCAAGACTGCATTCCTTTCCCCCTCTTTCATAAATTAAAAATGTGACTATATCAAGTTCCTGACATCACGTCCATTGTTTTTGGTTGATAGAATAAATAACAAAGAACCCATTCTAATTGGATTTAACTCAATCTCTTCTGGACTCTAAATTAAAATTCCTCAGAATTGACTGTTTTTATAAAGTATTTGAACTTAAATTGTACTGATCTAATTCTTAAAAATCAAGGAAAAAAATGCATCAATTCATGTCAACTTGAATACCAATAAAACATAGATCAACATGGTATGGAGAGCAAGATTTGGCTAGTCTGCTGGAGTTTGCTGAAATATGGAAAGGGAATCTTATGGAGTGGATCGAGAAACAATGATATGGAGGGAGGGATTTGGAGTGTTCTGGAGATGCTCTTATGCTTCAGTGCATGTTACTCTATGTTACCACTTATCAGTCACCTAAAATGATTGGGACACTATGTTCCCTCAGGCCTCAGTGTATTACCTGCAAATCTCTGATTTTGGCCTTGATGGACCTTCCAAAGCGAAATGATTCCCAAAATGGATCTGCTCAAATAAGCCTGGATAATACTTCTCGATCCATTCCAATGTGTGATTCTTAATTACATCCTGCCGAGATCTTTTAAAAGAAGGATATATTAGGCAAACTCGTATAATGAAAGGCAAATTGATTTGTCTCTTATATCAAATAAATGACTTACGTTACTACAGACAAGCTACAGAAAGAAGAAAGAGTTTGGAGAGCATCTCGAGCCCCCGGGATAGGATGAATACCATCTTGGAAGTAATGGGTTGTGAAGAACTCGTGGACAAGAAAATTAGCTGCAGAGTTTTAGACCAGTGCTTGATTTCATATGATGACTTGTATGTTTAAAACAATAGGTGTAATTCCAAATGAAACAAAGATAATAGCATAAACACACCTCTTTCTCGAGAACAGTTCCATATCTGCATAGAGTTTTGAAAAAAAAAGGATGTAAGAACCGCCTGGTGAACATTCAACTTGAAAAGCTCAAATGAAAATGTGACCAATCAAAATCACAAATTCCAGGAGTCAATCTTTTTAGGGGAGCCAGGACTTCATGTTCACCTTAAAGAACTCGTATACATGGTACTCTGATACTGAGTGATTCCATGAATAACGATCAGCGATAAATTTGTTCAGAGACGCAAGAAAGCTACCAAGAACTGCAAGCAAGATATACAGTAAAAGGTAGTGAGAAAAGGTCAACCATAATAAAGACAAAATTGGCGCTACTTCCTTGACCAGATGCAGATTTTTTTCAAGACTGTTCAAATGTTCGTTATTCAATTAATTATTTCTAGACTAAGGACCACGAAATCAACCACTAATAATACTAAAACAGTCAACGCATTCGACTACAAACACTACAAATGCACAGCTGACAATTTCAGATGAACAACTCTATGTCGTAATCATTTCACATGACAATTTCAGATGAACAACTCTATGTCGTAATCATTTCACATACCTTCATCCACATCAACAGCAACCACCATCTTAGCCGCCACAGCCTGCTCCGGGAACCCTAGCGGCTTCCCTCGCCGGCAGGCGCCATTCCCGTTGATGCTCTTGGCACTTGCGGCGGCCTCCTCCAGTGGCAGGAGCACCTCCGGATCGCGCATCAGCTGCCGCTGCGTGGTAAGCACCTGCGCCTTCATCCCCGCGGCCTCCCCGTCCACCCTCCTCCTGAACTCGCCGCCGCCGCCACCACCATCCTGCCAACCCAAGCACCCCCTCAAGCTGAGCGCGCTGGTCGGCGCGAACCTCCTCCCGGCTCCCAGATCAAGAAACACCGCCGTACCCGGCAGCGTCCTGCCACTCTCGCCGCCGCAGCGCGCGGTCGAGTGGGCGAACCTGCAGAGGCAGGCGCGGTTCGCGGCGGCCGCCGAGGGCGGCGGCGGAGGCATGGCAGGCCTGGGGTTCCAATTCCAATTCCACCCCAGAGGCGGAGGCCGGAGACGATCCAACAGCGACCGCACGGCTCCGCGGCTTAGCATGTCGACACAAGCATTCCTTCCCCAGGCAGCCTAACAAACCTGCACGCCTCGTATTCGGCAAATCAGATTCGTCGCAACCAACGCAATCGAGAAGAATGAAAGGGCAGATCGCAATAACCGACGGAATCGCTTGCCTGAACACGCGAGAGATGAGGGGTGAGGATCGGGACGAATCGAATGCCCCGGTGAGGTCGGAGGTCGGCGCCTCAGTCCTCACACCGGTCCCGTGATCTGGGGCATCTCTTTCAAGCGAGATCGCAGGTCGCGGCGAGGGAAAACCTCGTGAAATTCGTGGGGAAATTCTGGGGCATATACGAAACGGAGATGGCAAGGCGGATTTCTTGGTCGCCTCTAGTGTTTCTTTTTTCGCGCTCTTGCTGTTTGATTTGTGGGATTTGTGAGCCAAAAAAAAAACGTGGTCTGAGGAATTTGTGTGCGATTTTTTTTTAGGTGTACATCAGTGACGGTGGTGGTGGGCTCGCTTCTTTTTCGGGAAGGGGAGCCGTACTCATAGGTTTCTGGCGTTTTGCACGAGTCCATACTGTTGCGAGTATTACTGCTAGTGCTAGGACAAGCATGTCTTTAAAAAAGGTTTTTTTTATGAAAGCCATTACCATTCTTTGAAGCTGAACAAATACCATTATAATTCGAATATTCTGAAATATGCCATTATAATTCTGGGTGTTGCTGATACTTGCCATTTTCTACGTATGTAAACAGCTCGAGCCCACTGTCAGGTCGAGGAAGGCGTACGTAACTTTCGTATGGACATCGATGCCCTTGCTTGCGTGTTACAAGCCGCCGCAGCTCTCTCTCCCGTTCATTCCATCCCCCACCCGTGCTCCTCTCCATCTTCCTCTTCCTCTGTTACCTAAGAACCCTAACCCTAGACTGTAGCCGCCGCCGGAGACCTGAGGAGCTGCGACGGCGCCCTGCAGAGCAGCGGCTGGAGGTGTCACGTTTGTGACCGACGCATCCACCAGAGGAGATGCAGGACCCATGAAGACGACGGGCGAGGTCTTCCTGCATCTGCGCCATAGTGCTACGGTGGAGATGGAGGACTGCAATAGCAGGTAATGGGGGTGTTCGGCTGGTCACTTTTGGAACTTATTTCGGCTGATTTCGGCTGATTCAATAGTGTTCTGTGAGAGAGAATAAGCTAAAACAAGCTGAAAGTAGTACAACCGAACAGGTTGTGCGCGTCCCCTGTTATCAATTTGAGCACATAGTGTAGTTGACTTGTGCTTGCCTATTTACACCTCGATTTAGGACTCGATTTGATTGTTGGTAGGAATGGTATGTTCACGGTAGGGGTTAAAGTCTACGGTTTTGCTACGAAAGACTCAGATGGGAGGAAATCATACACTAAAGGCACTGTGATTAAGTGGGATGTGGAGTTTGGGTCTTTAACGCTTGAACTTTTGGTGTGAACTATTGCAAATGAATTGAATGTGCCCTCTAACCAGTTACCCACAGTGTGGTTCTTTGATAAAAAGACTGCATGAGGATGTCAGATTAATTAGTGAAATTCAGATGGTTGATGTCTTTGAAATGTACAAGGAAGAGATGGGTTGTCAGCTTGTAGTGGGATTGTTGGATAATGATGCTGAGTTTGATGACCTACGGCCTTTGTGTACAATTCCTCCTGAGGGGTTAGATTTGAGATACCCAACAATGATTTTCCCATTGCTGATGAACAAAATAGGGTTACTACTAACAATCCAGAGACTCCTGAACCCAGTACTGCTGCTGCTAACAATCTAGAAGCATATACTGATTTAGAGCCTGAACAAGGTGATGATGTTGATGTAGAGCCTGAGAGGGAGCCTGATATCTTTGATAATCCTGAAGAATATGTTGGAGTTGATGATGAACAAATCTATATTTCAGTTGCTAATGCACAACAAGCTGCTAATGCACAGCCAGTTAACAATGCTTATGATTCTATTGATGCTCACCCATATGATGAAAATGCTTTTGCTGTTAATGATGAAGTTGATGATGCAGACCCTCTTGAGGTGCATGTACTCCATGATCTTGAGAATCCAAACATAGTGAAGGGGGCACTGTTTCCTAATATCATTGCACTCAAGAAAGCAATTAGGCACCATGCAGTGAAGAGTGGTTTTGAGTTTGCTGGGCTCAAAACAGACAAGACCAGGTTCATAGCTCACTGTGTTGCCGAGGGTTGTCCGTGGCACATACATGCATCAACTATTTTTGATAAAAAAAATAATAAAGGTAATGTGTTGAACTGCTGCTGTTTATGACCTATTTATGACCTTTTTTTGACATGCTAATGACCTGTTTGACATGTTTGTGCAGATAAAAGTGCTTCCTGCACAGCACAATTATCCTACCACCAAGCTTAGAGAAGGAAAGATGGCAAGACAGGGCTGGTGTGCAGACAGGCTAGCAGACTGGGTGAAAAAGAATCTAAATAAGGGCCCAACGGATGCCAAAGACAAATTGGAGGGTGACTATAGAATTAAGTTGAAGTACTTCAAAGCTTGGTCAGGTTTGCAGGTTGCTCTAGAGCAAATTCATGGGTCTTATGAGGAAAGTTTTCAACTTTTATTCAATTGGGCTGCACAGGTTGAAATAAGTTCTCCTGGTAGCATTGTAGAAATAGAATTAGAGACAATAGGTGAACAAAAAAGGTTCAGAAGGATATTTGTTGCTCTAAAGCTATGCATTGATGGGTTCTTAGTTGGTTGCAGACCATTTATTGGTTTAGATGCTTCTAATTTGAATGGGAGGTATCTTGGGCAGTTGGTTTCGGCTACTGGGGTTGATGGCCATAATTGGTTGTACCATATTGCTTATGGTGTTTTCAACACAGAGACTGAAGATAACTGGAAGTGGTTCACGCAGAATTTGCACAGATCTATAGGGGACCCTCCAGGATTGGTGATTTTTTCAGATGCTTGTAAAGGCCTAGAAAAAGCTGTGGGAGCTATCTTCCCACATGCTGAGAACAGGGAGTGCACGAGGCACTTGTACCAAAACTTCATGAAGCACTACTCAGGCGATGTGTTCACTGACCATTATATCCTACTGCAAGGAGCTACACAAAAGGCATGTTCAGGTGGCACATCAAGAAATTTTTTTGAGTTTGCTCCTGATGCAATTGAGTACCTTGAGGAACACCATTCTAGGATTTGGTACAGATGTGCCTTCTCAGAGCTTAGCAAGTGTGATTACCTAACTAACAATGTGTCAGAGAGTTTCAATGCACATATTAAAAAGTTGAAGGGACTTCACCTCCATGAGTTGGTTGACAGGCTGAAGGAGACCATAATGGAGAAGAGGTACATTAGGAAGAAGATTGCAAGGCAGTGGGAGGATGGCATCCTCCCAGGTGTACTCAAGGATCTCAATGCCATTAGCAAAATTTTGAAAGTAGTCAAGGTTGCAACCTATGATGATGGCATTGTAGAGGTCACAATATTAGATGACTGGAACAACCAGAAAAGGCACACAATGGATCTTGAAAACCACAAGTGTTCCTATAGGGAATGGCAAATAACTGGTAAGCCTTGCCAGCACGCCCTGGCATGGATTTGCTCTAACAGAGGAGTCCAAATCTCTGGCTATGTCCATGAGTATTACTATGTTGTAAAATTTAGAGCTGCATATGGACAGTGAGTGGAACCTATAATAGACAGGTCCCAGTGGCCTCATTTTGAGCTGGGATTTAAAGTTTTCCCACCATTACTTGGAAGAAGACCAGGCAGGCCTAAAGTGGTAAGGATAAGAGGTTGCTTGGAAAAAAACAGTACAAAGAAGAAAGTGAAATATCGAAGGTGTGGAGATTTTGGACACTTTGCCAAGACATGCAAGGAACCTGAGATGGGATCGGATGGCCAACCTGCTGTTGCTTTGAATAAAAGGTATGAAAATAAGTATAGAAAAATAATTTTGATCTGTTCACTACATACTGGTATGAAAATAAATAATTTTGAACTTATTTTGCAGGAAAAGGCCAGTTGAAGAAGCTAGACCATCTCAAGTAAACAAGAAGAAGAAGGCACCTAAGAAAAAGAAGACACCTAAGAAGAAGACACCAGTTAAGAAGAAATTGAAGAAAAATGCAGCAGCTCCACCTGCACAGGTTGTTAGAAGCCTGTTTGATATGATAAATGATGGACAGTAATGAAGCTACAACTTATGTTGTGTGTAATGGCAAATGGCCTTCATGGCCTATGAACTTGATATGTAATGGCATTCATGGCCTGTTAGAAACCTGCAACTTTTTTTGTGACTTAGGATATGTGGCCTACATGGCCTGGGAACCTGAACCTGTTATGTGATTGCCTAAATGACAACTTGATTGTGTGAATGGCCTATATGGCCTTTGAACCTGAACCTGATCTGTAATGGCTAAATGACATTTGAACCTGATCTGTAATGGCCTAAATGGCATTTGAACCTGATCTGTAAAACGATAGCTGCCGCCTTTACCAACTGTAGTCCCACACCTGTTCTCAAAGACACCCTTTGAATAGATTTACCTGGGGTATGTTCACTAACTAGATTTATTATTTAACACATTTAGGTGGACATTTTCATGCCGTGCTATTCTTTGAATTGCATTGCGGCTGAAGTTTTGATATATTATTATCTATAATTATCCAATAGGAAACAAGAAAAGTTTAGTTGACGCAATGGGCAGTGGAATCAGTCTAAGAGAAAAGATTTTACGTATGTACATGAGCACCTACAAAGCCTCTTTGTTTCAGCTGTTCACTTCCACGTACCAGCAACAACCACACCAATCATGACACCTACAAAGCCTACAAAGACAGCGGCTACAAAAGAAGAATCAAGCACAATCTGCATGTTCTTGTTGTCGACTTTAGGCTTCACTGCAGGCATGTTCTTGTTGTCGACTTCAGGCTTCATTGCAGGCATCATCTCAACATGTAGCATCTTTATTTTTCAAACCTCTTTTATAACACTATCCAGTGTTTGCTTCACTAGTTCCAATTCTTCCTTCAAATCGACGCAACAAACACCAGCTGCATCCTTCACTAACTGCACCCTCTGTTCCTATGCTTCCAAGGCCATATACTCCTTCTCAGAGCGGATGTATGGGCAGGTACTATCATCATCCTACAATCAAAACAAAGGACATAAATCAGAGATGAATCAACACACAGCGAGCACAACAATATAAAAAATCATAACCTTGATGTTGTACAGGCACTTGAGGTACCACTCGCCCTTTGTCGCCGGTTGCTTGCTCTAGATGCGGACCAAAGCAACATGGCAAAAGGGGCACTCCCTTCTATCGCTGGCCGTCGAGCTCGAGCCACTGGAAGTTGTCTTCAAGGTGCTGCGACTCCACTTCCCGGCCATGGCTTCAAAGTTGGGCGCCGCCATCGAACTGAGCCTCAAGAGCAACAGATGCCGCAGATCTCAGGTGGCCATGCTAGACTGCTTCGCCATGGGCTGCGACGTCGGCTCAGGCGGGGGGATGGATGCTGGCTAGATTCTAGGGTTAGGATTCTTGGAGGAGGGGAACAGAGAAGGATGAGCGCGGGTGTGTAATGGAGTCGGACATGAGACGAAGACCGAGAGGGCCATGGCGGCTTCTAACGCTAACAGGCAGGGGCATCGATGTCTATACGAAAGTCACGTATGCCTTCCTCGACCTGACAGTGGGTCCGAGCTGTTCACATACGTAGAAAATGACAAGCACCAGCAACACCAAGAATTATAATGGCATGTTTCAGAATACCCGAATTGTAATGACATTTCTCCAACTTCGAAGAATTGTAATGGCTTCGATTAAAAAACCCTTTAAAAAAGGCATGATTTTTTACTAAAGAAGTGCATGCCTAATCATGCCGGTCGTGAGTATTACTAGAGAGCACAATGGAAGGGTAAAAGAAAACATGTTTTACTTATGGATATCTTTTGCGTGCAGGGATAAAGAAACCGTGTTTTACTTGTGATTTGGTCATACTTGTTTTACTTAAGGGTTAGGGCTTAAGTAAAACATGTATGAATAGATCATAAATAAAATTAAAAAAAATAGAAATAATTTGGTTATACTTGATTTACTTAGGGCCTGAGCCCAGCGGCGTGTGTCCCATGAGTCATCTCCTTCCTCTTCTTTCTTCCCCAAACCAAATAGGCATGGGGATGGTAGCGAGAGGTCGATTCGGCCAAGGAAGGATTTTGTCGGTGACATTGGATGGGACCACGAGCTTTACCACTCACGAACGCAAAGGGCAGAGGGCACAGACGGACTCAGTAGAGCTCATTTAGAGCCACATGGGTGAAGCACAAGGCGAGAAACAATGGTGGTAATAGGAGCTTGGTGACTAGTAATGGTGGTGGCGAGCATGGGAACAGAGATAGAGCAGAGGCACCTATGCTAGACTTGAGGGAGTATCAGGTCAGTGGTGAACCATTTCAAAAGTTTATGAACCCGAAAGTTGAATATAAAGGCTAAATGAAGGGGTGTGGACTCGCGGTAAATCTTTTAAAATGTTTATGGTTTCAAAAATCAACTTTTAGAGTTGATGGACCTAATCAAAACATCTGCATAAGCTTATGCATTGAACTATATTTTGGCATGACCAAGCGTAGTATAGGGATGAGGAATATCCTCGTCGGCATCCCTCAAATTTCACAGCCCTCGTAGCCTTCTCAATGAGTCAGCATTTTGTCACAACACGTGAGCATTTTTGAGTTTTGAGTCGAGAACGAGAAGCGATTTTGTTATTGTACGCTGGATGACTGGCCGCAGAGAAGATCCACCAAATCAGTCTTGTACCTAATTATTAATCGATAGGAAAAGACGGGGTTAGGAGTCCACATTGACTGACTGCGACGAGCTGCGATAACGAGTAGGTTAACACAGTATATTTTCCAAAAGGTAAACGGAATGCCGTGCGCAGAACAAGATCGTCGAAAATTAGCATAAACCTGCAAACTAAGAGTCATTGTCACTGATTTTCTTATATATATCTACAAAAATTAGTTCCCCGCCAAAAAATATGACTACGTTTAGAATTTTTCCATGGATTCAAAGTGGGTGGCAAATAGATCTAATACGGTCTTTATTAGACTATAGTCCCAGCGTGTGATCTGTGTGTGTGATCCGTGTGGCAATGGTGTTTCCATTGCATGTCTCCGTGCTATTTAAATGGAAATGCACACTCTATCATTTTTATTAATCCGCTGAATGGAATGCCATCCATTCATCTAGCCAATCTGGATTGAAAACTCAAATGTTATTGAAGGTGTAATAATTTTTTGAACTCTATAAACGTACTAAGGGAGTAGCAAATCATTGGCAACTTCTGCATGCAATAAATATTGTTTTATTACGGTGCCCACGTCCGTCCCTTCCGTTGCGCCTGCCGAACAAGGAAATGAGACGAGAGACCTCCCCTGCTCCGCTATGCTCCACCGTCAACGGTCACCGTCCGTCTATCATCCGATCCTTGGCGTTCCCTTCCTCTCCTTCACCAAAACCCTACCGCTACCACCTCCACCACTCAAGCGCCCCCCCCCCAACACCCATCGGACCTCCCTTGGCGCTGCTCCTGCTCCGTGCCTAACGACGCGAGCACCAACGTGCCCACATGTGGGGACCGCTTCCTCGACCATCAGCTGGCCACCGAGGGCGCCACGTGCATTCTCGCGCCCGACAACGCCAACAGGCGCCGCAGGCTCAAGGAGAAGCGCCGGGCCCTGACGCGGAAGCCCTCCGGCCTCGCCTCCTGCTACGGTTGTAGATGGCGAAGGAGGCCGCACCGGGATGCATCGCATGTTGCAAGCGTATGTTTCAAGTGTTTCATCTGTTTTCAAATGTATGTTGCAAGTGTTTTATATGGGTGTTGCAAAAGTAGATCGGGATGTTGCATATATTGCAATGGTTGTACACGTATGTTGCAACACACGTCTGTTCCCAATGTTTCATCTGTTTTCCAGATGTATGTTACAAGTGTGTTTATCTGTATGTTGTATATGTTATACACATATGTTGCAAGTGTTTTATTTAGATGTTGCGTATGTTTACAATGATTTTCAAGTGTTTTCAGTTTTTTCTACGAGTGTTTGTGACCTGCCTGCTGCAACTGCTGAAAGGGGCACGATGGATCGGGCGAGACGCGGACGCCACGTGGGGTTAAGCGGTACGCGACGTACGGACGCTTACCATTGATGAAAGAAAAAAAAGAGAGTACAATAGTCCATCTCCATAAACTGCTTGCAAACCCGTGCACCAATTTGGGCCTTTATCAGGAATCCCAAGCGACCCGTCTACTACGACTACGGGGCTGACTGGCCGAGCGCGCCCCCACATGGCCGAGTTCCCCGCGCCTCCGGAGTCCAGACCCCACCCGGTCCACCCAGCTGCGGGTGGGGCCTCGCCGCCCGACCAGCGCGACATGCCCACGCACCTAGGGGCTGTTTGGATAGCACCCTGGCCAAATTTGTCTGGGTTGGACCCTAGCCTGGAGGTTGCCTGGACTCTGTTTGGATGGAACCCTGGCTATCCTTGCCTGGTGGGAGCTGCCTGGACCGGTTGCCAGGCACCAGGCGTAAGAAATCGAGCGCCTGGGCTTCCCCCCAGTTGCCTGGCTGGCTGGCTGTAATCGAAAGCACAGAACCGATCTTATCCTATCCCCTCTTCATTTTCCCCTTTCCTCTCTCTCCCGTAGCCACAACTCCCTTCCCCTGTTCTCTCCACAAAGATGGAGGATGTTCCAGGGTTATCCTCTTGGTGCAGCAAAGATCTGGTGGCCTCCTCTCTTATTTCGTATTTTGCTTCTTCCTTGACTTCCAGATTTGTTCTCAGATCCCGTGCAAGAAAGGTGCGAGCAAAATCCATTTCTATTTTCTCAACTTCCTGCTGTTATTTCAATCTTCTATATACGTATGCTAGATTAGTCTTGGTTGCAGTTTACACAACGTGGTCCATACAGATCTATTTTTTCTTTGCAATTATTAGTTTCCTTGGTGATAGTTAATAAACAGATGTAACTTCCTAATCACTATTTTCTTGCTACACAGACATATTGTCAGTGCGAAAAGTGACCAACACGTAAATATTTATAGTTTTGTCGTACGTTTTGATCGGATATGGCCTAGCACTCAATGACACAGGGGCCTCGTTCGCTTGTCTTAAAGTTCGGCTTGTTCGGCTTATTTTTTCAGCCGGAACAGTGTTTTTCTCTCACAACAATTCAGCCGGAACAGTGTTTTTCAGCCAGTTTCAGCCAAAGTTCAGACCAGCGAACGGGGCCAGGGTTTATACTGGTTCAGGCAACGTGCCCTACGTTCAGTTTGAGTCGGTCAGTGACTTTATTCCTGAGCTGAGGTGCTCGAAGTTTGCTGTGGGGTTACAAACGAGTGGGAGTAAGATGGGGGTATCAGAGGTCCGGTCGGACTCTGGACCGAAGGGCCAAGAGTGATGGGAGTTCCAACGTGCGCTAAGTATTGGAACGTATGCTCTATGTGGCTTTAGAGTTCTAGAGCCAAGCAGAGTGAGAGTCGGAGTGAACTGTAGTAATCGATCCTAGAATCGATCGTCTGTGTTGTCTATGTGAATCGTCCTTCTTTTAGAGAGAGCGCATCCCTTTTTATAGGTGAAGGGGACGACCATACAAGAGAGAGAGTGTGTGTAAATTTTCTAATCTTGTTGCCCACGCCGTCGGGTACAAGCTGGTTTGTTGGTGCCCATAATACTGTTGACGCCCAGATGCATATGGTAGGCTCCATCGTGTTCTTCTAGTATGGCCAATGTCGGCGCATACCATACTGTAGGGCAAATGTCCACGCCTACAACACTGTTCGTGTTCTGACACGTCTGGAAGGTTATAAATTACCCTTCTGACATGACCTGACAGTACTGTCCTACAGGTGTGCAGGGTACGGTCCTTGGTATTGTGGTTTGACTTGAGCGCCCTGCCTTACTTGCTCCGCCTGATTCTTTGGGTCCTTACCAAGCGGGCGTCCCCGTTCGGTCGTTTCTCAGTCGGCTCCGACCACGCCGGTCGGAGAAGAGCTGTGTCGGGGACCTAATACCGGGGTACCCAATGAGGTGGAACTAATAACCATCGAACGTTGACGCTTCCGGTCAGACAAGAACGCTACTACGCTTCTTACCCGAACGACGGAAGATTGGTTCCACCTCGCCCGACCCTTGAGGGCTAGACTCCGCCTCGCCCGATGGTTGAGGGCTGGCTCCGCCTCGCCCGACGGCTGAGGGCTGGCTCCGCCTCGCCCGATGTCCGTGGGCTGGCTCCGCCTCGCCTGATGGCTAAGGGCTGGCTCCGCCTCGCCCGACGTCCGTGGGCCGGCTTCGCCTCGCCCGACGGCTGAGGGCTGGCTCCGCCTCGCCCGACGTTTGTGGGCCGGCTCCGCCTCGCTCGACGGCTGAGGGCAGGCTCCGCCTCGCTCGACGACTGCACCCTGCTCCTTCATGATGACGTGTAGGAGGTAAAACATGACACTCAGGTCAACCACAGTACCGAGGACCATACCCTGCGCACTTGCAAGAAGGTATCATAAGGATACGACGGGACGAGCACTTTAAGCCTTCCCAGGCATGGTAGAGCCCGAACAGTGTTCTAGGCATCGACTTTTATCCTACAATGTTATAGGCACCACCATCAGCCCTCGGGCGCGGATACTAACACAGGCATACGACAACCACTACGATCCAAGAGAGAACTCACGTCATCAACAGTAACAGGCGTATAGTCACTTCCCCGTCTACTCCCCGCAGAGTCATGGCTCGGCACCCTGACACACCGCACCGTCCGCCGGGGGAGGATGGGACATGACCACTCACTGAGACGAAGCCAGAGCCCGGCCCTATCAGGATCAATGAAACATGCTATCCCTGGCGTGGTCTGCCATGTCAGCAGAGCAGGCTCAAGGGAAAAGGAAGACCCAGCACCCTCGAAGGACCCTTTCTACCTTTGGTTTTTTCCTCTTTCTCCCATCTATAACTCCTACTCCCCCCTTGGTCTATAAAAGGGAGGGCAGGACGCCCCACTAGGGGGACGGATTAATTCCACACACAACAGACAGCCAAGCAGCAACCGAACTCTTGACAACCTTTCAACCTTTCCATCAGAGACTTGGGATATGTCCCTCTCTCGACCGTTTGTACCCCTTACTACGAACCTTTTTTGGTACTAATAACACGAGCAGCAGCGAACTGGACGTAGGGACATTCCGCCCGAACTAGTATAAACCTTATGTCCTTTAGTACACCATCCGAGCCTAACGCGCAACAATATAAATTTACTAGTTGGTGTTTGTTCAAAACACCGACAAGCTGTAAGCAGAGGTTCGGTGTACTCCCGGTCGGAGAGGCAGGTCGGAGTCGGAAGCGAGCATCGTCCTCTCCTTGGCTAGGCCTTCTGGTCGGAGAGGCGGGTCGGAGTCAAAAGCGAGCGTCGTCCCTTTTTGGCCAGGCCTTCCGGTCGGAGAGGCGGGTCGGAGTCAGAAGCGAGCGTCGTCCCTCCTTGGCCAGGCCTTTCAGTTGGAGACTGGATCACCCTTCCGGCCTGTCGTTAGGTATCTAGGCCGGCCCAGGAGTTACACGTCGTTCGCAACGTCGTCTGCTGTACCGAGCCTTTACTGGAAAACAGGTCCATTAGGGACCCCGGGTTTATGAACCCAACACATATCGACCTTTTTCCTTGTAGCATGTGAAATTAGGCTTACTTTTAGCATGTGCGTACTGTGATCCTATCAATGGAAGTAGCTTCCATTATTATATTTTTACAATTTTCCTTTTTGGAAGAATTAGTTGGTAACACGCTTGCCATCTAATAAATTTATTAAAGTAATAAGCTATCTTTTGCCACCTTCTTGGAGAATTTGTGTGATTGGCCACAATTAGCTATGTTTCCTCGTAATATTTTAATTCCCATTGTCAATATAGTTTACTGAACTAGTAGCTTGTAAAACTTATTACTATTTAGCAACTTGCCAACATATATGTACTTTTGCTTGCTATTTTTCTGTATTGTTGATTGCTGTTTTCGTCACTGCAATATATATGTCAGACCTGTAATGTTGCTTGCTGTTTTCTTCACTTGCATTTTTTTCTGTGTAGTTCACTCAATGGATACAGGAGAAAGCAGCATGAATGCTAAGGGCAAGGGAGGTTGTCGATGTTTCAAACAAACACCGGCTAGTAAATTTGTAATTGTTGCGCGTTAGGCTCGGATGGTGCACTAAAGGATACGAGGTTTATACTGGTTCAAGCTGAATGTCCCTACGTCCAGTCTGCTGCGGCTCGTGTTATTAGTACCAGAAAGGTTCATAGTAGGGGTACAAACGGTCGAGAGAGGGAGAGGTCCTAGGTCTCTGATGGAATGGTCAAAAGGACATCAAGAGCTCGGTTGCTGCTTGGCTGTATGCGTGATGCGTTGTGTATGTTGAACTGATCCGTCAAGAGTTGGTCCCTTTAGCGGGGGGGCCTGCCCTCCCTTTTATAGACCAAGGGGGGAGCAGGGGTTACAGATGGGAGAAAGAGGAAAATGCCAAAGGTATCGAAGGTCCTTTGAGGGAGCCGGATCCTCCTTTTTCCCTGTGCCTGCCCTGCTTAAAATGGAAGGTCGTGTTAGAGGTGGCATGTTCGCTGATCTTCGTAGGCCATGCCCTGGCCTCATTTAGCAAGTGGTTGCATCCCATCCTATGCCGGCGGACGATGCAGCGTGCCAGAGAGCCGAGCTGTGACCCCTCAGAGGGTAATAGGGGAAGTGACCATACGTCCGTCACTGTAGATGGTGTGATTTCTGTCCTGAACCGAAGTGACTGTTGTATGCCTGTGTGAGTATCCGCGCCCGAGGACTGAAGGCGGCGCCTACTACACTATGGGACAAAAGTCGGCGCTTACAACACTATTCGGGCACTGTTACGTCGGAAAGGGCTTAGAGTGCCCGTCCCATCGTATCCTGACGGTACCTTCCTACAGGCGTGCAGGGCATGGTCCTCGGTACTGCATTTGACTCAAATGTCCTATCATACCCTGTGCTTGTCATCATGAAGGAGCTGGGTGCGATCGTCGGGCGAGGCGAAGCCCGCCCTCGGACGTCGGGCGAGGCAGACGGTTACCCTTCTCGCATCCGTCGCCCCTATAAAACCACAGGGTTCGCCCCCAGGGCTCCGTACTTCACCTTTTTGCCTTCGCATTGTCAACCTCCGCTGCCAATCGCCAGGTCCTCCCGCACTCGCATCGCGGCCGCCGTCAAGCTCACATCCACATCGCAACCGCCGTCGAACTCACATCCGCCCCCCTCCTAGTCATTTCAATGGAGCCGTGGAGCGGATCCAGCATCACCCCTCATCGCTTGGAGGGTCTCATTCGCCGTGGCGTCCTCCGCCCGCTGACCGCCACCGAGGAGTGGCGGCTGCCCGGTAATGAGGACGCGCCGTCGCCGCCCGAAGGGTATGTTGTGTCCTTCGCTCTCTTCCATGAGCGGGGATTCACCATACCCGCTCACAAGTTCCTTCGGGGGCTGTTGGATTACTACCAGGTGGAGCTGCAGCACCTTACCCCCAACGGGATCCAGCACATGGCGGCGTTCGTTGCCCTATGCGAGGGGTTCTTAGGGATTGATCCTCACTTCGACTTGTGGCGGCATCTCTTCATCGTCAATCTTCTAAAGAAGTGGGTCGGCAAGCAAGAGCTACACGCACCAGTGGGATGCATCGACATTCACCTCCGCAACAACCGGGCAGAAGCGTACCCGTTAATGTGTCTATCGACCTCCAACAAGGGGTGGCATTCGCAATGGTTCTATGTCAAGGATGACGCCGCTGCCCCCTGCTAGTTTTCTTCAGGCGCATCATCGAGGAGACCCCAGGGTCATGGAAGGGGGGCGTCCTGGTCAAGGAAAAGAAGAACCTCAATGACCTTCTTGCTGCCCTCCAAACTTTGAAGGACAGGGGCGTGAAGGGATCAGGAATCATTGGCGCTTACCACGCGAGGAGGGTGGCGCCGCTAGTGGCGTGCGTGCTTCCCCTGCACCAGATGGCGCCCGAGGCATCGTTCGAAGGGACGAAGCTTTTTGGCGAAGCGCTCCCTCCCTCTGAAGTAGCGCAGCGCATCAAGGAGGCGATGGAGCCTTCAAAGGACACCGCTGGCGTTGTCCTTG
The DNA here is from genome assembly GCF_019320115.1 of Miscanthus floridulus. NCBI lineage: Eukaryota > Viridiplantae > Streptophyta > Magnoliopsida > Poales > Poaceae > Miscanthus > Miscanthus floridulus. The sequence continues at coordinate 31,309,512 of NC_089597.1, read as the reverse complement.
ATTTTGTTTTTCTGGTGCCGGGGCATCCCCCAATGCTGCCGGAATCAGGGTTTATTGGCTTTGTAAGTATTCTTTCTCCGTACTCCTTTTTTACTTGAATTTTTGACCCCTTGAAGCTAACCTTAGGATGGCGGGACCAGCCGAGGGTACTATTCTTCAAGGAAAGCCCGGCTCCATTGCCGAAGGATTAGACCCTGGCAAAAGCGAACTGTATTGCGGTCGAGTGGGACAAAAGGATGAGGGAGCTCAGGAAGAAGGAGCTGCTACGGAAGCAGCAAGCGCGTGATCGAGGAGAGGAGATAGATAGTGATGACGATGATGAGGACGAGGAGGTAGCTACCGATGTGGATTGGGATGTCCTGGAGGACGAGGATACGCTGATAGACGCCCACCGGTCCATGCAGGGACCCTTCCTGTTCCACGCGGAGGGAAGCGAGTCCATGAGGTCGGTGGAGCTGGGCCCATCCTTGGGTCTGGTGGGAGCTGGTGGATCCGCCGCCACACTCGGGGTGCCGGCGGAGGATCGTGGATGGGAGGGAGCAGATCTGCCACCATCCCCAAGGTGCTGATGGAGGGGGATGGCTCTGTCATCGTGCCCTCAGAGATTAGGAAGACGAGCCCCCCCTGCCCGGGGGCAGGGGGTAGGCTCGAAACGGTCCCGCCCGGATGAGTTGGGGCAGGGGTCTAGGGGTTCGTCCCCAAAATGTTCCCACTGCCCAAAGGCATCAGAGTAGGTCACTGATTCCCCTGTTTTCCCCCTTTTTATTCTTCTATTTTGACCCTATGCCTTTTACCTCTTGCAGGTTCTTGCGACGACGCCGCTCTCTGGGGCTGGCGCCCAAGAAGAGCCTTGCCCTTTAGGCGGGACGAACATTGTTGCCCGATGTCGCTCCTGTTTCGGGTAGGAGCAACGCTGATGCTGTGACCTCATTGGCCGGTCTGGCGCCATCGGTGGCGCCCGCGCCCTTGGTGGTTGTCGAGCAAGTGGCGGCGGAGGTGACTCCGCCATCTGTGTTGGAGCGAACGGAGCTACCGTTCGTGCCGGTGGCGTCCTCCATGGCGGGCGTGGCACCACAAGCTGAGGGCCCGGCATCACCGGTGGAGGTGGCCGTGACTACGCCAAGGCAGGAGCAGCCAAACGTAGTCATGGTGGTGTCTGAGGGGGCGGTGGAATCTGTGCCATCGGAGGCCTAGGCGGAGGTGACCGCGGCCGCGACAAGCCCGACGATGCTGGATGTAGCCACGGTGGAGTCCGAGGGGGCGGCGCAATCCGCGCCATCGGTGGCCCAGGCTGCGGTGCCTGAGGTGGGCCGGACGGTAGAGGACGTGGCTGGAGGATCTCCGGATGTCGTGGCAGTGGTGGAGAGGCCCAGCAGGGGGTTGCCCTTGGCCCTGGTGTCGGGGGGTAGCTGCTCGCCCACACGGGGTGAGTCGCCGCTCCACTGGATGGATCCCTAAGACCCAACGTCGACTCTCTTCTTGCTCGACGATGCTAGCGAGAGCATAGAGCGGGGGAGTCTTGACGAAGGGATCTCGGCGATGATGGGCGTCCTGGATCAGGCCTGGGTCATCCTGCGTGATGTCATCATTCCCAATGGCTAGGTATCCGTTTGATCTTTCGTCTCGTTTCCTTCTTGTCTCATGTTTTTCGTATTTTTGACACTGAGTCTTCTCTTTAGTCCCTCATTGCTCGTAGTTAGGAGAAATCCTGGTTCCTCCGTGAGCAGAAGGTGGAATGGGACCGCCTCACCGAGGAGGCCCGGCTGCATGGAGATTTGAGCGCCCAGCTCGTTGCCGCCCAGTAGCGAGAGACCGAAGCACGCCGGGACACCGAGGAGATCCATGGGATGTTCTAGGACCTATCAACGAGGGTGAAGCTGGACGAGGAGGCAGCCGCTAGGGTTCGAAAGGAGTGGGACGAGCTGCTCCAGAAGGACACCGATGCCCACCAGTGGGCTGTCGAGCTCCTGGAGGAGCTGGAGACGGAGCGGGATCGCAAGCTAAAAGCGAGGATAGGTCCATGGCGCTATAGCAAAGAGCGAACCAGGATGCCGAGGTGATCGCCTGGCTTTGTAGGGAGTGGGACGAGCTGCTTCAGACTGAAGAAAGACTTTGCTTGGAGCACAGCACGACCCATGAGGAGTGTGACCGGGTCGTCCGAGAGCGTAATGAGGCATGTCAAGAGGCTAGGGCCCTTTGGGCGGATCTTGGAGATGCAGTGGCTCGAAGGCTGGAGGCTGAGGAAATTTCTATCGGGCTAGGCACGGAACTCGCCGAGGTGCGGGGGACCCTTCAGGTTGAAAGCGATCAGCATGATCTTCTATGCTCTGCCATTATGGTGGTCTGCGATGACCTGTAGGTGGCGCAAGAGGGGACTAGCTCCCTTGCGACTCATGCCGCTGGTATCACGGCATGGGTGGGCCAACTTGAGGAGGACGCCTTTCACGCCAGGATCACCCAAGCCTTCACTGTTGCACGTTCTCATTATGATCGGGAGATCAACTTGGAGGTAATGAGCCAAGGCTTCGCGCCTGGCTATGAAGACCCCAAGCTAGACGAGATTGAGAAGGTGGTGACTCCCATTGCGTAGAACCTGGCGGATAGGCTAAAAGACATGGTTCTTCCTTTGAGGAAGTAGTTAGTTAAATAAGTTTGTTAAATATTTATCTATAATATATGGACAAGTGTCGATACTTTCGTGTTCGAAAATAGATTCGTGACTTTGTTTCGCAATTTCGTTTCGTTTGTTTGATCTGACCTTTTTCCCTTTTTTGCGATGAAAAAAGATTTATGCGATCTGACCCTTTCGCTCGTTAAGACTGCAGGGCCTAAGGTGTTCAGGGGAAATTTTGATTGTGCTGGTGAGCAAAACTACCGTAGCCATCTGGGCATGGGCTTTTGTGGTCTTACCTATCTGTTCCCTCGAACCTTGCCGCCAGTCTCGACGCAAGAAAAAGGTCTGATGTAATGACTATTTCGAAAAAAGAAAGGAGGTACTCGTACCTTTGTTAGCCCCCCGAGTGAGATTTGATCCCTTGTGGTCGCTAGGGCCGAATATTACTGGAGACCGGGGCGTGGGTAGGGAACTTAGTCTTGCACGTACCCTTTTTTGGGATTTTGGCGATCGCTGCATGATCCTGTGTTTTGGTCTTATTACTGGCCCGGCCTTCCCTGAGCCCTCGCGCGTGGTGGGGATTCGGTCAAGGGCTGGCTCATTTTGTGATTGTCGCCCCGTCCGTAGTGTCCGTATCTAGAGGGGTTAAGGCGACGTCACTTGCCTCGATGGCTCAAGTGACGCGCTTTATGAGATCGCTAACGGGGATGTTCGGATAGAATCCGATCCCATTTGCTTTGCGATAGGGTCGGCAAAGCCCTCAGGTGGCATTTCATTGCTCCTTGACCCGCCTTCCAACAGATTCCCCTCAATGGGGATTCTATGGGCTCGGCTAGAGGCTGGATTGAACTAGAAGGTTGAGATGACCCTTCCTACCTTAATGCGGGTCGGGCAAGGGCTGCTGAGGCTCATCTGCATTTTCTCCCCTAGCTCTTATTGGACGCGAGGCGGCCTTAGACCCTTCGTGGGTCAGCCTTCGAACCTTGGTCTCTCGATCATGGATCGAGTGGCTCGAGCCCCCGGGAACATTAGGGTCTATTAGGGGTCAGCTGTGTTTCGCGCGTTACCCCATCCTCAATTTCCGCAACCAGAGGGGCTGAGTTGACGACACTTGCCTTGATGGCTCGAGTGTCGTGCTCAAAGAGCTTGCTAACGGGCATGTTTGTGTGAAATCTGGGTCCATCATTCGCTGACGGGGTCGGTAGAGCCCTTATGTGGCATTTCACTACTTCTTAACCCGCCTCCCGGCAGATGCCCGAGCTATTCGATAGGCTCAGGTGGCCCGTTGGTCTCTCCTCGACAGAGATTCTGTGTTTTGGCTCAGGGCTAGAATTGAACAAGAAATGTTGAGATGTCCCTGTCCGCTCCTGAGCGGGGTCGGGCAAGGCCGCTAGGGCTCATCACATTTTTTCTCCCCTAACTCTATTTGACGTGAGGCAGGCTCGAGCCCTTTGTGGGCCAACCTTCAAACCTCGGTCAGTCACCGCTCATATTGAATGAGACGGCTGCCGCTTCGTGACGCGACACGAAGTGTTGGAATGCAGCGATTTGCATATGCAATGTTTGGATGTGTGGATTAAGTGTATAACTTAATTAAAACAAAAGCGGGGGGTCGGTAACGTTACCCTGGTGGTGTGAGCGATGGGAAGCTCTTACCAAATATGTCAGTGCAGGGTTTGGGTCTGACGTTTGCGACGAGGTCGGTGTAACCTGCATAAGCATTGCCATTTTTCATTTCTGTCTCTCGGCGGTGATCCATGCCGTTCGATTGATTTAGGTGACCTAATAGCTTCTCAAAGGAGATTCTACAGGAGGACCCCCCCCCCAAACCCTTCTCGAGAAGGCGGGAGCTAAAGCTTGTGGTGCGGGGAACTGTGAATTCGATTATGCTGGTGAACAAAAACACCATAGCCGTCGAGGCGTAGGGTCTGGCGGTTCGTCCAGTTGTATTCAAAGTTTTATACCCACACGCCGTGCTTTTGGTTTTAGACGTAAGGAGGGGTCGGGCGATGAGGATGTCTAAATAGGTAGACACCCTCGACAGCCCCCGAGTGGTGTCCGTGCCCCTGTCATTGCTGGGGTCAGAAACTCGGTAATGAAATTAACGCGCAAAGTAAGAAAACAGAGGTGCTTATCTTTCTGCGGCCGTTCATTCGACATTTCGCCTGGGCCATCTGATTGACCTAGGAGGCCCGTTGGGCCCCCCTGGATGGGGGTTTCATCGTCGGGTCATTCCATGGTCCTGCCTAGGGAAGCAGAGAGTCACCTGCATGCAGGTGTGCCCTGGTTCTCACGCCCAGCGCGCATTAGTGGCGGGCCACTCCCGGGCAATGTCCTATTTGACCAGGCAACGTCTCATCGACTAGAGCACGTCCCGTCGGTTCCAACGCGTCCCCTCGGGTTCCCGTTGGCATTGATTTTCCATCTGCATTGAATAAAGGAAGGAAGAGGGTTTTCTGCCCCAACCTTTCGCCTTTCCTCAGCCGTCACGCCTCTTCCTTAAATAGGGAGGGGGATGGAAGTTCTCATCCCATTCTCTCACCTATTCTTGGGCCGCTACCTCTTCTCCTTACTTTCCACCGAATGCGTTCCTGCGTCGCGGCGGGTCCTAAGTGAGAGAGGGTAATGCTAGGGAGAGAAAAACTCACAGATCCGCTCATGAATCTGAAGTGCGATGTCGAGCTGGAGTTCATCCAACGTAGATGAGGTGGTGCAGGCCGCCTTTGCTGAGAAGGGGCCACTGCTACCAAAGGAGAAGGGGCACTGGAGGGTGTCGAGCATCGTCGGCCTTGCCGTCGTTCATTGCGGCCTTTCCTCGGTGGGAGACGCCCCCTGCCTAGGTGCCATTGTCAGGGTTGCGGCTGATGACGATGGCGTAGTCCCTGGATGCCCCGGCGGAAGGTGTCGTTGTCAGGGTTGCGGCTGATGACGATGGCGTAGTCCCTGGACGTCCTAGGGAGGGCACCATAGTCGCCGATGTGGTGCTCGATATTGCAGATGACGGTGCCCTCGAGGATCCTGTGGAGGGGTAGGGCATCGCCGATGGAGAGCATGGCGTGGCGACCGTAGCAGTGCTTGTAGTAGGGCTGGTCAGAAACTATAATCGAATAAGTTTGTGGGAGAGCCCCTGAGTGAACAGTCTTTTGTATTTATGAATACATTAGTCCTTTTTGTGATGGGATCACTTTGTAAGCGGTGAATTTGTGCAAAAATGAATAAATTTTCATCTTTTGTTACGGCAAACAGTTTTTAGATTCCTCTTTTTTCTGTAGAAGATGTTTCAGTGCCTTCCGACCCTTCCCATGGTTCTGGTCGCAAAAACTAGGAGTGCGGGTGAATCAATTTTGATCACACTGGTGAGCAAGGAGGTCATAGCCACTAGGGCGTGGGTTTCCCGTAGTCCTACCAGTTGTACTCAGAATTTGTTCCTGAAATCTTAGCCCTTAGGACTTGTTATGAGAAGAATGGAAAACTTAGAGAACGTTTGCAAAGGTAACATAAGAAGTATTTGTAAGATAAACGTACTTATATCGCTTATATCAGCCCTTGAGTGAGGTCCGACCCCTCGCAATTTACAGGGGTCGAATATCACTAAAGATCAGAGATTTCTAAAGACAAAAACTGATAAGGGAAAGTATGCGTTTATTAAGGGAAAAACGACGTAGCTGCTTAATGTTTCAGGCATTGGTGAAGGCCTCGCCGTCGATGGTTTTCAACTTGTAGGCACCTGGCCGGAGTACTTCTGTGATGACGTACGACCCCTCCCAGGGTGGGGAGAGCTTGTGGTGTCCTTGTTGCTCTACACGAGGCAGAGAACTAGGTCCTTGACGTTGAAGGCTCGGTCCCGCACCCATCGGTTGTGGTACCGACACAGCGCCTGCTGGTATTTGGTCGAACGGAGGAGGGCGATGTCGCGGGCTTCGTCTAGTTGGTCCATGGCATCTTCGTGGGATGCCTCGGCTCCCTGTTCGTCGTATGCTCTGATTCTTGGTGCTCCATAGTCGAGGTCCATTGAAAGGACGGCCTCGGAACCGTAGACCATGAAGAAAGGTGTGTAGCCGGTGGCCCGGCTGGGAGTTGTCCTCAGGCTCCAGAGCACCGCAAGGAGCTTGGTGACCCAGCGTGCGCCGAACTTGTTCAACTAGTTGAAGATCCTGGGCTTGAGGCCCTGTAGGAGCATGCCGTTTGTGTGCTCGACCTATCCGTTCGTTTGGGGGTGCACAACGGCAGCCCAATCGACTTGGATGTGTTGTTCATCGTAGAATCGAACAAATTTCTTGTCGGTGAATTGCGTGCTGTTATCTGTGATGATGGAGTTTAGTACTTTTAAGCGATGGATGATGTTGAGGAAGAACAACATAGCTTGCTCGGACTTGATCACGGAGATCGGCCGGGCTTCGATCTATTTTGTGAACTTGTCCATAGTGACAAGCAAGTGGGTGTAGCCCATGGGCGCCTTTTTGAGAGGCCCAACTAGATCGAGCCCCTAGACCACGAAGGGCCATGTGGTGGGGATCATCTGGAGCACCTGGGCTAGGAGGTGAGTCTACCGAGCATAGTACTGACACCCTTCGTAGGTGCGTACAATTTGCTCGGCGTCGGCTACTGCAGTGGACCAGTAGAAGCCTTGTCAGAATGCATTCCCAACCCAAGTTCTTGGCGTGGCATGGTGGCCGTAGACCCCACCGTGGATGTCGCTCAGTAGAAGTTTTCCTTGTTCGATGGGGATACGGAGCTACAGGATCCCGGTATGGCCTCGCTTGTAGAGTTCACCCTCCACAAGAATGAAGGATTTGGCGTGACGTGTGAGCTGTTGAGCATCCGTCTTGTCCGCCGGCAGCGTGTTCTCTAGTCGTCCAGAGGGTTGATGTAACACCTTTGGTGTTTTGACCTAGTACTAAAACTTGACATGTCATCATATGCATTGCAAAGCATTCATAAAGTAGAAAATTTTGAATGCATTCACTAAATAAGCTTTATTTAGTAAGTTGTTATTTATGTGTGATGTGATTCAAAACCCTAAATAAAGATCATGACCACAAGGGTCAAATTTCATGTGATCATGTGAGACCATGTGTCATTTGACTCAAATAACCTTAATGGGCCATGTTACTGGTAAAAAATCAAAGTTAAAGTAAAAAGGTAAACAAATCAAATTTGAATTCATATTCAAATCATAAAAGTCCTTTTTGCCCCTTTTGACTAATTCAAAATCCATTTGGAATTTGGGGTTGAGGCAAAAAGCAAAGTTGAAGATTATTTTATAAGGATAAACTTTGGTATTCAAAGTTTTTAAAGTTTACATATAAAATTTGGAGTAATTTTGAAATGATTCAAATACTCAAATGTACCCCAAATTCAAATTTCAAAATGGAGGCAGAATTTGAAAATGTTCCTTGAAGCAAAGTTGTAGAGTTTGAAAAGTTGAGCAACTTTCATTTTGGAGATTTTCAACTTCTTTAGAAAATTTGTGAGTAATTTGCAAAATTAACGCAGTGGCCATTCTGTAAATACTTTAAAAAAATCAAAATCAGCCGAGCGCCACCTCTCTGCTTGCCGCCGACGCCACGCAGTTGTTGCCGCCGATCGATTTGCGCCGCTTCCTCGCGCGTTGACACGCAGCAAGCTCCGTGGCGAGCTCGTGCGTGAGCTGTCGACGCCGGGCGCGTTCTACCCGGCTATAAATAGGAGCACCCCTGCCGTTGCTCTCCGTTTTTTCCCTCTGCTCTGCTCGGCCGCCAGTCAGCTTCGCCGCTCGCCGTAGCCACCGTCGAACCGCGTCCGTCGTACCTAGCTATGCCAACGCGATCGCCTCGGCCTTGCGCTCCTCTTCGGCTTACTCGCCTCGCTTGTGTTGGCCGGAATCGCCCGGCGCAACGTGTTCTTCCCCGAGACCGGCCGGAGCTCCGCCACCATCGACCTCACCGTGGCCAGGACGTTCCAGCCTGTCTCTGTCTTCACCAAGCACACCGGCGTGATCGTGGTGAGCTACTGAGCGTGATGCTCGCTTCGCTTTAGACTCTACTGCACCATTGCTGGGGTTATGCCGTGCGTCGTCGTGCCCGCGCTGCCATGGCCGGCGTGGAGCTCCCTCCGATGCGCCTGCTGCCGTTTTGAGGACTGGGGTAGATTCACAGGGTTGTGTAGGTCATACTCGAGCAGTCTGCCTCGCCGAAGCGTCACCGCCGGCGCGTTTTGGCCGACCGGTGATGGCAATGCCGTCGTGTGCCTTGTCTGTGTCACTGATAGAGGGGTCGGGTCGTCAGTGAGAGAGAGAACAGTGGGATTTGATATTTTCTGAATTATGAATAGTGCAGCAACTTTGGAAATTTGTAGGAAAATAATTACAGCTCCAAAAGTTCTGAAAATTTGTGTATAGCTTTTGTACATGTTCTAGTATGATTTAAAAATATGAAACTTGAAATTTGAATAAATTTTTAATGTTCAAAAATTCAGTCCATTAATTGATAAATGCAATTTCCATGATTTTTGTAGGCCACTGTATAATTCCAAAAATTATGAAATTTGTTTTGGTACACTAATTTGTCATGAGGAAGTTTACATAAAATTTTGAAGTCGTTTGGAACAAGTTCATTTTTGGGCTTATTTCCAAATTAATTCAAAAATAAATAAAAGCAAACCCTAAGTGTTTGATCTTGTTTTGGTCATGTTTTGTGACTAGTAGGGTTTCAAGATCAGTTTAGTCAAGTTACATGTGTGGTTCTTGATGGTAGAATTGCAAGTTGGTTTTGTTGGCTTGCAACTGTACCGTGAAAAACGATTGCATTCGAGGTGTTGTTATATTTCATGTACCATGACAGCATCATGTTTACATTATCATCATGTTAAAGCATATGTTATCATTTCATGTAGAATCCGAGAGTGAAACGATTCTAGTTGAGCAAGTTCTAGAAGAATCCCCGGTTGTTACAGGATTCGATAATTGTGGTACTGATCCAGAACCTGAGATCGTCAACGAAGGCAAGCCCCGGTTTATGCATTAAACCATTACCTTGTTTACTTTGAAAAGTTTATCACCTATGTTAATTATTGCATTAAGTTGATTTATGCAAATGTTTCCTACTTGATGCATTGCCTACCTTGATAATTGTTTACCATCCTTGAAGATGTTTTCATTTACAAAGACGTAGAATGCTTAGTATGCTTTATGGTAGGCTTTTAAAGTAAAAAGTTTTGATACAATCAAAGATGGCATACTGGCCAAAGAAAGAAAAAAGATAGAATGAACTAGAGACTAGTCGGGTGACTTATCTTGAATGTTGGGTAATGTTGCCGACTATGTCGCTTAAAGGCCACTCATTGTGGATCTTCTGAACGAGACACTTTGTAGTACTGGTCACGTACTCCGATAAGCCTACTTCGGCTAATCCGATGCTAAGACGAATGCCCACGCACTGGGAGTGGAGAGATGGTGGGAGTAGTGTGTACCCTCGTGGCTGGAATGTGGCCAGATTTGAGGTGTGATGTGCTCTCGGGTGGCGTGGAGACGGCTTAGTATAGGAGGATCCGGTAGCGAGGTTGATATATGCAAGATTAAGTTCTACATATGTCGTGTGATAAGGAATCCCCAGCTGGGACTTGAATCAATTTGAATTGCCGGTGCTCCGCGGATATGGAGACTCGTTTCATTACAAAAGCAATGTAGGACTGGTGAATTACTAAAACATGAGAAAAGAATGAATTGAGAAGGATTGGAATTTGGGAAATGTACATTTAGTTTGAGATAATGAATTTAAAGGACTTAGGGGTAAAACCTGAAAATAGGTTCAAGAATAGTAAGCTTTTGGCAAAGAACTTTTGAATCTTGCTACATCCTTACCTTGTCCCAACTCCTGCATCTCTAAAGTCTTTCGCCCCTTTATGTCGGGTCAGTCTTGTTGAGTACCTTTGTACTCAGGGTTTGTTAACCCTTGTTGCAGGTGAGTCGCATGCGCAGGCTTGTTTTGGTCCCTGCTGCATGTCTGTGTTTGAAGTCAATGACGATGAGGAGTGATGAATGGCCTTTGGACAAGGCACTAGTTTGTATGATAAATAATGTTAATGTAATATTATCCCGCTACTATGGTTGTACGACACTTATGGTATTGTAAGTTTGAAAACAACTGGTTTGTAAACTATGTTATCTTAAGACTTCTGCTATCTTTTACTCTGGTGTATATATTTGAATAAACTATTGTAATCTGCAATGACTGTGATTGGGATCCTATTCGAAAAAGATTCGTGGATGATTCGGGTTTCCCAAGGACACCCGATAGACCTGTTAAGTTATTGAGAACTCGTGTACGCTATCAGCGGTCTATTGAGACAATGATAGATGCACATGGGCCTGATTTCTCAGGAGGTTCTGCCATAGTCGAGCTCTATCGCTAGATCCTCTTCAAGCTCCATGACACCGGGGCTAGGTGGAGCCGTTGGTTGGTCAGCCCCCGGGGCTAGATCAGATGGGCCATCGTCGGTCCGCTCTGACCCTTCGTAGCGCACCAAGGGTTTGTGTTGGTCGCTAGCGAAGACACCCACTGGCACCGGTTTTTGTCTGGACATCGCCTTTACAAGTGCGTCGGCCGCCTCATTGAGGTGCCTTGGGATGTGATTGAGTTCAAGGCCATCGAACTTGTCTTCTAGTCGTCGGACTTCTTGGCAGTACGCATCCATCTTGGCATCGTGGCAGCTTGACTCCTTCATGACTTGGTTAACGACCAGCTGAGAGTCACCCCGAATGTCGAGGCATCGGATGCCCAACTCGATGGCGATGCATAGGCCATTGACGAGTGCTTTGTATTTGGCCACATTATTTGATAAGGGGAAATGGAGCCGAACCATGTACCTCATGTGGACCCCGAGGGGTGATACGAAGACCAGCTCCGCATCGGCCCCCTTTTTCATCAGGGATCTGTCGAAGTACATCGTCCAGTACTCTTGGTCGACGACTGCCGGTGGTGTCTAGACCTCGGTCCATTTGGCGATGAGGTCAGCCAATACCTGAGATTTGATCGCCGTTCGAGAGGCATATGTGATGCCTTGATCCATTAGCTTGAGTGCCCACTTTGCAGTTCTTCCTGTGGCGTCCTGGCTATGGATGACCTCACCGAGGGGGAACGACATCACAACCATCACGGGATGTGACTAGAAGTAGTGGCGTAGCTTCCTCTTGGTGATGAGGACAGTGTAAAGGAGTTTCTGGATTTGGGAGTAGCGTGTTTTGGAGTCGGATAGTACCTCGCTAATGAAGTACATAGGGCGCTGGACCTTGAGGGCATGCCCCTCTTCCTCCCGCTCTACTACCAGGGCCCCACTGACCACCTGCGTGGTGGCCGCTATGTATAGCAGGAGGGATTCTCCGTTGCTTGGAGGAACTAGGATCAGGGGCCTTGTCAGAAGTAGTTTGACCATGTCAAGCGCCTCCTGGGCCACGGATGTCCACTCGAAGCGGTCGGCTTTCTTCAGGAGCCAATAAAGGGGGAGTCCTTGTTTGCCGAGGCACGAGATGAATCGGCCGAGGGCGGCGAGGCACCATGTGATTCGTTGAACCCCCTTTATATTCTGAATTGGGCCCATCCTTGTGATGGCTAAGATTTTCTCTGGGTTGGCTTCGATGCCACGCTCAGAAACAATGAAGCCGAGCAACATACCCCTCGGGGCCCTGAAAACACATTTTTCAGGATTGAGTTTGATGCCATTCGCCTGGAGTTTCGCAAAGGTTTGCTCAAGATCAGTAATGAGGTGGTCAACCCGTTTGGTCTTAACTACGATCTCATCAACGTAGGCCTCAACGGTCCGCCCGATGAGGTCCCCGAAGCATCTGAGCATACATCACTGGCATGTTGCCCCAGCGTTCTTCAAACCGAACGACATCGAAACATAGCAGAATGATCCGAAGGGGGTGATGAAAGACATCACGAGTTGGTCGGACTCTTTCATTGTGATTTGATGGTAGCCGGAGTACGCATCAAGGAAGCAGAGGGTTTCGCACCCTGAGATAGAGTCAACTATTTGGTCTATGTGTGGCAAAGGGAACGGATCCTTTGGACACGCCTTGTTGAGGCCCATATAGTCAACACACATCCTCTATTTCCCGCTCTTCTTTCATACAAGGACAGGAATCCCCAGCTGGGACTTGAATCAATTTGAATTGCCGGTGCTCCGCAGATATGGAGACTCGTTTCATTACAGAAGCAATGTAGGACTGGTGAATTACTAAAACATGAGAAAAGAATGAATTGAGAAGGATTGGAATTTGGGAAATGTACATTTAGTTTGAGATAATGAATTTAAAGGACTTAGGGGTAAAACCTGAAAATAGGTTCAAGAATAGTAAGCTTTTGGCAAAGAACTTTTGAATCTTGCTACATCCTTACCTTGTCCCAACTCCTGCATCTCTAAAGTCTTTTGCCCCTTTACATCGGGTCAGTCTTGTTGAGTACCTTTGTACTCAGGGTTTGTTAACCCTTGTTGCAGGTGAGTCGCATGCGCAGGCTTGTTTTGGTCCCTGCTGCATGTCTGTGTTTGAAGTCAATGACGACGAGGAGTGATGAATGGCCTTTGGACAAGGCACTAGTTTGTATGATAAATAATGTTAATGTAATATTATCTCGCTACTATGGTTGTACGACACTTATGGTATTGTAAGTTTGAAAACAACTGGTTTGTAAACTATGTCATCTTAAGACTTCCGCTATCTTTTACTCTGGTGTATATATTTAAATAAACTGTTGTAATCTGCAATGACTATGATTGGGATCCTGTTTGAAAAAGATTCATGGATGATTCGGGTTTCCCAAGGACACCCGACAGACCTGTTAAGTTATTGGGAACTCGTGTACGCTATCAGCGGTCTGTTGAGACAACGATAGATGCATGTGGGCCTAATTTCTCAGGAGGTTCTACCATAGTCAAGCTCTGTCGCTAGATCCTCTTCAAGCTCCATGACACTGGGGCCAGGTGGAGCCGTTGGTTGGTCAGCCCCTGGGGCTGGATCAGATGGGCCATCGTCGGCCCGTTCTGACCCTTTGTAGCGCACCAAGGGTTTGTGTTGGTCGCTAGCGAAGACACCCGCTGGCACTGGTTTTTGTCCGGACGTCACCTTTACAAGTGCGTCGGCCGCCTCATTGAGGTGCCTTGGGATGTGATTGAGTTCAAGGCCATCGAACTTGTCTTCTAGGTGTCGGACTTCTTGGCAGTACGCAGCCATCTTGGCATCGTGGTAGCTTGACTCCTTCATGACTTGGTTAATGACCAGCTAAGAGTCACCCCAAATGTCGAGGCATCGGATGCCCAACTCGATGGCGATGCGTAGGCCATTGACGAGTGCTTCATATTTGGCCATATTATTTGATGAGGGGAAATGGAGCCGAACCATGTACCTCATGCGGACCCCGAGGGGTGATACGAAGACCAGCCCCACGTCAGCCCCCTTTTTCATCAGGGATCTATCGAAGTACATCGTCCAGTACTCTTGGTCGACGACCGCCGGTGGTGTCTAGACCTCGGTCCATTTGGCGATGAAGTCAGCCAATACATGATATTTGATCGCTGTTCGGGAGGCATATGTAATGCCTTGATCCATTAGCTCGAGTGCCCACTTTGTAGTTCTTCCCGTGGCGTCCTGGCTATGGATGACCTCACCGAGGGGGAACGACATCACAACCGTCACGGGATGTGACTAGAAGTAGTGGCGTAGCTTCCTCTTAATGATGAGGACATTGTAAAGGAGTTTCTGGATTTGATAGTAGCGTGTTTTGGAGTTGAATAGTACCTCGCTAATGAAGTACACAGGGCGCTGGACCTTGAGGGCGTGCCCCTCTTCCTCCCGCTCTACTACCAGGGCGGCACTGACCACCTGCGTGGTGGCCGCTATGTATAGCAGGAGGGATTCTCCGTTGCTTAGAGGAACTAGGATCAGGGGCCTTGTCAGAAGTAGTTTGACCATGTCAAGCGCCTCCTGGGCCACGGATGTCCACTCAAAGCGGTCGGCTTTCTTCAGGAGCCAATAAAGGGGGAGTCCTTGTTTGCTGAGGCGCGAGATGAATCGGCCGAGGGTGGCGAGGCACCCTGTGATTCGTTGAACCCCCTTTATATTCTGAATCGGGCCCATCCTTGTGATGGCTGAGATTTTCTCTGGGTTGGCTTCGATGCCATGCTCGAAAACAATGAAGCCGAGCAGCATACCCCTCGGGGCCCTGAAAACATATTTTTCAGGATTGAGTTTGATGCCATTTGCCTAGAGTTTCGCAAAGGTTTGCTCAAGATCGGCAATGAGGTGGTCAACCCGTTTGGTCTTAACTACAATGTCATCAACGTAGGCCTCAACGGTCCGCCCGATGAGGTCCCCAAAGCATCTGAGCATACATCACTGGCACGTTGCCCCAGCGTTCTTCAAACCGAACGACATCGAAACCTTTTAACTGCTTTCAATAAATAATAATGTAAATAACCGTGTCTTTCTAATAGATGCCTCGTCCTATCACCCGAGCTGGTGCTAGTGGCTCGCATGATAATGATGATATCCCAAATCCTCCACCAATGCCTCCGACTATGGCAGATGCTATAGCCGCACTTGTCAATGCAACGGCAGAGAATGCTAGGCTGTTAAGAGAATTGGCTCAGAACCAATAGGCACCATACCCTAATCGTGGTCGTCGTAATAATGGGAATGAGGAGTCAACTTATGTTGATTTTACTGACACACGTCCGCCTGTGTTTTCTAAGGCAGAAGAGCCTTTAGAAGCTGACGATTGGCTTAGGACAATAGAGCAAAAGTTTGAGCTGATTCACTGTACCGAGATATAGAAACCAAGGTTTGCGGCACAGCAACTTCGAGGAGTTGCTGGTGCCTGGTGGGCAAATTTGGTAGCGGTACAGCCCGCTGGTCACCAAATCACCTAGAGGGAGTTTAAGGATGTCTTCAAGGCGCACTATATTCCAGATGGTGTGATGACCATGAAGTTAGAAGAGTTTTTGGCCCTTAAGCAAGGGGAGCACCCGGTGATGCACTATGTTGGGCGCTTCAACCACCTGTCACAGTATGTTATAGAGTATGTGAATACTGACAGGAAGAAGAAGAATCATTTCCATAGAGGCCTGAACACTAAACTTCATACCATGATGGCAACTTGTGGCAACGCAACTTATCATGAGATAGTCAATATTGCTATCGCTTCAGAGGAGAATTACCGCCGACACAAGGAGGCGAAGAAAAAGAAAATATCTGCTTCCAGATCATCGGGTGAAAAGCATCAAAAGATAGTCTACCATCCTTAGAATCATGGCTGTGCGCCATTCCGCCCACAACAAAGCCAAAGCAGGCAGCAAATTTTTATTCGCCCTGTAACTAATATGCCTTATCCTCATCAAGCACCACAGCAGCAAAATAATACAAATAATGCAAACCGCACTGCTACTCCCCAGAATCACAATTTTCCATGTTATAATTGTGGTAAACCAAGACACTTTTCTCGAGAATGTCCATATCCCAGGAAGAATAATCCTGATGCACCTAAAGCCCCTATTCCTCAAGCTTAGAATCAGTATAAGGGCAATGCTCAGAATAGTCAGATGGGTCAGGCAGAAAAGAAAACTGGAAGGGTCTTCTATACTCAGGTGGAATCTATTCCAGAAGGAGAACCAGTAATGATGGGTATGTTTCCCATTGCTAAGCATCCTGCAATTACCTTATTTGATTCTGGTGCATCCCATACATTCATCAATCGTACATTTGTTGTGAAGCATGGGATAGCTATTGGGGAAACAAAAGAACCATATCATATACAGTCGCCCGAGGGATGAATCTATACAAGGGAGGTAGTTCAGCATGTACCTATTGATTTGGGAGGATATGAGTTCCCTACTAATATGCTGATATTAAAGGATCAAGATATAGATGTGATCCTTGGTATGAACTGGTTAACCCAACACGGGGCTATCATAGATGTCCTACGTAGAACCATAAGGGTAAATGCACCTGGCAGCAAAACCCAACTTCTCATCCAACTTCCCTTTCCTAAGAGTACAGTTGAAATAGTCTGTGCAACTACTGTTGAAGAAGCTGAGAAAATTTCAGTGGTATATGAATTTACGGATGTCTTTCCCGATGATCTGCCTAGTCTGCCACCAGACCATGATGTAGAGTTTAGAATTGATCTGAAACTAGGAACGACACCTGTGTCCAGAAGAGCATATAGAATGCCACCCAAAGAACTAGCAGAATTAAAGGTCCAACTACAAGAGTGGTTAGACAAGGGTTTCATTCAACCTAGTTCCTCACCTTGGGGATGTCCTGCTATCTTCATGAAGAAAAAGGATCAAACCTTAAGGTTATGTATTGACTATCGGCCGTTAAATGAAGTCACCATAAAGAACAAATACCCCTTACCCCGAATTGATTTGCTTTTTGATCAACTTGCGGGAGCTAAGGTGTTCTCAAAGATAGACTTGAGATCAGGCTATCACCAGATTAAGATCAGATGAGAAGATGTGCCGAAGACAGCATTCACTACCTGATATGGTCTATATGAGTATCTAGTCATGTCTTTTGGGCCGACCAATGCCCTGGCTCATTTCATGTACCTGATGAACTTAGTTTTCATGCCTAAGTTGGATAAGTTTGTAGTGGTGTTCATTGATGACATTCTTATCTATTCAAAGAGTAAAGAGGAACATGCGGAACATCTCTGTATTGTTCTACAAAGATTAAGAGATCACCAACTATATACCAAATTTAGTAAATGTGCATTCTGGTTAGAGGAAGTACAATTTCTAGCTCATGTGTTATCTACTGAAGGTATAGCTGTTGATCCGAGCAAGGTAGAGGAAGTCCTTAACTGGAAAGCACCTACAATTGTTCATCAAGTTCGTAATTTTCTAGGGTTGGTAGGGTATTATCGTCGGTTCATCCCTGACTTCTCTAGAATTGCGAAGCCAATTACTGGACTGCTGAAGAATCAAACTAAGTTTATATGGTCAACAGAATGTGAGAAGGCCTTTCAAACATTAAAGAAGTTGTTGACAACTGCACCAGTATTAGCACAACCGGATATCGAGAGGTCGTTTGATATCTATTGTGATGCATCTGGAATTGGTATTGGCTGTGTTCTTATGCAAGAAGGCAGAGTCATAGCGTATGCTTCCAGAAAACTCAAGAAGCATGAAGAACATTATCCCACCCATGATCTTGAATTAGCCGCTGTTGTTCATACACTCAAGGTCTGGCGACATTATTTATTGGGCAATATCTGCCATATCTATACGGATCATAAAAGTTTGAAATATATCTTCACTCAGTCAGAGTTGAATATGAGGCAAAGAAGATGGTTAGAACTTATCAAAGATTATGACTTAGAAGTGCATTATCATCCGGGCAAGGCTAATGTGGTTGCCGATGAGTCGTAAGAGTCATTGCCATTGTCTGACTGTGAAGCCTATGCAACGTACATTGTGTCAAGAGATGGAGCATCTGAATTTACAAATCATAGAACAAGGTTCCCTGTCCAATATTGCAGTTGAATCCACTATCAAAGATTAGATCATTGCTGCTCAACAGAAAAGTAAGGGTATAGCCCATATCAAAGATAAAATCAGATTTGGAAAACCAACATGTTTCACTATCGATGAATCTGATGTCGTATAGTTTAAAGATAGATTGGTAGTACCCAAAAGTCTGGAGCTGCGAAAGCAGATTCTTGATGAAGCTCATTCTGTGAGATACTCCATTCATCTAGGTAGCAACAAAATATATCATGATCTGAGAAAGAGATATTGGTGGACCAAAATGAAAATAGAAATAGCTCAGTATGTGGCCAAATGTGATATTTGTCAGATAGTCAAAGCGGTTCACATGAAGACTGTAGGTCCATTACATTCATTGCTAGTTTCATCTTGGAAGTGGGAAGATATCTGTATGGACTTCATCGTGGGATTGCCTAGGACATCTACAGGCTACAATTCAATATGGGTTATTGTTGATCGCCTAACCAAGATAGCTCATTTCCTACCAGTCAGAGATAAATATCGAGTGGAATAGTATGCAAAGCTTTATCTTGATAGAATCTTTAGTCTGCATGGGGCACCCAAGACCATTGTCTCTGACAGAGGGTCATTGTTCATATCCAAGTTTTGGAAAAGTCTACATGAGTCTTTGGGAACCAAACTTATCCGCAGTTCTGCTTATCATCCGCAAACAGATAGACAGACAGAAAGGGTAAATCAAATTCTTGAAGATATGTTAAGAGCCTGTGTCCTTTCCTATGGTGCTAAATGGGATGAATGCCTTCCCTTAGCTGAATTCTCATATAACAACAGCCATAAAGAGAGCATTAAAATGGCACCATTCGAAGCATTGTATGGCCATAGGTGTCAGACACCTTTAAATTGGTCGGAAGTTGGAGAACGTTGGTTCTTTGGACCAGATGTGGTCAAGGAAGCTGAAGCGAAAGTTAAACTCATACAAGCCAATATGAAGATAGCTCAATCCCGACAGAAAAGCTATGCTGATAAGAGAAGACAACCGCTAGAGTTCAAAGTGGGAGATCATGTCTACCTCAAGGTATCGCCGATGAAAGGAGTTCATCGTTTTGAGATTCAGGGAAAGTTGGCGCCCTGTTATGTCGGTCCTTTTCAAATCCAACAACGATGTGGACCGGTCGCCTATCGCGTCAAGCTACCAGATCACATGTCAGCTATGCTTGATATCTTCCATGTATCTCAGTTAAAGAAGTGTCTTCAAGTACCTGACCAAGTGATTGACTTTGGTGATATAGAACTAGAACCTGATTTGACTTATGCCAAATACCCCATTAGAGTCTTAGATCAGAAGGATCGAGTCACTCGAAGACGTACAGTCAAGTTCTACAAAGTACAATGGAATCAACACACTGAAGATGAAGCTACTTGGGAGTCCGAGGATTACTTAGAAGAAAACTTTCCTGACTTCTTCGCTTCTATCTAGTTGTAATACCTTGTCTATGTTGTAACTGTCTCGTTTATCAAAAGAATAAAAAACCCCCTCACTATCCTTTTGAATAAAGTCATGATGTGTTAGTTTGACACATTTCCTTTTCCATTACTTAGCCTTAGGTTTTAAATCTTGGGATGAGATTTCTTTAAGGGGGAAGGGTTGTAACACCTTTGGTGTTTTGACCTAGTACTAAAACTTGACATGTCATCATATGCATTGCAAAGCATTCATAAAGTAGAAAATTTTGAATCCATTCAATAAATAAGCTTTATTTAGTAAGTTGTTATTTTATGTGTGATGTGATTCAAAACCCTAAATAAAGATCATGACCACAAGGGTCAAATTTCATGTGATCATGTGAGACCATGTGTCATTTGACTCAAATAACCTTAATGGGCCATGTTACTGGTAAAAAATCAAAGTTAAAGTAAAAAGGTAAACAAATCAAATTTGAATTCATATTCAAATCATAAAAGTCCCTTTTGCCCCTTTTGACTAATTCAAAATCCATTTGGAATTTGGGGTTGAGGCAAAACGCAAAGTTGAAGATTATTTTATAAGGAACAACTTTGGTATTCAAAGTTTTTAAAGTTTACATATAAAATTTGGAGTAATTTTGAAATGATTCAAATACTCAAATGTACCCCAAATTCAAATTTCAAAATGGAGGCAGAAATTGAAAATGTTCCTTGAAGCAAAGTTGTAGAGTTTGAAAAGTTGAGAAACTTTCATTTTTGGAGATTTTTAACTTCTTTAGAAAATTTGTGAGTAATTTGCAAAATTAATGCAGTGGCAATTATGTAAATACTTCAAAAAATCAAAATCAGCCGAGCGCCACCTCTTTGCTTGCCGCCGGCGCCACGCAGTTGTCGCCGCCGATCGATTTGCGTCGCTTCCTCGCGCGTTGACATGCAGCAAGCTCCGTGGCGAGCTCGTGCGTGAGCTGTCGACGCCGGGCGCGTTCTCCCGGGCTATAAATAGGAGCACCGCCGCCGTCGCTCTCCGTTTTTCCCCTCTGCTCTGCTCCGCCGCCAGTCAGCTCCGCCGCTCGCCGTAGCCACCGTCGAACCGCGTCTGTCGTACCCAGCTACGCCAACGCGATCGCCTCGGCCTTACGCTCCTCTTCGGCTTACTCGCATCGCTTGTGTTGGCCGGAATCACTCGGCGCAACGCGTTCTTCCCCGAGACTAGCCAGAGCTCCGCCACCATCGACCTCGCCGTGGCCAGGACGTTCTAGCCCGTCTCCGTCTTCACTAAGCACACCGGCGTGATCGTGGTGAGCTACTGAGCGTGATGCTCGCTTCGCTTTAGACTCTACTGCACCGTTGCTGAGGTTACGCCATGTGCCGTCGTGCCCGCACCGCCATGGCCAGCGTGGAGCTCCCTCCGATGCGCCTGCTGCCATTTTGAGGACTAGGGTAGATTCACAGGGTTGTGTAGGTCATACTGGAGCAGTCTGCCTCGCCGGAGCGTCACCGCCGGCGCGTTTTGGCCGACCGGTGATGGCAGCGCCGTCATGTGCCTTGTCTGTGTCACTGACAGCGGGGTCGGGTCGTCAGTGAGAGAGAGAGAATAGTGGGATTTGATATTTTCTGAATTATGAATAGTGCAGCAACTTTGGAAATTTGTAGGAAAATAATTATAGCTCCAAAAGTTCTGAAATTTTGTGTATAGCTTCTGTACATGTTCTAGTATGATTTAAAAATATGAAACTTGAAATTTGAATAAATATTTAATGCTCAAAAATTCAGTCCATTAATTGATAAATGCATTTTCCATGATTTTTGTAGGCCACTGTATAATTCCAAAAATTATGAAATTTGTTTTGGTACACTAATTTGTCATGAGGAAGCTTACATAAAATTTTGAAGTCATTTGGAACAAGTTCATTTTTGGGCTTATTTCCAAATTAATTCAAAAAATAAATAAAAGCAAACCCTAAGTGTTTGATCTTGTTTTGGTCATGTTTTGTGACTAGTAGGGTTTCAAGATTAGTTTGGTCAAGTTACATGTGTGGTTCTTGACGGTAGAATTGCAAGTTGGTTTTGTTGGCTTGCAACTGTACCGTGGAAAACGGTTGTATTCGAGGTGTTGTTATATTTCATGTACCATGACAGCATCATGTTTACATTATCATCATGTTAAAGCATATGTTATCATTTTGTGTAGAATCCGAGAGTGAAACGATTCTAGTTGAGCAAGTTCTAGAAGAATCCCCGGTTGTCACGGGATTCGATAATTGTGGTACTGATCCGGAACCTAAGATCGTCAACGAAGGCAAGCCCCGGTTTATGCATTAAACCATTACCTTGTTTACTTTGAAAAGTTTATCACCTATGTTAATTATTGCATTAAGTTGATTTATGCAAATGTTTCCTACTTGATGCATTGCCTACCTTGATAATTGTTTACCATCATTGAAGATGTTTTCATTTACAAAGGCGTAGAATGCTTAGTATACTTTATGGTAGGCTTTTAAAGTAAAAAGTTTTGATACAATCAAAGATGGCATACTGGCCAAAGAAAGAAAGAAGATAGAATGAACTAGAGACTAGTCGGGTGACTTATCTTGAATGTTGGGTAATGTTGCCGACTATGTCGCTTAAAGGCCACTCATTGTGGATCTTCTGAACGAGACACTTTGTAGTACTGGTCACATACTCCGGTAAGCCTACTTCGGCTAATCAAATACTAAGACGAATGCCCACGCACTGGGAGTGGAGAGATGGCGGGAGTAGCGGGTACCCTCGTGGCTGGAATGTGGCCAGATTTGAGGTGTGCTGTGCTCTCGGGTGGCGTGGAGATGGCTTAGTATAGGAGGATCCGGTAGCGAGGTTGATATATGCAAGATTAAGTTCTACATATGTCGTGTGATAAGGAATCCCCAGCTAGGACTTGAATCAATTTGAATTGCCGGTGCTCCGCGGATATGGAGACTCATTTCATTACAGAAGCAATGTAGGACTGGTGAATTACTAAAACATGAGAAAAGAATGAATTGAGAAGGATTGGAATTTGGGAAATGTACATTTAGTTTGAGATAATGAATTTAAAGGACTTAGGGGTAAAACCTGAAAATAGGTTCAAGAATAGTAAGCTTTTGGCAAAGAACTTTTGAATCTTTCTACATCCTTACCTTGTCCCAACTCCTGCATCTCTAAAGTCTTTTGCCCCTTTACATCGGGTCAGTCTTGTTGAGTACCTTTGTACTCAGGGTTTGTTAACCCTTGTTGCAGGTGAGTCGCATGCGCAGGCTTGTTTTGGTCCCTGCTGCATGTCTGTGTTTGAAGTCAATGACGATGAGGAGTGGTGAATGGCCTTTGGACAAGGCACTAGTTTGTATGATAAATAATGTTAATGTAATATTATCCCGCTACTATGGTTGTACGACACTTATGGTATTGTAAGTTTGAAAACAACTGGTTTGCAAACTATGTTATCTTAAGACTTCCGCTATCTTTTACTCTGGTGTATATATTTGAATAAACTGTTGTAATCTGTAATGATTGTGATTGGGATCCTGTTTGAAAAAGATTCATGGATGATTCAGGTTTCTCGAGGACACCTGACAGACCTGTTAAGTTATTGGGAACTCGTGTACGCTATCAGCGGTCTGTTGAGACAACGATAGATGCACGTGGGCCTAATTTCTCAGGAGGTTCTGCCATAGTCGAGCTCTGTCGCTGGATCCTCTTCAAGCTCCATGACACCGGGGCCAGGTGGAGCCGTTGGTTGGTCAGTCCCTGGGGCTAGATTAGATGGGCCATCGTCGGCCCGCTCTGACCCTACGTAGCGCACCAAGGGTTTGTGTTGGTCGCTAGCGAAGACACCCGCTGGCACTGGTTTTTGTCCGGACGCCGCCTTTACAAGTGCGTCGGCCGCCTCATTGAGGTGCCTTGGGATGTGATTGAGTTCAAGGCCATCGAACTTGTCTTCTAGTCATTGGACTTCTTGGCAGTACGCAGCCATCTTGGCATCGTGGCAGCTTGACTCCTTCATGACTTGGTTAATGACCAGCTAAGAGTCACCCCAAATGTCGAGGCATCGGATGCCCAACTCGATGGCGATGCGTAGGCCATTGATGAGTGCTTTGTATTTGGCCATATTATTTGATGAGGGGAAATGGAGCCGAACCATGTACCTCATGCGGACCCCGAGGGGTGATACGAAGACCAGCCCCATGTCGGCCCCCTTTTTCATCAGGGATCTGTCGAAGTACATCGTCCAGTACTCTTGGTCGACGACCGCCGGTGGTGTCTAGACCTCGGTCCATTTGGCGATGAAGTCAGCCAATACCTGAGATTTGATCGCCGTTCGGGAGGCATATGTGATGCCTTGATCCATTAGCTCGAGTGCCCACTTTGCAGTTCTTCCCATGGCGTCCTGGCTATGGATGACCTCACCGAGGGGGAACGACATCACAACCGTCACGGGATGTGACTAGAAGTAGTGGCGTAGCTTCCTCTTGATGATGAGGACATTGTAAAGGAGTTTCTGGATTTGGGAGTAGCGTGTTTTGGAGTCGGATAGTACCTCGCTAATGAAGTACACAGGGCGCTGGACCTTGAGGGCGTGCCCCTCTTCCTCCTGCTCTACTACCAGGGCGGCACTGACCACCTACGTGGTGGCCGCTATGTATAGCAGGAGGGATTCTCCGTTGCTTAGAGGAACTAGGATCAGGGGCCTTGTCAGAAGTAGTTTGACCATGTCAAGCGCCTCCTGGGCCACGGATGTCCACTCGAAGCGGTCGACTTTCTTCAGGAGCCAATAAAGGGGGAGTCCTTGTTTGCTGAGGCGCGAGATGAATCGGCCGAGGGTGGCGAGGCACCCTGTGATTCGTTGAACCCCCTTTATATTCTGAATCGGGCCCATCCTTGTGATGGCTGAGATTTTCTCTGGGTTGGCTTCGATGCCATGCTCGAAAACAATGAAGCCGAGCAGCATACCCCTCGGGGCCCTGAAAACACATTTTTCAGGATTGAGTTTGATGCCATTCGCCTGGAGTTTCGCAAAGGTTTGCTCAAGATCGGCAATGAGGTGGTCAACCCGTTTGGTCTTAACTACGATGTCATCAACGTAGGCCTCAACGGTCCGCCCGATGAGGTCCCCGAAGCATCTGAGCATACATCACTGGCACATTGCCCCAGCATTCTTCAAACCGAACAACATCGAAACATAGCAGAATGATCCGAAGGGGGTGATGAAAGACATCACGAGTTGGTCGGACTCTTTCATCGTGATTTGATGGTAGCCGGAGTATGCATCAAGGAAGCAGAGGGTTTCGCACCCTGAGATAGAGTCAACTATTTGGTCTATGTGTGGCAAAGGGAACGGATCCTTTGGACACGCCTTGTTGAGGCCCATATAGTCAACACACATCCTCTATTTCCTGCTCTTCTTTCATACAAGGATAGGATTGGCTAACCACTCTAGGTGGTGTACTTCCCTGATGAATCCGGCAATCAACAGTTTTGCTATCTCCTCACCGATGGCCCTGCGCTTTTCCTCGTTGAAGCAGCGCAGGCGTTGCTTCACCAGCTTGGTGCCTGGATGGATTTTCAAGGTATGCTCAGTGACCTCCCTCGGAATGTCTGGCACATCCAAGGGTTTCCACGCAAAGATGTCTTTGTTGTCGCGGAGGAAGTCGACGAGCGTGCTTTCCTATTCAAAGGAGAGCGTGGTACCAATGCGTACCATTTTACCCTCAGAGCTGCTAGGATCTATGAGGACCTCCTTAGAGCCCTCTGCCGATTCGAACGACCTGGTCGACCACTTTGCGTTGGGCGCTTCTTTGGCGACCTCCTCCTTGAGGGCGGCGAGTTCCCCGGAGGCGACGATTGCTGTGGGGTGGCCACAACACTCGACCTCGCACTCATAGGCGCGCTGGAAGGAGGTGCCGATGGTGATGACCCCGTGGGGGCCCGACATCTTTAGCTTGAGGTATGTGTAGTTGGAGATGGCCATGAACTTCGCGTAGCATGGACGTCCTAGGATGGCGTGGAAGGTTCTGGGGAACCCAAACACCTCGAAGGTGAGGGTCTTAGTCCTATAATTGAACTGATCCCCAAAGGTAATCGGCAGATCAATCTGTTCGAGTGGCATGGCCTGCTTCCCAGGCACGACGCCGTGGAAAGGCGCTCGGATTGGGTGGAGGTGCATTCGATCGACGCCCATCTCGTCGAGCGTCTTTACGTATATGATGTTGAGACTGCTTCCTCCGTCCATCAGAACTTTAGTGAGGCGCTTTGGGCCGACGATCAGGTCGACCACAAGCGGATAACTTCTCGGGTGTGGGATGGCATCCGGATGGTCGGTCCGATCGAAGGTTATGGCGGACTCCGACCACAAGAGAAAGGAAGGCATGGCCGGTTGGGCCATGTAGACTTGGCGGCGTGCGACCTTCTGACGACGTTTGGAGTCATAGGCCCTTCATCCCTCGAAGATCATGAGGCAGCCGTCTGGCATTGGAAAGCCATCGTCCTTCTCCTCAGCGTCGTCCGCAGCGGGGGCAGGTTCCTTCCCCTGCACCCCTTTGTTGGAGCCTCTAGACAAGAACTTCCGCATGAGGCTGCAGTCCCTGAGTGGATGCTTTACGGGAAAGGCGTGGTTCAGGCATGGCCCCTCGAGCATTTTTTTGAACTGGTTCAGAGCGCCCTCTGCAGACTTCTGACCACCCTTGCGGTCAGCAGCAGCCACGAGCAGGTCCTCGTGCCATTGCCTCTTATTTTTTCTTTTAGCAGAACGATTGAAGGTGCCTTTGCCGGCACCCTCGTCCCGCCTTACCTTGCCCTCGAGGCGATCGAAGATCGCTCCGACCGCCTCTTCTCCTGAGGCATCCTAGCTTATGAACCAATAACTCACAGGTTGTCTCAGACAGGAAGGTGCCTATCACGTCAGCGTCGGCGACGTTAGGGAGCTCGTTGCACTGCCGGGAGAAGCGCCGGATGTACACGCGGAGGGTCTCACCGGCCTTCTAGCGGCAGTTCTTGAGGTCCCATGGGTTCCTAGGACGTTTGTATGTGCACTGGAAGTTTCCCACAAAGATCTCCTTTAGATCCGCCCAACTCTAGATCGCGTTGGACGGTAGGTGTTCCAACCATGCCCGAGCCGAATTGGCCAAGAACAATGGAAGGTTGCGGATAATGAAGTCGTCATTATCCGCACCACCGGCTTGACAGGCAAGCTGATAGTCTTCAAGCCAAAGCCCGGGGTTTGTCTCCCCGGAGTACTTAGGGATATTAGTAGGTGGTCGATACCTTAGCGGGAACGCAGCATTGAGGATGTGCCGGCTGAAGGCCTAAGGCCCTAGGAGGTCGGGGCTCGGGCTCCGGTCCTCGCCGCTGTCATAGCGTCCGCCACATAGAGGATGATAGCCACGGTGGGCTCCTTCCCTTGGGTCGCTATAGGTGCGTCTACGGGCATCAAGGGTGTTGCGGGCGTCGCAATTATGGCCGAGACGTTGATGTACTGGGATTGCAGCGTGCTGCCCACCGCCTCGCGGTGCTTGGTGGACCGATGTGACCCTGGTGGGGTGCACCGAGGGCATACGCTGGCTAGCGTCGGGCTCGTGTCGCTGAGACAACAAGCTCTCTGCCTGCTGCGCTGCTGCACGCTCAAGCAGCGTGCGAATTTCGTGTCAGACCCGATGATCCTTGGACGTCGCGGCCTCTGGAAGGCCATGAAGTAGGGCTATTGCGGCGGTGATGTTCTGGCTTGCACAAACGAAGTGAGGAAAGGTTTCACCATCGGCGATGATCCTTCGGTTTATGTCGTGGGCCATGGCGCATGCGTGCCCACCATCTCCGCGGCGCCTGATCTCCTCATTGACCTCCACGTACTCCCGAACAAGCTGTTGTCCGGCCTCGTCTATTTCCCGCTTTTGGGCTCTCAGCTGCTCCACCCCTACGTGAGGTGGGGCCGCTGTCCCCCTCTCGGTTGCGCTGCCGAGGTTGCCTGCCGGGGTAGTCTCCTCTACGGAGACGCTTTTGACGTGTCCCTCGGAGGTTTCTGCCATGAAACATTCCTGGGAGAGACGATGGCTCCCCCTGCCAGAGTTAGAGCCAGAGTCTAACCTCAGCCCCTCCGTGAGGAGGCCGTGGAGGGATTATGTAACGCTTTCGATCATCCCTATGAACTCATTGTTCGTGGGGGACGGGATCGTGCGCTGTGCCACAAGGTGGCTAACGGTCGCCGCGGCGTTGCGGAGACCGAACGGAAGCGCCATCGGGGCGCTCCGTGTGGAGTGTTCCAGAGAGAGGGTGAGGAGGCGCGGGTCCTCCCTAGATGGCTGTGGTCCAAGGGAGACGCCGGGCTGGCGCTCAAGCCTCCCGTAGTTGAAGTTGACAGGGGAGAGAGACTGGACGGCGGCGTGGGCCAGCGCCAACTCTCCTCCTAGCGTGACGATGAAGTCTAGGTCACCAAAATGCACGTGCATGCCTAGGACCCAGCTGATTACATGGTTAGCCATCCAAGGCCTGATTTGGAACACGCAAAGGCCCCTACCTGGTGCGCCAACTGTCGGTGTTTCGAACAAACACCGGCTAGTAAATTTGTAATTGTTGCGCGTTAGGCTCGGATGGTGCACTAAAGGACATGAGGTTTATACTAGTTCGGGCTGAATATCCTTACATCCAGTCTACTGCCGCTCGTGTTATTAGTACCAGAAAAGGTTCGTAGTAGGGGGTACAAACGATCGAGAGAGGGATAGGTCCCAGGTCTTTGATGGAATGGTTAAAAGGGCGTCAAGAGCTGGGAGAAAGAGCCATCCAAGGCTGTATGCGTGATGCGTTGTGTATGTTGAACTGATCTGTCAAGAGTTGGTCCCTTTAGTGGGAGGCCCTACCCTCCCTTTTATAGACCAAGGGGGGAGCAGGGGTTACAGATGGGAGAAAGAGGAAAATGCCGAAGGTATCGAAGGTCCTTTGAGGGAGCTGGGTCCTCCTTTTTCCCTATGCCTGCCCTGCTTAACACGGTAGGCCGTGTCAGAGGTGGCATGTTCGCTGATCTTCGTAGGCTATGCCCTGGCCTCATTTAGCAAGTGGGTGCGTCCCATCCTACGCCGACGGACGATGCGGCGTGCCGGAGAGCCGAGCTGTGACCCCTCGGGGGGTAATAGGGGAAGTGACCACACATCCGTCACTGTAGATGATATGATTTCTATCCTGGACCATAGTGGCTGTCGTATGCCTATGTGAGTATCCACGTTCGAGGACTGAAGGCGGCGCCTACTACACTGTGAGACAAAAGTCGGCGCCTACAACACTATTTAGGCACTGTTACGTCGGAAAGGGCTTAAAGCGCCCGTCCCATCGTATCCTAACGGTACCTTCCTGCAGGCGTGCAGGGCATGGTCCTCGGTACTACGTTTGACTCGAATGTCCTGTCGTACCCTGTGCTTGTCATCACGAAGGAGCAGGGTGCGATCATCGGGCGAGGCGGAGCCAGCCCTCGAGGGTCGGGTGAGGCGGAGCCCGCCTCAAGCGTCGGGCGAGGCAGAGCCAGTCCTTAGCCGTCGAGCGAGGCGGAGGCTAGCTCTTGGGGGTCGGGCGAGGCAGAGCCCGCCTTTGGGCGTCGATCGAGGTGGAGTCAACCCTTAGCCGTCGGGTGAGGCGGAGGCCAGCCCTCGGGGGTCGGGCGAGGCAGAGGCCAACCCTCGGGGGTCAGGCAAGGCAGAGCCCGCCCTCGGACATCGGGCGAGGCAGAGCCAGCCCTTAGCCGTCGGGCGAGGCGGGACCAATCTTCCGTCGTTCGGGCAAGATGCGTAGTAGTGTTCTTGTCTGACTGGAAGCGTCAACGTTCGATGGTTATTAGTCCCACCTCATCGGGTACCCCGGTATTAGGTCCCCGACAGAGGTGAAAAAGATATAGGATCAAATCCAAGGGCAAAAGCTACAAATTGGCCTGCAGTTAGATCTGAATTTCTCCTTGATTGGTACATTGAGAAGAAGCTAGCGATGCCTCCAAAAAGTGTTTTCTAAGAAGATGCATCGCACAGCTTGTACATCTGTCGTAAACTCCAAATATGGCACTACCTATACTATGGATCAAGTTCAGCGTCATTAGAGCATCTCCAGTAGGGCCCCTACTTGAGCCCCCATAGCTAAATATGGGGGCTCAGGTAAAAAAAAGTGCTCCAGTAGGGTCCCTACTCAGACCCCGAAATTTGGCTGGGCACCCAAATTCCCTCTCCAGACCCCATTCTCGTTGGCTCATCCCTCTGGACCCTATCCGGCCGTTTCCTCCCCGCGGCCGTACGGAACCCTACGGGCGAGATTCGACTCGTCGAGGCCGCGAGATCTGGCTCCTCCCTCTCTCCCTCTAGCCGGTGAGCACCACCCTTCGCCGTCGAGCTCAGCCACCATGGCCCTGGGCCCGCTCCTCCCTCCCTCCCTCTTGTCATCGAGATCCGGTCCTCAAGGTCGCAAGATCCGGTTCATCCCTCCCTCCCTTCGGTTGGTGAGCACCACCTTTGTCGGCGAGCTCGGTCACCATGGCCTTAGGCCCACCGCTCCTCCTTCCGTCCAAGCTCCTCCACGAGATCTTGCTCCGCCTCGCTGTCCCAGAGCTCCTCCACGTGCGGCCTCCACCCTATCGCCCGCGGCATCAACCCCAGCACCGTGGCTGTGGTTTACCACCGGCTGCCGCGCGCTCCCTCTCTCTTCCGGTGGTCGCAGCCTTGATGCCTTGGCCACGCGCTCCTCCCAGCCATCAGGCAGGCCATGCGCTCCTCCCCGCGCGTGCCTGTGTGTGAAGGAGAGGGGAAGGAAGGATTGACCCAATGACGAGTGGGTCCCTCTTGTCATTGCCTGCTGATATGGGTTTGGAGGCCTTTGTTTCGGTGGTGCTGCTAGAGTAGAAGCAAAATTTTAGGCCAACAAAAGTAGGGGGCAACACCCAAATCAGAAATAGAGGCCCTGATTTGGGGGCTACTGCTGGAGTTGCTCTTAGAGGCAGCATAAGGATACTAGTTGGGGACTTGTGGCTAAGCATATGAATGAGAGTGGCGGTGGCTAACACAAAAATGGTGACTCTTTCCAAGTCTACTTTGAGTGAACTCTCGATAATTATCTTGCCTAAATATTCATCTTACATGTATTATCTTGAATGATTCTTATTTTTTTAATGCCGCCAAATGACCATGGGATTCTCTCAAAACCAATTCAGTTCTTTGACAAGTTGCAAGAATTATTAGGTGCTGCCAAAGTTGATAGTCAGTAGCTAACGCTTATGGAGAAGTTTCAGACTCTTGGGACAGCATATTTGTTATTCTTTTGTGTATCAGCGAATTATTATGTAATCTTAAGTTGCAATATTTGTTAGCCTATAGCTCGAAAACTCTTGTGTGAGAGATTATGAATAGAGCTCATATGAGTTCATTACTTTTTCGGGAACATGAGTTCATGGTTTATTTGTTTCATAATGTGTTGTTCTCAACTGAAAATATAATGACTTATTTTATATCAGATATTTGGTTTATTTATTCTCATGATGTGAAATCCTCCGTATATCAACAATTACTTTATCAATGAAATGCTTCATGTGAAAGTAATCTTGGCACTCGTA
This sequence comes from Miscanthus floridulus, assembly GCF_019320115.1. Taxonomy (NCBI): domain Eukaryota; kingdom Viridiplantae; phylum Streptophyta; class Magnoliopsida; order Poales; family Poaceae; genus Miscanthus; species Miscanthus floridulus. Next base: position 31,278,367 of record NC_089597.1, on the reverse strand, counting down.
CACAATGATGAGTGTAACCCAGGCAAGCTGAACAACCAAACGATGCCTGGCTTCTCTACCAGCCCAGGCTCACTTCCAGGGCATCAACCAAACAACACAGCATGTTTTAGCTTTGTCTGGTCACTGGTCAGGCACTCTTGCAAATAAGGCCGCGTTTAGTTCCGGCCAGATTCGGCGCCGGCTGAATTCGCCGGCGCTGTAGCTATACTGTAGCGTTTTGTTTTTATTTGGTAATAATTGTCCAATCGTTGACTAATTAGGCTCAAAACGTTCGTCTCGCAAAGTACAACCAAACTGTACAATTAGTTTTTGATTTCGTCAACATTTAATACTCCATGCATGTACCACAAGTTTAATGTGACGAAAAATCTTCTTTTTACATAGTGTCAAAGTTGAGAGTTTTTGTGAACTAAACAAAGGCTAAATACAGGCAACCCCAGACAGGTGAATAGCCCAGGCAACTAGCCCAGGTTCTATACAAACAAGGCTACGGGCGTGGCCGCACCGCACTTCGGCTACTACTTGTGATAGTACTCCTGCGTGCGACCGTGACCGAGCGGCCCGGAGTCCCAGATGCCTCGATCTTGCTGTCTACCCTTCGCTTCGCGGTGCGCTTCATAACCGCCCGCCGGGGAACACGTGTTCGCTGACCAGCTATTACCACGGTCGACGCACGCCGTCCCGCCACGTTCGTCAACGGCCACCTCCTAACCGCTCCGCCCAGCCCGCCGCCGCCGCGATAAAACTATCTCGGCGAGAGAATTTCGTCGCCCGGTTTACACTCACCGGGGTAGGTGAGGTGCGGTGGTGGCTGACGCACGCACGCAGCTAGGGCTACCGGCTGCAAGCTGCAACTGCAAGGCCCGCGGCAGCTCGTCTGACGTGAGGCCATGACACGGTTCCTTCCCCGCGCCCGATTTCGTGCAGGCAACTCCCAATTGTCCGTCCGTGCCCTCAGATTTCCGCACCTGCATTCTTAAAACACATATACTAAAAGTCTACTAAAAACAATCACGCCCAATCATACCAGAACTCCGGGACGATCACGATCTGCGTCCAAGTGCCGTTAAACAAAGGCGCCTCGACCTTGACCGGCTTCAACTAGCTGCAAAGCCATCATTAGATTCAGTGGAACTGGAATCTATCGTATCCATACACACGTAGTAATACGTGTACACTGGTAGCAGTAGCAGTTTAGCATCATTAGAACAGGCTCACCGCTACTCAGTACGACTACGCGCGTCGCACGCAGACAGATAAGCAAGGACGGGAACACGGCAGGATAGTGACGCCTGACCTAACACCGTCAGCTGTGCCTGAGCTTCCCCTGCTGCCATCCGGCTTCTCCGACGACCGGTTCCTGCGACGGAGACCGCGATTGACTTGCGCCCAAGAAACTTCGCACTAGCCCGCCGCGCGCTCGGCAACGGCAACGGCAAGTCGGCAAGGTGACGCGACCTTGTCGTGAATCCTGATCGTGCGAGCGACCCATTGGCCGCCACCATGACTTCACCGCGCATTCGCACGGCCGCGCTGCGTGCCTGGTGCCTGCGTAGTATATACACTCCCGGCGCCTCTCACACGTGGTTGACTGACCGGCGACTGCTGGCTGCTGCTACGAAACGCATGCGGTTTCAAGTCAATTGCGGCTTAGGCCCCGTTTAGATCAAAAAAATTTTGGATTTTGGTTCACTGTAGCATTTGTTTGTATTTGGTAATTAGTGTCTAATTATGGATTAATTAGGTTCAAAAGTTTCGTCTCGCGATTTCTCATCTAACTGTGCAATTATTTTTTTTTCCGTCTACATCTAGTACTCCGTGCATATGCCGTAAGATTCGATGTAACGGGTACTGCGCAAAATTTTTTGGAATCTAAACAGGCCGTTAATTTATGGAGACGGGGAAGGGCGGGGTCAAAGCCTGTAGCATTCCGCGTGCCCGCGAGCCGCCGCTGCTGTCAGGCTCGACGCGCCGGCGGACGCGGCGCCCTGTTTGATCGGCAACCGACGACCTACCGGAGATGCATGTAACGGGACTGCACCGGATCGGACAAGGAGGAGAATGGCTTCACGGAAACGAACTTCTGGCCTCATCAGGCCTGCTGGGTTTTTTGATAAGGCGATGCTTCAAGCAACGGGAGCTAGCTCTCTGATACTTGGGTGAAGGGAAGTGACGATCTCAGACGGCAACAGGACATACTAGGAGAGCTGGGCCCTGCAGGGACAAGGTTTTCGTCAGCTGGAACCAACTCTTTGCCTGAAACGCGTAGACCTTGTCCCCTACTCCGGTCAGCCTACAGTTGAATTTCCACTTTGTTAGGCACCTTCTTCTACCTTTCCGGCTTTCCGTCGACAATCACCTTTTGGGTTCCCTGCCGTACAGTCAGATCATTTCTAGGATCACAATCCTGACTTCCTGTTTGGACGGTAGTTTGTGACTTGTGAGTGGCAGCAACGAGTTTACTCGCACGGTCGCACCTTGTAATGTACTACTGCCAGTTTCTGAAACAAGAGGAAGAAGTGTTCAAGTGGAACACATGCACCTCCTCGTAGCAAGCAAGGAAACATCCCCATTCCTCACGAGACAAGCCAACAACAAAGTAAAAAATTCAAGAAAAGTCTCTTGATTAACATATGAACAAATTCACCATTTATCCCCCCAACAACAACCAATCAACAATTCAACATCAGCAGTCTTTTCCCTCTGTTTACACAGGAATTTTTGACCGAAACATTCCTCCTTTTTTTCGAATCAAGAAGAGAAGAGAAAAAGGGGGAAAGAAAAAAAAGAAAGAATGAACGCATGTGCGCGCTCCGGCGATCGGCGAGTCGAGCCAAATGCGTCCCGGAGCTCGGGAGGGGGTATCTGGATCAGTTCGCCGACGACGGAGGCGTCTTGGGCGGGCGGGCGGGCTCGGCTCCGGCGAGCCCCTGCTCGATGTCACCGGCGCCGCCGCGCGGGCTCGGGCTGTAGGAGGATGTGCCGACCACGGCCTGCTTGCCCCTGCTCAGCAGCCGGCGCAGCGACCGCAGCCTGGCGGAGACCGGGGACCGCATGTCGTCGGCGGTTCCGGGCATGCGGCTCGCCGGCAGCGGGGAGTTCATGGGCGGCGTGTTCAGGGCCACGGGCCGCGTCGGGATGTCGATGACCAGCTGGTTCTCCTTCCTGAGCCCGGAGGAGGCCGAGGAGCGCGCGGCGGCGGCGCTGGCGCTGGCGACGGTTAGCGGCGGCGGGGGTGGGGGCGTGGCGAGGCCGGCGTTGGTGACCTCGTCGTGGGTGCCCCAGAAGAGGACGTTGGTGGGGAACACGGGGAGCTCCAGCGACGCGCCCGAGGGCTCCTCCCGCGGCAGCGCGTCGAGGTCGCCGGCGGCGCCGACGGGGGCGCGGCAGAGCGGGCAGGTGTCGTGGGAGTGGAACCACATGTCGATGCACTCCACGTGGAACCCGTGCCCGCAATTGGGCAGCGTCCGCACTTTCTCGCCGTCGGCCACCTCGGACAGGCACACCGCGCATTCCAGCGCGTCCTTCTCCTTGTCCTTGGGGGAGCCGGCACCGGCGCCGTAGACGGTGACGGGGAGGGAGCGCAGGACGGAGGCGGGCAGGCCGCGCTGCGGGAGCGGGGACGACGCGACGAAGAGGAACCGCGACGACGGCGAGGTCGGCGCCAGGAGCGGGTTCGCGCCCAGGTAGCGCTTGGCGTAGAGGTAGAGCAGGAAGACGAAGACGACGACCATGAAGAGGAAGATGACCGCGGCGAGGAGCACCCCGTTGCTGATGGCCAGCTGCTGCTGCCCCGAGCCGCCGCCCGAGCCCGGGAACATCCCGTCGCTGCTGCCGATGGCGCTGGGGCTGGACCACACCGGCGGCGTGGGCGCCGCCGCCGAAGACGACGAAGAGCCCGAGGACGTCGTGGGGATCATGGCTGGCACCCGGCAGCTGGCTTCAAGAAACGAGCGAGCTTGTCGCGGTGCCGGTGCCTTGTTTCGATCTTGGCTGGCTGACGACGCCGCTGATGAGAGAGAGAAGCGGAGAGGAGACGACGACGGCTTGACACGAGAAGAGGCTGAAGAGAGGAGCGAGCGGCGAGCTGGAAGGAACTGCCACTCGGTATTTGAAGGTGAGCGTGGTGAGGCCACGGCGGCTGCGCGTCGTGGCAGTGGTGGGATCCTCTGCGGCGCAGCATGCGGCGAGTGGGACACGGAATGCACTACCCCGCTGCGCAGAGGATCCGGGGATGCGTGGCGGACTTTGTCAACTAGTGGTTGGGGGTGGGGCCTTGGGGATCCGCGGAACGAGACAACGCCCCGGTCGCGGGTCGCCCCGGTCTGTTTTGACTGCTGCGCTGGGCGTTCGGGCTCGGCTGCTCCGAACCGCGACGGCGGCCTCCCAGAAGCATCCGGGGTGACGAAGGCGTGGCCATCGTCGCTGGGTGGACGGACGGAGCGGGCCGGCCGGCCGTCGACGTCCTCCCCGTCTACGAGATTTTCGGCGCGAAATCGCTCGCGTTCGACGTGCCGCGTGCGTGCGTGCGTGGCTGGCCGGACGAGGCGTGCGTCTTGCGCGAGGTGGCCTTGCCTGGCGCCTTGCCTTACCATTCGGCGGCCGGGGCGGACGGGATCCGTTGATTTTTGGGTGCACGCGGTGGTCGTGATAGACGAGCGTGGATTGAGGCGCGGCGATTGATCCGTGACGCGAGGCCGGGACGGCACTGCGCGGTGCAGGACGAGACGCGGGCGCGGGGATGGCTGTGGGGTATAACCAGATACCTACGGCGATGGACATGGATCGTATCATCAGGGGCTCAGTCCATAAGATAAGGCCTACGGTGTTCGGTTCTGGTCGGTGTGTATCGTAAGACAATCAGAAGACATTTTGTCGATGAAGAAAGATCTGTTCAGATATGATAGATATCGTATTCCTCGTAAATACTTACCATATAGCCGAATAGATCTAGATCTAAACCAACCCTACCCTCCAGACTATATAAGGCGGATATGACCCTTCTCGAAGGCATCTCATATTCAATACAATCCACCGAAAACATAAGACGTAGGGTATTACGTCGATCAGACGGCCTAAACCTGTCTAAATCGTTTGTTGTCGGTGTTTTCGGACCACCGACGAGTAAATTTGTATTTACGCGTTTGGCTCGGATGGTGTGCTCGGAGGACACGAGGGTTTATACTGGTTCGGGCGGAACGTCCCTACGTCCAGTTCGCTGCTGCTCGTGTTACCAGCACTTGGTTTGCAGTAGGGATTACAAACATGCGAGAGAGAAAAAAGATCCTAAGTCTATGGTGTAAGGAGTGAACGGATGCTGAGAGCTCAATTGCTGCTCAGCTGTGTGCTTGTGTCGTGCTCTTGTTTTTCGATTCGTTTGTTGTTCGGCCTCCCGGTAGGGCGCCATGCTTTCCCTTTTATAGGCGAAAGAAAACGCGGGTTACAGTGGAGGAAAAGGAAAAAGAACAAGAGAGAGAAAAATGCTTCTATGATCGTCGGGTCATTCTTCTCTTTCATGCGGGTCCCGCTGATCCTGTAGATGTCAACAGGGACGGCTCCACGTCGTGGCCCTATTCATCACTAGCGCCATACGTAGGCGTCATCTACCGGTCACGGCGTTTCATTCCGTCCCGGCGGACATCGTGGTGAACTGACGTGTCTGTCAGCATTCGCACGAGGGTTAGACAGAACAGCATCGGCACGCCCGACACTGTTCTTGATGTGAATCCTCAGATATGGCCCATCATGGCCACGGGTTACATCGAGACGTGCTAGTCTCTTCCCTGCTGTCAGAGTTTGGACCTAGGCCTATACACCTAGACTTGGAGTGGTTAACGGCGGTATGGGTCCCCGTCAGACGAGACTAAAACCGCGGCCTTGGGATCGGGCGAGACAGAGCCCGTGGCCTTGAGGTCAGGCGAGACAGAGCCCGCAGCCTTAGGGTCGGGTGAGACGGAGCCCGCGACCTTGGGGTCGGGCGAGACGGAGCCCGCAGCCATAGGGTCGGGCGAGACAGAGCCCACGACCTTGAGTGTCGGGCAAGATGGAGCCTATGGCCTTGGACGAGACCCCCACGGCCTTGAGGTCGGACGAGACAGAGCCCGCAGCCTTAGAGTTGGGCGAGGCGAAGCCCGCACCCAAAGGGTTGGGCGAGACGGAGCCCGGGGCCTTGAGATCGGGAGAGGCGTAGCCCGCGGCCTTAGGGTTGGGCAAGACCTTTTAATACGTCTTGCTCCATCCAGGGAAGTCAGCGTGGGCGCTAACCTCCTTGCTTTGGGTATCCCTAATATCGATACCTGACAGTAGCCCTCGAGCCTACGGAGGAGTAGAATACTCCTTTGAAGGCTTTTCAGGATGGGAGGACTCTGAGGGCATTGGCCTTCTTTTTATAGCCCGCGGCGTGTCCTGGTAAGATGGCAGTTCCCTTTTGTCATGATCGGTCTTCTTGGGGCATGTAACCGTAGGATTTGAGAGGTCGAAAAGATTTTTCTTGATTTCGGTCCCCTAGGATCCGATCGGTTCGCCGTCGTACTGTGACCGCGCGTTCGGTCTCCTTACGAGTCCAACTTTCCTCGAGCCCCGATGCGTAGTAGGGGTCTGGTCGAGGGTCAGCTCGTCTTTGTGATCGTCATCCCTCAAGTGTTTTTTTTTTCGATAAAACAGAGGGGCTGAGCCGTGCCACATTTTTTCTCGATGGACAAAAACATCGTATTCGGTGAGCTATTAACGGGCTAGTCTGAGTGGGGCCCTGGCTTCCCATTCGTGGGGGTCTAGCATGGGTCAGCTGGTGACCGACTCTAGACTCTTGGCGGCCAGTCCATATAGTTCTTGGGTCTGTTCGGCCGGTCCCAAGGGCTCGTTGCCTTTCTTCGAGGATAAACCATGGACTGGGAATCGACCAAAACTCGAACGTGGGCCGGGATGCCCGCGGCGCTCGTGCACCCGGGTACTGGCCGCTAGTGGGCCCATCCCTTACCATCCCTTGCTCTAAGGGTGCCCCGGAGCGGCTGTGCACCTATTGGTGGGCCAGCCTTCGAACTCCTGGTCCTAAATGAGCCGTAGGAGCGTTTTTAGCTCTGTATCCCTCCTTACCTACGACGGTTCTTGGCCCATTGAACGGGTGAACCGTCATCCGGTGTATCCTTCGAGGGTGCGGTCAGAGATAGCGTGCGCGCGATCTTCGAAGGGAGGTGACATGACGCAGCGTATCGGGAGCGTGAATCTAGGCGGACGGTTCGCTTTCTTGCCCCGCTCCGTCCCATAAGTAGCGGCCTCCTCCTTCATATTTCTACACACCAAAACCACAGCCTTACCTTCTCCGTTTCTTTGCTGCCGCCGTTCAGATCTGTCGTGCTTACTATTCGCCGCATGAGCCCTAGATCTGTAGCTTTCGCTTCTCCGCCGCCACCTTTGCTTCTCCACAGCAGTCTCCATCCTTCATGGATTCGTGGTATCGCTCCAATGTTACCATGCACGCATGGAGGGCCTCGTCAAGCATGGTCTTCTCTGTAGGAGGACCAATGCGGCAGAGTGGCTTGTGCCTGACCGCAAGGATGCGCCGGCGCCGCTCGATGGCTACGTCGTCTCCTTCGTGCCCTTCCACGAGCGTGGAGTTGCGGTTCCTCCCCACCTATTTTTCCAAGGTATGCTGCACCACTATCAGATCGAGCTATAGCACTTGAACCCCAACGGGATCCAGCACATCATGGCCTTCATTGTGAAGTGCAAGGGGTACCTAGGGATCGAGCCCCACTTCGAGCTGTGGAGATATTTCTTCTCTATCTCCTTGATCAAAAAGAAGGAGAGAGGGCGGGAGACCCCAGTGCCGATGGGATGCGTGGGAATCCACCTCCGAGGGTAGCGGGCGGTCGAGTACATGCCCTGTCAGCTCTCTAGATCCAACAAGGGTGGCACTCGCATTGGTTCTACCTGAAGAACGACCCTGCCACTCCCTTGACGGTCTTCTCTGGGCGTCTGATCAAAGAGGTACCGCCGTCATGGCCGTGGGGGCCACCTATCAAGGAGAAGAAGCGGATGCACGACCTCCTCGAGGCCATCGTGTTCCTAAAGACCCATGACCTCTGCGGGGCCGGCGTCATTGGGGGGTATCATGCGAGGAGGGTGGCGCCGCTGATGGCGCGCGTCCTCCCGCTGTACGGGATGATGCTCGGCGCGCAGCTTGTCGGGACAACGCTCGTCCAGGGGTTGCTCCGCGACAGTGAGGTCGCGCAGCGCATCAAGTAGGCCACGGGGAAGGCCGACACTATGTTCTGGATCCCGGGGCACCTCGAGTGCTAGTGGGGTTAGTCTTTTGGACTCCATCATGCTGCTACTAGAGCATGTGGCCGTGAGGTCAGCGAACCATGTCATGGATGAACGAAGGAAGAAGAAGAAGAAGGACGATGAGGAGAAGAAACGGCGGTTGAAGCAGCGAGCGAAGCTGTATTGAGGGAAGCAGCATCAAGGTTCGTCGAAAGAAGAGGAGGAAGAAGAACAAGAGGAGGAGGAGGATGACGACTCTATGTCACCCATCCCGTGGGATGATCTGGCCACCGGGGACGAGGACCTGCCTTCGCCATAGGCGGGGCCCTTCCTACAGCATGCCATGGGGTAGGAGGGGGGATCACGCGCCCCTAGAGCTAGCGGAATCAAAATGCCTCGCCCCGTCCGGACCTTCGATGGTGGCCTCGGAGCCGGCAGAATCAGGCCACCTTGCCTTGTTTGGGCTTTTGATGGCGGCTCTAGAACCGGCAAAAACGGGTCACTCTGCTCCGTCCGAGCCCTCGGCGGTGCCTTCGGAGTCTGCGGGAGGCGGCCGTTCTGACTCGTCCGAGCCCTTCGAGCTGAGGGAGGGCTTGAAGCAGCAATGTGCTGACGAGGAGCAGCCGGGGTCAGGTAGGCCAGCCCCAAAACATCCTCGCATTATGGCATCAGGGTGGGTCAACAGTTTTTTTGTCCTTTTGTCTTAATGAATTTTTGCCGTGAACTGACCGCCATGTCCCTTGCAGCGTCGGAGGACGTGGGCTCTCCTACGGCTCACTCTGAAAAAGATCCTCCTCCGGCAAATGTGCCAGGAGCCAACTGGCGCCGCACCGGTGGAGGGCGTGAGTGGCGTTGGGGCGGCCACGGCATTGACCGGGGAGGCACAACCGATGGCTGTGTTCATGGGAGAGCAAGCGGAGGTGGGTGCGTTCGAGGCACCCGTGGTGGGTACGGCACGTCCAGTCGTGTCTTTGACATTGTAGGCAGAGAAGGCATGGCCGGAGCCATCGTCTATGTAGGTGGCCGTGTCCATGGTGGGGCAGACAGAGGGGGTGCACCCGAGGCATCCTTCGTGAATGTGGCAATAGGGTAGGCCTTCGTATCCGAGTCAACTGCCCCCTGTATCGCTAGAGGAGCCGCTCTAGAGGTGCTGCCGCCGCCAGAGAGGTCGGCACCACTTGAGGTTGGTGAGGGGATGTCCCGGTCTCTGGTTCGGGTGGCTGCCCTCGATAAAGCGGCAGAGGAGAGGGAATGGGGGACCATCCACATAGAGGTTGGGGACGTAGTTCGTGCCCTGACCACCATGCTGAGCTCCTTGCGTGACATTGTCACCCCGGTTTGCCAGGTATGATATGACCGTGCTTCCGACCCTCATGTTCTCTTCCCGCACCTCTAAGTCTTGTGTTCTTCGTAGATCCTTATGGCCTGTAGCCGGGAGAAGTCCTAGTTCCTTGCTATGGAGACACGACAGAATGAGGGGCTGGCCGCACAGCTTGCTGCCGCTCGTCAGGAGGTGGTTGAGCTTGCCCCTACCGCCTGGGAGGTGTCTAACCTCCGAGTCAGGGAGAAGGACGCTCATGACGACACCCACAAGGCCAAGGAGAAGCTCGTGGCCCTGATCGAGAGGGCACGCACGAACGCTATGGAGGCCAAACGGCTATGGAAGGAGCGAAATGATTTGCTCCGGGCCGTAGAGGAGCTCTGCACGGGGACTGAGCTGGCTCGCCAGGAGCGCGCCAACGCTCAGCAGTGGATTGACCACCTCGATGGTGAGCTTCAGAGGGAGAGGGACCTAAAGGTTGTAGCCATGAGTGTATCCACCGGGGTCGCCATAGAGGTCGGTCAGCGCCAAGAAGAGGTCCGGTGCCTAGAGGCCAAGGTCACCTGGCAGCGTGATGAGGTACGTAGGCTTTGGGCGGACGTGGATGGTAAGTCTCTGGTTTCCCTTGTTGTCTTTCTCCCTAGAATTCGTGGTAAGCCTTTTGACATGGTCGGTACATGACTTGGGCAGGTCTCGACGACAATCTTGGGGCGGAGGTCGTGAAGAGCCGTGGCCTGGAGAAGGAGCTTAGCGAGGTGAAGGACACCCTCTAGAAGGAGAGTGATGAACATGGCAACCTATGCGTCGCCATCCAGCTGGTCTATGACGAGCTTGAGCTGGCCCTAGAGCAGGAGACAAGCTCGCTCGTGGTTCACGCCACCCGTATCACGGACCGGGCACATGATATGGCAAGGAGCACGCTTTGTTTTGGCGTTCATCGATCGTTCATGATCGCCTGTTCTCATTACGAGAACATTGATCTAGCGACAATGAGCCAAGGCTTTGCACCTGTCTATACCGACATCGAGCTGGACAACATCTAGAAGGAGGTGGCCCCCCTAGCGCATGACCTTTCTGCCAAGATAGAAGATGAAATCATCCCCTCGAGGGGTTAGTTTAGTCAGATAGGTCAGGCAGTGCACTTGTAATAAGCGGACAAGTTCCAACCCTTTTGTTTCGTCTAAACAAGCTTGTTCTTTTGTTTCATTTGAACAAATTTGTTCTTTCTCCCCTTTTATGTGTAAAAAGGGTTTAAAGCATTCTGACCCTTCTTGTTGTTAAGACCGTAGAGCTCGAGGTGTAGCCAGGAAACTCTGGTCATGCTGGTAAGCAAGGGTGCCATAGCCGCTAAGGCGTAGGTTTCTTGCAGTCCGACCAGTTTTACTCGGCATTCGTTTCTGTAAACCTTGCCTCTAGGTTTTAATGTGAGAAAGTGTTGGGCACGACGACTATTTTAGAAAGGGTATATATATACCCTTATCAGCCCTCGAGTGAGACCTGACCCCTTGCCATTGTCAGGGTTGGATTTCACTAAAGATCGAGGAGACGATAGCGAAACTGGTAGGAGAAGGCGTTTTTTGTTGTAGAAACATTATTCTTAGTTTTCGTACGTACCCCCTCCCTAGGGTCCGAGCCATCGTTCTATGACCGCACATTTGGTCTCCTTGCGAGTCCAACTTCCCTCGAGCCCCCATGCGTTATAGGGGTCTGGTCGAGGGGTCAGCTCGTCTTTGTTATCGTCACCCCGTTCATGGTTTCTGCAACCGGAGGGTTGAGCTAACTTCACTTGCCTCGATGGCTTGAGTATCGTGCTCAGTGAGCTCACTAATGGGCATGTCCAAGTGGAATCTAGGTCCGTCATTCATAATGGGGTCAGCATAGCCCTCATGTGGCATTCCACTGCTCCTTAACCTGCCTCCCGGTAGATGCCCGAGTCATTTCAGAGCGCGACTCTGGTGGCCCACTGGCCTCTCCTCGATGGAGATTCTGTGGGCATGGCTCGAGGTTAGGATCGAATGAAAAGATTGAGATGAGCATGTCTGCTTCTGAGCGGGTTGGGCAAAGGCCACTGGGGCTCATCTGCATTTTTCTCCCCTGGCTCTGTTTGACATGAGGCGGCCTTGAGCCCTTTGCGGGTCGGCCTTCGAACCCCGGTCGGTCGCCGCTCATGTTGAATGAGACGACTACCACTTCGTGACACGATGCGAAGCATTGTGATGCAATAATTGCATATGCGATGCTTGGATGTATGAGAATGGATGAATGAATGCTCATGCACTAGAAAAGTAAAGTGGAGGTTGGTAAAGTTACCTCGATGGCTCGAGTGACGGGTTCGGGGAGCTCTTATCAGATATGTCCGAGTGGAATCCGGGTCCATCATTCATGACAGAGTCGGCATATCCCGCATGGGGCATCCTACTGCTCCTTACCCATCTCTCGACAGCAGCCTGAGCCATCCGACCGACTTGGGTGACCCGCTAGCCTCTCCTCGATGGATATTCCACCGGTGGGCCCCTCCAAACCCTTCCTAGGAAGGCGGAGGCTAACGCTCACGGTGCGGGCAAAAAAACTCTGATCACGCTGGTGAACAAAAATGTCATAGCCGCTGGGGCATAGGTTTCTTGTGGTCCGACCAGGTTTACTCAACGTTTGTTTCCACAAACCTGGCCTTTACATTTTTAATATGAGAAAGGGTTGGGCATGATGACTATTTTAGGAAAGATATATATATATATATATATACCCATATCTGGCCCCTCTAAACCCTTCCTGGGAAGGTGGAGGCTAAAGCTTAGGGTGTGGGCAAAAAAACTCTGATCACGCTGGTGAATAAAAATGCCGTAGCCGCTGGGGCGTAAGTTTCTTATGGTCTAACCAGTTTTACTCAGCGTTTATTTCTGCAAACCTTGCCTTTAAGTTTTTAACGTGAGAAAGGGTCGGGCACGATGACTATTTTAGAAAGGATATATATACCCTTATTAGCCCCCGAGTGAGGCCTGACTCTTTGCCATTGCCAGGGTCTGGTTTCACTAAAGGTCGAGGAGATGATAGCGAAACCGATAAGAGAAAGTATGAGTAGATTTAAGGGTAAAATCGATGTAGCTATTCGATGTTCCAGGCATTGACGAAGACTTCGTCGTCGATGGTCTTGAGCTTATAGGTGCCTGGTCGGAGCACCTCTGCGACGATGTATGGTCTCTCCCATGGCGGAGAGAGCTTGTGGCGGTTCTTGTTGCTCTGGACGAGGCGGAGCATCAGGTCCTCGACATTGAAGGCCCGATCCCACACTCAATGGCTGTGGTACAGGCGTAACGCTTGCTAGTACTTGGCCGAGCGGAGGATGGCAACATTGTGCGCTTCTTCTAGCTGGTCCATGGCATCCTTGAGGGATGCTTCAGCTCGCTATTCGTCGTACGCCCTGACCCTCGACGCTCCATAATCGAGGTCGGTTGGGAGGATAGCCTTAGCACCGTACACCATGAAGAATGGCGTGTAGCCGGTGGCCAGGCTGGGGGTCATCCTCAGGCTCTAGAGCATCGCGGGAAGCTCCTCGATCCATCATCTGCCAAACTTGTTCAACTGGTTGAAGATCCTAGGCTTGAGGCCTTCTAGGACCAGGCCATTGGCGACCTACCCATTTATGAGGGGGTGTGCCACAGTGGCCCAATCGACGTGGATGTGGTATTCATCGTAGAATCAGAGGAACTTCTTCCGATGAACTACGTGCCGTTGTCCATGATAATGGAGTTTAGGACTCAAAAGCGATGGACGATGTCAAGGAAGAACAACATGGCTTGCTCGGACTTGATCACGGAGATCTATCGAGCCTCTATCCACTTTGTAAACTTGTCTACGGCGACAAGCAAGTGCATATAGCCCCTGGGCGCCCTCTTGAGAGGTCCGACCAGATCGAGCCCCTAGACTACGAATGGCCACATGATGGGGATCGTTTGGAGTGCTTGGGCTAGCAGGTGGGTTTGCTGAGTGTAGTATTGACACCCTTCATAGGTGCGCACAATCTGTTCAGCGTCGGCCAGTAGAAGCCTTGTTGGAACGTGTTTCCAACCAAGGTCCTAGCTACAACATGGTGCCCACAGACCCCACCGTGGATATCTCCCAGCTACTGCTTCTCTTGTTCGATGGGGATGCAGCGCTGCAGGATCCCGATGTGGCTTCACCTGTAGAGCTCGCCCTCAATAATGACAAAGGACTTGGCATGACGCGTGAGCCACTGAGCCTCTGTTTTGTCCATCGGCAGTGCCTCATGGAGGAGGTAGTCGAGGTAAGGCGTCCTCTAGTTGGCTAGAGGGTCGGGCTCTGTCGTTGGATCCTCGTCAAGCTCCATGACTTCAGGGTCGAATGGAGCTACCGACTGGTCAGCCCCTGAGCCTAAGGCAGGTAGCCCGTCACCGGTCTATTCTGGCTCCTCATAGCGGACCGAGGGCATATACTGATCGCTGGCAAAGACGCCTGAAAGGATCAAGATGCCCAAGAGGGGGGGTGAATTGGGCTAATTCTAAATTTTCTTGCAATAATCAAATCCTATGGATAGCCCAATTAACCCCTTGTGCCTAGAAAAGTGTTTCTATCAAATTAACGCACAAAAGACTTGTAACCTATGTTCCAAACTTACTCTAGCATGGTAATTCTATGAATGTAAAGACAAGTATTGAATTGCTCAAAGTAAATGGAGAGAGGAACGTGGCAATATTTTGCCGAGGTATCGGAGAGTCGCCACTCCCCACTAGTCCTCGTTGGAGCACCCGCGCAAGGGTGTAGCTCCCCCTTGATCCGCGCAAGGATCAAGTGCTCTCTACGGGTTGATTCTTTGACACTCCGTCGCGGCGAATCACCCAAAACCGCTCACAACTTGAGTTGGGTCACCCACAAGCTCCGCCGGGTGAACACCAAGCTCCCAATCACCACCAAGTCGTCTAGGTGATGGCGATCACCAAGAGTAACAAGCACGAACTCTCACTTGACCACGCGAAGCCTAATGAGAAGATGGATGCACACTTGTCTACTCTTGATTCACTAATGAGGTTTCACTCTTGGATTCTCAAATCACAAACACCTCACTAGGACCTTGCTCTTCTTGGCACTCACAAACGTGTTTCTCAGCTGTTGAAATGAGCAAAAGTAACTCCACACACGAGTGGAGCTTCTATTTATAAGGCAGCCTGAAAAACAAACCATTATGAGCTTCTGTGGGGTGATCGGACGCTCCGATCGTGTTGACCGGACGCTCCGGTCAGTTCAACCCGCGAACCAGTAGTAATGAGTCGACCGGACGCTGGCAGGGTCCGGTCAGCACTGACCGGATGCGTCTGATTGCATAAAACCCTTACTGGAACCTTACTGGACTCGACTAGACGCTGGATACTCAGGGTCCGGTCAGTATTGACCGGATGTGTCCGGTCACACTTTCTCAAGTCTGGACCCTTACTGGAGTCGACCGGACGCTGGCCCTCAGCGTCCGGTCACATTGACCTTCCAGTGTCCGGTCACACCAGACTTACTCTCCTCGGTCAAATGAACTGACCGGACCCTGCGGCCAGCGTCCGGTCGCACCGGAGCCAGCGTCCGGTCAGTATTTGACCCTCCATTCACTTCCAACTCTTGATCATTTGTGAATGAAGTTTGCTCCATGGGATCAAAGGGCTTCGTAGGAGCTACCTAGAGCTAGTTTTAACAAGTGTGCACCACTCCTAACTCACTAGACTCAACTAGGTCAAGCTACCCGTCCATACCCCCCTTAATAGTACGGCCAAAGGAAAAACAAAGTCCTAAACTACTCTAAGTGTCTCTCCAACTCCAATTGACACTTAGAACTAGTCATCCTTAACCTTGTCATCCATCCTTTGAAAACCGAAACGATTTCCATCGTAGGGCATGACAACTTTGATTGCCCGATTGATCTCCATTACCATGACCTAACTTAATTGCATCTGCAAAACACACGTTAGTCATAGTAATCTTGTATTGTCATTAATCACTGAAACCCAACTAGGGGCCTAGATGCTTTCAATCTCCCCCTTTTTGGTGATTGATGACAATACCACCTCGAGTATGTGAAAGAGTGAGGTTTTTGATGGGCTTGGTTCATATAAGCTTTTGTCGATAAGAACAAAAGTGTTAGTCAAGCTTATATGACCCAAGCCAACACAATGTACTCAAAAAAATATGAATTAAGCATGAGTACGAGTAACAAAGCTCATTTGCATCGGAGTATAAACACGGAAGCAAAGGCAAATGAGCATAACACAAGTGATATGACATTTAAATAATGCAAAGTAGAAAGCACACATGTCATATATCACAATCACATAGATAGCACTATCACATATATAATAGTATGCATGAAAGTAAACACATGAATGCATAAGTAATAGTGTATCACACAAATAGAACTCCAAATGTATATAATAAGCTAATACTAGAAAACTAGCTCCCCCTAAATGTAGCTGTCGATGCGGGACCCACAGGATACCCCGCAAGGGAGAGAGAAGATCTAGTTCAACTAGGATTCTTCCCATGTAATCTTAGTAGTAGAACTATTAAGTAATCCTACTAGGAAATCTCATTGTAAACCGACTAGGACTCTGGCCTCCTGACTATATAAAGGAGGGCAGGGCTCCTGAGAGAGAGGACGACAATTGTACAACACAACATATCACAATCAATCCAACACAAAAGGCTAACGCCAACTGAACGTAGGGTTATTACTCGATCTATGATCGAGGGCCTAAACTAGGATAAATCGACTGTCTCTTGCGTTAACCATCGAGTTCTGCATACGCCGAAGCCCGAACATACTGCCCCGGGTACCCCCGTGGCAGGCTATCGGTGGTCAAACATCGACATAAATCTCATTGTAAACCGACTAGAACTCTGGCCTCCTGACTATATAAAGGAGGGTAGGGCTCCTGAGAGAGAGGACGACAATTGTACAACACAACATATCACAATCAATCCAACGCAAAAGGCTAACGCCGACTAGACGTAGGGTTATTACTCGATCTACGATCGAGGGCCTGAACCAGGATAAATTGACTGTCTCTTGTGATAACCATTGAGTTCTGCATACGCCGAAGCCCGAACATACTGCCCCGGGTACCCCCGTGGCAGGCTATCGGTGGTCAAACATCGATACAGCGCTACAAGGTTTCACTCCAGAAAGCACTCAGATGATATTTTGTTCCTACTCAACAAGACTTGAAGGAGCAAAGCGAGACTTTTAGAGCTCAACCATGAAGTGCTTGGGGGCTTGTCAATGCGGGACCCATAGGATATCCCGCAAGGGAGATAGAAGATCTAGTTCAACTAGGATTCTTCCCATGTAATCTTAGTAGTAGAACTATTAAGTAATCCTACTAGGAAATCTCATTGTAAACCGACTAGGACTCTAGCCTCCTGACTATATAAAGGAGGGCAGGGCTCCTGAGAGAGAGGACGACAATTGTACAACACAACATATCACAATCAATCCAACGCAAAAGGCTAACGCCGACTAGACGTAGGGTTATTACTCGATCTACGATCGAGGGCCTGAACCAGGATAAATCGACTAACTTTTGCGTTAACCATCGAGTTCTGCATACGCCAAAGCCTGAACATACTACCCTGGGTACCCCCGTGGCAGGCTATCGGTGGTCAAACATCGACAGTAGCTCCCCCTGAGACTACATACTCGAACTCCCTCTCCCCCTTTGGCGTCAAACACCAAAACCTAAGGATCGGTTAGCGGGGCTGCAGCGGACGAGCCGGGCGCTGAAGAATGTGGGGCAAGCTGGAACTGGGCACCATCATCATCTGACCATGAGCTCTGAACTGACTGACCCTCTGTGGCAGGAAGTGTCGCTGAAGCGGTCTGAGTCTGAGCTGGGGCTGGTGCTGCCTGTGAAGCTGCTAGTATGTCTGTCGTAGGATCTGACGAGGCGACAGATGAGGGGAGCCTCTGAGTAGTCACTGCGACTGGAGCTGTTGTGGACGGATCGGCAGTATGCATATGAGGCGGTGTAGGCATGCCGGTCAGCTCACTGAAGGATGCTCCAAGACTCCTGGAGACTGACGTGTCAGGCACGAATAGCGAGGAAGACTGCTCTGGTGTGAAGCCCGTCTGAAGTGGATTGAACTGCGGGGCTACCACGGGTGAGGCTAACCACTGGGACACCTGTACAAGAGGTGAAGCAAACTAAGCTGGAGGCTGTCCCTGATTCTGGAGCCCACTGGACTGTACTACTAGAGTCATCGAAGTGGAAGCCGGCTGAGCAAGCTGGGGCGAAGGCTGTGGCTGTGGGGCCCCAAGAGCTGTCACTACGTGCTGCATGAAACCCATAAGCTGCTGCTGCAAGAGTATCTGCTGCTGATGCATCTGCTGCTGCTGCTGCTGCATGGCCTGCTGCTACCTCTGGAACTCGTCCTGTCGAGCCTGAAACTAGGCAAAAGAAGCAGCTGTCTCCTATGCCTGTCTATCCTGTGTCTACTGCATCCGCTCAAGAATAGCAATGAGAGCGGGGTATGTCTGCGGAGCAGGTGGAGCAGAACTGGAGCTACCACTATACTCACTTACCTCCTGCTGTGCCTCTAGCTCCTCCTCCTCAGTGGCTGCAATCCCTCTAATAATCTCATCCTACTGAGCTGCGGACTCTGGCACGTTGGGATGACGGCTAGGCTGTCTGGGTGCCTGAGGAGTGCTGTGTCTGATCCTCTGTGATAAGTTGTAAGTTGGGAACTCTGTGGTGGCACCTGTATACTCATCCATCATACCTGGGGGCTTATCAAGCACAACTCTGCGGATGAGAAACATGATCCAGTGAGCATAGGGAAGCTGCCTACGACCCTTGAATCCCTCAGCAATTATATCCTCCATCTCTGAAAGAAGGAGGTCCCAGATATCAAATATTGTCTGCTGCATCAGGGCATTGAGAAGCCAGAGCTGTAAGCGAGTTAGGCCCTCCCTGTATCCCAACCTGGGAAGTAGTGTCCTCCTGATAATGGCCTCTAGCACTCTCGCTGTAGGAGTCAAGTCACTGGGGTTCCTGCTCGACTCCTCACCAAAAGGCTCCTTGAAGCAATGTCGCACTAAATCTATAGGGGGCACCAACCCTCCATGAGGATGCCTAGGAGGCTCCTGCTATCCATAACAAACCTCATGCATCTTGACAGGCTGATCCTGTAGCCTCAGTATCTCTCTGGCCCTACCACTCATCACTCTGTAGTCTTTGCCTCTGAAAGCAAAGTGAATAAATCTGTGATGTGGATCGATGAAGAGTGAAGCATAAAACTGATGAACCCAAGATGGTACATATATTCCCGTCCATCCAATCAAATCTATCAACCCTAGCAAATATGATAAGTAAGGTCAAATGTGCTCTCTGGCTGCTGCCATAATAGACTCTATCCGACAGACTCTCTGAGATCTGAACACTGCCTCACTGTTGAGATAAGCATTGTAGAAATCTTCCTGCAGTGGCGTGTAGAAACCCTCAGCTGCTCTCTCATCCCTCCTAGGAGGAAACCAAACCTCAAACTCTACAAATCGTAGCTGCTGAACCTGTCTGGCCATGGCGGCCCTCAAGTCGAGATGCACCACTAGAGGTGGACCCTGTGGTCTGGGTGGTGGACGTGATCCCCTCCGCTGTGTCAGCGGCCTCGATGAGACAAGTACATGGGTCCGTCCAGAGTGGCGAAGCTGGGGTGCCGGCTCTGTCCCCTCGGCCTCCTAGGTATGTTGTGCCTGCTCTCGCTGTCTCTGCGTCGGGGTACTTGCGCTTCTTGAATATCACCTGCTTGGTTGACTTGCCCTTCGATCCTACTAGCTGGCGAGGCGGGGGCCTCCGATCATCATCACCTGGGCCACCACCAACGTTCTTGGTGCGAGCCATCTGAACTGACAAGATGATGAACTAACGCTGATGAAGATCAACAGACAAACTGACACTCTCGAGGCTTGGCCTCGATCCTTACTCGCGAGCTTGGCTCCGAGTTGACTGCCAACTGCCACGAGAACCACAACGGCACCGACTCGCTGCACGATAGAATAGATGAATATATGAATAAATACAATATATCTAATAGATGCGAAACCCTAGGAAGCAAGCAATGTAGGTACGAAATTGAGACGACGGGCAAGCTACCTGACGATTCGGCGATCTGAGAAAAGAAAAGGCGACACGCGGGGGAACCCTCGGAACCGGCAGGGGCTAGGGTTACAAGGAGCAGTGATGAACTGGTGGCCCTAGAATTTTTGAAATCAGCGCTTTGAATTGCAATTTGATCTAAGCAAATCGAAATTGAGACAAGGAGAAGCCTTACCGAGAGGAGGTAGGCCTAAGGCACTAGAATCGACTTTGACTGAAGCTTGGTGCCAGAGGAACCGACGGCGGCGCTGACATGGAGAGCCGCACGGAGCAGACACGCACGCGAGCTAGGGTTGGCGCGGCACAGGGGCAAGCACAGGCAGGGCAGGGTAGGCGCGGTGGCGTGCGAGGCGAGCGCAAGGTGGGCGGCTCGGAGCTGCGGTGGCACGGCGAGTTACGGCGGCGTGGCAAGCTTGGGCGCTGAGGCTTGGGCGCGAGGTGGCCAGCGCGGGGATGCGGTGGCACGGCGAGTAAAGCGGCGGCGATTTGGCGGTGGCTCAGGCTAGGGCTAAGGCGAGGTGAGGGGCGAAAAGGGTACGACTGAGGTTAAATAGATTCCCCACACGCGACAGATAAGGAAACAGAGAAAAGAGTCCTGAAGCCGCGCGAGATCCACTGACCGGACGCTCCGGTGGTAGCGACCGGACGCTACCACCCAGCATCCGGTCGATTCCAGAGAGGTCCAGTTTCTCTGGAATCGGGACCAGACGCGTCCGGTGGTCCATGACCGGACGCAGGCAGGGTCCGGTCAGTACAACTTGTTCTTCCTTCGATCGATCAGACGCTGGATCCCCTCCTGACTGGACGCACAGACACAACGTCCGGTCACTCCTTCGGTAGCCGTTCACCTCCTGTGAACTGACCGGACGCTGGACAGCAGCGTCCGGTGCAGCGTCCGGTGCACTTTTTCCAGCAAATCTTCAAACTTCCTTCGCGCTGCCTATTCCCAATCAAGTCCCAACTTAAATAAGATCCAAATAAACACCAATTGGGACTGATGTGAGTGACCTCTCTCAAACCCTCATATTTTTCAAAATATTTTGCCTTAGGCTATAATTCTTTTTAAGAAAATAGGCAACAAGAGGGCAAATGGAACAAAACGACAAAAACAACATTCATGCATATGCAATACTTGTAAGTAAATCTAGTTGCTTGTCAAGTTTGATCCAAGGTTAAGCTTCTTCACACGCTTTTCGACGGTTATCTTAACCATGTTAGACAAGCCCTATATGCATTGCCACAAATTAAGCATGTTGTATATTACAATGAATGCAAGGGACAACACAAGCTCAATTTTTAGTGAAGTTACTAAAATCAAGTACATTGAGCTCATTCCGTAATCTACAAAATGTAGCCTCATCTAGCGGTTTAGTGAAGATATCCGCTAATTGATCTTTGGATCTTACACCTTCTAGTGATATATCATTTTTAGCCACATGATCTCTTAGAAAGTGATGGCGGATATCTATATGCTTGGTGCGAGAGTGTTGAACCGGATTATTTGCAAGTTTTACCGCACTTTCATTGTCGCACAAAAGAGGTACCTTTTCTAGAACTACACCATAGTCTAGCAAAGTTTGTTTCATGTATAAAATTTGTGCACAACATGCACCCGCGGCAATGTATTCCGCTTCGGCGGTGGACAAAGCCACACTATTTTGTTTCTTGGAGGACC
The DNA here is from genome assembly GCF_019320115.1 of Miscanthus floridulus. Lineage (NCBI taxonomy): Eukaryota > Viridiplantae > Streptophyta > Magnoliopsida > Poales > Poaceae > Miscanthus > Miscanthus floridulus. The sequence continues at coordinate 31,256,967 of NC_089597.1, read as the reverse complement.
AAGACACAAGTGATCTATCAAGCAAATGGCACCCTCCAGATGTGCTCTTTCTATCAACTTTGCATCCGGCGTAATCCGAATCAGAATAGCTAATTAATTCAAATAAACCTCCTTTGGAATACCAAAGGCCAATGCTTGGTGTGTGCTTAAGATACCTAAGGATTCTTTTTACGGCAATTAAATGTGTTTCCTTAGGACTAGCTTGAAATCTAGCACACATACACACACTAAACATGATGTCGGGCCTAGATGCGGTTAAATATAATAAGCTACCAATCATAGAACGGTAGAGAGTTTGATCAACCGGGTTACCTCCCTCATCTAGGTCGAGATGTCCATTAGTAGCCATTGGGGTCTTGATTGGCTTACATTCATCCATCTTGAATCTCTTGAGAAGATCTTTAGTGTATTTCTCTTGAGAGATGAAGATGCCTTCTTTCATTTGCTTGACTTGAAAACCAAGAAAGAATGTAAGCTCACCAATCATAGACATCTCGAACTCCTTTGACATCAATTCACCAAATTCTTTGCATGAGTCTTCATTTGATGATCCAAAGATCATATCATCAACATATACTTGACAAATGAAGATATGCCCATCAAGCTTCTTGGTGAATAGTGTAGTGTCGACTTTCCCAATGGTAAAGCCCTTTTCAATAAGGAAGTCCCGAAGGCGCTCATACCAAGCTCTTGGCGCTTGCTTAAGCCCATATAGTTCCTTGGACAACCTATAAACATGATTAGGATATCTAGGGTCTTCAAACCCAGGAGGTTGATCAACATAGACTAGTTCATTTATAAAGCCATTTAAAAATGCACTTTTCACATCCATTTGATATAGTTTCATTTCATGATGTGATGCATATGCAAGTAGGATACGAATGGCTTCTAATCTTGCAACCGGTGCAAAGATCTCTCCAAAATCTTAGCCTTCAACTTGAGAGAACCCCTTTGCAACTAGTCTTGCCTTGTTCCTCACAACAACACCTTGATCATCTTGCTTGTTGCGGAACACCCACTTTGTTCCAATGACTCTTGCACCTTTTGGTCGCTCTTCAAGAGTCCAAACTTCATTGCGAGTGAAGTTGTTCAACTCTTCATGCATGGCATTGATCCAATCTAGATCTTTAAGAGCTTCTTCTACCTTGGTAGGCTCATAGCAAGAGACAAAAGAGTGATGAGCAATAAATGAAGTAAGTTTTTGAGATCGAGTCATTACACCCTTTGATGGACTCCCTATGATGAGATCTTGAGGATGATCTTGTAGGAGAGGTGTATTTCTTCTATTGACCACTTGAGGAGGAGGTTGTAGAGCATCAACATCTTGTGCTTGTACCACCATTTGCTCATGGGAGATATGAGTATCTTCATTTTTTACTCTCCCATCTTTTTCACCATCTTGTGGCACACTTGATGAAGAAGGTTGGTTAATGACTTGTACATCAGCTTTATCATCTTTTGGCTTGATGTCTCCTACCAGAATATTCTTCATAGCCTCCCTCAATGGTTCATCACCTACATCATCAAGATTCTCATGTGCTCCTTGGGAGCCGTTAGATTCATCAAATTCCACATCATATGTTTCTTCAACCAAGCCGGTGGCATGATTAAATACTCTATATGCTTTGGACTTCAATGAGTAACCAACAAGAAAACCTACATCACAGCATCTTTGAAACTTCCCTAGGTGTTGCCGCTTCTTGTAGATATAGCACTTGTAACCAAACACCCTAAAGAAGGAGACGTCCGGCTTCTTTTCATTGAGCAACTCATACGGTGTCTTGACAAGGAACTTTTGAAGAAATAGGTGGTTGGATGCATAACATGTGGTGTTGATTGCTTCCGCCCATAGAGCTTCGGGGGTGTTGTACTCATCTAGCATTGTCCTTGCAAGAGTGATCAAAGTCCGGTTCTTCCTCTCAACTACACCATTTTGTTGAGGAGTATAAGTTGCAGAGACTTCATGTTTGATTCCAACTTCATCACAATAAGCTTCTATGTTTGTGTTGTCAAACTCTTTACCATTGTCACTTCTTATCTTCTTGAGCTTCACTTCAAATTCATTTTGAGCTCTCTTGGCAAACTTCTTGAAACAAGATGCAACTTCGGATTTATCATGAAGGAAGAACACCCATGTATACCTTGAATAGTCATCCACAATCACAAGACAATAGAGATTTCCTTACAAACTCTTGTATGTTGTTGGTCCAAATAGATCCATGTGTAGAAGTTCTAGCACTCTTGTGGTTGACATGAAAGCTTTGGTTGGATGAGTGTTTGCAACTTGCTTGCCGGCTTGACATGCACTACAAAGCTTGTCCTTCTCAAACTTCACATCCTTCAACTCTCTCACCAAATCATTCTTCATAAGCTTCTTGAGTGAGCTCATCCCAACATGAGCAAGTCTTCTATGCCATAGCCACCCAAGTGTAGTTTTGGTGAATAGGCAAGTCTTCAAGTTTGCATCTTCGGAGGTGAAGTCAACTAGATATAAGTTGTTGTATCTAAATCTATTGAATATCACTTGATTGTCATCTACCTTGGATACAACAACCTCCTTCTCGGTGAACAAGCATTGAAAGCCAAGATCACACAATTGCCCAACGGATAGCAAGTTGAAGCTCAATGAAGCAACATAGAGCACATTGGAGATGAAATGATTATTTGATATTGCCACTTTGCCCAATCCTTTAACCTTGCCCTTTGAATTATCTCCAAAAGTTATTTTCTCTTGTCCATCTACCTCTTCATCTAGTGAGGTGAACATACGAGGATCACCGGTCATATGTTGAGTGCAACCACTATCAATAACCCAATGACTTCCACCGGTCTTGTAGTTTACCTACACACAAGAGATTCAAGCTTTAGGGATCCAAACTTGTTGAGGGCCCTTTACCTTCTCAACAAGTGACTTAGCCACCCAAATCTTCTTAGGCCTACTCTTGTTGGGGGGTCCTAAGAACATGACTTTTATCTTTCCACTAGAATCTTTTCTAAGCATGTAGTGAGCATTGAAAGCAAAGGGTCTAGCATGCTTGGGCAAGCGTTGTAGTGGTGGAGTTTGACACTCATGAGCAAAGTGGCCTTCTTATCCACACTCAAAACATCTCTTTGGCTTTGGCTTTGGCTTTGATTGTTGGTGTTGAGCTTGGGCCTTCATCTTCTCTACACTTGCCATATATCCAATGCCACTTCTATCCATCTTCATGACGGTATTCATGAATAGCTCACTTTGGAGATGCTTGCCTTTAGCAAACTTGCTCAATCCCACCTTGAGATGCTCTTTCTCCATCTTGAGCTTCTTGTTCTCTTCCTTGAGAATATCATTGTTCTTCTCCTCCTTGAGTTTCTTGTTTTCTTCTTTGAGCTTCTTATTCTCAAGGATCAACTCTTTGTCATGATCAAGAGTTTCTAGCACAATGGTGTTGTGACTTTTCATCTCTTCAAGATCTTTCATGAGCTTCTCATTATCACTCTTGAGCTTGACATACTCATCATAGTCATTGCACTCAACCACTGGCTTGCCTTTGCTACTAGATCCATGCTCAATGCTTTCATCAATTAAATCATCACATGAAGTAGCTATATCAATCTTGACAACATGGTTAGTAGCATCATGTGGCTCATTTGGTAAAAATTCTTGAGCAATAACAAGAGTATCATGATTAATCTTAAGAGTAGTATATTCATCTTTTAGCTTGTTGTGGCTAGTGATGAGTTCATTGTGCACCCACTCAAGTTTATCATATTTATCTTTAAGCTCTTTCTTGGAGAATTTTAGCTCCTTGAGTTTGGATGATATAGAATCATTTGTTTCTTTGAGCTCATCATTAGCCTTTTCTAATGTATCACACTTAGCTAAGAGTGAATCATTTTTAGCATCAAGTTTTTCATTTGTAGCTCTACTCTTTCTAATGATCTTAGTGTATTTTCTTAGTATTTTGATAAGATCATCATATGTAGGTGAATCATCATCGCTATCGCTATCATCATCACTAGCTTGCTCATCATTACTACTATCATCACTCTTAGTTACCTTGCGTTCACCCTTGGCCATAAGGCATAGGTGTGTAGAGGATGATGGCGATGGTGGCAGTGAGGATGCAAGATCAATAGCAATGGCGGCCACCTTCTCATTGTCACTATCATCATCAGATGATCCGCTTGATGAATCAATGTCCGTGAGCCAATCACCGACAATGTAGGCCTTGCCACTCTTCTTCTTCTTGTAGAAGTCCCTCTTTTTGCCATCTCTCTTCTTGTATGGCTTGTTCTTTTTCTTCTCATCTTCATCTTCATTGCTTGAATCATCTTTCTTGCCCTTGTTTTTGAACTTGTCTTTCTTGGGCTATGTACATTGATGAGCTAGATGGCCAAGTTCGCCACAATTGTAGCAATCCATCTCAGAGATTGGCTTTCTTCTTGAGCTAGTGAAGAACTTCTTCTTCTTGCTGTCAAACTTGATGCCACTCTTGTTTAGCTTCTTTAGCATCTTGGCGGTCTTCTTCACCATGAGAGCAAGACTTTCTTCATCATCTTCATCACTTGAGCTCTCATACTCAAGTCTTGCCTTGCCCTTATCTTGGCTAGCTTTGAATGCTAAGTCTTTCTCTTTCTTCTTTGTAGAGGAAGAGCCATCTTGTGGCGTGATGTGCATGTACATCTCATGAGCATTGATCTTTCCCAAGATTTGTGTCGGTGTAGCGGCGGAAAGATCACCTTGATATAGCACGGTCACGATGTGCCCATATTTGTCAATGGGGAGGACACTCAAGATCTTTCTCACAACGTCGGATGGTGACATTTGAGTAAGTCTAAGCCCATTAACTTCCTCTACAAGAACATTTAAACGAGAATACATTTCATTAGCACTTTCTTTGGGAAGCATCTCAAAAGAATTTAGCTTTTTAATTACAAGATGATAGCGTTCCTCACGCTCACTCTTGGTTCCCTCATGGAGCGCACAAATATCCGACCATAGTGCATGGGCGTCTTTGTAGTTCCTTACACGATTGAACACATCTTTGCAAAGGCCTCTAAAGATGGTGTTGCGAGCCTTTGCATTCCATTTTTCATAGTTCACTTCATCGCCTTGAAGTTGTGCGGCATTCTTAGGTGTTGGGAACCCTTGAGAGGCGGCTCTAAGAATTCCAACGTCTAGAGCTTCTAGGTATGCCTCCATGCGAATTTTCCAATATGGAAAATCATCCCCCTCGAAGATAGGAGGAGGTCCATTCCCGTGAGACATCTTACTCTAAGCGGTTAAGCTTAAAAACATGAGCACGAGGCTCTGATACCAATTGAAAGGATCCAGATGCCCAAGAGGGGGGGTGAATTGGGCTAATTCTAAATTTTCTTGCAATAATCAAATCCTATGGATAGCCCAATTAACCCCTTGTGCCTAGAAAAGTGTTTCTATCAAATTAACGCACAAAAGACTTGCAACCTATGTTCCAAACTTACTCTAGCATGGCAATTCTATGAATGTAAAGACAAGTATTGAATTGCTCAAAGTAAATACTTAAAGTAAATGCTCAAAGTAAATGGAGAGAGGAACGCGTCGATGTTTTGCCGAGGTATCGGAGAGTCACCACTCCCCACTAATCCTCGTTGGAGCACCCGCGTAAGGGTGTAGCTCCCCCTTGATCCGCGCAAGGATCAAGTGCTCTCTACGGGTTGATTCTTCGACACTCCGTCGTGGCGAATCACTCAAAACCGCTCACAACTTGAGTTGGGTCACCCACAAGCTCCGCCGGGTGAACACCAAGCTCCCAATCACCACCAAGCCGTCTAGGTGATGGCGATCACCAAGAGTAACAAGCACGAACTCTTACTTGACCACGCGAAGCCTAATGAGAAGATGGATGCACACTTGTCTACTCTTGATTCACTAATGAGGTTTCACTCTTGGATTCTCAAATCACAAACACCTCACTAGGACCTTGCTCTTCTTGGCACTCACAAACGTGTTTCTCAGCTGTTGAAATGAGCAAAAGTAACTCCACACACGAGTGGAGCTTCTATTTATAAGGCAACCTGAAAATGAACCATTATGAGCTTCTACGGGGTGATCGGACGCTCCGATCGTGTTGACCAGACGCTCCGGTCAGTTCAACCCACGAACCAGTAGTAATGAGTCGACCGGACACTGGCAGGGTCCGGTCAGCACTGATCGGACGTGTCCGGTCGCATAAAACCCTTACTGGAACCTTACTGGACTCGACCGGACGCTGGATACTCAGGGTCCGGTCAGTATTGATCGGACGTGTCCGGTCACACTTTCTCAAGTCTGGACCCTTACTGGAGTCGATCGGACGCTGGCCCTCAGCGTCCGGTCACATTGACCTTCCAGCGTCCGGTCACACCAGACTTGCTCTCCTCGGTCAAATGAACTGACCGGACCCTGCGGCCAGCGTCCGGTCGCACCGGAGCCAGCGTCCGGTCAGTATTTGACCCTCCATTCACTTCCTACTCTCGATCATTTGTGAATGAAGTTTGCTCCATGGGATCAAAGGGCTTCATATGAGCTACCTAGAGCTAGTTTTAACAAGTGTGCACCACACCTAACTCACTAGACTCAACTAGGTCAAGCTACCCGTCCATACCCTCCTTAATAGTATGGCTAAAGGAAAAACAAAGTCCTAAACTACTCTAAGTGTCTCTCCAACTCCAATTGACACTTAGAACTAGTCATCCTTAACCTTGTCGTCCATCCTTTGAAAACCAAAACAATTTCCATCGTAGGGGCATGACAACTTTGATTGCCCGATTGATCTCCATTATCATGACCTAACTTAATTGCATCTGTAAAACACACATTAGTCATAGTAATCTTGTATTGTCATTAATCACCGAAACCCAACTAGGGGCCTAGATGCTTTCAACGCCCATCGGCACCGGCTCTTGGCCGGACACCGTTTTCGCCAGCACGTCGGCCGCCTCGGGATGTGATTAAGCTCGAGACCATCGAACTTGTCCTCCCGCTGGTGGAATTCTTGACAATACGCAGCCAACTTGGCATTGTGGCAGCTTGATTCCTTCATGACTTGGTCGATGACCAGCTGGGAGTCACCTCGGACGTCAAGCCATCGGATATCCAACTCGATGGCGATGCGTAGGCCGTTGATGAGTGCCTCATACTCAGCCACATTGTTGGAGGAGGGGAAATGGATGCGAACCATGTACCTTATACGTACCCCGAGGGGCGAAACGAAGACTAGCCCCACGCTGGCGCCTTTCTTCGTCAGCGATCTGTAACACCCCTAGTGTTACGAGCGCGTTTAGCACCGCGATTTGGGCCTAAGTGGTGCACTTGACGGGCATGGAGGGCTCGCATGGAGGCCTTGCAAGGGCGAGGTGTGCAAGAAGATAGTCCTACAGTGGTGCACTTGACCGCGTACCTACTTGCTCTGGATGAGCAGTATGACCGGCAAGCTTTGGAACTGAGGACCTGCCTCCGGCGAGCAGAGAAAGCCGAGATCTTCACTCGGATGCTCCAGGTGCAGCTCACTGAAGCGCATGCCAGTGCTGCAGCTGTTGAGAGCCGAGAGACTACCATATCGGAAGCTCTGTAGGAGGCTGAAGATCGGCATGTCCATCAGCTGCGTGAGGCCTATCTTATCACTAGGGCCAAGCAGAGGACGCTGACTGCTGAAAGGCAGGATGTCCTAATCTTGGAATGGATCCCTATCCATCCGCCAGAAAGAAGGAGAACCAGTGTTGTAGTGCCGCTAGCACCTCCACCCTTAGAAATGTCAGAAGTAGAGCCCTTGGTTCCTCTCACTCAGCCATTGCCACGAGAAGATGCGGATCCATAGCCAGGGCGGTAGAAGAATCCACTGAGCCCAGGAATGAAGATGCGTGGTCTAGAGTAGATTAGTTGCCTTGGGATGTTATACCCATAGTAGTAGTACTTTTTGTTGCCGTCCTCCAGTATTGTACTCTTGCTGTTGTTGTCATCTGTAGTTGTTGAGATCGTCCGTCGTAGGGAAGGTGAATGCTGTGCCATGTATGGGAGACTGAATGCCTGTACATTGTACCCATATAAGACCGTTCGGAATATGCATTTGGTTTATTTTGCTGTGTTTATTGCATTCATCTATCTTAAGTTTCGATAGACGTGCTTAGAGTTTTCAAGAGCGATGTTAGGTGGATTACAAGAGAAGTTGCCATTCCGACACTAGTAGATCAGTCGTGAGTGGATAACATAGGACACTGTATCAACTAATTGTGGATGTCCTAGTAGAACACTTGAATCTCTTTAAAACAAATCTGCCATTGGATTTAAATTCCCTGTCCCTAGTTGTGAAGGGAAACCTTGTTGTTTGAATCTTCCCTTGCAATACTCCCCTTATTCTGTGGTCTATGACCCCACCGCCTTCATGGCGTGTAAGTTGGTAGTAGTTGCCTGGTTAATAGCTTATGCTGCCGCCACAAAACCGAGGTCTCCCTGTGGAACAGCTGCCACATCGTGACGTAGCTCGGCACGCACTGGTATCGAGGTTGTTAACCAAGTACCTTTGCCAAATTACACCGCCATACCGCTTTTGCTACAAATATTTTTCTTGGAAATATTCGGGTGTTCAAATGGGAAATCCACAACGAGTTGATGAAGTGGTGTTCTGTCTAAGTAAACAAGAAGAGGTGGTTTTGGAGGAAGCGTGTATGTCATGATCTCAGTTCATACAACGGTTGGTACACATTGTGGACAAGGAAGGGAAATCAAGAGAAGAGCAGTAAGGAAAATTAGCCACGGGTCGGGAGTGATTGTAAAAGCCTGAGTTGATGTCATATCCCAAGCCCTATGTTTAGTCGACCGTGCTGGGTCATTTCGCTGCATGCCCTGCGAATGATGTCTGTATCGGGCCCTTAGCTCTCCGTTCTCGCATGGCCGGGGCATCGTGCCGCACTCGCCGTCCTTGTGCACTGTGCGCTTATCCTTTTCCCCAGCATCCAGTCGGCTCTCGACCCCCACGCCTCATCCCCGTATCGGACCCCCCTTCCCTCTCCTTTCTTTCTTCTTTTGGGGAACACGACCACCCGCATGCCTCCCTCGTCGAGCACACCTTCTTATCTCCTCTCCTTTATTTCCCATCCGCTCGCTTATGTAGGGAGCGCACCATGGTCGAGTTTATTCTCATAGCATGACCCATCTGTGTACCCTATCCATGTCGCCGCCATTTCCAGTGTGTTGCGCCTCACCACCGTTCACCACTATAAAATGCCCTTGATCCTTGTTCTTCTTCTTCATCCCCATCCCGTCAAACCCGACGCAGACCTACGAGATCCAGTCGTTATTGTGGAACTAGGTTCGTCAGTCTAAGGTGATGGTGTAATCTGAGAAGAAGGATCTAGTTTTCGAAGAAGTTCAAGTTTCCATTGGTTAGTTCGGTTTTAGGGTTCACGATGTTTTACTTCTCCATCTCCTGTTTCTAGATCTGTTGGATCTACGTCATGATTTGGATAATCATCTTCCTACTGTTTCTCCATTACCCTCGTCTATCTCACCTTTTGGATTAAGTCTCAGTTGTATCAGGTTGCTCTTAACCATGTACCTCTAAATCCCGTCTGGTTTAGTATTCGAAGTCGTGTAATCTTTCGTGTAATCCCTAATATACGGAATGTAATCGTGTTTCCCCTCTTCTGGTTCTTGCTTCGAATCTCGGGATAAGATTCTTTTTCAGGGGGGTTGGTTGTAACACCCCTGGTGTTACGAGCTCGTTTAGCACCGCGATTTAAGCCTAAGTCAAATTTTCGAAACGAGTTTCTCAGAATTTTTTATTTAAAACATACTGGAGGCGATAAGCGAATCCGGTGAGACTCATTTTAGTGGACTCACATAAACGCCCGGGTGAAATTATTCAGCGCGTAGAGATATTTAGGAATAGGGTACCCACGGCATTGGACATGAGCCGCACCACCAGGGGCGGTCCAGCCCATAAGATCAAGGCCTAGGGTGCTCGGCTCGGGTCGGCGTGCACCGTAAGATAATCAGAAGACGTCTTGGCGATGAAAGAAGATCTGTTCGGATATGATAGATATCGTATTTCTTATAAATACTTACCATATAGCCGAATAGATCTAGATATAGACCGACCTGTAACCCTACCCTCCAGACTATATAAGGCGGGTAGAGACCCCCCTCGAAGGCATCTCATATTCAATACAATTCACCAAAGACGCAGAACGTAGGGTATTACGACGATCAGACGGACTGGAGCTGCCTAAATCGCTTGTCTCTGCGCTTGTGTCTCTATCCGGCTCCTATTACGCGCACTTCCACCGATTCATCTACTACCGTGGGTATACCCTTAGGTAGACTGTCGACCAGATTTCGTCGACAATGGCAGAGCGGGGCGGCCGGATGCAGGACGGGGGCGCGCACGGGGATGGCCAGGTGGCTTGACGGAGTGGGAAGAGCGAGATATTTTTTGTAGGGCAAAGTGCGTCCGAAGTGGCACGCGGCGTCCGGATGGGGCGGACACCGTGGCCCAGCATTACCGGATCTGGACATCTAGTATGAATCTTGTTATCGACAAACATACCACATATCATTAAATAAATAATGTTATTAACTTATGGAACAAAGTCGATAACTTAAACTTGAATAAAAGCGTACTAATATAAAGAATCTAACCAGCCCGCGTAAGTTTATGATTAACGGTTGACATATTTACATCATCACAACATGTACTGCCAAGTAAAACTACTCCACTGCTCGCGGTTTGATCCCCGCTGCACTCTTTCAGGTCTTGTTTGTATACATGTATATCTACTTTAATCCACATGTATTAAAGTGAAATGGAATAGAACTTAATTTAATTCTACTCTTATCCACTCCAACACATATAGATTAAGATAAATACATGCGCATCAATCCAGGCCTCACGGAAGTATACGGCCCTTTTCGGCGTGGTCGCTGGCGTTTTCGTCAAAGAAGGCAGACAGTGCTGTCAACCGTGACCAACGGGCCGGGACTACGGGAGTGGGGAAGCTGATCCGTGCGTTCAAATGGTTGGTGTGAGTGAGGAAACGCGTGTCTTGCCGACGAGACCATTGAAAAATACAGAGCGGAGAATGGAAGGTTTCGTGCACGGCCAATCACGGCTTCCCCGCGTCGTGCTGGCGCGCTCGTGCCGGGAAATTGTGTCTGCCCCCGCCGCTTGTCAGCTCGCGCGTGGATTAGCTACAGCCACTTTCTTCGTCCAGGGAGCGTAGTACGGGTGTCGTCGCACGGCTGATCACCTGTCATGAGTACATCGCTTGTGTTAACTCGTCGCCCGTCGAAACAGACAGATGACGCGTGCTGCGTGTGGCCGTGTGGGAGTCAGAACCTGGCACGTAGGTTCATGAGACTGTCTCCAACAACGAAACGCAAACGCAAAATGCATCGTGAACAGTGGTTTGTGTCATAAAAAACGCAGTCCAACGGAAGACCCAAACAGCCAACCAATTTTGCGTACCACGCAAAGGGAAAGGCAAATAAGCGTCTTCGGCAGCCGGACGACGCAAATCTCTGCCGCAAGACGACGCAAGAGCTCGAGCGCGAGCTCGGCCGGGCCGCGGGGGCGAGCTCCGCCGGGCGCGGGCGCGAGCTCCGCCGAGGCGTGGGCGCCACCGGCCGGATCCGGGAGAGGGAGCGTCGGGGAAGAAGAAGGGGAGGGAGGGAGGGGGTCCGGATCCGGCCGGGAGAGGGAGGGAAGAAGGCAGGCCGCGTCCGCGGCGGGCGCCGCTTGCTCCGAGCGCCGCGCCAGCGCCAGCGCCAGCGCATGCCATCGCCCCACGTCGTCGCCGTCGCCATGCCCTGCAGCCGCGTGGGAGAGAGAGGAAGAGAGGATTTGCCTTCGCTGTCGTTGGAGACGGAACAATCTGGGTAGCACCCTTTGTTTCCTGTACGTGACCCAAACGCTAAAATTTGGGTCGGCTCCATTGGAGATAGCCTCAGTGGCAAATTTCCACGCCATCTGCCCGCACTGTAGCGCGAACGCACACAGTGTGCAAGTGACACGAAGTTCACGGGAAGCCGCGCGCACTGAAGCTGGGACAGAGTCGCAAGTGTCAAACATGCCTAGAAGTCGGAGAGGGAGGCCGGGAGCTACTGGTAGCGGTACACCGTCCCATACTCCACACTATTTACAGTCACAAATCTACTATAGGAGCTGGAGGCTAGCATGTTCGGTTAGCTAGTCCGTATTGTTGTTGGTTTGTGAAGAAGTTCTACTGATTAATTTATGTGAAAAAAAATACTGTTTTAACTAAAATTTTAGAATTATTTATGACAGGCCACAGCCAAACGAGGAGGCAGAGTCGCGCCTCGCGGGGCGAGGTCCTACTCTTTGCGAAGGCCTGGTAGGTGGATGGCGGCATGGCGCCGTGGCTGCTGACGCCATCCTCCAAACGCCCCGGTCTGCTGGCAGTACCCGACATGCGCAGGCAGGGGAGACTGGGTGAGCTCACATCACTGACGCACAGACCGGTGACCGCGGTAAAGCAGCGGATGCGGACATGTTATCGGGATCGGGATTTGCCGGGCGAGTGACGGGCAGACGGGACGCAAAAGCGCAGGGAAAGGCACCGAGGAGGCGTCGTGGGAGTGCGCTGTGCGCGGGAGGGGCGGACCGGCCGCGGGAGACGCGGAGCGAGCCGCGGGGCACCGAGCACGCACGGCGCACGGCCACCCGCGGAATGCCGGGGCTTTTGCGCGGCATCTCGGGCAGAAAGGCCACCCCACTGCGTTCGTTCGGTGCTTCGGTTCATGGCGCTGTGCCAGACAGACCTCATCGCAGCACAGCGAACGCTCGGGTCGTCGGTCCTCCGGGACCCCCGGCGCCGTGGGGAAAGCACCGGAGCCAGCCGCGACGACACGACGCGCGGACGCGGTAGATGATGACGTCAAGGTCACCGTTTCCGCGCTTTCGAGCGGCCGGGCGGGGTCAGTCAGTCAGGCCGCAGGCACACTGTCACCTCACCTGCCGGGTCAACCGCGGGATGACTTCTAAAAGGTCCTGTGTGATCCTATGGGCTTTATACCATTTTAAGTGTGCATTTACTACCGATCTAGATTCTTATATAAACGTTTTAAATCTAGATCTTCTAAAAAAACGTTTCAAGAGACGAGGTTACTTTTATGAAACCGTTTAGGTGGTAGACTAGATTCTGATAGCACACATAGAAGGCAAGAGAAACGGAAGAGAATCGGTGCGATTCAGAAACCCAGACAGAATAAGTGAAACATTTCAACTTTCTCAGCTGAAACGTTTTACTTGTAAGCCGTTTAGCACTATTCCAAGTGATTCACGAAAGAATCAGAGCTGATTCCATCAACTAAACAGCCCTTAAGTCTTGAAGCTCTAGTCTAAAGTGATAAATGACTAAACTTTAATTTTAGTCAACCTCATAAAAATATATAATTAGTTCATTAGACCTCACTGGTGAATTAAATTCGTGTAAGTTTAGCCTTTAATTTTAGATGACTAAACTTTTAGACCATAGGATCCAAAATATAACATAATTTTTGTTTTTCAAATTTGGGCCTCTCCCAAGATAAACGATGTCTATGATAAATGTCTGGATGCCATATGCTTTGGCCCCCGTAACTTGACACCAAGGGGCAGGGCTCATGCCACCTACCTAAGCGCTAACGAGAGCGATATCAAGGTCTAGAACTTATGGTCTGTGGGCTGCGCTGTGGCCCCCCTTTTGTTTTTCTCCCATTCGACAAACAACACATACCCATTATCTCTCCAGACTCTTGGATCTAGAAAATCAAGCGTTTTGAATTGGGGTTCTACTAGCGCAAGGTAACCTTCTCCCGCCTGATTTTGTTATTAAGTTGCAGGCACCGATCAATTCAACTCAAAAACTTAAGCTGATAGGAAGAGGTAGACAATTCACTTATATTCCAACATCCCCCATCAAGTGGAGGCTCCCTCAGGCCTCAAACGTGGAATAGGAGCGATCAACAATTATTTTATTACCAGGATTCGAACTTGAGAACTCAAGACCTCTAGCTTTGATATCATATTAAGTTACATGCACTAACCAATTCAACCCAAAAGCTTAAGCTAATAGGAAGAGGTGGACAATTCACTTATATTCCAACATCTGTCCATAAATTTGAAGTGTTTATGTGTGGTATTTGGTTGGAATCCTAGGATGAGATCGAGGATAAAATAATTTGAGTTTGTTCGGTTAGAGTTTAGAAATTTCCCAGTAGATTTGTATATTGGTGTGGCTAGTGAGGTATGTGACGTAGCATTTTTTGTGATAGTTTTAGATGTGAATATGCATAAATGAATATGTGTGACAGTGTTATATGTGTATCTTCGATTTGTCATCGAAACAAATTTGTATGATCATTTAGCTTGACCACCTAGAGTTAATTTGTATGATCATTTAGCTTGACCACCTAGAGTTTTTTTATATTAACTTCATATGACAAAAAAATGAATGAAATTACACCTGACAAAGAAGGCTGGTGCAACCTAGTTTTGGAGGTTAGGTTTCAATCCTTGTGCCAAACAATGCGGTGCCAAGGAATGCAAGGTTGGGCCCAGTCTTTGGCAAACATATAAGTCCAAGCATATCATAGGTACTTCCTCTATTTCAAATTATAAGACATGTTGCTATTTTTAGATTCATAGCGTTTACTATGTATCTAGCCATAGCATATATCTGATAGACTTGACAGGATCATCTAGCCATAGATCTAGCATGTATACTGACATTTGGGATAAATAGCAAATCCTAGGACATGCTAGTGTGAGAAACAGAGAGAGAGAGAGAGAGAGAGAGAGAGAGAGGAGTTGCGGAGGTGCAAACCATCGACCGCCTTCGTAGAAGACGAGCTTGCCATGGGGTGTTTGTCGGTGGCGCGGTGAGGTCCGGTGGTGAAGTCGCGGACGTAGTGGCGGTCTTCCCGTCGCTGACAACGCTCCCTCACTAGATCGGCTTAGCGTTTAGGGACTGTAGGTGGGGCGTCTGGTGGCTCAGGTGATTCTCGTGCCATGTGCCCCGGCCCCCACCTCCCTTTTTATGATGCTATGCGACGGGAGCCCACCAACCATGGAGCGGTTGGGCGCCCCCGATCAGCGTGCGGATCTAAGGGTCCAATTGTGGAGATCAATCTAACAATATCTAGGTGCGTAGCAAAAGCTATGGATCTAGAAAAGGCAAAACGTTTTGTAATTTAGAATGGAGAGAATACAAAACATAACACAATCAAGTGTAAGTTATCAACACGCATCACATATCCGACCGTAATAAACATAACAACATAAGCGGTCCACATATACATAACACGATGCACACATGTTATGTCCGAAATCCACATGCAAATAGTCAACTGAATTATGAAAGGTGTGACATGCAGCACAAGCAAAACACAAAACATTAATCGAGACCCGATCTGATCCACAACAAAAAAATAAATAAAAAAAGCAAAATTAGACGAGCGATCACGCCACAACGAGTTTGGCGTTGTTCACCTGAAACACACGTGCACGCAAACCTAAACCAACAGCAGCAACGAACAAGAACAATGCAGCATTCCAGCTATCACATATTCTAACATGCATGCACGCGCCAGCAGCCTCCCTCTACGCCTTCCTCTTGTTGGCCAGGCCTCTTCTCAGTTCTCAGTACCTTTTCTCTCCGACAAGGCCCGTGTTCTCTTTTGACACGAACAAATTAGGCCCACGCCTGAGGCCTTTCTGCTCCAATAAGACTCGTGTTCTGTTTTGACACGAACAATGCTAGGCCCACGCTTGAGGCCCAAGAGCAGTGTTGCAATGACAATACACGATAGCGACAGCAAACTGTAGGAGTACGTACGTTGGTTTAGACTTTGGAGACGTACGCCCGATTGTGTCTGTACGTAGTTATTACTCAGCCTTTTAATGCGGTCTGCATCTACTCGTACATACGGTATGATACTTTTCAGCTAGTTTTTTCAGTCGATGTTTTTCTCTCCTAATAAATCAATCATATACGGTATATCGTAAGATCTCGAATGGTTTAATACGATGTACAGTGCAGTATCTCTTTGCAAGCCAGTACCTACTCCGTACTGCCTGTGTGCCCACTGCCCACGCTAAACCAACGATAAGTTGCTTTTTCAACAGGCAGCAGATTAGTGCATGCATGGAATGATGGAAAGATGATCCACAGCGCCAAGAACTGGTTTATTTGCAATTGTTGCCTTGCCTCATCAGAATCAGGATCGAAATCCAAAAACAGCTAGGACACTAGGAGTGCATTGCAGTTTGCTTCATTCATCGAGTACCGAGATCGATCCAAACGTCACAAAAAAAAACAACAAAAAATAGCAGGAGCGAGCAACTACACCACAAGGAGCTAGGTCTCGGTGTGTTCACCGATGAAACACACACGCACACACAACCAACGTACGTAACCATCAAACCAACAGCACCGTTGCCACATGCACGTACACACCACAGTAGCCAGCAGGCCTCTGATTCTCTACGCCTTCCCATCGTTGGCCTTCCTGAAGGCGGCCGCCTGCGCCGCGGCGGCGCCGTCGGACCCGCCCACGGCCGCCGCGGCGAAGGCGTCGCGTACCTGCTCCGTCGTGTAGGGGAAGCCGGCACGGGTCATGGAGTTGAGCAGCGCGGCGGCGCCCTCGCGCAGCAGCGCGCCGGTGCCGTCGGACCGCGTGTTGGCCAGCGCGTCCTGGATGCTCACGTCCGACCCGCCCACGCTGCCCGCCGCGCCGAAGAAGTGGCCCATCGTCGTCGTCCCCATCGACGACGGCGACGTGCTCGGGAACCGGCCGCCGATCGCCGACCAGATCTCCATCGGGTGCGACCTCCAGTAGCTGGTGGTGCATGCAGAGTACACAACAACTTTTTGTCAGTGACTGCATGTGCTGACCAAAACTTGGAAAGTGCGTGCATGCATGGCGACGCCGACGCGTCATGAAGGAGCAGTGGCTTACTCGCAGGAGCCCGGGAGGGAGCCGAAGCTGTGGGGGTCCACGGCGACGAACGGCGTCGGCGACGAGGTCCCGATGCCGCCGCCGTGCGAGGGGGAGTCACCGCCGTACGCGGGCGTTGGGGAGCTCCCGTAGGCGCCACCGCCACCATGGGCCGGTGAGGGAGACCCGCCTCCGTAGGCGCCACCACCGCCGCCGGGGGTGGACGGAGACCCACCGTACGCGCCGCCTCCGTGGGACGGGGAGCCACCACCGTATCCGCCGCCGTAGGACGGGGACCCGCCGTAGCCGCCGCCGGTGGAGGGCGACGTCGGAGAGGAGCCGAAGCCGCCGTGGGACGGGGAAGGCATCGTCCCGCCGTGCGACGGCGTTGGCACGTACCCGCCGCTGCCGCCGCCGTGGGACGGCGTCCCGGTGGAGCCTCCGTGCGACGGCGTCACGGGAGTGATGCCGCCGCCGGTGGAGGGCGACGTCGGAGAGGAGCCGAAGCCGCCGTGGGACGGGGAAGGCAGCGTCGTCCCGCCGTGCGACGGCGTTGGCACGTACCCGCCGCCGCCGCCGCCGTGGGACGGCGTCCCGGTGGAGCCTCCGTGCGACGGCGTCACGGGCGTGATGCCGCCGCCGATCCCCGGGAACGAGCGCGGGTCCATCCCCGGCACGCAGTCCGGCTTCTTCACGTCGTCGCCTGCATGCATGCGGCGACGCAACCACAGAGATCAATGCAGGCTCGCCACCCTCATCCCCATTGTTAGGGCTGTTTGGTTCAGTGACTAAAATATGAGGTGTGGGGTATTTGCTAATAAAAAAAATAAATTACAGAATCAGTCGGTACTTCACGCGACGAATTTATTAAACTTAATTAACCCGTTATTAGCATATGTTTACTGTAGCTCCACGTTGTGGAATCATGAACTAATTAGGCTTAAAATATTCGTCTCACAAATTAGTCATAAACTATACAATTAGTTTTATAATTAGTCTATATTTAATACTTCATGCATGTGTCTAACTATCCGATGAGACAGCGACGAAAGTTTAGGAGGACCAAACACCCCCTTAGTTGTTGTCGTTGCACACAGGCACACGGCATATGGAAAGAGTATGTTGTCACCTTGGCTTGCCTTCTCCGTGGGGCTGGCCCTGGACTCGACCACGACCACGAAGGCCTGCGCGGCCAACGCGGCGAGCACGAAGCTCGCAAGCAGAGCTCTCCCCGTCATCCGCGCCTCCATAGCAGTTGCTGCCCCTGCTTGCTTGCTCCTCTGCTTCTGCTGCTGTGACTGTGGAGTGTGGTGTGCTTGGAGCGAGATGATGAGAATTGAAGTGAGCTGAGCAGGCAGCGTGGGTATAAATAGCGGGAGCAGAAGCTACCAGACTGGCGCCACGGTGAATTGAAGGCGAGCGTCGTGAATTCATGGGTGTTGCAGATGACGCAGCGGGGTAGTTGGCGGGGGAATTCAATGCGCGCATCAACGTACAGACCAATCCATCATCATCCGACGGTCCGAGTAGGAATAGGCCAGGCGTGCGCTTGCCTTGCCTCCGCGCGCGGACTGCTGGAGTGCTGGAGCAAGGCTAGTGCATGCGCTCTGCGCTGCAGAAATTGAAATTCACTCTCACTCCCCTCCCGTGCCGGGTGCCTCTGTTTTTTTTGGGAGCCGCGAAAAACAATGGCCACATCGCTTGGCTACCAAAGCTTATGCAGACTTGTAACCCTGGTGGCCTGGTCTGTCTCGAATGCATATGCAACTTGTAAATGCCGTTTGGTGTCCATTACGGGTCTGCTTTCATTTCCTCCTCTAGACAAACAGGCCATACGTTTTTTCGTATGGCTAAAATCTAAATACGGGTCAGCAAGAGTGTGGCTAAATTTGCATATGGAAATTGACTCTCTAAAATAATTTAGCCTTTCAAAATGAAAAGGTTCCACGACAGCTTGTCTAAAGCTTGCTCTCTATTTATTGAACCTGCTGTCACGTCATTAGGCTTGGATTAAACTCAAGCGACATCACTTTTAAGCATGTCATCAAGCACCTCGGGGGCACGGACAGAGGCAGCTCGGCTTGCTGTTGGTTGGTGCTGAAGGTCCATGTCATCACTTTTAAGCATGTCATCAAGCACCTCGGGGGCACGGACAGAGGCAGCTCGGCTTGCTGTTGGTTGGTGCTGAAGGTCCATGTTGAACAGAGCAGGCGCTGCACTTCCCTCCGCAAGGCATCCACCTCCCCGCGCAGCAGCTGCACCTCCTCTACACTCTCCTCCTGGTAAATCAGATTCCTTGGTGCTCATGACCCTCCTCACGAGCAAAGGCACAGGCACAAGCACATCAACATGCCTCCTCAACCCGCCTCCTCGTTGCTGCCATTGAGGCTGCAGATTACAGATAACAAGGTTCAATGCACACTGAACAAGAATTCGTGAATGAATGCGGCGAGATGTGCAGAGGGGCATTGCTCCCTGTTGTAATACATGCGGGCGCCCGCACGCCAGTTCATCTGTATCTCATGCTTAGTACAGGAAGTCATTCTCGTCTTATATTTTTGGCTAGCGAAAAATCAAGAATAGAAGATGGCTATATTTGAATAAGTATTCAGAGAAGCTGCACCAAAATCTCTATTGCTAACCAGAGTCCGGAGGTGAAGTGCAAGTGACATGCAGTGGCTAATAAGTGATGGATCGGTGGAAGGCTGGAAGCCTGGTCCTCTCGATGGCGTGATTACTACTAATTACCATCAAATGGCTAGGATAATCACCAGTAATGCTTGGGATCAAAAGGGTGACTGACAGTCTCTGGTATAAGATAGAATGTGCTTGTGGGGTTTATCTTTATTAAGAGTAATAGATAGATAGATTGATTGCATGGAACTAGACCCCAAGCGGTGAATTCATAGCATCCTCTGCATGTGCAAGGCACAGTTTATATGATCAACAAAATTCATCTCCAAGAGACTATTTTGGAGAGCATAGGCGCCGCCCCAAAATGTAAAATTTTCGCTTACAAATCAGAGTGTGTATCTTTTCGTTAAAATAAATTCTTTAGAAAACAATCCTAAACTGATTGCATATTCTGGACAAATGCAACTCCGAAGTTCTCCTGTTGGTAATGGAGAACTTGCAACGGGATTTCAATATAATCATACTCTAGTTTCTTCTAAAATCCCTGTGAGATTCTTCGTTCTTGTGCTACAAACTTGCGTAATATAAGCTACACTACAGCAATATCGTCCAAAAATACCGTGAGGCTCAAAGTAGCAGTACGAATGAAGATGAACTTGCTGGAGCTAATCATGCATCGCACCAACGCATTCTTTGAGAAATCATTGATCCGGAGCAAATCTGTTGAAGCCTTTAAGCAGGTTGCCATGAACCAGATCTGCTCTTGACTTGGATTGCCATGTAGTAAAAGTGTACCCCACAAGCCATAGATGTGGCAATGAATAAAGGGTTAATTGAATCTGTGCCATTATAATTGCCACGTTTTTTAAGCGCGCCATTATTATTCGTCTAACTACGCTAGTGCCATTATAATTCCGCGGTTGTTTGAGATACGCCACTATCTACGCTCGACGCCGTCTTGGACCCATTGTCAGACGTACAGGAGGGAATCGTATTTCCATATGGTCCGTTTTGCCCTCCTGCGAGATGATAAGGACGCCAACGCCCACCTTCTTTGTGCATTCGCCGTCCCTATTCCCCACTCTCTTCCCCAATCCCTAACCCTAGAACTGAGCGGCGGCAATCTTCTGCGGTAGCCGGCGTCTCTTCTCCCCTTCCCATCATCGTCTGGAGATGACGAGCGACGCATCCTCTAGCTCGGCCCAGATGGGTGACCTCCCTAGGATCGACTACCCCAAGTGCCACTTGAAGGTGATTAAACGCAGGAGCAAGAACAATGATGTGTACTACAAGTGCCCTAACCATTTCCCGGTATGTTGGTTCTTGGTTGATTGGATTTAGCTTCATCTATGGATTATCTGTTTTTCTTGTCGGATTGAGAAAGATTGTTTGTTCAAGTAGAATAACAGTAGTTGTTCATACTACTATTATGAGGAACCCTATCTGGAATACTTGCGCTGCAATCACCCTGAGCCGCTGAATCCGGGTCCTGCAAAAGAAGAGAAGTCAGTTGCAGAAACCATTGCAGAAAAGGTCAATGGCGACCTGAAACTCCAGATGTGTCAGTTGAAGCTCTAGATGTCTGAGATGAAGGGCCAGCTTGGTGAAGTGATGCTGAAGCTCATGGAAGCCAAGGAAGAAATCAAGGAAGAGATTGCTAAGGGAAAGTCTCTAGCAGAGTTTACTTGTCACATTAGTTAGGTGTAGGTGTCAAAGAAATACGTCTGGCAGTTTACCAAGGGGTATGCCCACAGT
The DNA here is from genome assembly GCF_019320115.1 of Miscanthus floridulus. NCBI lineage: Eukaryota > Viridiplantae > Streptophyta > Magnoliopsida > Poales > Poaceae > Miscanthus > Miscanthus floridulus. Next base: position 31,235,645 of record NC_089597.1, on the reverse strand, counting down.
AGTAGATGAATCGGTGGAAGTGCATATGAGGAAGCCGGATAGTGACACAGAACGCGTGAGACAACGATGAAACAGGTTCGGGCCGTCAGCTTGACGTAATACCCTACGTCCTGTGTCTTTGTGGATTGTATTGCGTATGATCAGATGAAAACAAGGGGGGTCCCTACCCGCCTTATATAGCTCGGAGGGGGGGGTAGGGTTACAGATCGGTTGTTTCTATCCTTATCGGTTTTACAAGATATAAAGTTACAGATATTACGGGATCTGGCATATCCGAGCAGGTGCCCTAGACCATCAAAGATCTTCACGTAGTCTTGCGAGGCACGCCGACCTGTGTCGTGCCTCGCACGGTGTCGTCTCGTAGGCTGGGCCTCCACCAGTGGCGCGGCCCATGCGCAGTATTGTGGGCTAGACCTCCCCTAGCGGCTCGGCCCATGTACAGCCCTACTGGTATCGGAGGTTATACCCCCACAGCTAGTCCCCGAGCACTTTGTAGACGTTGAACAACACCGTCTTGAACTTGTCCGAGCTGTTGAGCATGCATCTGAACTGCTAAACACGCCGTTCGAGCTGTTTGAACATGCATCCGAGCCGTCTGAGCATGCATCCGAGCCGTCTGAGCATGCATCCGAGCTGTCTAAGCATGTGTCCGAGCAGTCTGAGCATGCATCTGAGCTGTTCGTCTGGTTGCTGGAGCCGAGCACACTCGAAGCCAGGGTTTGTCAGAAGGATGTAAGGAGCTCAAGTAAAAAAAATTCAAAGTTTCCACATTAGGTGAAGTGTGCCCACTTATGTTCCGGGCGTCAAAGTTGGTTGCATGGCGTCCTTGACTTAGTTAGCGCAGAAGAACTTAGCTATTTTGTAGAAGATTAAGTCAAAAAATAAGCACATTCAGCACGAGGTGAAGTGTGCCCACTTAGTCCCCGAGCCTGGCAATATGTGAAGTAGTTACGCGATGCCAGGGTCCAAGTAGTGGTCTTTAGGTGCTGGCCCAGTCCCCAATGTTGCTGGAAACCAATGTAGAAATAAATTCAATCATCGCGAGATGACATGTACACACGTAGTCCCCGAGCCTACTAGAAGATTACCAAGAAATCTTGTAGTAGGACCAGAGAAAAAATATCATATCATAGCAACTCTCAGCATTGAATATCAACCCATGTTTGACACAATTTGACGCGGTGGCCCACCAGGCCCACTCAGCGGCCCAGCGGCGTGCGGAAACGTCGAAAGAGAATGCGGCGCGGCAGGCGCAGTTTCCCAAAAACCCTAGAAGGCGGAGGGTCAGAGGTCGAACCATTATAAGAGCACCATGACCCCAGCGCACATTCCCCACTTTCTCTCCTCCACTTCATCTTCTTCATTACACCCACACCGCTTCGCCTAGCAACCGCTCTGCCATTAGAGCAACCGCAAGCATGCAGCCTCCTCTAGGCGACAGATCTGTTAGATGGCGCCCAAAAGAAACCACGACGGTTCGAGTAGAGCATCACACAAGCTCAATCGTGTCGAGGAATGGGTGGGGTCCATCAGCAACAAGGCAGCGCTCAATCGGTTGGTGGAGGATGGCATGCTGCCCGATAGGGTGATGGCGGGATGGCGCCTGGCTCGCGGTGAGAACTTTTCGACTCCTTGCGGCGATGAATTAGTAGTTTTTGAGGATTATTTCTATCGTGGATTTGGTGTTCCAATCCATCCGTTCCTTCGTGGATTGATTGACTATTACGAGGTTAGTCTTTGCAATCTAGGCCCAAATTCCATCCTTCATGTCTCTATGTTTATCCATTTCTATGAGGCTTATCTTCGCATTCTTCTGCATTTTGATGTCTTCTGCCACTTCTTCTGTTTGAAAGCCTAGGGGGATCTAGATCTAGGATCATAGGCAGTGCGTACTTGCAGCTTCGAGATGAGATGGTTGGCCAATACATCGCCACCTCGTTGAATATAAATGTGAAGTATTGGGCGCAACGATGGTTCTACATGCCCTAGGGGAACACTATGTGTCATGCAACATTGATCAAATTCCCGTGAGCAACGCCAAGTGGTTGGAGAGACCTGGTGGCAATGGGATGGAGCAAGTGACGGAGCTGTTGGCACTGATCGACCGAAGAAGGGCGGATGGGGTCATAGTGGCAACGAACTTTACTTTTCGACGATACCAGCCCAACAAGGAGAGAGCACATCCTAGATATGAATTTTGGGGAGATACTGATGGAACCCGTGAACTGCCCGAGCCGATTAACCTGGACGAAGTCATGCGGCGAATTGGAGTGTTCTTTAACCTCGTGGGGCATCATAAGATCGATGATCAGCATAGGGCCTTTAGTGTAGGGGCCCTCCCACCGCGGGTAAGAGTCTTCTTTTTAGTTTTGCTTGATCCCTTATCTATTGCAATTACAATATACTCATTTGTTTTCTTGAAGATTCGTGGGCAGGATCGGTCGATATACTTCTCGGTGGTGTCGTCAGATGACTGGCCAAGGGGTGTTGATGCCCGACCGAGCCGTCCTCAGCATCGATCCAGCCCGAAGGCTGGTAGGGATAGCTTGGTCGACCTTAACGATGGAGATGAAGACGAGCGAACGCCGTATGTCCATGATAAACTCTAGGGGAAATGGCCAGCTGGCGAGGAGCCATCCCTAAAAAGAAGAAAACCAGCTGGATCGTCTCGCCATGAGGAGAGGCTGGTAACCATTGGAGCATCTGCCTAACCTCGAAGATGGTAGGTGGTGATGTCAAGCTCATTGGATGACGATGAACAAGTGGTGCCTCCTTCACCGAGGGTCGTGACGCCCCTGTCGTCTGTGTCGGCTGGGGCGGAGATGCATGAGAGGCGGCAGACGTAGGGGGCTATAGCAACAATGCCTGACAGCATGCGGGTGGCACCAGTAGTAGTAGCTTGGGGGGCGTCGTTAGTGACAGCTCGGACGGCTACCGCAATCCCTGAGACCATGCGGACGACTCGAGTGGCGACAGCGTAGGTGACCACTGCAGTCCCCGAGACTATGCGAGCGACTCTAGTGGCACTGTGGTGGTGATGGAGGTGTCGGGCAGTTCGGCAGCTGGGTGGACCGATTCCAGGCAGGGACGTAGGTTTCGAGCTGTGTAGCGAGAGTCTTAGTTGTAAGTACATTATTTCTTTGTCGTATTCCTTTGGTGCGGTGGTTTGCTTCTTGACGATTTTTTTGTTTCCTTATTGTAGTGTGGAGTCAACGGAGGTCCTGCAGCCATCAACTACTGATGATGGAAGGCACACAGAGGAGCCGGCAGCTCCCCACGCCGAGCAAGGGCGAATCTGGTTGCCCCCACCATAGAGCAACCAACGGTTGCGGAGCCGACTGCACCTACTATGGAGGAGCCCTCAACAACTGGACTGACCTCACCTGACGATGGATTACATGATGAGGGCGATCCTGGTGTAGAGGAGGCATGGGATGCTATGGCGACGTCAAGTGGCCTTACCGGAGCAGGTACGGAGCCTGTGAGGGATGCGCCGAGCAGTGTGGCGCGAAGTCCACCTGCGGTTGCTGAACAAGCGCCATTTGCAGTGGTGTCAACGGTGGGAGTGGCGCTCGGATGCTTTGTCCAAGCATGGTAGCAGCCAAGGAGGGTACCTTTACCGATGGCCACCGTTGAGATCGAAGAGATAGTGCGGGAGCCCACCCCACCTCCCCAACTCATCTGCACGGTCATTCAGGGCGGCGAAGAGTTTGAGATGTTTGAGGAGAGGGAGGCAAGCGTGGAGACAAAGAAACTGAGGGCTGATCAGACATCGATGATGAGTCGTATTGAGGTAAGCCTAAAAAGATCTTATTTGTCCTTTAAAGAGCGTAGTCTGTTAATCCATTTGCCCGCTGCAGAATGTGATGAAGGTGTCCGAGTAGCGCCGGCGGCAGCTAGAGGAGATGACTCCGGTACTAGAGGAGAACAAGAGCCTACAAGCATCAGTGGAAGACCTCTAGGTGCGCCTGCTCCAAGAGCACCATCACAGGGAAGACCTGGAGGTGAAGGTTCTGGCGTTAGAGAAGGAGCGCCAACAAATGGAGGTGGAGGGCCAGTCAATGGCCGAGTAGCTCAGTCGTAGCATTGATCGGCAGAAAGGTAGGTCCCAGAATTTCGCTTTGCTAGTACTTAGTATTGTGAGACATCTGACTGTTATACACAACATTGGAGATGGAGCTCGGCGTTTCCCAATAGGCCTTCGGCCAGCTTCAGGAGGTGAAGGAGAAAGCGGAGGAGAAGGTCGAGAAGATCACTGAAGATCTCCAAGGTGAGTGTTTTTCATGCTATTTTTACTTGTGTAGTGTTAAGCGCATGCTTAGCATACGGCTATCCTGCTTGCAGAATATTGACACTAGACCCATGCATAGTTCTAGGTGCTCGTGGAACCAGTGAAAACCTATGATGACAAGCTCGAGACGATGATCGCAGGAATTCAACCCATGCTAGCCTACGTCAGTCTTGAGCAACCCGAGGGGGTACGCTAGCCTGTTAACCGAAACACAGGGCACAGCGGCTGTGTGCGTGTGGGAAGAATAGGACGTCGCTAAGGAACCACTGCCGACCACCCATGATGCATAGGGCGGACGCTCATGCACATGTAGGGAGAAGTTAGAGATAGGGTCATCTCTAGAGGCATCTGAGCATCAACGTGTCTGTTTGGGAATTTGCTTTAGGCGTAGTTGGTGTGTCATCTTTAAGATGTTGTACACAGAAATAGAATCGCTTAGAAAAAAGCATGAAGATAACAATATGGAGAAACGTTAGAAAAAAACTTTATTGAATACTCAAATATGAACGATACATATCTTTGAAGGAGACCCTTCAAGGGTAGAAACGCCTAAGAAGATCGATGTGCCAAGAATTTGAAACATCTCTTTCATTCATATCACATAGTCTCTAGGAACCTGGTCGGGTGACCACTTTGACGATGAAGGGGCCTCCTAGGGTGAAGATAGCTTGTGCATCCCATCGGTCTTCTGCTTCTTGCGGAGCACTAGGTCTCTGATCGTTGATGTTGCGGTTGTAGTATCTTCGCATGCTGTTAAGGTACTTCGCTGTCCAAACACACAAAACCAAGTGTTCCTCCTCTAGTCTATCGAACTCAATGAGCCGGGTTTGGCCAAAGTTTTCTTCGTTGTAGTTCTCCACTCTAGGTGCTCGGAAAGCGATGTCGGTTGGTAAAACAGCCTCAGAGCCAAAAACCATGAAGTATGGGAAGACGCCAGTGTTGCGACTGGGCTAGGTCCTTAGTCCCGAGACCATAGCTGGAAATTTCTTGAGCCACTTGCCGTGGTGCTTCTGCTCATTCGTGTAGAGCCTTTTCTTCATCGCGTCAAGAATCATGCCGTTGGCGCGCTCGACTTGGCCATTAGCCCTGGGGTGCACGACTGAGACATACTTAACTAAGATGCATCTTTTGTCGTAGAAGTCCTAGAAATTAGCACTAGTGAACGTGGACCACAAGTCGGTGATGATGGTGTTCAGCAGGCCAAACCAGTGAATGATGTCATCGAGCAACTTGGCTACCTTCTTCGCTGTAGCTTGGACCAGGGGTTTGTATTCGATCCACTTGGAGAATTTATTGATGCAGACGTAGACCCAGCAGAAACCTCCTGGTGTGGGCTTGAAGGGCTTGATCATATCTAGTCCTTAGCATATGAAGGGCCAAGATGTAGGAATCGTTTATAAGGCCTGGGCCGGGACATGGATTTGCTTAGCAAAAAACTGACAATTCTCGCACCGGCGAACGAATGCCTCGGCATCGGCAACTGCAGAAGGCCAATAGAAACCAGCTCAAAAGACTTTACCGACTAGTGTTCTAGAGACTACATGATTGCCGCAAGTGCTGGCATGGATCTCCTTGAGTATCTTCTCGCCCTCTTCCATGGAGATACACTTCTGGAGTTGCTCTCCCTTGGTGTTCCTATGATACAACTTTCCTTCAACTAGGACGTAATGCTTGCTGTGGTGGGTGAGGCGTTCTCTCTCTGTGTTGTCAGCCGGGATGTCTGCAGTGGTGAGGTATTTGATCAAAGGTTCCCTCCAATCACTACTCGGGCCAGGGACCGCTACGACTAATGGCTCGGTATGTGGCTTTTCTTCAATGCCATCTTGCCCCTACTTGACGGATGGCATCACAAGGTCTTGGATGAACACTCTGATAGGAGCTTCGGCCCGGGTCGACCATAACTTTGATAGCTCATTGGCTGCTTGGTTGCCAGCCTGGACCACATGGTGGTACTAGATACCATAGAACTTGTCTTCTAACTTTCTTATCGCGGCGCAGTAAGCATCCATCTTCTCGCTGGTGTAATTCCAATCCTTGTTGAGCTGATTGATCATGAGTGTGGAGTCACCGTACACCTGGAGGCATTTAATACCAAGCTCGACAGCTATACGGAGACCATGAAGTGCCGCCTCGTATTTAGCGGTATTATTGGATGCTCGGAAGTGTAGGAGGAGAACATAGCGAAGCTTATCCCTTGATGGCGAGATGAAAAATATGCCTGCCCTAGCACCGTCAAGGTTGAGAGACTTGTCAAAGTACATGGTCCAGTGCTCAGGGTGGTCGACTGGGACAGGAGTCTGCATATCCGTCCACTCGGCGATGAAGTCGGTGAGCGGCTACGACTTGATTGTGTGGCAAGGCCTGAAGTCGATGGTATAGGTGCCGAGCTCAATCGCCCATTTAATGATGTGGCCGCTAACTTTCTTATTGCGGAGGATGTCACCGAGTGGGTACTCAATAACTACCGCTATGTGGTAGGCGTCGAAGTAGTGACGGAGCTTTCAGGATGTGATCAGGATGGCATACATTAGCTTCTGGACCTAGGGGTAGCGAGTCTTAGATTCATTTAGGACCTTGCTGATGAACTAGACTAGGCGCTGGACTTTGTATGCATGTCCGGCCTCTTCTCGGTCAACAACGATGGCGGTGCTGACTACCCGATTGGTTGCTGCAATGTAGATTAGCGGTTTCATCCTTTTAGGGGCGGTCATGATCGAGGGGGGTGAGGAGCTGCTTGAGCTCGGTGAATGCCTTATCAGTGTCCTCTAACCAGACAAATTTCTCTTGAGCCTTGAGTTGCTTGAAGAAGGGGAGTCCCTTTATGACTAGACAGGATATGAAACGACTTAAAGCCACCATGCACCCCATTACCTTCTAGACGTCCTTGACACAGGTTGGTGGCTTCATGTTGGTCACCACCGCTATCTTCTCTAGGTTAACTTTGATGCCACGACAACTGACAATGTTGCCTAGCAGGATACCTGATGGAACATCGAAAATGCACTTAGTGGGATTCAGCTTTCATCGGTACACTTTTAGGGCTTTGAAAAGTTTGGTGAGGTCGGCGATGAGAGTGTCGGTAGTCTTAGACTTAACTACCACGTCATCAATGTAAGCCTCGACATTCTCCTCAATCTGGTCCTTGAGGCTGTGCTAGATGGCTCTTTGATAAGTCGCACCCATGTTCTTGAGCCCGAAGGACATGGTCATGTAGCAGTTGGCACCGAAGGGCGTAATGAACAATGTCTTGATCTGGTCTTCTTCCTTTAGCATGATCTGGTGATAACTAGAGTAACAATCTAAAAAGCACAGGAGCTCGCAACTAGCTATAGAATCTATGACCTCATCAATGCGAGGCAAGCCGAAGGGGTCTTTAGGGTAGTGTTTGTTGAGATTGGTGTAATCAACACACATTCTCTATTCTTTATTCTTTTTTCTTACAAGAACTAGGTTGGCTAACCACTCTGGATGATACACTTCTTTGATAAAACCGGTAGCTAAGAGCCAGGTTATTTCTACCCTAATGGCCTCCTTTTTGTCCTACACGAATCGTCGAAGCTTCTGCTTGATCGGCTTGGCGGCCGCCAAGAAATTTAAGGAGTGCTCGATCAGCTCTCGAGGCATGCCAAGCATGTTTGTCGGTTTCCATGCGAACACGTCAACATGCTCCCTTAGGAAGCTGACGAGCGTGTCTTCCTATTTGGGATTGAGGTCGGCCCTGATCCGAGCAGTCTTAGACTGGTCATCGGGGACGAGGACCACTTCCTTCACCTCCTTGGACTTGGTTGACGCTCGAGCGGCTTCCATGGTTGGGATCTCTAGGTCCTATGGGGAATTCTGCTACGAAGATGTGAGGCATTCTTGCATGCGGATGGAGATGATAATAGCCTCAGTGAGCATGAAGCTTTCCTTCTCACAGGAGTAGGCGACATCAAGGTTGGCACGCAGGGAGAGGACCCCCTGCTCCGTCGGCATCTTTAACACCAGGTACGTGTAGTGCGGCATGGCCATAAACTTGGCGAGGGTTGGTCGGCCAAGGATGGCATGGTACGAAGTGTTGAAGTCGGCAACCAGGAAGTTGATGTAGTCAACATGGAAGTGCTTGGTGGTGTTGAATTGTACTGGCACTGTAATCTGTCCTAGAGGCAAGGACACTTTTCTGGGAACGATCCCCTAGAACGGAGAGTCCTTGGGGGTATGGTCTTCTTTCTTGATCCCTAGCTCCTCTAGGGACCCAGCAAACAGGATGTTGAGGGCGCTGCCTCTGTTGATGGGGACATTCTAGAAGCGCACGTCCTTGATGATGGGATCCAGGACGAGTGGGAAATGCCCTAGGTATAGGATATCCGACCACTAGTCAGCCCTGGAGAAGGTGATCGGGTGCTCCAACCAGTCGAGGTACTTGGGATCAGCGATGGGGCCATCATATGTAGCAACCGACATGACACGTTGAGCTACAAGCTTCTGCTCTTGCTTATCTTCAGAGATAGCTCTCCCACTAAAGATGGTGGTGACGGTCTTGGTGGGGTCCTGGTATGTTGGGCCCTTGTTCTTGCCTCATTCTCTGCCTTTACATTCCTCGGTCTCATTGTCGTCATGTCATGGCTTCTTTGATGATTCACCACCAAGTGCTGTTTTTAGGCCTCTGCACTCTCGCATGGTGTGCTTGGCATCCTTGTGGATAGGGCATGGGCCGTCTAGTAGCTTGCCGAAATTAGTGTCATAGGTGCGCTTGGCACGGGTGTTGACGGTGTTGATGGAGTTATCAGGCCAACGATGGCGGCCTTGTCTGCCTCTCGACCTATCCGGGCGGTCGTCACGCCGGGGCTAGCAGTCATCTTGGTGGAGATTGTAGTCATCATGGCGGTCTTGGTCATCACGACGGTGGTTGCGGTCATCGTAGCGCCTGTCTTCACGACGGTCATCATCGTGGCGTTGGTGGTGAGCGGAGCGGGCAGCCCGTTCGGCTTCTTCGGCATCGGCATATCCGTTTACTGTTTGTATCAATTCGTCGATGGTTGTGGGCCTCTTGTGGTATAGCTTGCCATAGAGTTGCTCGTGCTAGAGCCCCTTGGTGAAACCGGCGATGGCCTCGGCGTTAGTGATGTTGGGAACATAATTTCTTGTCTCTGAGAAACGCCTGATGAAGTCACGCAGTGACTCCCTAGAGGATTGATGAAGCTTCTCTAGGTCATACTTGGTGCTGGGCTGCTCGTACGTAGCCATGTAATTGTCAGTGAAGACTTTTTTTATGTCATCCCAAGATCAGATAGAATTCTCCTGCAGGCTGAGGAGCCAGTTGTTTGTAGACTGGATAAGCATGACGGGTAGATAATTTTCCATGACGTCTTCATCTCCGCCTGCAGCTCTTATGACGATCTCGTATAGAATTAGCCACTGAGCAGGGTTGGCCTTTCCGTCATAGGTGTTAACACCAAGAACCTTGAAACCCACAAGCCACCAGACGGCTCGAAGCCTTTTCATGAAGGGGCGAAGTCCTGATGCGCTAGCATGAAGTGGCGCTTGACGGGCAGCAAATCCCTCATGTTCGGCGTTGAATTACCGGCGATGCTCCATCTCTGCTTCATAGCGTGTGGACCTACTGTTTTTTATGCGGCCATGGACATCTGTGCTAGTGTTAATGTGGTCACAAAGGTCACGAGGGAGGGGTTGATTGACCTCCTGGTTGTAGTTGCCGCTCCGACCTCCCAAGGGGTGTGGTGGGTGGCCGTCGTGGCATGAATGAGCTTCATAGTTGCCTCTAGATCCTCTATAGAGGTAGGGACCTCTAGCCTGACGTCAGGGGCCCTCGGCGCTAGGAATCTAGCCTCCTCTGTCACGACAGGAGCAGCGGCTATGAGCTGATGCGGTGGAATAAGATGGGGCGTTGTTCCAAAACTGGTTGACTTGGACTTGCGTTGCTATAATATGTGCTCAGACCTTCTCGACCTCTAGACTATGAGGGAGTTTGTCAAACTGTTGAAAGTGATGACAAGATTGGTGCTTGGAGTCTAGTAGACTGGCTGCTTGCCCACCATGTCAAATGCCTCCTCTAGATTACGTTGATGGCAGGCTGGGACGTGACCATCCTCATCGGCCACTTGGGCTGCTTCTACATCTTGATGACGTTAGCGATCGGTGTTCTTTGCTAGACGAGCTTCACGCTCTTTAGCGGTTTTGCCATCCTTGGTGACGTTATCGTGGCTGATGTGGAAAATCATGCCCCCAAACCCCAAAGGGAAAGCAGGGCAGCTTGATACGGTATTGGTTGAGCCCTCAGAATAATCGTCGGGGCTCTTGTTGAGAACATTGTGGAGAGATTCGGTTGGAAGAGAGGGTTCATCTAAAAGTTGGCGAATAGCCACCATGTTGACCATGGGCGCGGGCTAATCGGAGTCAGTCGGGTCGATTATGTAGAGGTCGGTAACGTGGTTGCGCTCGACGCGGCTGACAAAGAGGTGGTGAATGGTGTTCTGGTATGCAAATCCTGCCCAAAGGGATAGGGCTTCGGTGGGTCCTCTATCGGGGCCTCGTAGTCGGACAAACGTAGGCCGGTAGCGGGAAATGGTCGGTGCCACACCGTTGAAAGGTCCTTGTGTGGTTTTGGTAATTGAGTGACAACCTAGGTGGACTAATTGTGTTTATATGAGATACACAGGTGATTAGTCCACAGGAACATGTGTGTGAGTAACATATGCCATGAAGGTGAAAATGGCTTGGAAATGTTGCAAAGCTCACACATGTGATGATGAAGGAGCTCATTGCAAATGAGACATGACATTGAGTCATGTGATCAAGGTGGAGAAGATCAAGACATGAATTGGCTTGATGGACCAGTTGCAAGCGTGAAGGGCAAGTTTTAGGCTTTGGAGTGATGGACTGCGTGGCGGTGAAGCTTGAGCAAGACTTGGCGCCGATAGACGAAGGCAGCGGTGAAAAGCAAGTGAGGTCAAGATCGATGAACCAACAAGATCACATGATGATATGAAGTAGATCATACCATTGTTGATCATGTTGGTGCATGTGTTGCATCGACATTGGAGGTGATGGAATGGAATGCGCAAGGCAAAGGTATAACCTAGGGCATTTCATTTCACCGGTTATAGGTGTGTAGAGAAGTTGATGACCGGGTTTAGGATAGATGGCTATACTATCAAGAGGGGCAAACTTGTTTGCATATCGGTCATCTAGTGCCACTCGAGTGATCTGTCTTTGTATCATCGCTAGGATTGAGTGGCATGGCAAGTTGAGTGGTTAATCCTTTGGAAAATGATTGTGAAAAGGCTAACACACATACACATGATGGTGTACACTTGGTGGTGTTGGCACATTTACAAAGGAGATGAAGTTGGAGTTGATGTGGATCAACTCGGATATGAAACGGAGGCGAGAAGGGTTAGAAACTCCACCAGCGGAGTGTCCGCCCGTAGAGTGCGGACAGTCCGACGGTGCCACCGGCACCCTATACAGAAAAGATAGGGTCTCATAGAGTGGACCGGACGCTAGTCACATGGTAACCAGACGCTGGGGTCCTGCGTCCGGTCAGTGGCGGCAAAGAGCGTACAGGCGTTGGTCTTCGATCGGACGCTAGCGCTAAAAGTGACCGAACGCTGGCAAGGTGCGTCCGGTCAGGCTAACGTACGGTGACGTAGGCAACGCAGAAAGGTTGGAGAAGGACCGGACGCTGATGTTGTGTCCAATCGTGACCGACCGGACGTGTCCGGTCGCGATTGGAACCTTACTGGAAACGACCGGACGCTGGGGTTGTTGCGTCCGGTCACTTTGAGCAACTTGAAAGGTCCTAATGGCTAGAGGGGGGTGAATAGCCTAATAAAATTTCTACAACAACACTTAACAAAGTGGTTAGACAATTATGAGGCGAAGCGAGTGTTGCGCTAGCCTACTTAAAATGCAAGCCACCTACCATAATTCTAGTTTAGATAGTGTCTATTCACACAATAGCAAAGACACTATTCTATGTTAGTGTGCTCTCAAAGACTAACTAAAGAGCCACACCAATCAAGCAAGCAAGCTCTCACAACTAGCTACACTAAAGAGCTTGTCAACTAGTTTGCGGTAAAGTAAAGAGAGTGATTAGGAGGGTTATACCGCCGTGTAGATGAATGAACCAATCAATCACGAAGATGAATAACAATGATGACCAATCACCTCGGAATCAATGATGAACACAATGATTTTTACCGAGGTTCACTTGCTTGCCGGCAAGCTAGTCCTCGTTGTGGCGATTCACTCACTTGGAGGTTCACGCGCTAATTGGCTTCACACGCCAAACCCTCAATAGGGTGCCACACAACCAACACAAGATGAGGATCACACAAGCCACGAGCAATTCACTAAAGTACCTTTTGGCTCTCCGCCGGGGACAAGGTCAAGAACCCCTCACAATCACCACGATCAGAGCCGGAGACAATCACCACCTCCGCTCGACGATCCTCGCTGCTCCAAGCCGTCTAGGTGGCGGCAACCACCAAGAGTAACAAGCGAAATCCGCAGCGAAACACGATCACTAAGTGCCTCTAGATGTAATCACTCAAGCAATGCACTTGGATCACTCCCAATCTCACTATGATGATGAATCAATGATGTAGATGAGTGGGAGTTCTTTGGCTAAGCTCACAAGGTTGCTATGTCAATGAAAATGTGCAAGAGAGCTCCCTTGAGCCAGCCATGGGGCTATAAATAGAGCCCCAATCAAATAGAGCAGTTATACCCCTTCACTGGGCAAAACGCGCTCTGACCGGACACTCCGGTCATACTGACCGGACGTTGGCCCTCAGCGTCCGGTCCATAGATGGACGCCACGTGTCATCGCCTTCAAACGCTGTTCGTCAGATTCCAACGGCTATGACGCTGACCGGACGCAGCACCTTCAACTGACCGGACGCTGAACCCCCAGCGTCCGGTCGTTTCCAGTAAGGTACCGACCTCGACCGGACGCGTCCGGTTAAAACTGACCGGACGCTGGAACCTCAGCATCCGGTCGAGTACAGTAAGGGTAGAAACCTGGTTTTCCTTGACCGGACGCGTCCGGTCCACCTCGACCGGACACAGCCAGCGTCCGGTGGTAAACCCTAGCCACTATACTGACAGACAACGCGACCGGACGCAGGCAGTCAGCGTCCGGTGCTTCTGGATTCAGCGTCCGGTAACTGGACCGACGCTGGCATCAGCTCTGTTCTCACTTCTATCTTCTCCACCCTTGCTCCAATGTGCCAACCACCAAGAATTTGCATCCGGCGCAATAGAAAATAGGCATTTCATTTTCTCAAAAGTGCCGAATGTCATTTTCTCGAGAGAGGGACCCAAACCCATCTCAACCCTGCACACACCTTGTGCACATGTGTTAGCATATCTTCACAAATATTATCAAGGGTGTTAGCACTCCACTAGATCCTAAATGCATATGCAATGAGTTAGAGCATCTAGTGGCACTTTGATAACCGCATTCCGATACGAGTTTCACCCCTCTTAATAGTACGGCTATCAAACCTAAATGTGATCACACTCTCTAAGTGTCTTGATCACCAAAACAAAATAGCTCCTATGGTTTATACCTTTGCCTTGAGCTTTTTGTTTTTCTCTTTCTTCATTTCAAGTTTAAGCCCTTGATCATCGCCATGCCATCACCATTGTCATGCTATGATCTTCATTAGCTTCTTCTTCTTGAAGTGTGCTACCTATGTCATGATCACTTGATAAACTAGGTTAGCACTTAGGGTTTCATCAATTCACCAAAACCAAACTAGAGCTTTCACAACTACGTCTGGTCATCACTTGATCGTTGAGATCAAGCGACTAAGGTTGAATGGTGACGACACGCGGCGAGCATCCGTTGACCGGACACTGAGGTCCTGCGTCCGGTCGATATGACCGGCGCGTCCAATCAACCCAAAAAACGCCCAGTGAAGGGGTAACGGCTAGTTTAGCCCGTGGGGCTATAAATAGAAGGGTGTCTCGGCCATGGCTGGTGTTGAGCACCTTGGGGGACTTTGTGTCCATGCTTGAGAGTGCTTGAGAGCCCTCCATCTCACATATGCTTGATAGTGATCATCCGATTATGTGAGAGCGTGATTCTAGTGCGATTGCATCGTGAGGTTGCATCAAGTGGCACTAGGTGATCGAGTTGCAAGTCAGTGGTGCTTGTTACTCTTGAGGTTGCCACCTCCTAGATGGCTTGGTGGTGGTCTCCGTCGAAGCCCGCAAGAAGCTTGTGCGGTGCTCTAGAGAAGAGCTTTGTGAGGGGCATTGTGCTCGCCCCATGGGAGCCACGAAGAGAAACTCTAGTAAAGCGTGTCATTGAGCTACCCTCACTTTTGGGATAGGTTCTTGCGGTGCCCGATGTGCGGGCTTGGCGGGTGATGCCAATTAGCCGCCGAACCACCAAGTGAGCGGTCGACACAACGGGGACTAGCGTGTTGGCAAGCACGTGAACCTCAAGAGAAAAATCACCATGTCAACCTTGTTCTTCCCGTTGGTTTGCAATCCCCTTTCACAAGCTTGTATTTATATTTCATATACATTGTGCTTGTGTAGTTGCTCTTGTAATTAGTTAGCTTGTGTAGCTTACTAGTTACCTTCTTGCTTGTGTAGCATAGAAGTAGCTCCCTTGCGTGGCTAATTTAGTTTGTGTAACCTTGTTAGTCATATTACTTAGTTTGTGTAGCTAAGTATTTGTGCTCTCTAATTTGGCATTGGTTGCCTTGTTATTGAGCATTGCTAGTGAGCTTAGGTGGCTTTGTGCTTTTGCTTACTAGCTTGTGTAGGAGCTCCCGTGTTGCTTGAAGTACTAGTGGTATAGGTTTATGTGACCTTGCTTCTAGAATTGGTTAGGTGAGCTCTAGCTAGCCCGGCACCTTTGTTGCCTAATTAGTATCTTTGGAAGGTGATAGAGAACATAAATAAAGGGATGTAGTCTTGGCTAGACCGATAGTTTTAATTCCATACTTGTTTCGGTTAGCTGACGCGATTAATTTTAGAAAGGACTATTCACCCCCTCTAGTCCGCCATCTCGACCTCACAACCGTGCACCCCTCTAGAGCGGCCGTGATCACCAGATTGGAATCTGGCTGCCTTGAACGATGTGTCCAAGCAGGTCATTCGGTTATAGTGGCTTGGTGATCTTGGAGTATGGGAAATTCATCGCTCGCTCTAGATTGATGTAAGACCGAATCCACAAGGAGCTGACATTCCGCTAAGCGGTCTATGACCCGATCGATGGATGCGATCAGATCGTCATTATTGATGGATCTCTTAACCTTGCGGTAGGGCGTAGGGATCAGAGATGTTGTTGCAGGTGTTGGCTCGATCGGCGCAGGGTGATCCTGCACCACCTCCATGATCTCCCTGTTGCCGTCGAGGCCGATGACCCATGTCATGGATCCGACCATGAAGATCTAACCCGACTCGAGGAAGGCCATGGAGCTTGGGAAGGTGACCATCTGGTTCACCATGAATTTAGCATGCACACCCCCTACCTGGCGTGCCACTGTCGATGAAATACGTCCGACAGTCTATCAAGGGGTATACCCATGGTAGTAGATGAATCGGTAGAGGTGCACGTGAGGAAGCCAGATGGTGACACAGAATACGAGAGACAATGATTAGACAGGTTTGGGCCGTCAGCTTGACATAATACCCTACGTTATGTGTCTTTGTGGATTGTATTACGTATGATCAGATGAAAATGAGGGGTCCCTAGCCATCTTATATAGCTCGGGGGTAGGGTTATAGATCGGTTGTTTCTATCCTGATCAGTTTTACAAGATAGGAAGTTATAAATATTATGGGATCTGGCATATCCAAGCAGGTTTCCTAGACCATCAAAGATTTTCACACAGTCTTGAGAGGCACGCCGACCTATGTCGTGCCTCACATGGCGTTGTCTCGTAGGCTAGGCCTGCACAAGTGGCACGGCCCATGCACAGTCTTGTGGGCTAGACCTCTTCTAGCGGCTCAGCCCATGTATAGCCCTACTGGTATCGGGGGTTATACCCCCACAGTAGGTTAGTTAACAGTTTAGTTGGCAGTGTCATGAACTGAATATACTCCAGTTGACCTTGAATGTAGCTGGCTATTATCTAAACTGAAGCACTTGTGTTTGCCATGCTTTTGTTTAGTTTGTCAGCCCTATCAGGCATGGGTGGAACTCTATCTGCATATGCTGCTCTAAATCTATCAACATAGTAGTATTCAAGCACAAAATCCTTGATTTGCATACCTCTGTTGGACAAGATCCAAGCAAGTGCATGCCTACAAGGTTTTCCTATGATCTGCCATGCCCTGCAGCTGCATTTATGGTTGACAAGGTCCACAGTGTGCCTTTTGGTGTTGTTCCATTCATCAATCAGGGTTACCTCAGCAAAATCATCATCACTTACTACAACTTTAACTATCTTCAAGTGCTTGGTAATTAGGTTTAGCTCCTTGATAACACTTGGCAAAATGCCTTCACTCATTTCCCTACCAACCTTTCTCCTAAGAAACCTCTTCTCCATCACCATCTCCCTAAGCCCATCAACTAACTCATGTATGAGCAGCCCTTTCATGTCCTTCACCTAACTATTGAAGCTCTCTAATACATTGTTTGTTAGGTAGTCACATTTACTATCCTTTGAGAACCCACACCTATACCAGATCCGGTTGTGGTGATCCTATAAGTACTGAATTGCATCAGGAGCAAACTCATATATCTTCTGCATGTGCCACTTGAACAGCACTTCAGTGTAGCTCCGAGCAGTTGGATAGAGATGAGTTGTGAAAACATCTCCTGTGTAATGCTTCATGAAGTTGGAATATAGATGTCTCATGCACTCCCTATACTCAGCCTCAGGAAACACAACACCAACTACCTTCTCCAAGCCCTTACATGCATCAGTACAATTCACTAGTCCTTGAGGGCTCCCAACAGCCCTTCTCAACTGCTGCATAAACCACTTCCAGTTGTCCTCATTTTCACAGTAAAAAATAGCATATGCAATGTAACACAACCAGTTATGTCCATCAACTTCTATAGCAAATGCCAACTGTCTTGTGTATTTACCAGTTAGACTAGAGGCATCTACCTAATGAATGGCCTACAACCAGCTAGAAACCCATCCACACATGGTTTGAGAGCTACAAATATCCTCTTAAACCTTCTTTTCTTGCCTACTTTCTGCACATCTATCTCTACAATGCTACCAGCACAAGTTATCTCCATCTGAGCTTTCCAATTAAATAGCAATTTGAATGACTCTTCATATTTACCATGAATTTGCTGCAGCGCCAGCTGCATGCCTGAGTATGCCTTGCTGTACTTGAGCTTTATTCCATAATCTCCCTCAACCTTCTCCTTTGCTGCCTTTGGCCCCTTGCTTGGATTCTTCTTCAACTAGTCTGTCAGTCTATCTGCCACCCAGCTTTGAGAAGCCATTTTCCCTTCAACAAGCTTGGTGGTTGGACAATTGTGCTGTGCTAGTAGAACCTTAATCTAAAATAGGCAACCATCAATAAGTAGTATGCACATCCAACTTGTAAGGAAAATGGACCCTAGGCCCATTTACTTTAGATTTTGATGTTTGATGACCAACACAATCAAATTGGACTAATAAATTTGCAAGTGTTTGTTTTGTAGTCCAATAGGGTGCAAGACGTAACTTAGACGAAGGCGACGTGATGATCTGATGATCAACACGTTAAGCAAGACCTTAGAAGCACAAGAAAAGACCCAAGATATCAAGCAAAGTCCAAGCATGAAGATAGGAACCAAGCCGTACGCAAGATCATGAAGAAACAAGCTCATAGAGGCGACTGGACGCTGGACCAGACGCTGGGGTGATGTGACCGGACGT
Organism: Miscanthus floridulus; assembly: GCF_019320115.1. Classification (NCBI taxonomy): domain Eukaryota; kingdom Viridiplantae; phylum Streptophyta; class Magnoliopsida; order Poales; family Poaceae; genus Miscanthus; species Miscanthus floridulus. The sequence goes on along the minus strand of NC_089597.1, from coordinate 31,217,504 downwards.
TGGACCAGAGGCTTGAGCAGACAAGCGACCGGACGCTGGACCGAACGCTGGACAGCTACGTCCGATCGATTATAGTAAGGTTCTGGAGCGGTGAAACTGCGACCGGACGCGTCCGGTGGTAGGTGACCGGACGCTGACAGCGTTCGATCGGTGGTTCGTGGCTGCAACGGTCGAGATGACCGGACGCGTCCGGTGAGGACGATTTCTACGTCCGGTCAGTTGCAGAAAAGCGGGATTTCATCCCCAACGGCTACTTTCTCAGTGGGGCTTATAAATACAACTCCCGATCGGCCATTTGAGGGGTGTGGAGCTGAGGAAACATACCAAGGGTGTTGATACACTATTTTATTGATCTCCACTTGCATAGTGCTTAGTGATTCATCATGTGATTAGTGTAGGTGCTTCGCGAAGTGCTTAGGTTGATTAGACCACCGCTTATGCGCTTGCTCTAGGTTTAGGCCTAGCGTTTAGTGAGGTTTGCATACCTCTTATCACTCGGTGCTTGCGAGCACCATTATTATACATCGGAGGGGCTTGAAGTCTTGCGAGATCACACCAACCGCATTTGTGGTGTGGCCGCCACAGTGTACCGGAGGGAACAAGGCCCACGGCGTTTTGGCCGGAAGCTTGATAGAGGATGCTATGGATGCGGCGAGAATGCGGACATCGTGAGAAAGATCATCTCCGTGCTACCACAAAAGAAATATGCAAGCATTATCACCATCCTTCACAACTTGGAGGACTTGAGCACCATGACCCCGGGCATAGTCATTGGCAAGCTAGTGGCATTTGAAATGTCACGTAAGATGGGTCAAGAAGAAGCTTCCTCATCAAGCAAAGGCAAAGCTCTCACATGTAGCAAGAAAATGAATATGAAGGGGAAGCAAATTGAGACAAGCTCAAGCTCAAGCTCCTCAAGTGAAGATGAAGAAGAAGATGAGGATGATGATAATGATGAAGATTCAAGTGATGATGATCAATCTTCCTCCTCCACCTCCGACCTTGATGAAGAATCAATCAAACTTATCAACAAGATGGAGAAGATGATCCAAAGGCTAAATGTCAAGGGTGTGCCCATCCAAATCCAAGATTTCATATTCACAAATCAAAGAAATGAGCAAAGAAAGAGAGGATGCTATGGATGCGGCGAGTTGGGGCACTTTGTGGAAGTTTGTCCAAACAAGCCCACACCCAAGACAAAAAAGAAGGCGTGCAAGAACCAAGCTCTCACATCAATAAGGTCATGGGATGATTCTTCAAGTGAAGAAGAACCCCATAACAAGAGGCAAGGCCGCAAGCACTCATCATTAAGCTCTTCTCGTGTGTGCCTTATGGCACGAGGTAACGAAAGCTCTTCCTCTAGTGAGAGTGATAGTGATGATGATATGCCTTCTTATCATGAAATTATGCAAGAAAATCTTAATTATGCTAAAGCTTGCACTAGTCAACAAAAGAAGCTCAAAAGCTTAAAAGAAAAGCTAGATAGTTCACAAAAAGCATACAAAACCTTGCTTGAACAATATGAGAACTTTGCTAATCTCAATGTTGAACTATCTACTAAAATTGAGAAACTTGAGGCTAGTGCAACAACAAATGCATGCACAATCAATGATGAGCAACTTGTAAAGAAAAATGAAAAATTAAAAAAAAAGTTAGCTAGCTCACAAGAAGCATATAATAGTTTGCTTGCTAAAATGGAAACCATATGCAAACATTGTGATGAGCTAACTAATAAAGTTGCTAATCTTGAAGCCATTAGTACAACCCCCACCAAGGCATCTAAAAAGAAAAGTTCTATCTTTAACATGTCTAAAAAGGATGCCTCTACTTCTTGTAATGATTTATGTTTAGACTCACCTTTGTGCAACCAAGTTTGTGTTGAGAAAGTTGTTGTAGACACATGCACGCAAGAGGTTGCAAAGAAGAATGAGCAACTCAAGCAAGAAGTAGCTCGCCTCACCAAGGACTTGACTCAAGTGAAAGGCAAGGCAAAGCAAACCCAACTTCATCAAGATAACACCGCCAAGGGAGTGAAGAAGCTTGATAAAGGACAAACCGTGGTTTGTTTCGTGTGCCACAAGGAAGGTCACAAGTCCTATGAGTGCAAGGTGAAGAATGGGGGAGGAGCAATGAAGAAAGAGAAGAAGCAAACAAGCAAGCTCTCCAACACTTACACCAACAAGGTGGACAAGAATGCCTCCACACCTTATCTCTTGAAGAAGAAGAAAAATGACAAGGTGGTGGCCATCAAGGTGAACAAGCAAGCCAACAATGGGGTCAAACGCTTTTGGGTGCCGAAGGAAATCATCTCCAACATGAAGAGCACCAAGAAGGTTTGGATCCCGAAAGGGAAGTGAGAAGTCCAATGGACTTCGGGGAATTTGGAGACTTAGCGAAGTATGGGTGCATTTCATGGGGTGCATCATGATGGACAAAGTCATTACCAAGTGGGTTAGTGAATACTATGGACCCAAATTCCCCTTCCCATGTTAGGTAACTAGATGTTATTACTTTCAATTAGTATTTCATACAAGTAGTATATTCTCCAATTGGTATCTTAAAGCAACTAGTTACCTTTCATGCCTAGGATTGCATTTGCATACTTATATCTTTTGTCATGCATATACTAGGTATATCTTATGGTAGGCTTGCTCGGTTTCATTCTTAACCCTTGGAGCAAACCTACATGGTTTAAAATTGTTTAGGAGCATGGCACATAGCTTGTCTTACAATTGTTCATCTAATATGTGCCAAAGTCCAAATTGTAGATAATCTCTCCCAAATATCATCCTTGAAAATGATTCTCACATTCATGTGATGTCATCCTTCAAGTGGTATTTTGATTCTCAAATCAATGTGCATAATTTCTACAAGTATTCCATACTTGTATGCACAAATTTAGGGAGAGGTTACTCTACAAGTTGGATGCTTTGAGACTAACACCTTTTTCAAGTTTATCATGTGTGCAGTAGTCTCATTGCAAGGAAAATGGAGTCCCCGGAGTTGAGCATCATACTTCAAATATCCATCACTCATTGCAAGTGGTAGAAATCAAATTGATTTCCACATATGGTATTTCTAAACCGATATCATCATGTTGATTTCGCTTTGATACTTATATGCTTTCTCCATGATTATATAGATTAAATTCCCTTGGGCAATATTTTATCAATTATGCATATACTTTACCTTCAATTGGTATTTTATCTTCAATTGGTATCTTACCTTTTATCATATGTATGCATAAATTTAGGGGGAGCTTAATTTATATAATGCGAGAGTCAAATTTTGTGATCTATTCCACTTTACACACAAAGGATCACAAAGTTTGACCCTCCCTTGTGCTTAATGTCTTCCTTTTCGGTGTTTGATTCCAAAGGGGGAGAATTTTAGAGGACCAAAAGCAAGCATTAATTTGTATACAAATGGTAATGGTCCGAGAAAAGGGAGGCTAGTGGATTATGGATTAGTCTAAGTAATGGGGAGATTTTATATGAAACAAGACTTTAATCCATAATGCCACATGGGGACATTTGCAAGGGCAAGATGGTCTTCAATTGGTATCTAAGTAGGATATTCTAGCATCATATAACCTTGCCCTTTGCATTGCATCCTAGCAAGTAGATATTTTTTAAATTTAAATTTTTTTATTATTTGCTTGCTTTGGTCGTGTTGTCATCAATCACCAAAAAGGGGGAGATTGTAAGGAAAATGGACCCTATGCCTATTTACTTTGGATTTTAGTGTTTGATGACCAACACAATCAAATTGGACTAATAAATTTGCAAGTGTTTGTTTTGTAGTCCAATAGGGTGCAAGACGTAACTTGGATGAAGGCGACGCGATGATCCGATGATCAACACCTTAAGCAAGACCTTAGAAGCATAAGGAAAGACCCAAGATATCAAGCAAAGTCGAAGCATGAAGATAGGAAACAAGCCGTATGCAAGATCGCGAAGAAACGAGCTCACAGAGGCGACCAGACGCTGGACCAGACGCTGGGGTGATGTGACCGGACGCTAGACCAGAGGCTTAGGCAGACAGGCGACCGAACGCTGGACCGGACGCTGGACAGCTACGTCCGATCGATTACAATAAGGTTCCAGAGCGGCGAAACTACGACCAGACGCATCCGGTGGCAGGTGACCGGACGCTGGCAGTGTTCGATCAGTGGTTCGTGGCTGCAACGGTCGAGATGACCGGACGCGTCCGGTGAGGACGATTTCTGTGTCCGGTCAGTAGCAGAAAAGCAGGATTTCGTCCCCAACGGCTACTTTCTCAGTGGGGCTTATAAATACAACTCTCGATCGGCCATTTGAGGGGTGTGAAGCTGAGGAAACATACCAAGGGTGTTGATACACCATTTTAGTGATCTCCACTTGCATAGTGCTTAGTGATTCATCAGGTGATTAGCGTAGGTGCTTTGCGAAGTGCTTAGGTTGATTAGACCACCGCTTATGCGCTTGCTCTAGGTTTAGGCCTAGCGTTTAGTGAGGTTTGCATACCTCTTATCACTCGGTGCTTGCGAGCACCATTGTTGTACATCGGACGGGCTTGAAGTCTTGCGAGATCACACCAACCACGTTTGTAGTGTGGCCGCCACGTGTACAGGAGGGAACAAGGCCCACGGCGTTTCGGCCGGAAGCTTGATAGTGAAGACGGCGGGGAGCATCCGGGAGATGCTTGCCGGAAGGCACATCGGAGACCCACTTGCGCGTGGGGAAGGCCCGAGGCTATCCACGGAGTTACCCGACCGGGAGCTTGGCCCTTGCGAGGGATTCCTTGCGAGGGGCTCCAACGAAGACTAGGGGGAAGCTTGCGCGCTTCTCGATACCTCGGTAAAAATACCGGAGTCGTCGATGGGAGTTTACATATTTCTACCTTGCCCTTTAGCTTCCGTATTTACATTGTTTACATTACTTGTTTTGCGGTAGAGATAGCAACTCACTAGCAAAACCGTAGTTGTATATTTAGATAGTTTATCTATTGCATAGGTTTTGCTAGAGTTAGAAAAAGAGGCCATAGTTGAGAAGTGGAATTTTTAAGTTGCCAAATTCACCCCCCCTCTTAGGCGTCACGGTCCCCTTCACAACTGAATGAATACAAGGGTACAGGAGCAAACTGAATGAATAAGTAGTATGTACCTGTATAGTTTTCTGATCATGAATCCTTGAAGCATGAATACACTAAGGACAACCAGGGTGTTTACACCTTGCAATAAACCTGGTAGGGTCTGTCTTGATGCCACGAGCAAACTCAAAACATGTCTTCACTGCATAGTTTCTCACTGCTTTCTTGAATGCTATTATGTCAGGAAATAAGGCACTCTTCTCTATTATTGGGGTCTTAGGATCATGGAGGACCCTTATCTCATCAGGATCTGCATCAGTAACCTCTGCCTCAAGAGGTATAGCTCCTTCAGCAGTAGCATATTCATTGGCATCATTAGTAGGCACAGATGAATCAGCAGTAGCATTCATAGATGGTTGTGCAAGTGCAATTGTATTGTACATATGCTCATCATTGACACCAACATACTCTTCTTCATTATTAAAGATGTCAGGCACTTCATCAGCAACACCTTTGGATTGTTTAGGCTCTATAGTAGTGGGCTGCACTAATGGATCAGGCTACATTGATGGATCAGCCTGTGGTTCTGGATGATTAGGTTCTTCTGGTTCAGGCTGCATTGGTGGATAAGGCCCTGTTTAGATTCCAAAAAATTTCACCCCAAAGTGTCACATCGAATCTTGCGGCACATGCATGAAGTACTAAATGTAGACGAAAAAAAACTAATTGCACAGTTGGGTGAGAAATCACGAGACGAAACTTTTGAACCTAATTAGTCCATAATTAGACACTAATTGACAAATACAAACGAAAGTGCTACAGTAGCCAAAACCAAAAACTTTTGCCATCTAAACGCGTCCTAAGGCTCAAATGATGGAACATGCTATGGTTCTGGACCAGTGGGATGTGGTAGGTGTGGATCTAAGTCAGGTGGAACAACACACAAGGGTTCTAAATCATCGAACTCATGTTGTTCCCACACAGTTTTTCTCACCACAACTAAGATGACTTGGCAATGCATCTCTAACTTATACATTTCAAACAAGTTTTGGAACTGCACTTCATTCACAATCATTACATCCTCACCCGTAGTCTTGTCAAAGAACTAAACTGTGGCCTTCTGGTTAAAGCTCCAACTGACCTCACTAGATAGGCTAGAAAGTAGCAAATCAAATGTAATCGTGCCTACCTCCACAGCCCCGTTAACAACCTTTCCCTTACAATACGATTTTTCCCATCACTGTCATTCGTCATAAAGGCTTCAACTTTGATCTCTAACGAAAACATAGAAATCCTAGTACAACACAAATGAGAATGGTAACAGTTAAAGCTAAATTGGAACAATCAACAGCGGAAAAAGTCTAATTTGAAACCTTCTTATACCGCATAATCGTCCCGAGTTAGCCCACGCCACAGTCAACCACGAGTTAGCCTTGGTCGGCGTCTTCCGGCGTCGCTGCCGACGGCGCAGGCGGCATGTCGTCACTCTTCATGGACGCTGCAACCCTACTGGACCAGGGCTGCAACCCAGGGCTGCAATGACGTCGACCTTCATGGTTCGAGGATACCCACTTCGCCGAGATCCAGTGCACCGCTGCCAAGCGCCTAGCCGTCGCTGGTGAAGAAGATTGCCGCCGCTCAGTTCTAGGGTTAGGGAGTGGGGAATGGGGACGGAGAATGGACAGAGAAGGCGGCTGTCGGTAGCCTTATCCTTTCGTGGGAGGGTAAAATGGTCCATACGGAAATATGCCTCCCTGCTATACACCTGATAGTGGGTCCAAGACGGCGTCGGGTATAGATAGTGGCGTATCTCAAACAACCACGGAATTATAATGGCACTAGCGTAGTTAGACAAATAGTAATGACACGCTTAAAAAATGTGACAATTATAATGGCATAGATCAATTAATCCATGAATAAAAGGGTGTTGAGTTCTTGTCCGTTGCAACAGTCCGGGTCCAGGTGAAGGGGTCCGGGCAGTGCTGTCTTGCGGCATTTGTTCTCGCTCGCGAGCTGGTCGGCCCCGCCAGCAGTTTTGATTTTTGAACAAGTAATTAATTAGATATGGATGCGTGGTAGCAGTACAGTGGATGGAGGTGTCCGGTTCATGCTACAGCCTACAGGCTTCTTTTGCGGTGTGTGAGGGAACGCATGCATTTTTTTTAGTGAAAAGATATAAGCTTAATTTTACATGTACTTCGTACCGTTTAATTTACTTAATTTATATTACTCAAGAACGCCTTATATACGTCTCGAAGGAGGCATGTATGTGCGAATGCGACTGGTTTAGTTACCATTATCAACTGCAGTTCAGTGATTAGAAACCACAAAACAGAAGTTTTTATATAGTATGCCCCAGTTAGATCTTTCAGAAAGCAGCTGTGTTGATGAAGTGAGAGTTCAGGTAAAGCGTACTCCAACATCTACTTCAACGCCATCGTCCTTGGAAGGAATGAAGGGGGTGCCACGGACAAAGCGATGTTAAAGCTGCTTGCATCTCCTACACGTATGGTGAGGTAAATGAGCCTCTGTTTAGGCGCGTTTAGTTGCCAAAAATTTTTGGTTTTGGCTATTGTAGCACTTTCGTTTGTATTTGGCAATTAGTGTCTAATTATGGACTAATTAGGTTTGAAAGTTTCGTCTCGCGATTTCTCACCCAACTGTGCAATTAGTTTTGTTTTTCGTCTACATTTAGTACTCCATGCATGTGCCGCAAGATTCGATGTGACACTTTGTGGTGAAAATTTTTGGAATCTATACAGGGCCTTAGACTATCTCCAACAGCCGATACCTAAATTAGCGACCCGTTCTAGGATTTGGGTTATGCACAGTAAATAGGTCACCGACCCAAAATCTTCCTTCTCCAACAGCCCGCCTCCCTCCCCGCCTCACCGTCGTTGTCGGGCCCGCATCGCCGGCAAGCTCCCTCCCCTACACGGCCTCCCTCCCTCCCTGCGAGATCCGATGAGCGCCACCCGCCTCCCTCCCCGCCTCGCCGTCGTCGTCGTCGGGCCCGCCTCGCCGACAAGCTCCCTCCCCTGCACGGCCTCCCTCCCTCCCTGCGAGATCCGGTGAGCGCTGCGCGAGCACCTCCGCCCCCACGCGGCGCTGCTCATCACCGGCGGCGGGGGAGCGGTCCTAGATCTGACGAGGCAACCAAGGCCGGTGGCTCCGGAGGTGCTCCCACGGTGAGCTCGCCTCGCCGAGCCGGCCACGCCCCGCCACGGTCCCGCCTAGCACCCACCACCCACTCTGTTTCAGGCTTTCAGCCATAGCAGCCTTTTCCCTCGCCCGCAGCAGAGCAGTCATGGCGGCTCCGCCGTTCCACATGCCCCTCCTCCTCGCCTTTTTGCTCCTCTCCACAGTCGTCGTCGCCCACTCCTAGCAATTCCACCTCCAGCACCACGACCACGGTCCCCACCACCACCACCACCATCGCTACCCGTCCACGATGACGGCCACCGCTCGCCTCGACACCGCGCCGTCCATGCACCAGAACCGCATGGAGTCGGCGTTGGAGGAGACCCGCCAGTCGCTGTGCGTCCTCAACCCCTTCTTCACCTCTGTGGCCGCCCAGGCTCCCTCGGGCGAGGAGACCATGGCGGCGATGGGTGCGGCCGCGGTCGCGGACGCGGACGCGGGGGACACCACGCGGCTCGACCTTCCCTCGCCTCCCCCTCCCCTCCTTGTCGTGGGGGATCCGATGCCACCCTCCCTCGCGCCGCTGCAGCCGCAGGTTGAGGAGGCGGGGTCGTCAAAGTTGGAGCCCACGGCTCCACGGCCCGTCGTCAACGAACCGTACCGCAACGCGGCGAGCACTCCACCTCCTCCTCCCATCGTCGACGAGCCGTACCGCGACGCGACGAGCCCTGCGCCTCCTCTCGTCGTCGACGAGGCGTACCGCGACGCGGCGAGCCCTCCGCCTCCTCCTCCCGTCGTCTATGAGCGGTCCCGCGCCAAAGACTTTGCGTCTTGGAGAAAGACGACGCAAATAAGCGTCCCGGTTGGCCTCGTACCCAAAATGCATGCTCTATTTGCGTCTTCTGTTGGAGCCGGTTTTCTTCAGCTAAAACACGGTGCATGACCTATTTTGGATTTACGTTGCCCTTTGCATGAGCTGTTGGAGACAGTCATACCTGCTGACAAATGCAGCTAAGGCCTCGTTTAAATCCAAGGGCTAAAATTTAGTGGTGCCACATCGGTGTGTCACATGAAAGTGTTCGGATAGTAATAATAAAACAAATTACAGAAGTCCTCAGTACTCCGCGAGACGAATTTATTAAGCCTAATTGATCCGTCATTAGCACATGTTACTGTAGCACCACATTGTCAAATCGTGAAGTAATTAGGCTTAAAAAATTCGTCTCGCAAATTAGTCGCAATCTGTGTAATTAGTTATTTTTAATCTATATTTAATACTTTCTGCACGTGTCTAAACATCCGATAAGATATGGACTAAACTTTACGAGAGCAACTAAACAAGGCCAGGATCACACCGGTGACTGAGAGTAATCTGACCTAAGTGCAGTTGGAGTATAGTTTTCCAAACGGGCCGCCCGGCACGGCACGGCACGGGCATGGCCAGGCACGGCACGGCGAGGCACGGCACTATGCGGCACGGTGGCCCGCCGTGCCGTGCCTGATAGTGCCACCGTGCCGAAGTGGCAGCCCAGGCACGGCACTATCAAGTGCTAATCGTGCCGTGCCGTGCCAGCAGGCACGGTGGCACACCAGTGCCCGTGCCGGTCCAGGCACTAAACACATTTTAACCAAAGCACAATTTGGAATCAAAATTATCAGAAAAAGAACTGGAGAAACAAAAACAGAGCAAACACACAAGAGTTAAGAAAATAGGAATATGGGAGCATGTGCAATGGCTGCCTCACTAAAAACCTGCTAGGTAAAACTCACCCTTGTGAGAAACCCTAGTCAGGAAAAGAGTACAGCCTAGCTCCATTAAAATTTAATGTTCTTACATCATTGTCCAAGTCCAAGTTCTCATATTACAGAGCCAAGTTCAAGCTAAATGTAAAGACTAAACTAATAAAGATATGCTTCAAGCTTCAAGTTCAAGCTCCCAGCTGGCCAGCTGCAAAAGAAGAATAGAGTTAGCATTAGGAGCACTGGTCAGTTAGCAAAAGAAGAAGAGGAAGTTAGGGTTGTAATTAACCTTGGCGGTCGGGGCACTAATCAAGATAAAGCTCTTCAAATGTTTCCTCCAGCTCCGGGTCCTCCACATTGTGTTGCAGCCTTGCCTCCGCCAACTCCCAGTCCTTGACGCAGGTGAGCCACTCCACCGTCTCCGGCTTCAGCCTCCTCCGCCGCTCCTCGATAATCCTACCAGTCATACTAAACGTAGATTCTGAAGATATGGTAGACACAGGAACAGTTAAAACATCTTTAGCCATGATGGACAACACTGGATATGTCAGTTTGTGCTCATGCCACCATTTCAAGATGTCAAATGAATCATCCAACTGGCTAACAGTGTCACAATCCAAGTATGAGACAAGTTCAGAAGCATTAGAAGCTGTAGAAGTAGCAGCATGCAGCAAAGCAGTAGCAGATGTATCTCTAGACAGATTAAGAGAGGAATGCAGCAGTGAAGTACCCCCACCAGAAGGACTAGGTGTATCATCATCATAAATTTCATCCCAAGCAGACCTTTTCTTACCAGATAGGTTTTGAGGGACAGTCCTCCTCAACCTAACAGCTCCATATTTCTCCTCATACTTATTGAAAACATCAGTAAGCCTAGCTCTAGTGCCAACCTGGTAAGCACTATAATCTGTACTAGTAAGGTTCATCAACTTCCTCAGCACTTTTGCAAAACCCTTCATTTTAGCTCTAGGGTCCAAGATGAATGCAAAAGAATAGAGCAAAGGTATGTCCCTCCAATATTTATTATATTTGTCTATCATAGGTTGAATCACATTTCTCAGGTGAATGTCATTACTATAATTGTTCAGGTGTATAGCAATCTTAACCAGATAATGAAGCATAAGTGGAGATGTAGGATAGTAAACACCAGACAATGCAACAGTAGCATCATAGAACAGTTCAAGAAACACAAATACTTTTTCAGCAACAGTCCAATGTTCTTCAGTTAGAAGCAACTCACTATTCTCACCTCTAGGATAATTGGCATGTATGAAAGTAGTGAAAGGATCTTTGTGAGGAAGCAAAGTCTTAAGCATTAGATATGTAGAGTTCCACCTTACATCCATATCTAACTGAAACTTTCTAGGCCTAACACCCGCTGCAATGCAAAGTCTTTTGTATGCTGCAATCCTCTGATTAGATGAGTTTAAAAATGATATTGCAGTTCTAAAAATTTCAATCAAAGGTTTAAGATAATTAAGTGCCTCCTTGACAATCAGGTTGATTATATGGCATGCACAACGCTGATGCAAGAACATAGTACTAACAGCAGATTCAGGTTCAGGATGTCTTGGATCCTCTACAGGTACCTCAAGACCAAGATATTTAGACAAAACAGATCTAAGTTTTTGCATGGCAGAAACATTAGATGAAGCATTGTCCAAAGTAACAGCAAACACTTTTTCAGCAACACCATAATCACCAAGAACAGATGCAACTCTATCAGCAATGTTCTGTCCATTATGAGAACAATCAATAAGCACAAGACCAAGCACCCTCTTCTCTAGTTGCCAATCAGGGTTTATGTAATGAGCAACAACACTAAGGTAGTCCTCTTTGGCTTTGCCAGACCATATATCAGAGGTTAGGCACACACAATTAACAGAATCAGAAGCAAGTAGCTCAACAAGCTTAGCCTTTCTATCAGAAAACATTTTGGCTAAGTCTCTAGTGGTGGTTTGTGTAGAGACAGCCTGAAACTTAGGATTATGAGCATTACAGATGTATTCCTCAAATGCAGCAGATTCACCAAAGCTTATAGGAACATCTACCCTAGCAAGCAATCGACAAAGTTCAGTACGAGCACGCATAGGACAGTAATCCCAATTACGCATAGAACCATCAGGATTAAAAGAGATCTGAGACTGACTAAAGCTCCTAGTTTTCTCTCGCCTAACAGCACATTTATCCCTGTGACGACGGAGGTGGCCAGTGCCAATTGCAGATCTACCAGAATACTGCTTTTTGCAATGGATGCAGACAGCGCCATACCTGACCTTCTTACCTTTGGGACCCATCTTGAATAGCTTCTTGAAGTCAAGCCACACATCAGAGGTACAGGGACGTGATACCTGGTCGTCGGCGTTCTCATCTTGTTCGCCGCCTTCGTCCTCTGCTCCATCACCACCTTCAACGTTGATCGGATCACCGGCTCCACCTCCAGATCCACGCCCGAAGAGCTCTTCTACCTCCTCGTCGCCCATGTCGTCGTCTTCGTCTTCTCCAGGGAGCTCGCGCAACCTCTCGGACTCCTCATGGTACGCAGACAAGGCAGCCTCGACTGTCTCTTCAGAGGGGGGCCGGGGAGGCATAGCCACTGGCCTCAAACGGCTGCACAAGTGTGTAGAAGAAGAAGAAGATGGTCAAGATCAAGAACTAAAGAAAGAACAAGAACGGTTAGGGTTAGGGTTAGGGTTAGGGTTTACTATGGATTCTTACCTCAACGCTGCCGGCGACGTAGACGGAGCTCGGAGCAGCTGTGAATCAGCGGATCTAAAGAAAGAAGAAGAAAAAAATCAGGAAGAGAAAGCATCTTCCGTGCTGGAGCTGCCGGAGGGCGAGAAGAAGAAGATGAGTGCTCTTACCTGCATCTTCGGAGCCCCGGAGCTGCCGTAGGGCGAGAAGAAGAGGTGGGGACGGCGGCGGGTCGCCGTCGCCCGTCGGAGTCGTCCCGCGCCGTCGGAATCGGAGAGGAGAGCCAGAGACAGAGAGAGCGAGAGGAGAGCGCGACGGGGGAAAGGCGAAAATGATTTAGGGTTTAGGGTGCGAGGGGGAGCCGGCCGACGAGCTGCTTATATACACCCCCACCCCAACGACTGAATCCAACGGCTAGAATCACAGGGGTCGGGGGATCCAACGGCCATGATGGCTCGAAGCCGTGCCGATGCCGGGCCAGGCCTTTTTCCGTGCCGTGCCTCGTGCTGGCCCATGGGCCGAATGTGCGGCCCAGGCACGGGCACGGCTGCGGGCCGTGCCAAGCACGGGCACGCTGCCTAGCGGGCCGGGCCGGGCTAGTGCCGTGTTTTTTAGGGCCGTGCCCGTGTCGGCCCATCGGGCCTGGCCCATTTGAAAAACTATAAGTTGGAGGCACCGCACCACACATCATGTCAACGACGATCTAGACTCTAGAGTACGTACAAGTACATGTCAGCCACATCCTGGCTGGCCTGCCGTTACAGTGGCACGCGACGTGGGTAATCTCGGATCATGGATGGATCCCTCGGCCACGAGCCTGTGACCTTCACATGCTTCCCGCCCTGCACGGCACAGTCCTTTGCTCCGCGGTTAATTACCTGATTACCTCCCCCAATTTACTGCACGCCCGGCCCATGCATGCACACAGGCACAGCACACATTGTTTTTTCACGATCGGACCTTAAGGCCCATTTTTCATTAAGAGGGAGACACAGCACACATTGCACGAATAGGCACGCACAAGCTGGGAGGATTGCAACGGAGGTGCTGTCGCCCTTGACGCTTGACCTTGACGTGCCATTGCGAATTGCACTAGTACTGACACAAGTACGTACGTGGCTCGGCAAGACACTGACAAGTGATAATAAGGATCCACACACCGTACCGTGTACTCGACGTGCGTAGATGGACGCGTGCGTACACACGGCAGGCAGGCTCGGTTGGCCGACCGGCGCTGCACCGCATCAGAAACCAAACCAACCAGTCCACAACTGGCGGCCTGCAGGTCCCGCTGCAATGGTCCATGGATATCGATCCAATCCAACACAACAGTGGCGTGGCGTGGCATGCACTCGCGACGAGAGGAGAGGAGCCTCGATCGGACACGGCAGCTCAACAAGCAGTCAATGCGACCGAATTTTTTGTTTTTTTGGTCTTTTTTTTTTGAAAGTTTTTCATTAAAAAAAAGGGCAAATTTTTTTTTTCGGGCAACACCGCACGTCGCAGCGAAGTATAAATCTCGCTGCTCTCTCTGGCTCGCCAGCTTGGTCGGCGTCAGTACAGCACAGCGAGGTCCATGGCACCGTCCACCGGCACAAGTCACACCGTGGAGTAACTACTGCTCCTCCTCCGTCCATCCATCCACTCATTTAACACCCCCCACCACCCGCGTCCATGGCTCTTGCGCGCAAGCTGCTTTGCTGCTGCTGCACAAAGCGATGTTAAAGCTGCTTGCATCTCCTACACGTATGCTCGCTGAAACTTGATTGGAACTGGCTAAAAAATACCGTTTTGATTAAATTATTGTGAGAGAAAAACACTGTTTCGACTAAAAAAATAAGTCGAACAAACCGGTTTCCGCGCATCCACCCCGTGCATAGCTAGCTGGAACTGGAAGGAGTACCCGATGCAATGGTAGCTGCTCTATATGCAAATATGCAATGTTTTCATTACTAATAAAAACCTTGCTTGGGGCTACCTTCGCTGCAGGGATTGCAGGTTGCTTTTTTGGTGTTTAGAGCAAGTATAATTACCAGCAAGCCCTAGTAGTAGTGAAGTGCGGTAGCGGTGGATCCAGAGGCCATGAATGCGCTTGCATTGAGTTGGCTTTTTGAGAGAGAGCCAACAGTTAAAGCGTTGATGAGGGAGGACTGCCCCTGCCCCTCCTACTGTCGTCGCAACAGCAGCGTAAATGGCACCTTGCTCTGCTCTTGCCAGCTGTAAAGCTAAGGTCCAAGATTAAAAAAAAAATTGGCTGCACTGTTTTCTTTCAGACGAGCTAAGGAATTTGATGAGCATTGGGGAGGAGAATGGTGATTTGGGGACGACAATGCTCTTTGGTAGTACGTTTCCAAATCATTGTCGTCCTACCAAAGAGCGCATGCAGTGACAAATTTATGGAAGGAAAAAAAATATCGATTGCTCTTGTACGTCGGCACGTCGCTCAACTCGCTGCAGGCTTGCACTGCTCCAACCATGACAGCACGACAGCGCAGTCACTGGGGAAAGAAAGAAAAAATGGGCCAGGCCCACTGTGTAAACAAGAGGATAGCCAATCGGCGGCGAGCCCATCCAGCTGACTTCTGTCGTCCATCTTTGTTAATAAAAAGTTTCTGATTTTCCTTTCCTTTTACAACTCCAGGACCAGACATTTTACCCCCGAACTCCCAAAACCGTTCAAATTACTTCCCTGCCTTCATCTTACAACGTTCTTGATACATACACAATCGCGCAGAAGAGGTTACAAAAAAGACATTCGTGCAGAGGCCCCAAGAGGCAAAGGGACAGAAAACCAGCCAGAATACCTAGTTGTACACCATATATTTCGGCGTCGTACTGAACTTTTGGTACCCCTTTATCACCTTGTTCACGGCATCCAGGAAATCTTTCTCCGTCACAGTCTTTCTGCGCGCGCGGATGGCGTACATGCCCGAGTTTTTTACATTTGGGCCTTTTTCGAAAGTTTATCGCCAATAGGCCCCTGACGGAAAGAATTCGGAAAATGAATCCTTAACTCGGCGTCATTGATGCTGGCGCCGAGCAAGACGTCAGCGTCTCTGGCGCCGAGCTGCTGGACACGGTGAAAATGCCTGTCAGGGGGCTCGGCGCCGGTCACTCTAACGCCGAGCCTCCTGCCATTTAAAAGTGCATGCAGTGCAGTGGCGAGTAGTACATGTTCACTTTTAAAAATGCATACAGTGGCGTAGACTGATACAGCGTATTCAATTGGACTTGAAGAGTCACATCAGAGTAGTACATTCAATGGGGACCGTGCAGCGCATGCAGACGGTGCAGCGCATTCAATTACTTGAAGAATCACATCAGCTAGCCCCTATTTATTTGCGTATATTTGTTTCTTATACGGGTAGATTACATCTCGGTACAGGAAAGGCAGGTGGCTAAGATAGTTGTATCACTGAGAAATTAAATATGCTAATATGATCTACCCTCCCTGTTTTAAATTGGACTTCATCAAGGGTCAGTCTTAAGCCCGTATCTCAGTGATTTCAGTCTTATTCCTCTGCTCTTACTAAAAATAAGACCAGATATGATTGAAAGTTAAGGAAACAATATAATCTGTGATTTCTAAAAACAAAATGGAAAGCAAACATGGCACAAAGAGCAGAGGTGCCAAGGAGAAATTACTAATACACACAAAGTTATTTGATAGAAGAAATTCAATATTTAGAGCCCCAAATGGTTGTCTATCGCCCTGTTCGTTTGGTCGTAAACAATCGTTTCAGCCCCAGCCGAACATGCTGTATATTGTTGAGTAACTAAAGTGCATTTTAGGACCTATAATATACTTATTTAACAAAATAGAAATGAGATTTTTGAATAAAAGCAACGGCAACTCACTAGAGTTTCAACATAAAATATAGAGAAACATATTTAGTAGATAATAAGAACTAAAATTAAAAGCTGGAATAGATTTATGAGGTCATGACATATGTCATTATAATATGTAATACAACCTAGTCCTTGCTGCCCTCCTTTTTTTTTTGGTTTCAGAGTCTAATTCATCATTAGTTCCGTGCATGTAGCTGAACAAAAAATGGAAAAGGAACTAAAAGAACGCGACGACAAATATATTGAGCTGGATACCAAGTTTCTGAGGCTTCGCAAGCGTGCAAAACAACGTATACAAGATATACAAAAGGTAAGAAGTAACCAATTTTTGATCTGTCCTATCTTCACTTTAGCTTGAAAATAGTAGATCTTTTACTTCACTGCCTCAGTCTCTCCCTAAATATGGAATTTTTCGGCTGTCCTATGTGCACATTAGTTTGAGAATAAACTAGTACAATTTGATTCAACGATTGTTGTGGTGTAATTGACTCTTTGCTGCATGTTTCTCATGTTTCGTGAATATGCTGAATTGTTGAAACAAGAAGTTGATCTTTAGTTTTTTTTCCTACACATTTACAAGAAAAAGATGACCTGGAAGCTCGGTTTAATGAAGTTAATCGGACGGCTGAGCAGGCTGCTTCTCTGCAATTAGCAGCACAGCAGGAACTGGAACGTGCTCTTCAGCAGGCTAGTGAGGCCTTAAGGTCAATTGATGTTGAAAGGCAGCAGTTGCGGACAGTGAACATCAAGTGAGTGACTTTATTAATGTACAATGTATGTGTCATCTTTTAACATTGTGCAAATATAGCACTAGGCCTGTCGTTTCTGTCTTTGCTTGGGGTGGGTGAAACTGAGTGGTATAGTTATGAAACCTGAATATGTTGAAGTGCAGCTCCTGCATGCGCTGCACGGTCCCCATTGAATGTACTACTTTGATGTGACTCTTCAAGTCCAATTGAATGTGCTGTGTCAGTCTACGCCACCTCATGCACTTTTAAAAGTGAGCATGTACTACTCGCCACTGCACTGCATGCACTTTTAAATGGCAGGAGGCTCGGCGCCAGAGTGACCGGCGCCGAGCCCCCTGGCAGGCATTTTCACCGTGCCCAGCAGCTCGGCGCCAGAGACGTTGGCGCCTAGCTCGGCGCCAGCATCAATGGCGCCGAGCTAAGGGTCCATTTTCTGAATTCTTTCTACCAGAAGTCTATTTGTGAGAAACTAAAAAAAAAAAGACCAAAATGTAAAAAATTCGGCGTACATGCCGGCCTCCGTGCACACACTCCTGATGTCAGCACCTGTGGCAACATATGGGCATGACAATGAGAATTGAGGACTCTCCAGAAACATACCATTCAATGGAAACAGGCATGGCAATGAGAATTGAGGACTCCAGAAAAAAAAACTCACCGGTGGAGTTGGGGCAGAGGCGAGCAAGAAGCTCGAAGCGCAGTTCATGGCGTGGGTGTGGATCTTGAAGATCTGGGTGCGGCCCTCGAGATCCGGCGAGCCGAACTCAACCTTCCTATCCAACCTCCCTGGGCGCAGCAGGGCAGGGTCCGGCGTATCCGGCCTGTTGGTGGCCATGAGCACCTTGATGTTGCCCCGAGCGTCAAACCCATCGAGCTGGATCACAATCTCGAGCACAGTGAGCTGGACTCATTCGTCCTGTTTGTTTTATTCATAAGTTATGGTTGAGAGTACTGTTTGTTAATTAGATGTGAGAAAAAAATATTATTTATTAACTAAAAAATAGCCGAATAAACCTAGGGAACAGGGCGATTGTCACCGCCAACACCGTCATCGAATCGAGCGCCGCCAATGGCATCAACCTCGTCGAAAAAGACTACGCATGCCTTCTTTGATCCGGCCATCTGGAAGAGTTCACGGACCATGCGCGCACCCTCGCCGACATACTTCTGAACCAGCTCGCTGCCTATCACTCGGATGAAGCAGGCGTCCGTGCGGTTGGCGACTGCTCTGGCAAGAAGGGTCTTCCCAGTTCCAGGAGGACCGTAGCAGAGGACTCCCTTGTGAGGATCAATACCAAGCTTGACGAACTTTTCAGGGTGAAGCAATGGGAAGCTCAACAACTTCACGCATCTTCTCAATCTGTTCCTTGCAGCCACCAACATCGTTGTATGTTACATCAGGTTTTTCTTCAACTGTCATCATTGTAACGCTTGGATCGATTTTGGGTGGCAAAGGAATTTGAATCTGGTACTTGTTCCGATCAACTCTGTTATAAACAGGATCAGAATCAGCACAATTTAATTGACCATATAATGCTTTAACTGATACAGGAACAAGATTTTACTGCACAGTGGAGTACTTATATGGAACAAACTACTGAGATCATGTGTACATACACAATTTCAATACTTAAGTCAAATTTGCTCTATTCAAGGGTGGACCCAGTTCAGTTTGATCTTTCATGTGTACTACAAGAATGTTGAGTACGTTGGGCAGTTAGCCTGATTCTAATTCCTGAGAACTTCCTACACTCAATCGACAAAATTTCATGAACTTAAACTAGACTTTGGGGAAAGGTTCCAACATCATCGGAAATCCTGATCACTAAAGTTCCACTTGAAAAAAATATCCAAAAAAATTATCATTTATTTATTAAGTATTACGTCCATTGCATGTAACACCACTACTTCAGCATTAGCAGTTTAAACCAATGCCATTATCAGGAAGCATAACCAAATACAAGGAAATTTCTAAATGCAACTAAAGATGATGGTATAAAACACTAAAGAGGGATCCAGGGACGTACCCAACTCGCATGCCTTCCTCAATATCAGTTGGTGACACTTTGCCATGGTGTCGTCGACGGCTTGCTGCCTCCTCTCCGGCGACGGCGACGGCGACGGCGACTTTGCGAGGGCGCTTGGCTGGGTCGCTACGAATTTATTTATAATAACTCCGTCGTCCCAGGCTTGTGCGTTCAGTCCGATGTCTGTCGATCACGGATCGACGGTGGATTTATATAGGGTCTCAATTCTCAAACTCTCATGCGTCACGGGCTGTCCCTCACGGGTTGTATATCGAGTTGGAGTCCCAGGACCCTGGGACTGCGTTCCCGTCTCGGCCATGTTCCTTTCCTCTTGATCACGGATCGACGGTCCATTAGGGGTCACAGGTGAATATCGGCAGTGCGAAGGAGCAGGGTCCAGCATGGCAGCAGCAGCCGCATTGTGTAGCCTAGCCCTCTCTTCCATTTGTGTGTTCTTGTGCGTTTTTCGGCCTGTTCGGCTGGCAGAATTTTGGCTGAAACTGGCTGAAAATATTGTTCTTGCTGAATTATTGTGAGAGAAAAACACTGTTCCGGCTGAAAAAAAAGCCGAACATTCGTTTATTTCGGTTGGCTTCATGGCAGCGCTGTTGCTGCTGAACTTCACTGTTTCTACAGTGTAGTGTCTTTAGATACCAGCAGCAGCAGCCCCAGCGGCTGGCTTTGGGCCTATGTAGCTGTTCAGCAGTCGAGAATTGAGAAGGAAACAATTCAGCATTTACCCAAACATCTTACAAGAGAAAAATGTCACATTTAAAACGTGTAGCTTACACCAACATTTTTCCTTGCTATATAGTCCCCAGACCCCAGAGGATCGGCTCCAATCGTATTCACCTAAACAATCCCTTTTAATTTTTCATTGCAAAGAAATGTATTCACCGAATCCTAAACGATCCATTTTAATTTCTCATTGCAAAGAAATGTTGAGATTTTATTAACTCAAGGCAGGGTTACACTCCAGACGATGCAAGGCAAAAAAAAAGGGTGTGTGTGTGTGTGTGGGGGGGGGGGGTCTATCTGAGAGTTGGATGCTAAAATGAGTGAAAATTCACATTGTGTCTAGTCTACCTGTAGTTGGGTCTGTTTCAAATTGTTACAATTGACTCTATTTTAAAGCATACAGAAATTATGTACATTTTAAGTTCAAAATTTAAACAGCCCTCGAATGCATTTGTTAGGATAAGATTGCTCGGCAGTGGCACCATGCTTTAATTAATTAATATAATATAAATAATTCATCACTATACCATAAAAGAATAATATGCGCAATGTCTACAGATCACAGCTACTCCTCGGTAGCGTAGTACTGCGGGGCGAGCTCAGCCAGCCACAAGGGGTCAATACGGGTCAGGTTCTTGACGTAATTCTGTGTCGTCCGAACTAGCTCGTTGAAGACGACAGTCGGGCTTGGTCCTGAAAAGCACGGATGAAGGGTGGATCTGCACGCTCTGGCCAGTCGCAAGGGCCCTGCCAAACGACAGGTAAAACCTTTAAGATGGGGAGGATCGTAGTCCTCATCACAATCTTAATATAAACTCAAACATGCAGCATTCTTCAGGTTTTGGTTGGTGTGGTCTAAGACCCAGATTAGTTTAGGACAGTACTCTTTGATTAAGATGCATGAGAAAGATATCCATGGTGAGGCATTTGGATTGAAAATATATAACATGGAATGATACCTGTATGATCCATCGGGCTGTCGCATTGCTGCATTCAAGAAGAAGGCAGACGTAAGGCATCTCCGAAACAGAACCATGCATGTCATCTCCACATGATGACAGGTTTAGCCCCATTTGTTGGACATGGCCCTGGATTTGACTGCAAATGACAGAAAATTGCAATGTCAACTTGCAGCATGGTCTAGAGGTCCTAATAAAAGTCAAAACGTACATGTTTCCATTTCATTTTTTAAATAATGATGTTGTCGGGTACCATAAAATGGGGTACCCCGAGCGTCCACCAAAAGAGTCACTTAAATCCCGTCAACAAAGCCAGAAGGTAAGCCATGGGTTCATCACCAGCCCCGTCGTGACCCACCGGCTCTCCGCCTCGCCTGAGGCCTCGCACGGGAGGTCTCGACACCCTGACGAAATCTCCACCTCGCGCGAGGCCTCTCGCGAGAGGCCTCGGCAAGGATCCCAATCTCCGTCTCGTCCGAGGCCCCGTGCGTACAGCCTCGAACAAGACAGCTATTCTCCGTATCGCTCGAGGCTGGCTTGTCAATAACCCGTCGCTCTCGCCTCGACCAGCCTTCCCGACAGCATGTTACGTCCCATTAATGCGTCAACCACTCCCGCAATCTCAGCCGGACGACGGCTCGACACCACGGAGTGGCCGACGGGACAAGAAGTCGCATCAACGCCATACCGGCTAAGACAAGGCGCGGCGGGGATTACCGGCCACTGTGTTCAGGCACTGCCCACAATCAGGGCCGGCGCTACGCTGTGCCCCGTAACACACGCCCTGAAGACAACGCGGCATGGGAAGTCTGGCCCGGGCCATCATTGCCTCCGAACCAGCGTACTAGATCGACCGCTCCCTCCGAGCCTCGGCACTCTACGTCAGGGCCTCGGCCATCTCGAGATTCACGTCTGCCGAGACCCCCACCACGGTTCGGCCTCGGCACCAACCGAGCCTCGGCCTCACGCGCAGTCAATCCACGGCAACCCGCACGCTGACCGCCGCGCCCGCTTCGAGGCAGCCCTGGAGCTCCCATGACGCGCAGGATCGGATGTGACCAGCACGTCGCCCCAGCGCTTCAAGGACGGACCACTCCGATGACCACGCCGCCACAGGAAAAGGCTACAGGGCTCGGACACGCCGCCTCCGTTCGCACGACGCCGTATAGTTAGCACACGTACTACCCTTGTCCTCCTTTCAACTATAAAAGAAAATGACTTGGGCCATTTCTAGGGGGCACACACACACCCACAAAGGCAACACTCTGTAACACGCACACTTCCCGGCTGCCTGAGAGCAACGTCTCAAGCAGTCCGCATCACTCCACGTCGAGACCTAGGACTAGCTCCCTCTCTCACCCAGCTTGTAACCCCCTACTACAAGTACTTCGGTGCAAGGAATACAAGATCGATCTCTCAGACTGGATGTAGGGCACCAATTGCCCGAACCAGTATAAACCTTATGTCTCTTTGCATCACCATCCGGGATCGGGAACACGCAGTACAAATTTACTAGTTGGTTGAGGATCCACCGGTCCAAAACACCGACAGTTGGCGCGCCAGGTAGGGGCCTCTGCGTGTCAGTTTCATCATCCCAACAAGTTCCGGATGGCAGACCCCGTACGACCGCTGCGTCTCGGCACGGTGGTCTGGTTTGGGAGCCTAGAGTTCATGTCTCTAGGGCACGAGTACGACATGGTACTCCTCACACCCCGAGCCCCGCCTGCCGACGACGACGTCGCGCACCGGCAGCCCAGGCGCAGGCGGCGCCCAAGCGGCCGCGCTCACCGGGCACGACGCGAGCAGGATCACCCCGATGCTACGCGAACCCAGGGCGACTCGCCGCTCTCCGCCGGTATCCTACGACCAGCTGTTGGCGCAAGGTCCCTGGTTGGGGACCTATCTAGCCTGAGCCTGGACAAGGGAAAAACGCCGGTGGCACCCGGCGACGCCCCGACATCAAGCTCCGCTCCACCACTCCTTGAGGGGCCAACTCCGGCGGAGCAGAGCCAGGCGACGGCACCATCTCCATACCCCTTTGGGTTGAGAAATGCCACCGCCTCTTATGCTTACGCCTACACTTCCGCTCATGCGGATCTCTCAGGACGCCGCCAGCACTTCGCTCTCGACTTCGACACCACCACGTCGACCCACACCCACGCCGACTCCTCGGAGGAGGACGAGGCATGGGCCAGAGCGGATTTCTCCGACCTCCACGACCGCGAAACCATGCGCCGCTTCTTGACCGCAAGTGACTATTGCTTTGGCTACTCCGACTCTGACGATGAAGGTACTTACGATCCTACTCGTGAGTGCTTCCACGTCGGAATTGGGATGCCAAGCACAGGCGACGAGGACGAGGGGGTAGGCAACCGTACTCCGCTTCATCAGGGAATGGGCGATGCCACACCTTCACGAACTGTCCCACCGGCAGCACGGAACGAGAACCTTGCCCTCGGACAATTTCGACGCCCGGACCTAGAGCAGCTCCGTGAGCTTTAGGCCAAGGTCGAGCAAGATCGACTCCTTCTGCAACAGCTCCGAAACACTCTCGAGCAAGAGCAGCAGGGCCGCGGTGACGGCGGAGGAGCCCGGTGGCGGGCCCGCGACGTGCACCACCGCATCAACGACGACGAAGGGGACGATCGTCCCCCAATCTTCAATCGCGCTAGCCAGAATGTCGCGGCTACAGCGATGCTAGTGCGCGCGATGCCCGAGCCCTCTACCACGGAAGGGCGACGGGTTCGCGGCGAGCTCCGGGATCTCCTCGAGACCGCCGCGGTGCAGCAGGCCGAGAGTTCCGCCTCCCGGCGGCGCGGGGCCGCCTCGGACCTCCCCTTGGCACCGCATCGGCAGGATAGGGAGGCGTCGGCTCGTCCCGAGCCCGCTCGGGCGCCAACAGCCCACGGGGTCCCCGGGCGGCTCGACCGCCTCGGCAAGCAACGCGAGGTGCAGGCAGACCATGAGGTGGTCAGCAGGCGACGACGCCACGACAATGAAGGGCCCGCCCGGGGCTACCATCCACACCGAGGTGGCCGTTATGATAGTGAGGAGGATCACAGTCCTTCTCCTGAACCGCCTGGTCCTCGGGTCTTTAGCAGGGCCATCCGCAGCGCTCAGTTCCCAGCCCAGTTTCGACAACCAGCCAACCTCACGAAGTATAGCGGCGAGACCAATCCCGAACTCTGGCTTGCCGATTATCGTTTGGCTTGTCAGCTAGGTGGCGCGGACGACGACCTGCTCATCATCCGCAACCTCCTCTTGCTCTTGTCAGACTCGGCGCGAGCCTGGCTCGAGCACCTTCCTCCCTCTCAGATCCACGACTGGCGCGACTTGGTTAAGATCGTCGTTGGGAATTTACAGGGCACATACGTGCGCCCTAGAAACTCCTGAGACCTTAAGAGCTGTTGCCAGAAACCAGACGAGTCTCTCCGAGACTTCATCCGGCGCTTCTCTAAACAGTGCACCGAGTTGCCCAGCGTCGGCGACTCAGAGATCGTCCAGGCTTTCCTCTCTGGCACCACCTACCGAGACTTGGTCCGAGAATTAGGCCGAAACATGCCGCGCTTGGCTGCCACGCTCCTCGACATCGCCACCAACTTCGCCTCGGGCGAAGAGGCTGTAGGGGCCATCTTCCCCGAGAACGACGCCAAGGGGAAGCGGAGGGATGAGGCCCCCGAGGCCTCGGTTCCCCACCTCCCCAAAAGAAAGAAAAAGGATCGCCAGGGGAAGCGGGCCGTCCTCGAGGCCGATCTGGTCGCGGCCGCAGAACGCAAGAATCCCCGAGGCCCCAGGCCCTTCGACGACATGCTTAAGAAACCCTGCCCTTACACTCAGGGCCCGGTAAAGCACGCCCTCGAGGATTGCTCCATGCTGCGGCGTTACTACGCCAGGCTCGGACTCCCCGACAACGACGCCAAGCAGAAAGGCGCCGGCGACCGGGACGATGACAAGGACGACAGGTTCCCCGAGGTACACAACGCCTTCACGATCTTTGGCAGACCCTCGGCGTGCCTTACGGCGCGACAGCGAAAGAGGGAACGCCGAGAGGTCTTCTCGATCAAGGTGGCCACTCCCCGGTACCTCGACTGGTCTCGGGAGGCAATCACCTTTGATCGAGATGACCACCCCAACCATGTCTCGAATCCCGGGCAGTACCCGCTCGTCGTCGACCCAATCGTGGGCAACACCCGGCTCACTAAGGTGTTGATGGACGGAGGCAGCGGCGTCAACATCCTCTACGCCAGCACCCTGGAGCTCTTGGAAATCGACCGGTCGAGGCTCCGAGGCGACGCCGCACCTTTCCACGGCATCGTGCCGGGGAAACGCACGCAACCCCTCGGGCGCATCGACCTTCCCGTTTGCTTCGGCACCCCCTCCAACTACCGTAAGGAGGTCCTTATCTTCGAGGTGGTCGGGTTCAGGGGAACCTACCACGCCATCCTAGGGCGGCCGTGCTACGCCAAGTTCATGGCAGTCCCCAACTATACCTACCTCAAGCTCAAGATGCCGGGTCCCAACGGTGTCATCACGATTGAGTCCACGTACGAACATGCATACGACTGCGACGTCGAGTGCATCGAGTACGCTGAGGCTCTCGTGGAGGCCAAGACCCTCATCGTCAACCTCGACCAACTCGGTGGCGAGGCGCCTGACTCCAAGCGTCGTGCAGGGGTGTTCGAGCCCGCGGAGGCCATCAAGCTCGTCCCGGTCGACCCCGCCTGCCCCGACGATCGGGCGCTGAGGATCAGCGCCACCCTCGACATCAAATAGGAAGCCGTGCTCGTCGACTTCCTCCGTGCGAATGCCAACATATTCGCATGGAGTCCCTCGGACATGCCGGGCATACCGAGGGAGGTCGCCGAGCACGCCTTGGACATCCGAGCCGGCTCTAGACCGGTGAAGCAACGCCTGCGCCGATTCGACGAGGAAAAGCGTAGGGACATCGACGAGGAAGTGCAGAAACTCTTGGCGGCCGGGTTCATCAAGGAAGTGTCCCACCCGGAGTGGCTGGCTAACCCCGTGTTAGTTAGGAAGAAAAATGGGAAATAGAGGATGTGCGTAGACTACACCGGTTTGAATAAAGCCTGTCCAAAAGTCCCCTTCCCATTACCTCGAATCGACCAGATCGTTGACTCCACTGCGGGGTGCGAGACCCTGTCTTTCCTCGATGCGTACTCTGGTTACCATCAAATCAAGATGAAAAAGTCCGATCAGCTTGCGACTTCTTTCATCAACCCATTCGGCATGTACTGCTACGTGACTATGCCTTTCGGCCTCAGAAACGCAGGGGCCACGTACCAGCGATGCATGACCCAGGTCTTTAGCGACCACATTGGGCGAATCGTTGAGGCCTATGTGGACGACATCGTGGTCAAGACCAGAAAGGCCGAGGATCTCGTCGACGACTTGAAGATAGCCTTCAAATGCCTTAGAGAGAAGGGCATCAAGCTCAATCCCGAGAAGTGTGTGTTCGGGGTCCCCCGAGGCATGCTCTTGGGATTCATAGTCTTAGAACGCGGCATCGAAGCCAACCCAGAGAAGGTCTCGGCCGTAACCAGCATGGGACCAATCAGAGACCTCAAGGGAGTGTAGAGGGTCATGGGATGCCTTGCCGCCCTGAGCCGCTTCATCTCGCGCCTCGGCGAAAAAGGCTTGCCTCTGTACCGACTCTTGAGAAAATCCGAGCGCTTTTCTTGGACCCCCGAGGCCGAAGAAGCCCTCGACAGGCTCAAAGCGCTGCTCACCAATCCTCCCGTCCTGGTACCGCCGGCCAGGGACGAGGCCCTCTTACTCTACGTCGCCGCAACAACCCAAGTGGTCAGCGCTGTCGTAGTAGTAGAAAGGCACGAAGAGGGGCATGCTCTACCCACCCAACGACCTATTTACTTCATCAGCGAAGTACTCTCCGAGACCAAAACACGCTACCCCCACATCCAGAAGCTGGTCTACGCCATAGTCCTGGCCCGGCGCAAGCTGCGTCACTACTTCGAGTCCCACCCAGTGACCGTGGTATCGTCTTTCCCCTTGGGAGAGATAGTCCATAACCGGGAAGCCTCAGGCAGGATAGCCAAGTGGGCCGTCAAGCTTATGGGGGAAGCCTTGACTTTTGCGCCTCGGAAAGCGATTAAGTCTCAGGTCTTGACCGATTTTGTGGATGAGTGGACCGACACCCAATTATCACCTGCTCAAGTCCAGACAAAATGCTGGACCATGTACTTCGACGGGTCTCTGACGAAGACCGGGGCAGGCGTGGGTCTCCTCTTCATCTCGCCCCTAGGAGTACACATGCGCTACATGGTGCGGCTCCACTTCGCCGCCTCCAACAACACGGCCGAGTACGAGGCCCTCGTCAACGGCTTGCAAGTCGCCATCGAACTTGGGATACGACGTCTCGACGTCCGGGGCGACTCGCAGCTCGTCGTCGATCAAGTCATGAAGGAGTCAAACTGCCTCGACCCCAAAATGGAGGCGTACTGCCAGTTGGTACGTCGCCTAGAAGACAAGTTCGACGGTCTCGAACTAAACCACATCGCGCGGAAGTACAACGAGGCCGCCGACGAACTGACAAAGATGGCCTCGGCACGGGCTCCGGTCCCCCCGAACGTCTTTGCCAGGGACCTCTACAAACCTTCCATTGACCACATCTTGGTAGCAGAGGAGGGCCCACCTGTCGAACCCATGACGGGGCTCGACGCCCCCTCCGCTGCCGAGACTCTCTCGACCAAGCCCGAGGTCATGGAAGTCAACACCGAGCCTCCCCCGACCGACCAGGACGCGGACTGGCGAATCCCGTTCCTTGATTGGCTTGATCGGGGGGAGCTTCCTAGTGACAGGACCGAAGCCCGACGGTTTGCGCGGCGAGCCAAGACTTACGTCCTCTGCAATGACGAATTGTACAGGCGAAGTCCCTCCGGTGTCCTCCAACGATGCATCACCGCCGAGGCAGGCCGAGCCCTGCTTTGGGACTTGCACGCAAGGGCCTGCGGGCACCATGCGGCGCCTCGGACGCTCATAGGAAACACTTTCCACCAAGGGTTCTACTGGCCGACGACGGTTGCCGACGCCACCAAGCTAGTACGCTCCTGCGAAGGATGCCAGTACTATGCTCGGCAGACACATCTCCCGGCCCTGGCCCTCCAAACCATCCCCATCACGTGGCCGTTCGCCGTGTGGGGGCTCGACATGGTCGGGCCTCTGCAAAAGGCCCCCGAGGGCTACACCCATCTACTGGTAGCAATCGACAAGTTCTCCAAATGGATCGAGGCTCGTTCGATCAATCGAATCAAATCCGAGCAAGCAGTGCTGTTCTTCACTGACATTATCCACAGGTTTGGGGTCCCTAACACCATCATCACCGACAACGGGCACAGTTCACCGACAAAAAATTCTTGACGTTCTGCGACGACCACCACATCCGTGTGGCCTAGTCGGCCGTAGGACACCCAAGGACCAACGACCAAGTAGAGCGCGCCAACGGCATGATCCTACAAGGCCTCAAGCCAAGAATTTACAACCGGTTGAAGAAGTTTGGCAAGAAATAGCTCGCCGAACTCCCATCGGTCATCTGAGCCTGAGGAACACTTCAAGCCGAGCCACGGGGTTCACGCCTTTCTTCCTGGTCTATGGGGCCAAGGCCATCCTCCCCACTGACTTGGAATATGGTTCCCCCAAGGCTACGGGCCTATAACGAACACAACAACCGCACCACCCGAGAGGACGCCCTCGACCAACTGGAAGAAGCCCGAGACGTCGCGCTGCTGCACTCGGCTAAATACCAGCAAACCCTACGGCGCTATCAGGCCCGGCGCATCCGAAGACGAGACTTGAAGGTAGGCGACCTGGTGTTGAGGCTGGCGCAAAGCAACAAGGGTCGCCACAAGCTAACCCCGCCATGGGAAAGACCGTACATCATCGCCCAAGTGCTGAAGCCCGGAACCTACAAGCTAGCCAACGAGAAGGGCGAAATCTTCACCAACGCTTGGAATATAGAACAGCTACGTCGCTTTTACCCTTAAAATTCCAAGCATTGTATATATTGTTTTTTGGAATACAATTGAAAAGCGTTCTTTAGTTGTTCGAGAAACCCCCCCCCCCCGAGCCTATCGTTGGTCTCGGCAATACGATGACACTGTAAGGGAGACTCGGCTCTGCCTCCACAGAACCGAATCTCCCTCGGGGGCTAGATGGGGGATTCCCCCTAAGTCCCACGCACCATTTTTTAGTCGTTTTTTGAAAAAATTCCTACGCCAAACCCTCTAGCACGCTCTGACGAATCGGTTGCGGAAAACCCAAGGACCAAAAGCCCGTCTCAGGGCTAGAAGGCCGGTAGAGTCGCGAGACGGCCTAAGCCTCTAGGCTACGGCGCTCCCTCACCACCTTTTGCCCAGGGGACGGCTTAGGCTCCAAGGAGGTTTTTTGCAAAGAAATCAGATCAGAGACAACAAGAGGGCAGAGGCTCGGAAATACAAGACAAATGATTAAAGAAACACGAGTACTTTAAAAGAAAGGCCTCGACGGCCACAAGCGTTACGATACAAAGTTAATTCCTACTCTATTTACATGGCCGCTTGGGCCCAGGTCAGGGCTCAGGACCTCCGGCATCGGCAGACGGCGGGGGAGGGACCACCTCCTCTTCAAACAACGTTGCCAGCGCTGTGCCAGGGCCTTCCGCCGCCTCCAACAGCTTCGTCACCACCTCGTCGGCCTCATCGTCATCATCGGGCAAGACATAGCCATCGCTGATGGCTTGGAGGTCAACACCGACGTAGTGCGAGGCAATGACGGCTAGTGCGCGCTTGACGCCCGTATGCAGCGCTCCTCGGAGCCGCTCACGCACTTGACCGCTCAGCGCAATCAGATGGCTCCCAAGGGAGCTGCCTGACTGAACCCCCTCGACCACCAAGGCCTCACAGGCGGCACGGGCGGCACCCTTCAGCATGTTGTGCTCCCTGATCTCGGTCTCGATCACCGTCTACACCGCGACGGAAGCCTCGGCGGCCCGGGCGACCTCCGCCTCTGACTCTGCACCACAGGAAACAGAATGGGGATGAACGAGAGGAAAAACCAGCCAAATAAGGACGGAAGCCTATGGAACTCACCCTTGGCCTTCAGCTCCCAGCGTCGGGCCTCGACCCGAGAGGCCTCAGCCTTCTCCTTCAGGCGCTGGGCCTCGACCCGAGAAGCCTCGGCCGCCCTGGAAGCTTCACTCCCCAGCTCTGCGTCACACCACGAAGTTAGGGAGCGAACACAAGATAAAGCGAATAAAATGAGGGGACTAGGACTCACCCTCGGCCTTTCCCCTCCAAACCACAGCCTCGGTTCGCGAGGCCTCAGCCGCTGCAAGGGCCTCATCGAAAGCGCCTTTCGTCAGCTGGTGCGCACTCTGTTCCGCTCCTAGCTGCCTAGCAAGAGCCTTGCCCGAGGCCGTGGCTTCTTCGGCTCGAGACCTAAAGGCGTCCCGATCACTGGCCACGCGGGTGAGCTCCTCCTCCAACTCCTTAACCCGCGCCGCCAGAGGGGCGAGCTGCTCCTGAGCCGTGGCCGCCTCGACCTTCGTGTCGGCACAATGAAGGCGGAGGTCCTCCACCTCTGCGCTCCACGCCGACAGGAGCTCGTTGGCGCCGACAAGAAGGCCTTTCTGCCGCTGAAGCTGGTCCCAGACGTCCCTCTCCCGCCGGAGAAAGACCGACTTCCCAAGGGACCGGGTCTCGAGCTCCTAGGGGAAACAGAACAGGGGTCAATCCCTACAAAGAAAACTCAGAAAAAGACCACCGCATGAGAAAAGAAAGCATGAACCTGGGCGACTCTGGGCAAATCGTTGGCCACCACGGACAGCGCTGTCCGTAGTGACCGCTCCGCCAGCTGGCGGTACTGCTCGAACGTGTCCCAGCGACCGCCCTCGGCCGCGTCCTCGAGGGCAAATAGAGGCTCCGCCCCAGGGTCGTCCCGGCTCTGCCACAGGACACGCGGGTGATCCCACCCACGGGGCTCGGGTCGTACTTGCGTGAGGGCCGAGCTTCCCTCGCTCGGGGCTGGAACCGGCTGTTCCACGACACCGGCCACCTCGGCGCCGGCCATCTCCTGCGCCCGGGAAGTATCGTCGGAGGAGATCGGAAGAACTTCCACCTCCCGGGCGCTCTCCCGCAACGACGGCGGGCCTTGAACCAAGGGTGCCGCCGAGACCTCCGCGACCCTCGTTCCCACTTCCTGGGCCGACAGCCTCGCCGCAATCACGTCAGCCTCGGTGGTCCCGGGGGCTCCGGCCTCCGCCATCGTGGCCTCGGTGGTCCCGGGGGCTCCGGCCTCTGCCACCGTGGCCTCGGTGGTCCCAGGGCCTCCGGCCCCCACCACCGTGGCCTTGGCGGTCGCGAGGGCTCTGATGCTCGCCGCAGCGACCTCGATGGTCCTGGGCGCCGCGGCCTCCGTCGCCCCGACCTATGAAACCACGGGGACCTCGATCCCGGCGGCCTCCGCAGGCAAGGGAACCTCGGCCCCATCCGACCCACGAGCCTCGCCATCATGGGGCGGAGGCGCTCCCTCCCTCGCCTGTGTCAGGGCCGCCCCGGCAGCCCCTCCTTGGGTGGCCGGCTCCTTCGGGTCGGTCCTCGCCAACGCCGCGCCACGTTGCAGGGCGGCTTGCGCCTCCGCCACCCAGTGGGCGGTGGAGCCAGGGTTAACCTTGAGCGCTTTTAGGGGCGCCAAGGTAGGCAGCTCCGCAGGCCGCTTTCAGCTAAGGACAAAGTGTTTACAAGGTCAGCACAAGACAAAAGAACAGACGAAAAGCACTGCGACTCCACCAAAAATACACCTACCTTGAGCGGGGCGGCAACCGCTTCGCCACGGCGACCCTTGTCCATGCAGGCGGTGGCGGCGGCAGAGGCACGACCTCCGTGTCCATCGGGGCCGGATGGACCCCGACGCCCCCTCGGTCCTCTGCGGGGGCAGTTGCGTCGCCCCCGCCGCCACCTGCTCCACCGCTGCCGCCGAGCCCACCGGGCTGACGGCACGCTTGCCCAACGCCCGCTCCTCGGGCGTGTCGGCCTCGGCCCTGAGGTGGGCAACCGCCGACCCCGGGGCAGCTCCTCCTCCTCTTGGGAGTGCCGAGCTGCTTGCCAACGCCCCGGGCACCGCCTCCCCTACGTCAGGGAGATGGTCCAGGGGACCCCGCCCCGTCTCGCCCTCGTCATCCCCGTCCGAGGCATCCGTCGATATCGACGGCGACGGAGACTCCTCCAACGGGAGGCCATCCTTCCTTTGCTGGCGGCGGCGCTTGTCCAGTTCCTCGCGCACGAGGATCGTCTTCGTGCGCTTCGCCGCCTTGGTGTCCTTCCGCTTTTTCTGCGCCTCGGCGTGCGCCCGGTTGATCGCCCGCCGCCTCGCGTCCTCGGGGACGGGCGACGAAGAGGCGCGCACGTCCCTCATCCCCTGCAGGAACGGCGAACACGCATAAGGGAACGAGAAGTAAGGAGAAACGGAGAAGGCTCGGGGGCTGCAGCGGCGTGCGACTTACCAGCGAGAGGAACCCCCGCGACGGGCGCATCACGATGGGGGTCAGGTTGCCGCTCCTCAGCTTCGCCTCCACCGTCTCCCCCACCCGGCGAAGAATTTCCTCATCGGAAAGGGCAGAGGACTTCCGGATGCCCTCATTTGGCTCACCCGGCCTCATCTCGAACAGGCGCCGCCGCCGAGCCATCAGCGGCAGCACCCTTCGGTGGTGGAAGGCAGCCACGACCACGGCCGCAGTAAGGCCACGGCTTCGTAGCCTCTCCATCCCCTCCAGAAGCGGCTGCAGCTTGGGCTGATCCTCCCTCGGGACGCCGTACTTCCACCTCTCCGGGCAGCTCCCCACAATCCGCCCAGTGTAGGGCGGAAGTCCTCCGTCGTCGTTGCGAAGATAGAACCAGCTCGTGTACCATCGACAATTGGATGACGCGAGCTGGGCCGGGATGTAGAGGTGTTGGCGGTCCTGACGCACTTGGAGAGTGCAGCCGCCGACCCTCACCGCTTTCCTCGTGCCCGACGTGCCCGTCGGCTTAGTGGTGTGCCCCGCCCGGAAGAGATGGATCCACAACTCCCAATGGGGAGCAATCCCCAAGTACCCCTCGCAGACAGCGACGAAGATGGCCGCCTGCGCGATGGAGTTGGGGTTGAAGTTATGGAGCTCCACGCCATAGTAGTGTGGGAGCGCCCGCATGAACCGATCTGCCGGAACGCCGAGGCCGCGCTCATGAAAGGAGAAGAAGCTCACGACGTAGCCGTCGCGAGGCCTCGGCTCCGGCTCGCCCGACAGAGCGATCCACTCCGGCCTGTTGGGGTCCGTCACCGGACGAAGGAGTCCGCCATCGACGAGCGACTGGAGCATCTCCATGGTGACGTCAGACGGATCCCAAGGGTCCGCCTCGATGACAACGATGTCGCCAGCCATGAGTGCGGTGGAGGGTTCGGATGCGGTGGTGAGTCTCTCTCTCTCTCTCTCTCTGGCTCGCCCTTCTCCCTTCTTCTTCCCGACGCCCGCTGCTCTAGCGACGGCTCGATGGGGGCAGAACTAACGCAGCGAAGGTAAGGTGAGGAGGGGCGAGGCTCGTTGCGTATTTATACAGGGTAAAGGCGAAACGGACAGGCGATGAAATCGGGGAAGTTTCCCCCGGATCCGGCGCGGTTAACCCCGATCCGATTTTACCGCCCACGTGCCCACCTTTTTCTCATTAATTGCGGGAACAGTTACGTCCCATCCACCACGTCGCGCCCGACCGCTGCGACAGCAGGCGTCGTTCCGTCTCCCCAAAAAACCGCCTCAAAAGGCACGCCAGCCGTTGCCGAGCCAATGGGGAAGATATTCCCCCCCCCGCCCTATTCCTTTCAGACGAAGGAACCGGGCTCTGAGCCTATTACGGTCCAAGGGTTTGAAGGCTGGGCCCCTAGGGGTTTCAACAGCCGCCCCAGAACAACAGAGTCATGGACGACCGCGGGCGAGCCCACACGGGGCCGAGGCCCAAGCAAGCGAAACGCTTGGGACGCCCTAAGTCGTGTCCGAGACCGGCAGGGAGGTCTCCGAATGGGATCCCACCGTAGGGAGGCGCCGAGCCACCGAGGCCCAGCGAACGGCTTCGGCACCTACTAGAGAAACCCTCCGGTACTCTTGGAGTGCGTCTCTGGACCGCTAGCCGTCCCCTAGCGAACGGGGCACGGGCCTCCACTCGGACTTATCCGATAACAGCTCACCGGAACTGCCAACGCTCGTGCCCACCGAGGGTAGCCTGGCACATTCCACCCCTCCTTCCGAGCGAAAAGGAAGCGTGAGGGTCATACAAAAAGCCAGGGGAACCCCTGACGGACCTCTTGCTCCGTGCAGAGGCTAGGGGGCTCTTCCTGCAACCTTGCCGAGACCTAGCGACCCCGGCTCGCACTCGAGGGGGCTCGGCAAAACAACCCCTCCTTCCGAGCGAAAAGAAAGCACGAGGGTCATACAAAAAGCCAGGGGAGCTCCTGACGGCCCTCTCGCTCTGTGCAGAGGCTAAGGAGCCCTTCCTGCAAATATGCCGAGACCCTGCGACCTAGGCTCGCACCCAAAGGGGCCTCGGCAAACAAACCCTCACGCGCGAGGGGCGTACAAAAAGCCAGGGGAACTCCCGACGGCCCTCTCGCTCCGTGCAGAGGCTAGGGGGCTCTTCCTGCAACCTTGCCGAGACCCAGCGGCCCATGCTCGCACCCGAATGGGCTCGGCAAACAACCCCTCCGTCCGAACGAAAAGGATATGTGAGGGTCGAACAAAAAAGCCAGGGGGACCCCTGACCGCCCTCTCGCTCCGGGCGGAGGCTCGGGGGCTCCTCCTGCACCCAAGACAAAGACAAACGACCTAAGCCCGCGCTAGAAGTTTCGTTACAAACACAATAAAGGGCACCGAGCCCGTTACGGTCCAGGGGTTCGAAGGCTGGGCCCCCTGAGGTTTCGATAGCCGCCCCAGGGCAACAGAGTCAGGGACGACTATGGGCGAGCCCACGTATGGCCAAGGCCCGAGCAAACAATCGCTCGGGGCATCCTAAGTCGTGTTCGAGACTAGCAGGGAGGTCTCCGAATGGGATCCCACCGTAGGGAGGCACCGAGCCACCGGAGCCCAGCGAACGGCCTCGGCACCCACTAGAGAAACCCTCCGGTACCCTTGGAGTGCGTCTCTGGACCACTAGCCGTCCCCTAGCGAACGGGGCGCGGGCCTCCACTCGGACTTACCCGATAACAGCTCACCGGAAGTGCCAACGCTCGTGCCCACTGAGGGTAGCCTGGCACATTCCACCCCTCCTTCCGAGCGAAAAGAAAGCGTGAGGGTCGTACAAAAAGTCAGGGGCACCCCTAATCGCCCTCTTGCTTGGTGCAGAGGCTCGAGGGCTCTCCCTGCAACCTTGCCGAAACCCCGCGACCCGAACTCGCACTTGTGGGCTCGGCAAATACGATAAAAACTCCTCACTCAAGCACGAAAAAAGCCCCTGAAGGAGTAAAATCCACTCCTCCAGGGCCTCGGGGGCTACACCCAGCGAGTGCGCTCGCGCGCACCCACCGAAACCTCAAGAAGCGAGACACAATCCCTACAGGAGCGGCTGCAAGCCAAGTCTCGACAAACCCTTAGGGAGAGTGCACGCACTCCCCCTAAGGCTCGGGGGCTACTGTCGGGTACCATAAAACGGGGTACCCCGAGCGTCCACCAAAAGAGTCACTTAAATCCCGTCAACAACAAAGCCAGAAGGTAAGCCATGGGTTCATCACCAGCCCCGTCGTGACCCACCGGCTCTCCGCCTCGCCTGAGGCCTCTCGCACGGGAGGTCTCG
This sequence comes from Miscanthus floridulus, assembly GCF_019320115.1. Taxonomy (NCBI): domain Eukaryota; kingdom Viridiplantae; phylum Streptophyta; class Magnoliopsida; order Poales; family Poaceae; genus Miscanthus; species Miscanthus floridulus. Next base: position 31,181,715 of record NC_089597.1, on the reverse strand, counting down.
ACACCCTGACGAAATCTCCGCCTCGCGCGAGGCCTCTCGCGAGAGGCCTCGGCAAGGATCCCAATCTCCGTCTCGTCCGAGACCCCGTGCGTACAGCCTCGAACAAGACAGCTATTCTCCGTATCGCTCGAGGCTAGCTTGTCAATAACCCGTCGCTCCCGCCTCGACCAGTCTTCCCGACAGCATGTCACATCCCATTAATGCGTCAACCACTCCCGCAATCTCAGCCGGACGACGGCTCGACACCACGGAGTGGCCGACGGGACAAGAAGTCGCATCAACGCCATACCGGCTAAGACAAGGCGCGGCGGGGATTACCGGCCACTGTGTTCAGGCACTGTGCCCACAATCCGGGCCGGCGCTACGCTGTGCCCCGTAACACACGCCCCGAAGACAGCGCAGCATGGGAAGTCTGGCCCGGACCATCATTGCCTCCGAACCAGCGTACTAGATCGACCGCTCCCTCCGAGCCTCGGCACTCTACGTCAGGGCCTCGGCCATCTCGAGATTCACGTCTGCCGAGACCCCCACCATGGCTCGGCCTCGGCACCAACCGAGCCTCGGCCTCGCGCGCAGTCAATCCACGGCAACCCGCACGCTGACCGCCGCGCCCGCTTCGAGGCAGCCCTGGAGCTCCCATGACGCGCAGGATCGGATGTGACCAGCACGTCGCCCCAGCGCTTCAAGGACGGACCACTCCGACGACCAGTGACGAATCCAGAAAAAAATTTAGGAGGGGCTGAATAAAAGAATAAAGACTTTTTTATCTTCTCTTAATCTTAGCCCCTCCTACCTAATACATGTATGCATAAATTTTTAAGGGAAGACTTAGGGGAACTCCACGTGCTCAGAGTGGGTAGGGGGGGCTGAAGCCCCCCTAGCCCCACCGCTGGATCCGTCCATGCCGACGACCACGCCGCCACAGGAAAAGGCTACAGGGCTCGGACACGCCGCCTCCGTTCGCACGACGCCGTATAGTTAGCACACGTACTACCCTTGTCCTCCCTTCAACTATAAAAGGAAAGGACTTGGGCTATTTCTAGGGGGCACACACACCCCCACAAAGGCAACACTATGTAACACGCACACTTCCCAGCTGCCTGAGAGCAACGTCTCAAGCAGTCCGCATCACTCCACGCCGAGACCTGGGACTAGCTCCCTCTCTCACCCAGCTTGTAACCCCCTACTACAAGTACTTCGGTGCAAGAAATACAAGATCGATCTCTCAGACTAGATGTAGGACACCAATTGCCCGAACCAGTATAAACCTTGTGTCTCTTTGCATCACCATCCGGGATCGGGAACACGCAGTACAAATTTACTAGTTGGTTGAGGATCCCCTGGTCCAAAACACCGACAGATGTTCAAATCTGATTTTCATAGCTCAATCCCTCCAACCATAATAAAACCAAACTCGCCCTTCCCCTGTTTTGCAATACACTGTTTCATGTATGCAGCAGGTTCAGCTGGCTCCCCTACACATCTGAGAACTTTAAAAAAAGCTTTGTGCATTTCTTAAATTTATGGAAAGAAAATGCATACATGTAGACCATGTATAATTATATTGACACACAAAATTTCATGACAAAATTGACCACATGCCTTCTGTGCAAAAAGATAGGTATTTTGTCTTTTTGTGCAGCTCACATATGATCAAGTTTATCGTTTTTTATTGAGAAAAATGTAAGTGATTTGTCTTTTTTGTGTGTAGCTCACACATGGTCAAATTTTCCCACAAAACTTTGTGTGTCAGCAGTGTCCACGACCTAAAAGAACATATTTTTCACTAGTTTGAAAATGTACAAATGTGTTTTGAAAATGGGGTGTAGGTACACACACACAAAAAAAAAAAGACAATACTTATCTTTACCACTCTTTCACAGTGCTTTCCCTACTTCATTAAGACATCAGCGGGTGTGCTAAACTACTTATTACATTCTAACTCCCTACACCTACAATAGTGCTTCTGTACAAGTACTTTGAAACAGACAGCAGAAACTAGAACTAACCTGTGAACATCTCGAGCATGTCTTAGAGAGCGGTGGTTGATAAAGTTTTCCCTGCACCACCTGTTCAAAGCCTTTTCCATTGTTTTTTCTTTGGCATTTGCATTTTTGCTCTTCTCCAAGCATTCTGCAGCTGCTCGATAGACATTCACTAATGTGATATGGTCTCCTTCAGAGCTTTCGAAACCCTTCCTGGCAGCTCTTGCCTATAGAAAATAAATTAAATGGGTCAATTATTGCACTATTAGCAGCGAGTAACACACTGATTTCTTTCTCATCACAAAACAAATCGAGTTTCATTATCTTGTGGCCAATAGGGAAAGAGTGGCACAAAGGAAATGTGAGCAAAAAATAGATCGAAGCATATGCTTATTTATGATTAAGCAAAAAATTAATCATGATTTATGTATAAAGGTACCTTTTTAAGGTAGCCTAACAACAAAGACCATCAATTTTCTATACAGCTTGTAACAAATTTGATGGTACTAATTTTTGCACATGAACAATCTAAATGGCTGTTCACAGATAGCAGTCAAAGTTAAGTTTAACCACTCAAATTCTAGAATGCCATATATGATACATTTCTGAATGGAGTGCATGCATTTTTCTTTATACAGTTTTCCTTACTGGAACTTATCTCCCAGTTCCCACTACCAACAAGCTACTAACAGGAGCATTTGATGAAAAGTGTGCCCCAAAGCTACAAAATGACACCTGTTTGCAAATCAAACACAACCCCCTAAAATAAGTGAACCGAGCGAATAACTCCACAATATCAGATAAGAACCAAATTGTGACATACATTTTACAAAAAGCCAGTAATTCAAATGGATACCTCTTCTAACTTCTCACGCACGGAGAAGAAAATCGATTCCACTGAAAGCATAGATACAACAATGAGCATTTCTTCCAAGCACTTGAATTTGCTTGATACAATTAATGCCTTGGAGTACATTGGATCCAAAGGCAACCTAGCCATCTGATGACCAACTGGATCTGAGAGCTTATAATCATCAGTCAGAGCCCCTAGTAAGATTAACTGCTCCAGTGATTTCAGAATAGCAGTCCTGTAGTAGGTTGGAGTTTGGACGCCAACAAGCAAAAACTCAGCACTGATATAAAGCAGCAAGCTATTTAACTTATAATTACTGAGAAGCCTAGGTAAAAAACTTCAGTTTGTTTGTTTCTATTAGGTGTTACCAGGACGAGTGCAGATCATAAGGTTCATAAAGAAGTCTAGGTCATGGGTTTTCTTTACCTATAAATTTAAAGCTGGGTACATGTGTCGAGCAATAAAATACATTAAACACAATAACATAAATTGCATCCTCTCATCACTGATATTTAATTCCCCTCGAGACAGTAATAGTCCAGTATAAAATTCAAGCACAAAAGCACACACCAAATAAAAATGATTCCGCGCATTTTTCTTTTATGTAGAAGCAGTCTTAAAAAATTACCTTGATGGTTTCTCCATAAAATTGAAACCTATGATGTCATCAATTCCAAGAGCCTTGAGTTGCAGAACAACATTTGAGAGGTTACACCGCTTGATCTCAGGCACAGTAGAATCCACCAGTTTATCAAACTCACTTTCTTGGAACAATCGGAAGCACTTCCCTGGTCCCTCGCGTCCAGCACGACCACTGAGGATAGATTTAGGATGTTAGAAAAGGCATGCAAATAAAAAGGGACAAGTATTCATTTATTTGGTTGAATATCTGCAAAGTGACCATATGCCTTATTAGCAGAACCATGTGCAGGTGCAACAGATATAAGCAATAAGAAAAACACTTAGCATCCAAACTAGCATACATAATTATCAGCTTTAGAGGAGCACATCTTGTTCCCTGGCATGCCTTAAGAGTTAAATTTTGAGAATGGCCCTGTACATCAGGCAAAATCTTCCCATTTTTATTGGCATTAGCTCGTGAATGCTGCACTTTTTTCAACAAACCCAACACGACATCAGTATGAACAGTTCTTTCATGAGCCTCATCAACAACTATAACACTATACTTAGACAAGAATGGATCCAAAAGTGCTTCCCTGAAAATCCGAAGTAACCTTTTGATTAGAAAAAGAAACTTCACGCATCAAACAAAAGAAATGTAGACCTATTTTTTTTCCAAAAAGAAAAGAAAAGAAATGTAGACCTATGCCAAGACTATTGCCACACATATATCAGTATGTAAAATGATAAGGTATAATTGAATGGAAAATTCACTCTAGAAGGTTTAAACATCACTGGAAAAAAATCCACATTCTGCTAAACAAGTTTCAATGCAGGTGTATGGACAGTTACCATGGCAAAACGCTAAAATATAAGAGATGCTTGAAAGTACAAAATAAAAGGAACATTATGAGACAGAAAAAGGGAATTGTGTATCAATGCCTTCTGTTCTTCAGTTCCTACTTCATAAATGATAAAACAACTATATATGGGATTGTAACTATAAGCATATTAAAAAGGAGACCTGCAGGCTGCAGTGCATATCATCTGTACACCTACCAAAAACATACACATCATTCGTGGAACTTAAATTATTGGGGTGGGGTGGGTTAACAATTGAGACAAGAAACCTAAACCTTTTGGCTCTCAAACTGCTCACAAAAAAGGCAACTACCACATCAAAGAGGATCAAAGACTAACTTACATGCCAATAACAAAAAAACTAACTGGTTATCAAACAAGCAACAAAGCAGTAACACATCATTACCTCAGAAGCAAACCATCAGTCATGTACTTAATCCTTGTTGCATTGGATGTGGAATCATCAAATCTGATGGAGTATCCAACCTTTTTGCCCAGCTGGTCGTTGCATTCCTCGGCTACACGCTTTGCTACTGTAATAGCTGCAACTCTTCGAGACTGAGTGATGCTAATGACTTTACCATCCTAACAAAAACCGCCATCGTACAAAAATTGTGGAAGCTCTGAATGACCAAATTAAAGAAAATATTGCTTCTTCAAAGAATCAAAGTAGAACGAAAGGTAGGAGACAGAACACAAATACTAGTACAGATGAATATGCAAACAAACACATTTTGTAACATGCTGTTTCTGTCAAACAATCTGTACAAAACCTAAAAATAACTTTCCTAAGTAAGCAATCCCACTTGGAACGACATTAATATGAGATTACAGTGGGAAGATTCCATTTCACTTCTACAATAATAGTCCTTTTGTTAATTAATACTGTAATGTTATTGAATACAGATGTTTACAAACCCACAAACAAAAGCAATCCACAGCACCACTTTCACTAATTTATGCCCAAAACAGTTACATCTGAATCAGAGCCTATTCACACTAACAACCAAAAGTTTTGGAAAGCAACGTGTTTCTATCAATTACTTCATCCAAGCAACAATTGTGAAAAGGGGAACACAGAAACATACTTACGAGTAGTTTTGCCACTCCCAGTCTCGCCAACAATGATCAGTGTGTCGTTCTTCCTCACCTCCTCAACTAGCCTCTTCTCCACTGAAGCAACAACAGACAACAAAATTCAACTCCCTGAGCTAACACCCCCCAAAAATATCATAGTGAACAGACATCTAAAAGCTTTGCAGGAGAACCTGACGCAATGGGGAGCGACTTTCGCTGTTGCCGAATCAGCTGCCTCCATCTGCGCAAGCCAACCAACCAACGCAATTACGCGAAGGTCTCAATCCCCAGGTCAACGAATGAAACAAAACAATCGGAAGGAAACAACGTCAACGAGATAAGAGTTGGCACCTCGCGAAGTGCTGCTGCTTCGGTGAGGCGCCGGCAGAGAAGGACGGCATCTCGGATGCCGCCGCCGACTCCCGCTCCCTGAATCTTGCCACGGTGGCAGGCCGGGGGAGCCACGAAACCAATGGGAAAGCAGTGAACTCACTCATCCGAAAGCCAATCCGGTCGCTCACCCACGCCTTTGTTCCCTGCCATGCCACGCATATCCTATGGATCCATAGTCGAATCCACGCTCCACTACCCCCATGCGCTGCCAAAGCACGAGTGATTCGTCGTCTTCTCTCCTAGCCACGGCTACAGCTTCCGCCGTCGGATCTGCCGCCGCTAGGGTTTCTCTACCGCTAGGGTTAGGGAACTGATGGAGTTGAGTGAGAAGAGAGAGTGAGAGACTGAGGGATATGCCGGTCAATATCGGTCAACACAGCCTCCACATATGCCCGTGACTGAAAGGGTAACATTGACATTTTTCCTGCCAGGTCCTATATGTAAGAGCTGTCAAATGGTCAAAACCAAACAGAATGGTGACGGAATGGTGTGTTGGAAAAAAAGTTTAGCATCATGGCACCAGGATCCGTATAAACTTTTTTTAGTGGCACGTAGAAATAGAACATCTTTCGTAATAGCACACACGGAAAAGGCTCGAGGTCTTTGGCGCTGCGTGGCTACGGGAGAAGGGGAGGCGGTGCCTCGTTGCCGTTGGTCACTGTCGCAGCAAGCCAGCAAAGATGCTGGCCCTGGCTGCCAGTGCCAGGCAAAATATTGGCCTTGCTATGTAATTCACCTGAATTTGGTTCAAGGCAAAATTTTGGCACTGCCCAAGCAAGTTTAATGGATTTGCTAGCGTCTGGACCTTCGATCCGAGGCGCTAACGTCGAGCGGAGCTCCCGTGTCCACGCTTGATGCACCCAGCTCCCTCACCCTGCACCCATCTCGCGCTAGAGGCCGCGCGGGACCACGCATGCGTGGGGGCCACTCGAGCCTACTCTGTTTCACGTGCCCGCATGCACGCAACAGCAACAGCACCACCACCAGTAGCAGACGCGTGCGATGACCCACGGCGACACGTTGACCCATGTTGGCGCACTAGCAGCAACATGTGCTTTCCAAAGATCTACTTTTGAAACATCTAAATAAAACACTTGCAACATACGTCTAGAAATAGATGAAACACTTAAACATATGTTTGAAACATGCGTATATAGCCATAGCAACATTTGCAACACCGGATCTACTTTTGAAACATCCAGATGCAACGCTTGCAACATACAAAACAAGACATATGAAACACGTGAAACATGCGCCTAAAACACTTAAAAAACACGTGAAAATAGTTAAAAACCATTGCAAAACATTTTTTGAGACGAGAGAAGAAATATATTAAATAATAACTGGGTACATCCTCACGTTACAGACACTCTGGAATACACTACATATATAAAAAAATGAACTATATTGTACCCATGCTGTAAATAGCTCCAAATCTTAAATCTAAACCTGTATGACGCTTCGTATGGATGACCGTATAGGTAAACACTCGGTAAAATGCCTGAGAACATATGCCCAACGAACGATGGCCAACATTCCTGCAGACAGAATTGAGAAACCTTTTCTTTCTTGTGTCTTCCTTCTTCTTCAACATCCAGGCAAAACGTTTGCAACATATATGTGAAACATATGCAATATCCAGATAAACACACTTGCAACATACATCTAAAAAACAGATGAAACATTGAAAAATAGACGCTTGCAACATACGTGTACAAACCAATGGTGAGACGGCTAGTCCGACTTGTATTGTACTCCCTCTGTCCCTAAATAATTGCCATTTTTTTCGTGCTGTAAGTTTGATTAGTTTTATAGAAAATACGTGCAATATTTGTATCTCCAAATAAATTTGTTAAGAAAATAGATTCAATGGTCTACTATAAATATTAATATTTTTTATATAAAATTAGTCAAAGTTATTTCTCGAAAAGCGAGAACGACAGTGATTTAGGGACGAAGGGAGTATGCAACATCTTAATCTACTTTTTTAACATCCGTACGAAACACTTGCAACATACCTATGAAACATCTAAAATATTTGAAATGTATGCTTGCAACATGCGTTTTCAGTGGAACGCTGCTTGGGAGAATTGGAGGCTCGTCGGCATGTGAAGTTCACCGGTGTAGAGCTCACCGGTGGTGTGGAGCAACCGTCCAGGGGGCGACAGCCGGAGCGGAGCCACCCTCCGCTTCTTCGAGCCTGGTGATGGAGCTTCGCATCTTCGACGGACTGGCCAAGGGACACCTCGGCCTTAGAGTGGACTGGGCAGGGGTAGCTGCGGACTGGCCAGGGGTTGCGATGGGGCGGCGGCCGGAGCGAAGCCGCCCTCTGTTTCTTGGAGCTCGATAATGGAGCTTCACGTTGTCGGCAAACCAGCCAGGGGACACTGTAGCCTTGGAGCAAACCGGGCAGGGGCAGCTGCGGACCGGCCAGAGGGGCGCGATGGGGCGGCAAGTGGCCTCGGGGCACCACCAACAGGCGGAATACAGACTCTGAGAGGCGCTGACGAGGCCGGCGGAGAAACCCATGGTTGCATCGCTACGGTGAAGAGCCTTTTGGAGAATGGAGACAACAGGATAATGTTAGAGACGAGTGGACAAGAGGATACGACTGCTGGGCCATTGAGCTGGTGCTACGTCCCGCGAACGTGATCGTCCGAACGATCGGACGCCCTGGCCAGAGCATTATCGTTCATGTAAAATCTGTGTCAAACTTGGGCCAATATATATGTTGTGCATGTACCGCCATATCTGTATATATGTATCTAAAGCTCCTCAAATCAGTTTGAAACGGTTCAATTAGTTGTGTTTTTTTTCATCCACCCACAAATTTCTATGTAACTAGCGTGGGTGCCCACGCTTCGCGTGGGAAGGAGGTGGGAAAAAAAATGGAATTTTTTTTTATCGGCACAGTACTGTTACTTGTTCTGGAAAAAAACTTCTTATCGGGTCAGATGAACAGTAGCATGTTCCGGGAAAAAACTTCTTATCGGGTGGGGTCTGGTGGAGATGCGGATGAACAGTACGCGAGATGTGACACCCCTCAAATTTAAAGTTCTTATATAGATATAGATATGAACTGAATTCAAAACAAAGTTCTGCGAGTGTACCAGCATGTTAAGGTGCATTGTAAATTCATTTGAGCATATGCTATGATCAATGTTCAATTGAGCATATGCTATGATCAATGTTCAATTCCTCAAGCACGCATCAAGATTACATTTTCATATGCTTCTATAGCTCCATAATAAAACATTTTTTTCTAGACACCTTCCTACCTTTTTCATAGATGGGTTAAATTATGGGCATATGTGTTAGTTGGCGAGAGTATCAACTTTGAACAACATGAGCGAGGAAAGACATTCACAAGCATTCCTCGTGTGAACCGTTTGTGCAAATAACCAATTTTAACGGAAGGTTCCTTGTGTGAATCGATTACGAAAATAACTGAGAAAAGCTATTTTTTATGATTTTAATCAAGTTTTTTTCGACAAAAGATCGTAATCAACACTACACCACAACACCAAGATTAGCGATGGACGGTCTGACGCTAAAAGCGGCTACAGCGACAGACAATTTGACGCTAAAAAGTTATAGCGACAAACTTCTGCAGATGCTGTAAGTCCTGTCGCTAAAAATCTTTAACGTCAAACAGTACTTTTAGCGACAGACAGTTTGCTGCCCTGAATATTTACAGCGACAAATAGCCTGTTGCCACTCTTTAGCGAAAGATAATCGGTTACCACACATTCGCCGTCAGATCATTAACACTCCATACATTTACAACGACAGACTGTTCAATAGAACAATTTAATATAGAAAAAAATACAATTTTTAGCACATATCAAAACGATATTCAATGCTCATATAGTTTCCACATGTCACATGAAGATACTCAAAACACATATCACATGCAGCTCAATACATATAACATCCAATTTGTCTTGTACATCACATCCATCAAAGTCAAGCACCAAATGAATTTGTCTTGTACACCATATGTTTGTGTACATCACATCCAACAAAGTCAACCACCAAAAGAATTACATGAATGTACTCCTCAGGAAACAATACTAGTAAATGCTCTAATTGATTTAACTTACTAATCTGCCAGCTAATAAATGCTCTAATCTGCCAGAAGATCATCTTGTTCTCAATCAATGTCTCAGTTTTATCTGTCAAAATATATTCAACCTGCCCCAAGTCTTCACTAATTGCTGTGCTGAAAATTATTGCGTTAAGGTAGATTTAGCAGAGGAGAAGAAAGAACAACTGTATGGTTGCTTACTTTGCTGCATGGGCAGGTATGTCGTTTTCCAGGTCATACATATGCTCATCCCAATCTATGAACTTCGCATACAGACTTTTAACAAAGTCCAAAGAAACCTACAAGACACATAAATCCTCTTTAGAGCATCACTAACAAGTATCAAATAGAAGCAACTTTTCATTTGGTATGACCGTCAGAGAAAGTATATCTACTGTGCACTGTTTCCCTCTAGCATTATGGCATTGCTTACTTTAGAAAATACAATAACGCAGCTACATACAGAAGGAAACAATAAAATGGAAAACATGCACTGCATACAGAAAGTGCAGTTCACAGAACTATGCTAAAACAAATAGAGAATTCAATAGTTTTCAAGTGAAAATGAGTTTAAATAGTACTAAGATGTCTATGCAGACCACTGCCCATAGACCAGAGTAACTGAACATCCAGAATATCGATGAGCTGTAAGTGTATAAGTAGTCATGCAAATGCAACTATGCAATTGCAAGAAGATTTTTGCACCAATTAAATGGTAAACACAGCATGGCTGCAATAGCATATTTTAAAAAGGGTGGACTGGTGGTTGAAATATATGCCAACAAGATATCAGACAAATAGTTCCATAACATGAGAAATGGAATTATATAAAAATCTGAAGACCGTGTGAATTGAAAAACTCATGGGCATACCTTTATTGAAATGGGAATCATAATAGAACACAATAGTTCAAACCGCAGAGGTATAACCAGAATCTGATACCATGGTTCATTGTCATCATACTTAACATACCATTGCTACACGAAGACAGGCAAAATATTAGGTGAATTAGCACAATGAGTAATAAAGAGGTCGCATGTCAAATTCTTGAGATACTTTGTAATCACATGCCCAACCTTACGGTCAAGTTACAGAACTTAATCTTGGCAACACACAGAGCACATTGGGAATATTACTTCAACTGAAGGCCACAAGGAAATAGGAGTAAACCATAGAGGGGGGGAAGGCCAATCCTAGATGAACACACCCACCACCAAATACTCTTCAGCTCTAATTGGGTGCTTAATTTTCTTAAAACTACTTTGTAACTACAAGGTGATCCCATCTTTTATTACCTACGAATCTCAAAATGGCAAAATTTGAAACCTCTGAAAAGAGATGCACAATAAACTCTATCATTTCAGTAGTAGTTTGTGACAAGAATTTACATCTTGCAAATATTTTTGCAGGTCCCCAATACACTAGTAACAATGGAGCTAATATGTAGGACACAATGAGAAAATTTACAAGCAAAACTACCTTGCGAGCTTCCATATCCTTCCAAACATTGCCAGCAGCCCCAAGAACGACAACGACTGTAAGTTGAAATAAGAATATGGCACCAGTAAGCTTATCAATCATTGCATCCATAGCAGTTAGCTTGGGTTCTGGGACACCCCTACTCATCCCCAACTTAGTTTCATTGCCTGGAAGCGGAGATTATCAATAATCAGTCTCCTGGTAAAGTTGAAGTTTAAAATAAATCCATGTCACAAAATCTAATTCATACGTAAAAATGGTAAGACTGAAAACACATTTTGCCAGTTATGTAAAACGGAAGTACAGTATGAGTTATCATCTAAAGCACTAGGCCTCATTTGCGCCTAAGTGCGACAAATGCGTCTAACCAATTTAACTTTCAGTAAATTTAAATTTCAGCAGTAAATTATCCCATCAACTAAGAGAAACATGCCTCTGGTTTGTGCCTAACAGTAATCAAAACTCTAGTCCATTGCTGGTTCTTAGCTGTCCTATGTTCTGAAATCATCACTTCAAAATATCCTAGTTAAGCAGCAAACAGAACAAAATATCCCAAGTACCAGCTCATAAGGTGCTAAAGTGCAGAAGTTCTCTAATGAAAACTTGATTCATCACCGAATAGCCTGTAATTGCACAAATTAAACTAGTAAGCTTTCATCATCAGATTTATTTGTCATAGATATATCATGCTTAAATCCCTGCAGAAAGTGTAGATGGAAAAGTAGATGGCTAAAAGCAGGAACTAGAGTACATTTGCCATCAATTTACTAGAAGTACAAGCCATCCATCACAGCTATCAGTTGGAGCTAATTATCTGGACACAAAATCAAGGCTGAATTTTTGCTACAAATTCATACAACAAATACATATACTACTTATCTGCCAATCGATATGCAATCCCAACTCTTGCTTATCCCCAAGCTTAGGTTTACATATTTAGTGTAGTCTTGTCAGTTCCATTTAGTTTCTGCAATTTTTATTGTGTTTTTAGTAACTTATTATATATCTAGTGCACTCTTGATGGCTTAATGTAATCGATATGCAATCCCAACTCTTGCTTATCCCCAAGCTAGTCAGTTAACCTTCAAACGCATCACTGGATTCACCAAAAATAACTGCAAACTGACATGCATAGGTATAATAAAAACAAAAAGAACTATAATTTGACAAGGAAATTATACAGTGAAGTGCAATCAGAGCCAGATACAGATGACTTAATATACTGATGTTTGACAAGGAAAAACTGTAATAGCAAACACAAGCAGCAACTGTCCCACAAATGTTTGAGTGCAGTTCACCTGTGTTCTTCTGCGTACCTGGCAGCAGGTGGGGATCGTTGGTGATAAAAGCAATGCTTCCATCCCTCTTCATAGTTCACAGAACCTACAACCAAATCGCAATATCGAATAATGCATAATAAGTATAATAAGTATATTAATTACGGTGATTTTTAGAAGATATATTGCACATTTGCAGCTAGTCAAATAATAGATTAACTATTATTATTAGCATCTACATGTGCACACGGCCACACCTGAGCTGATCCAGCACTAAAATAAAAAGAATCCACGCTGCTCTATACTAGTGCTAGTACTAGTGCCTCAATACTTGAAACGCCGGTACGCCACCAACACTAGCAGGTCAAAGGCTAAGTACAAGCACTCTGTACACGCACTCCCCTTCCCTCTCCAACAGCAAACGCACTCGCACATCTCCCACCTCTGCTTCTTTTCCCCTTCCTGCAACCATGGCGTCCAAGGTAGCTGCGCCAAATCCACATCCATAGCTGATCCCCTCAGCGATGAATACCCCAAATCAAACCATCAGCAGCTCTACTTGCTATCTATCAAATTTTCCCCTTCGATTTAGCCCCCTGGTGTCCCCTATTTTGGGACTCAGCTTCCGTAGCCACCAGGATGTATCGCTGGTCGTGCTCTACAGCTCGGGCTGGGTGCCGCAACGGGGCTGGGGCTCCCGCGTCGCGAAGGCACACACAGTGGTGCTGCTGGGTGTCGGCAGCGCCTAGGTCGGCAGGCATGGCCGTGTGGTGGGCTGGTGCCTCTGCCGCTCCGTACCGGGGTTGACTCTGCTCAGTGTCCAAGGTGTGCTCCTAGGCTCCTAGCTTGCTGGTGTGCCTCTCCCCTTCGTAAAGCTCCTAGCCTTCTATTTCCCTGGCGGAGCAGCGGTTGGTTGCAGAGAACGACGTCGAACCGGCGGCGAAGCTCCTTGTTGCGGCAGGAGGCAGATCTGGGGGCGGCGGATGGTGACGGACCTAGGGCGGCGGGCGGCGGCCATGGAGCTGGGGTGGCTGGCGGTGGCTTGCGGGCGCCGGATGTGGAGATGGGGCGGCGGGCCTGGAGCTGCGAGACTAGGAGCGACGGGTGGGATGAGAAAATAGAATTTAGGGTTCGGAGGACACCGGCTGTACTGTTTTTTAGGTATGGCGTGGATCGTCCGATCCGATCCGATGGCCAGGGGATGTCCAGTGGCCCAGGCCAACGGGAGATTGGGGATGTCCAGTGGCCCACTTATTTTTTAGCGACAGACAGAGAGACGATATACATATGTTTAGCGACAGACGGTTCAACGCTAAATATGAATACTTATAGCGACATACACTAAATCGCTAAATGAGGATTTAGCGTCAGATGGTCTCTGAGTTATCTTTAGCGTCAGATCATCAATTGCCTAATATAATTTTTAGCGTCAGATGTCTGACGGCGAAACGGTGTTGTGGTGTAGTGCAATCAAGTTGAGCTTTGTAAGAAATTTTGTGGTGCGATATATCATGTCTATCTCTAGTAAAATTTTATAAAACATTTATATATTTTTTAGTATACAAGTTTAGAATGCACACTATTAGTTGGGTTAAACGCTTGTATAAAAGAGGTCACCAAACGTTAATAGTAGTAGTGTACTTGAATACAATCTTATCAGCTAAGAATGTTAATCTATTTGATTTTCTCAGGCTGTCCAAGTTTATTGTTGTGTCTCAAGAACTATGAGTGACGTCCCAACTACCTAGATCAAGTTAAGGTTTGAGAAGAGGCAATTCGTCCATCAATTCTATCATAACCGTGCAGTTAATGGGTTTGTGGCGTCCTCTAGCTCTAGTACTCCGTTTTGTTTATTTGAGCTCCCCCTTAAATGGCCTACTATTTCTGTAATCTCTCGCTACGTAAAAAATGATTTTTTAGTAACATGTCAATTTTTTTTTTGTAGGGGCGGCTGGTGATGGAGCCGCCCCTACAGTGACGTGTTCGGGTGTCCAGATACCAGTCGCCCCTATAAATGAAACAACAGGGGCGACTGGTGATACGAGCTGCCCCTACAAATGGGGTCTGATTTGTAGGGACGGCCCAATCACCAGCCGTCCCTGAAATTTCTATTTGTAAGGGCGGCTGGTGATTGAGCCACCCCTACAAATGCCCACGTATATATAGCTTGGATTTGTAAGGGCGGCTCAATCACCAGCCGCCCCTACAAATGACCCACATATAAAACAGCTGCAGGACTTCTTTCTCCTCGGGTCACTCACTCCAACCCATGAAAGAAAGGTGAAGAGGCATTGGGCACCTCCCAAAAATTACTCTACTAAGGGGGAAAGGTTTTGGTTTCAAATCCTTTGGTGAAGAGATCGTAGAAGGTAAGAAAATATTATTCCACACTTTTTTAAAAGTTTTAATGGTTGGTTAGTGAGTAATTAGAGTTTTGTTTTTCTCTCTCTTCTATGGTGCTTGAGCTACTTATGAAGCAAATTAGAGCCAATTTTTAAATGCACTAGGGTAAATTAGGGAGGAGAACAAGATCAGTACCTTATTTGGTCCATATTTTTTTTTATTTTAGTGAACAATTAGGTAGTTTTATGGATGTTTGATGTGCATGTGGATCTAGATCTAGGGTTTGGTTTTTTTATTAATTTCGTTTTTATAAATTTATGTTTGATGAAATTGGACTAGGGTTTGTATGAAAGATATTGGGTAAAGTATAATTGCTGCTAATTGTTGTTTTTGAAATTGTTTATTATAATCAATAAATATGTATTTTAATTATTTATGGATAAATGGACCATTAATTAATTTTCCTCTACTATGGTGTGTTTGTATGCTTCATGTAATTATATTAGATTTATATTCATATATATATGAAGTATATACAATTATTCTCAAATAATTATTAATTTGATTCATTTTTATATATATCTGAATAAGTAGTCCTTTAATGTTTGTTTTATTGTTGTTGTAAAAGATGGAGTACAGGAACTCTTGAATGTATGGTTCATTAAGGTTCAAGGCAGGTTTCCATGAAGAGGTGGATAAATTTATTGAAGCCGCAAAGAAGCATGCAACGATATTGAAAGAGAATAAGGATACAATTATTTGCCCCTGTAAAGATTACAAGAACTGTATGGCATGGACATATGTGACTATCATCAGATCACATTTGATTATGCGAGGATTTGTTGAGGACTACACAGTGTGGATTCATCATGGTAAAACAGTTATTGTTAACGACGAGGATGAGGAGGAATACGATGATGAAACTATAGAATCCTTATCCCAATATTTAGCAGAGCTTGATGCACGAATGGATTTCGAGTTTGGCAATGAACAAGGTGGTGATACTGGTGGTTGGGATGGTAACGACGAAGGTGGTGCCAATAATGATGGTGGAGCATGTGTCGGGGATGAAGATGATTTGGAGGACATGATTCGAGCCCTTGGACTAGAGATTTTACTAAATAGCCTGAAAGGTCTAAAAAATTTAGAAAGGATGACAAAAGCATCGAAGGAGACTGTGTATGGTGTTGAAAAGGGTTGTCCGACACATTGGGCATTGCTACGTTTTGTGCTTGAGCTGCTCATCATGAAGGCTAAGTACGGCTGGTCAGACTGTAGTTTCAATGATCTATTGCATCTCCTGTCATGGGTGCTGCCACAACCAAACTCAGTTCCTGCCAACACATACCAAGCGAAGGTCATAAGTCCATTGATAATGGGGGTTGAAAAATCCATGCATGCCACAACCACTGTATACTTTTTCATGGTGAAACGTTTAAGTCACTGGATAAATATCCCCGGTGTGGGGCCAGCCGGTACAAGAACAATAGCCTTTACGATGGGGACAAACCCTCCACGGGGAAAAAGAGAAATAAGAAGGGTACAAAAAAGGTGGTACAAGAATCTCAGCCCCCAGAGGACACTCCATTAGGCAACGATGCAAAGCAGAGAAGAATTCATGCCTTGGTAATATAGTACCTGCCAGTGACCGACCGCTTGAGACGTATCTTCCTAAACCCTAAAGAAGCCGCACTCATGACATGGTGGGATGATGAGCACAAGGTGGATGATGATAAGATTGCACACCCGGCTGTGTAGTCAGTGGCAAAGGTTTGATGAGAAGCACAAAGAATTCAGCGATGACCTAAGGAATGTACGGTTTGGCTTGAGCACCGATGGAATAAATCCCTTCAATGAGAGGATGAGTGATACGATGCGAGGTCCTGATCTTCACGACGTAGGATCAATCACCAGATAACTAGCTGAAGAACAGCCGGATAACTTGCTGCAGGCAGCGATAACTAGTGCAACCTGGCAAATAAAACTTGAAGCCAACCACTGTCTTTAACCGGCAACCTGAATCGAGGATTCGCCCAACCACACTATCAAGAAACCAACCAACACAACCTACAATCAATCATGGTAAACCTCGAAGGGAGTAGGAGCACCAATTGAGAGCGGATGAAGCCGCCGCTTCTGTAAATCCCACGAAGGAAAATCACAAGAGCAAAGGGGTAGAGATCACTCTCAATATTTGTTAGCACACAGCTGAACAAAAGGGGGTTCTGTATTTCAATTATCAAAAGTCTTCTTTTGCTTAGGAGTACATGGATATTTATACTAGGAATAGCCCTCCTAGATAGGTATAAACATGAAAAGAAAACGAAAGGGTAGGCTATGTGAACAGACTTCCACGAAATGGGTTTCTGAGCAGTTTCCGCATGGCTGTTGGTCTTCTGCGCAGTCTTTAATGTTTTAGTAATAACTCCATCTTGGAAAATCCAAAAGACATGTGGTTGGTTGCGTTGGAAAGCTAACTTGATAAGGTTCACACCATGTATAGCATGCACCATGAAACATTGTAGAATGGTACAATTTAATATGAGAAGTTGTACCAATATCATGTCCTGAGAAGACTATTAACCCTCTGAGCAGTCTTCACTAAAGCTAGTCGGATCTACACTAAAACTGGTCAGCATTGAAGCATTAGAAACTAGATTTCACAAGCTTTCCAAAAAGTCCTCATGGACCTCCATAGCCTTCAGGAATAAAAAGTTATGATATTTTCTTCTTGATAGTTCTATCAGTTTTAAGAGGTCTGACCAGTATGTACTAAGCTGGTTGGATTTCATTAGTTAGAAGTCCAAGCTGGTCGGCATTAGCATCATTGGAAAGTAGACTCGACAAGCTTTCCAAAATGTGCTCATTCACCTTCATGGCTTCTGGAAATCAAAAGTTATGAATATTTCTTTTCGACTGTTCTACAGGACTGGTCTGGTTCGAGTGTGGTTCTTCTCTGTGGTCATCACCTTGTGTGTTCTTGCCATACTCTTTAGTGAACCTGAGCAACAAAAACATGCACGACTTAGGCAGTATATAATTCTCATTAATATTAAATTGAACTTCATAAAGTAGCGCGTTCACCTCTTATTGTAGCTTCTTTGCTCGACTACGTGTAGTTGGACCACCAAAGGCTTGGGCTGGTGTCGATGTAGGTGATACTTGAGTTGGTGTTACTTGAATTGAAGGTTGTAACATGTTAGTTGATGACGTGGTCATATCATCCTCCTCCCCTTGAAAAGGAGTCATCATCGACTCTAATCCGTCTAAGCCCAATAACTGTGCTAGGCCAACAGGGCTAAATGCTTTGTCTCTGTTACCATCTACTTCTTCCATCACAGCAAGGTGTTTGAATCTATAATCATATAAACCAAATAGTAGTCTTGTAGGTGGAAACCAAAAGGATTTAGAATCAAGTTTAGCTTTCACGTTGAATGGATGCTTAGATTTAAGAGTGAATGTTGATGTCCTTGGCATGGTCATATCATCCTCCCTCACTTCAAGAAAAGTCGTCCTTGACTTTTGTTCATCTGAAAACAACAGAAAGAAAATAGAGAGTGGATCCAAATGCCAATTGCTATGATCACTTATTGAAGATTGTTCATTGCCTTCTTCACAATTCATATGCACATTATTTCTTTTCTGGTGAGAGAAATAGTTTCTCAATGTTTGTGAACCTGATATTAGCTTTGAAAATGGTAGCACAAAAATTTCTTCCAAACCACTTATTTTATTCATGTTATCATGTTTCATCATAGGGAGATCAATCATATCAAATGATGGGAGTGAAACATTTATAGCATTATAAAGATTCATATGGCACAATGTATTCAAATGTTTAGAGATGTACCTTTCAAACTCCATGGTTCCAGATGTAGATGGAAAAACTTTGGGTGAATGAATAAAACATGTTTGCACAAGATTTCTTTCTTTGGATGAAAAATATGAACAATGGAATAACATTGGTAATTCTAAACAATAAGCATTAAACAATCTATTCATCTCAATTTTAGAAAAATAGGGTTCGCAAGATGTACGACTCATTCTATTCAACTTCAATTCAGCAAACTTGTCGCATATTATGCAAAGGGCACAAACATTAAATTGATTTACAGCATGATGTCCAATGATGTTAAACGTGAACCTACAGCCATATGCACTATTGAAGGATTTCATAAATGATATGTCAAGAATATTTTCAAGCATTTTATCAATCTCAACAAATTCATCAAGCATGACGTAGCACACACATTCAGTAGGGGATGTTCTTGTGAAAAATTCAGCATGAGTAAGCAATTTCACATGGTCCACATTATTGGCATGTAAAGTATTACTTATATCAGTCAAATCATGGCAATGATCTTTCAAGATTGAGCAATGGTTATAAACTTGCAAATTTTTAGCACTTGTATTAACATGTAAATCTATCAAATCAGCACAAAGATTTTGTGTATGCTCAATTCCACTTGAAATAAATGGATCATCACAATTTCTCACTGATTTATTTTGTAAATTCATATTTAAATTATTTTCATTGCCTTTTAGGTTTGATGAGGGTGTATGTACAATAAAATGTATTTCTGAATTTTTACCTCCATCGTTGCCATGATTCAAACTTGGGGCAGCAATGAATTGGTTATCAACATTGAGTACCTTTTCACTTCTCTCGTCAAGTATGGTGGAGTTATGAGCATCAATCTCTTCCTCATTTTCCTTGTACACCTGCATATTTTGAGAAACAACACTAAGAGTAGACATTAGTGGGTTAATGTTTAAATCATCCTCACATGTTTTGCAATGAAGCTCTCTCTTTTTGTGTGGTGTATCCCTCACACTCCTTTTGTTGATGCTCTCAGCCTCACATTTAGTGGAATCACACAACTCACTTTTATTTTCACTCTCACTCAATTCGGCTATGTGGCTCTCATTCTCATATGGGTATTGATGCACAATCACTTCGTCGGCTTGTAGAGCACCATACGAATAGGCGCCATCATTCATGGTCTCTTCCAATGGCATTGTGACAGCAATAGTCAAAGCACAACAACCATCTTTTGACTTCTCAAAAGACATTAAATTTGCATTGGTTGAAGTGGATTCATCTTTATCAATCTTGCCTTCAATCTGAGTTTTAAGTGGCATGTTGGAGCACAAAGTTTTAGCACCACTGTCCAATAATTCATCACATATTGCAGCTGATGGTACCACACATCTTTGCATTATGTTCATGCTTGGAACAACATTAGTTTGCAACCACAGTTTTGTTGGAGCATGATGAACTTCATCTTGGATAGATTTGTCACTCGCACTAGGTGACACAATAGTAGCATCTTTCTTCTCACATTCATCTTGCAAACTAAAGATATGGGTAGCCATCATGTTCAGATTAGATGGTCCTTCAAAATTTGAAGTGTTCTCAATCTCTTGATCACATTTTTGCTCTGAATTTTCATCATGTTGCACAGAAAAATTCTGGATGGTGTCAGAACATGTAACTTCACCACATTTAGCACTAGAACAAGACTCAACATATCTAAGATCTCCAACACTTGTGTTCATGCATTGTGATGGTACTTCTTGCTGAATAATTTTCAGATTTACATGCTGTGAAACTACAACAATTTCCTTCAATTGAACTCTCAAAGGATCAACCTTGGAAAGAGAAGTATGTTCTCTAGTATCATAACTCAATTGATCATCTTCCACAACTTGCATAATGGTTTCTTCTAGCTCACCTTCTTTGGTATGTGTAGGAGAATTTTCTTCTTGATCTTGCTCAGAACTGAGAGAACCAGTGATGAGAATATTTGTAACTTCTTCCTTCACAATTTCAGATTGTAACTGACACTTTGGGATAGCAACTCTCTTAGAAGTTGGAGTAATATTATGATCCATAGTAACGTTACACACCTCATCATTTCTCTTATCAACTTGAGGCACAATGTTGTCTTCTTGCTGCTCGATAGAGTTCTTCTTGGAGTTGCATTGCTGGTGTTCACTTCTTTTAGCACTAGAATCAACTGAAGAAACTTTTGGGACAGCATGTCCTCTCTTCTTGCATGCAGTTGATGCTTGCTTCTCTCTAGCAACAGAGGATACATTGGGCTGCACCTTAGCACATCTGTCTTTGCACAAATTAGTGCCCTGTGTGACCTGGCCTTGCTGCACCTTCATCATTTTCTTCTCCTCTATGATTGCACAACTTAAAAGATCTTGCATGCTTCTAAAATTTTTCCTCTCAATAGCAGCAACAATATTAGGATTAAGGCCTCTCTTGAAGTATGTCATTGCATTCATGTCATCAATCACATTTGCTCGATGCAAGGAAGAATTTAGCTTATCATAATATACTTGGATAGATTTAGTTCCTTGCTTCACATTCTCCAAACGACGAAGCAAAATTAGCCCATATTTTCTTGAAACAAATTCCTTTCTCATGGCCTTCTTCAAATCTTCCCAATTCTTGATGAGACGCTTATGTGGATATTGTTTCCACCAATCAAGAGCATAATCTTCAAATTCAAGTATGGCTCGTGATATCTTCTTGGTTTCAGAAAATTCTTGGACTTCAAGTTCAATCTCCATTTGCTCTTGCCAATCAAGAAATTCCTCCGGATCAGTACTTCCATAGAAAGGAAGCTTGGTATATCTTTGACCTGTCATGGTTAATATATATATATACAAAATAGCAATCTTATATGTGGTATAGGATAATATGTGGAGCTCTCACAACCTTACCTCTCGTACCAACCGAAGCTCTTATGAAGTCCTTGCGGGTTACAGAGAAAATAGCATGTGGTGGTAACGAAAGTGATGGCTAGGCGAATACAAGACCAGAGAGTACCGATTACGATGGCTTGTATGTGGAGCTTGGTAGGGAGTGATGCACAAGGAATGCAATCTGAAATCTAGTTATTGTAAAGTTAAATAACAATCCAAACTAGAAGTTCTCTGCCTAGTGCTGACCACAGGATATGAATGATGTAAAAAGATCAAACACACGCGCAAAGAAATTTCAGATTTGATGCAAACAAGGATTATGCTTAGGATGCAAGTGTTGCAATCAAACCTAAGCAAAATTTTGCACCAAAGAAAGATAGCAAACTGGTTACTCACTTGATATGAAAAACTTTCAGCACTTGTGCACATAAACCAACTGATCTTCAACTTTTCTTTCACAACTTTTCTCAACTCTCTGTTTTTTTTGCACTTTTTTTTATAGAATTAAAAACAGGGATCAAATATAACACTTGCACACTTTATGATAGAAACAAAAGTAACCAGTAACTATAATTTGATAGGATCAAAGTTTACGCGAAGGAGATGATATGGGTTTCAGATTTTTTTGTGGGAATTTTCAGATATATGAAAGAGGCACAAAGGACACGCGAAGGAAAAAATGATCAGCAACTAAAACAAGACTCTAATGGACTGAAACTTAACAAAACTCACTAAAATAACAGATTGAAACAAAGGGCTATGGCAAATATTTTTGTGGCTTTTTAGTGGATAGGACGAACACAAAATATATGTAGCTAAGGGTAAAGAATTCTACCGTGGTAACGAAAGCTCTGATACCAGATGATATGATGCGAGGTCCTGATCTTCACGACGTAGGATCAATCACCAGATAACTAGCTGTAGAATAGCCGGATAACTTGCTGCAGGCAGCGATAACTAGTGCAACCTGGCAAATAAAACTCGAAGCCAACCACCATCTTTAACCGGCAATCTGAATTGAGGATTCGCCCAACCACACTCTCAAGAAACCAACCAACATAATCTACAATCGATTAAGGTAAACCTCAAAGGGAGTAGGAGCACCAATTAGGAGCGGACGAAGCCGCCGCTTCTGTAAATCCCACGAAGGAAAATCACAAGAGCAAAGGGGTAGAGATCACTCTCAATATTTGTTAGCACACAGCTGGACAAAAGGGGGTTCTATATTTCAATTATCAAAAGTCTTCTTTTGCTTAGGAGTACATGGATATTTATACTAGGAACAACCCTCCTAGATAGGTATAAACACGAAAAGAAAATGAAAGGGTAGGCTATGTGAACAGACTTCCACGAAATGGGTTTCTGAGCAGTTTCCGCGTGGCTGTTGGTCTTCTGCGCAGTCTTTAATGTTTTGGTAATAACTCCATCTTGGAAAATCCAAAAGATGTGTGGTTGGTTGCGTTGGAAAGCTAACTTGATAAGGTTTCACACCATGTATAGCATGCACCAAGAAACATTGTAGAATGGTACAGTTTAATATGAGAAGTTGTACCAATATCATGTCCTGAGAAGACTGTTAACCCTCTGAGCAGTCTTTACTAAAGCTGGTCGGATCTACACTAAAACTGGTCGGATCTGGTCGGCCTTGAAGCATTAGAAACTAGATTTCACAAGCTTTCCAAAAAGTCCTCATGGACCTCCATAGCCTTCAGGAATAAAAAGTTATGATATTTTCTTCTTGATAGTTCTATCAGTTTCAAGAGGTCTGACCAGTATGTACTAAGCTGGTTGGATTTCATTAGTAAGAAGTCCAAGCTAGTCAGCATTAGCATCATTGGAAAGTAGACTCGACAAGCTTTCCAAAATGTGCTCAGTCACCTTCATAGCTTCTGGAAATCAAAAGTTATGAATATTTCTTTCCGACTGTTCTGCAGGACTGGTCTGGTTCGAGTGTGGTTCTTCTCTGTGGTCATCACCTTGTGTGTTCTTGCCATACTCTTTAGTGAACCTGAGCAACAACAACGTGCATGACTTAGGCAGTATATAATTCTCATTAATATTAAATTGAACTTCATAAAGTAGCGCGTTCACCTTTTATTATAGCTTCTTTGCTCGACTACGTGTAATTGGACCACCAAAGGCTTGGGCTGGTGTCGATGTAGGTGATACTTGAGTTGGTGTTACTTGAATTGGAGGTTGTAACATGTTGGTTGATGACGTGGTCATATCAATGAGCGACCACAGCACATGGCCAGTTATCTTGACCATGTACAACTTCCCAATATGGTTGTGTCAGAAGAGGAAGTACCTTCTCCTCACTATTATTATTTCTGGCCCTAAACAACCAGGCATTGATATAGACATATTTCTCGAGCCTTTGATGCAAGAAATGGAGAGGCTATGGAGGCATGGGGAGCAGATGTACGATGCGTTCTAAAAGGACTTCATATGTAGAGCAATAATATTTGTTACTACCAATGATTATCCCACGCTGTTTGCTTTGTCTGGATAGATCAAAGGAAAGACATGATGCTTGGTTTGCTTGGATGGTACTATATGGGTGTACCTAGATGCATCCAAGAAGATAGTTTACTTAAGGAACCGATGCTTCTTAAAGACAAGTCACAAGTACCACAGCAAATTATTCTTTAGATTTTATGACAACACCCCGGAGATTGAACCCCCTCCGGAGAGATGTCATAACGGAGAACACGTGTACAGAATGGTGAAAAACATACGCATCGTCTATGGAAAGAAGAATCCAGATGGGACGAACAGAGATAGAAGCACACCTCCTGTCGAAGGCGTACTTTCAAGAAACAATCGATCTTCTTTCAGTATCTGCCTTATTGGCCAGACTTGGAGGTCCCCCATGCCATTGATGCTGTGCACATGCAGAAGAATGTCTTTGAGAGTCTCATTACTACCTTGATGGACACAGGCAAGTCAAAGGATGGTCTGAAAGCACGGAAAGACATGATGCAGCTAAACGTGATGCCACAGCTTCACCCGGTACCTGAGGCTAATGGAAAATACACTCTGCCCGCGGCGTGCTTCGACCTAACACCAGACGAGAAGAGAGCTACATGCACTTTCCTAAGGGGGATCAAAGTCCCGACTAGGTTTTTAGCAAATGTTAAGAAGCTAGTGTCGATGAAGGACTTGTCAATAACACACTGCAAGACTCACGATTGTCATGTGATGCTGACAGTGTTTCTACCTATTGCAATCAGGGCTATAAAGCCAGAGTTCTTGAAAATGGCCATCACCCGCATGTGCTACTTCTTTTCGAAGATCTCACAGAAGACGATTGGCAAGCAAGAGCTTAGTGACCTACATGAATTTGTGGTGGAGACACAAAACCAACTAGAGATGTATTTACCTCCTGCTTTTTTTGATATAATGCCACATCTCATGATTTAAATGGTTCATCAGATACAGGCGCTGGGCCCTTGCTACTTGCATGAAATGTGGTCCTACGAGCGGTTCATGTCGGTTCTAAGTCAATACGTTGAAAGGTCCTAATGGCTAGAGAGGGGTGAATAGCCTAATAAAATTTTTACAACAACACTTAACAAAGTGGTTAGACAATTATAAGGTGAAGCGAGTGTTGCGCTAGCCTACTTAAAATGCAAGCCACCTACCACAATTCTAGTTTAGATAGTGTCTATTCACATAATAGCAAAGACACTATCCTATATTAGTGTGCTCTCAAAGACTAACTAAAGAGCCACATCAACCAAGCAAGCAAGCTCTCACAACTAGCTACACTAAAGAGCTTGTCAACTAGTTTGCGGTAAAGTAAAGAGAGTGATTAGGATAGTTATACCGCCGTGTAGATGAAGAACCAATCAATCACAAAGATGAATAACAATGAAGACCAATCACCTCGGAATCAATGATGAACACAATGATTTTTACCGAGGTTCACTTGCTTGCCGTCAAGCTAGTCCTCATTGTGACGATTCACTCACTTGGAGGTTCACGCGCTAATTGGCTTCACACGCCAAACCCTCAATAGAGTGCCGCACAACCAATACAAGATGAGGATTACACAAGCCATGAGCAATCCACTAGAGTACCTTTTGGCGCTCCGCTGGGGAAAGGTCAAGAACCCCTCACAATCACCACGATCGGAGCCAGAGACAATCACCACCTCCGCTCGATGATCCTCGCTGCTCCAAGCCGTCTAGGTGGCGGCAACCACCAAGAGTAATAAGCAAAATCCACAGCAAAACATGAACTCCAAGTGCCTCTAGATGCAATCACTCAAGCAATGCACTTGGATCACTTCCAATCTTACTATGATGATGAATCAATGATGTAGATGAGTGGGAGGACTTTGGCTTAGCTCACAAGGTTGCTATATCAATGAAAAATAGCCAAAGATGTGAGCCACAGCCGGCCATGGGGCTTAAATAGAAGCCCCCATGAAATAGAGTCGTTGTACCCCTTCACTGGGTACTCTGCGCTCTGACCGGACGCTCCGGTCCACTTGACCGGACCCTGGACCTAGCGTCCGGTCCATAGATGGACGCCACGCGTCATCAGCTTCAAACGTTGTTTGTCAGATTCCAACGGTTATGACGCTGACCGGATGCTTCGGTAGAAACTGATCGGACGCTGGAACCTCAGCGTCCGGTCGAGTACAGTAAGGGTCGAAACCTGGTTTTCCTCGACCGGACGCGTCCAATCCACCTCGATCGGACACAGCCCAGCGTTCGGTGGTAAACCCTAGCCACTGTACCGATAGTCAACGCGACCGGACGCAGGCAGTCAGCGTCTGGTGCTCCTGGATCCAGCATCCGGTCACTGGATCGATGTTGGCATCAGCTCTGTTCTCACTTCTATCTTTTCCACCCTAGCTCCAATGTGCCAACCACCAAGAATTTGCATCCGGCGCAATAGAAAATAGGCATTCCATTTTCCCGAAAGCGCCGAAACCCATCTCAACCCTGCAAACACCTTGTGCACATGTGTTAGCATATTTTCACAAATATTATCAAGGGTGGTAGCTCTCCACTAGATCCTAAATGCATATGCAATGAGTTAGAGCATCTAGTGGCATTTTGATAACCGCATTCTGATACGAGTTTCACTCCTCTTAATAGTACGGCTATCAAACCTAAATGTGATCACACTCTCTAAGTGTCTTGATCACCAAAACAAAATAGCTCCTATAAGTAATACCTTTGCCTTGAGCTTTTTGTTTTTCTCTTTCTTCTTCTCAAGTTTAAGCCCTTGATCATCGCCATGCCATCATCATTGTCATGCTATGATCTTCATTAGCTTCTCTTCTTGAAGTGTGCTACCTATCTCATGATCACTTGATAAACTAGGTTAGCACTTAGGGTTTCATCAATTCACCAAAACCAAACTAGAGCTTTCATATGTGCATAATCGAGCATACCCAGAGGGCTCCATGATAGAGGGTTACAGTACTAAAGAAGTCATCGAGTGCTGTCAAGAGTACCTAAAAGTACAGAAAGGGATTGGTAAACCCGATTCTCGTCACAAGGGTAGGCTGGCTAGAAAGGGCACTAGTGGTAGAAAAGTGTTCATCGACCATGATTATAAAGAGGTGAGTCAGGCGCATTACAGTGTCTTGCAGAGTACACAACTGATGCAACCGTACATTGATGAACACTTGGCTACCATTATGTCAGAGAGAAATGGCCGTTCGGATGATTGGGTCATGAAACAACACAATCAACGACTAACTACATGGTTGAAGGACCAAAACATACCACCTGGAGAAACCACAGACTCTATTACCATTAGTAGGTTGGCAGAGGGGCCATCGAGACATGTGACATCTTGGAATGCTTATGACATCAATGGGTATATATACTATACCCACGCAAAGGATAGTAAATATGTGAACCAAAACAACGGCGTTCGAATAGAGGCTCTCGATGGATTGGGGCGAAAGATCCAATACTTTGGCATCATTGAAGAGATATGGGAACTTGACTATGGAAGGGATATAACGGTGGCCCTGTTTCAATGCCGCTGGATCAAACAACACCAACTGAACGAGATCGGATTGAGAGTCATGGACCTCGAGAATCTAGGCTACCAAGATGACCCTTGGGTGCTCGCTTCACGTGTCGCACAAGTTTTCTATATGTCTGACCCACAAAGTAACCTCCCCCCGAAGAAGAAGACAAAGCACGTGGTTGCCTATGGGAAACAACACATTATTGGAGTTGATGGCGTGGACAATGTTGAAGCTTACAATAACTACGATGAGATGCCGCTATTCACAGACTTTCCTAAGAAGATCAGTGTTGTGGAAAAGAACCTCCCCAAAGACATATTGCCATGGGAACAAAAAGATGTCAAGGGGAAAGTCGTTATAGCGGGCTAGCTAGTTGTTGAACGTGGAGTGTTTGTGTAAGTGTGTGTTTGTAAGACTTCATTTATGCATGCGTGTGATACTATATATTTATGTACGTGTGTAGGACTACATATTTTTGTATGTGTGTGAGACTACATTTATGCATGTGTGTGAGACTACCCTTTGCAACATCCAGATGACTCTATTTGAACATCCACTCTATTACTACTAAAACTTTATGAAATAACTTAACACTTTATGAAATGAAGAAATGACCAAAATAAAAGTAGGAGATCTTGATGAGTTATACAACTTTTATATTTATCACCTTTACAGCTGAAATCATTTAATGTTTGAAAATCAGGTTTGAAGCTGTCATTTTCTGAAATTTAAAATTTGAATTATTCAAAATTAGTGACAAAGATAGATGATTAGACTAAAATGATAGAGTATGATTTTAGAAAATTTTAGGGAAAAACCATCACATTTGGAGTTAGTATGAGGGAGAAAAACTAGTTACAAGTTTCAGCCACAGATTAAAAAGAGAAATCACACTTGTTCATCATGAACAGTTGTGATTTTTCTTTTTAATCTCTGGGTAAAATTTGTAACTAGTCTTTCTCCCTCATACTAACTCCAAATGTGATGATTTTTTCCTAAAATTTTCTAAAATCTTGCCCTATCAAGTTAGTGTGTTGATTTGGTCATTCTTACTCTACTACTACCACTTCTTCTCTGTTTTTTTGCTTATATATTGCTGGTGTGTAGTGGCTGTTGCTACTACTACTACTACTCCTACTCCTACCACTACTACTAGTACTCCTCCTGCTCCTACTACTACTCTGTTTTTTTGCTTATATACTGCTGGTGTGTAGTGGCTGCTACTACTACTACTACTCCTACCACTCCTCCTACTACTACTACTCCTCCTACTACTCCTCTTACTACTCCTACTACTCCTATTACTCCTCCTCCCTGTACTTGCTACTCCTACTGCTGCTCTTCTTTCAGTGATGCTCCTACTACTACTCCTAAGTGGCTGCTGCTCTTACTCCACTACTACCACTCTACTGCTACACTTACTCTACTCAACTACTTTCTACTTACTACTCCTAAGTGGCTACTTCTAGCTACTAACTGTTGGTTGCTGTTGCTTTTTTTGCCAAATCTCCCAGGACTCGCTCAGGACTTGTTGTCCTGTCTTTTGCCATCAGCTGCTGCACTTTGTTTGCTATCAGCTGCTGCACTTTGTTTGCTAAGCAGTTGTTGGTTTTTTTTTGCTAAATCTCCCCTCCCCTCTCCTCTCCGTTGTTTTGCCGATGATGAAATTGTCCAAGTCCATACATTATATGGAATATGAGCTGATGATCAAGAACTTGTGAGGAACTTGGGATCATTAGCAGCCGCCCCTACATTATCTTCTCCTCTCTTCTCTGTTATGATGCCTTGATGCTCCAAGTTCAAGATCAGATGATGATTGACATGTTTCTGAGGCCTCTACCACTGCTACTACTCTTTTTTTATATATATTGTTGTTTTATAGGACTACTTTGGTTTATAGCCCTTTTTGATTTCTTATACCTTCTCGCGTACCTAAAGCACACTTTCTTGCATCTATTAGAACAAAGCATGAAATAATGTCGCGGACACCAGACAGTGCAGCCTGATGCCCCAAGCATGATGAGCACCCAACCAATGAGGAGCAAGCACTAGAGGACCAGCTAACTCAGGAGCAGTTCGATAATGAGTTAGAAAAGGATCTAGAAGTGATGCTTACTCAGGAGCAGTATGACGAGGAGGAAGGGAGAGCAGAAGGAAGAGCAGGAGAGGCTACTAAAGGCGAAGAAGAAGAGGATAATGATGATGATGACTCAGAAGAGAGATATGAAAGTCCTAAGGATCCTTTCCCACGTGAAGCCAGAAGGAGGCCAACGGAGGAAGATTTGGACAAGGATTTTGACCCGAACGAGGAGGTAGGGAAAAAGCCTTAGCTTGTAAATTTTGCTAAAGCTTTGGCTGTGTTACCTCTACTAACACTTTGACCTATTGTATATACAGGTCCCTCCTAAAACTCGAAAAAGACGACGTCGACGTTCGCGACATCTCGTTGGACAAGACGGAGTAGAGGAAAGGAGAGCAGAGGCAATAGCCACAGAGACGGATCACGATGCCTCTGCTCCACAAACTCAAGACACAACCACGACTACCAAGCCTAAGAGAAAACGAGGGGATAGAAAAGGAAATCTATATCTAGATAAGGCATGCTATGTGATAATAGAGGTCGGGCCAGCAGGGGAGATCCTTGAGCCGAAGGAATTAAGAGGAAAATTCCGTAATGCGATCGGAGCCCTAGTAAGAGATAAATTGAATCCAGCAATCCCTAACTGGAAAGAGGTACTAGAGAACACAAAGAATGCACTATAGGATAGGCAGCTGAAGGTCAATTTTAGATTTTCGGAGGGTAAGCACGAATTGGTAAAAAATGCTATCAGGATGATGGGAGAGTCATTCCGACGTTGGATGTCAGAGCTCAACACAAAGTATATCCAAAAGGGATTAACTCCCTTCAATGAGTTTGGCAAAATAACTCCTAGTCAATAGGAGGAGCTCGTGGCTCAGAAGACTTCACCGGAGGCATTGGAGCTCAGTGCCCGTAACACCGAGCTGGCGAAGAGGAACAAACACCACCATCATCTAGGCCTCAGTGGCTACTATGCCAAGGAAGAGCAGTTTAGGAAGATGGACAAAGAGGCCACAGCTGCTGGGAATATCGATGTGACGAATTTGAAGGTACGTTCAAGGAACTGGATATATGCGAGGAGTATAGAATCATCCGGCAGTAATCTTAAGTTTGATAAGCCAGAGACCCAAGAGGCGGTATCAAGGATACTGAAATATGCTGAAGACAAGGAGAAGGGCTCATTCAATCCTTTCAAAAAGAGGGATGAGCTTAGCCTTGGCTTGAGAAACAAGGAGCACACAGGCCGCACCAGGAGGCTAGGGAAAGGACGACCTAGAAGTAAGGATTCGAAGAGGACAGGCACATGTACAAGAAACATGGCTGAGACCGGGAGACTAGTCTTGAGCTCCAAGTGAAGGCTCTAGTTGCGAAGGTGCTGGAGGAGCAAGGACTGTCTATGGAGCCACGGATTTTAGTGACGCCGCCAGAAGAACTGGCATTAGTTGGTAACCCTCTGAAAGTTCCTAGCAGCCAAGGTTCCACTGCAGCCACTACCCCAGTCGATCGCATACGGGAACCAACTAGTTGCACCTTGGTGTTTCTCAGCGGCCGGCAGAACACTGTGATGGAGGTGGCAACGGGTGTGGCACATCCTCCCGGTGGCTTACACCACAATAATAAGATACCTCCGGACTATACTAGGGTCGAGGTGCATACAGTGAAGCCCGAGTTCATGCAGTGGAGGATAGACTATGCAACTCCCGAGGGGCTGGTGTTACTCGGAGACGTTATGGGGCAGTTCATCCTCTGGCACAAACGGGATATTATATTGACTGCTTCTTCGCCGCCTCCCCCTCTCCCAAATTTGGAGCGAGTTGTTGAGGTCGGGGAGATATTTTCACCGTCTCGTGACCCCCACATTCCTGAGATGCCACATTCTTCCCCGCCTCCTAGCGAGCATGTGCCTGATGAGATGCCAGAACCTTCTTCAGCTCGTACCGAGCAAGTGCATCGTAAGATACCACAGTCTTCTCAACAAGCACAACCGATACATGAACAATAAGTGCCTCCTAAAGAAGCTACAACACAAGAAGATGAGGACGTGTCTGAATGGGAACTTCAAAAGAAGCATCCAATCACCATAAAGCCAGTTTATGTTCCAATCAAAGGCATCTCGTCGGTGTCCAAGTGGTATTCCCATGACCAGTTCAAGCCTAAGAACCAAGTTAAAAAAGTCCCATCACGGGGTTCTGAGGAGGCCGTCACTAGCAAACTCCACCAAATTGCAAAGCAGTATCCAAATGTTGATGCCATCAAATGGTCAAAGGATTGCCCAAAAACATATGAAAGAGGCAAGCCCTTCCTACCAAACCGAGACATACAGCGCCTACCACTTGGAATGAGAAGGTTCCATGATTGGTACTTGCGTGTTCTCCCAATGAGCATAGATATCATACAAGCATGCTTCCCCACCGGCACATTTGGAAGCCCAGCCGAGAAAATTGTCTTTGACTTCAATGACATGCAAACATGCTTTCACCTGGGAGAAATGGAGATGAATCTAATTCACACGTGGTGCCTGTAAGTCCTTGTCCTCCCGATATGATATGAATGTAATCTTTGAATTTTGTTGTAACTAACCCACGCCGTGATTTGTAGAATGCAAGTGCACATTGTCAAACAAATGCCAAGTGTGGAAGCCGGGTATGTGGACCCTCAAGCTATAGCCCAAACAAATTTCAATTACCCTAAACGGTGGACACTTGATGCCAAAGAGCTAGCTGCTGCAAAGACTCTTCGGGAGAAAGAGCACATCTGTACGGCGAAACTAAGGGAAGAGTCCCTTAAGGTTGCGGCATACATTGCCCTGGCTTTCAAAAATCTTCAACAACACTCTACTATATGGCTACCATACAACTTGGAGTAAGCTCAACTCTATACTTAAAGCTTTGTTCGATATATTTTATTCGATGCAAAAGAGCTTATCTAGTTCTATGATTAAATCCATGCAGCAATCACTGGATTTGTATAGCTGTCGATATTGGGAGGAGCATGGCATGGGTCTTTGATTCATTAGATAAGGACACGGTGACATACAAAGACTTCATATCGATTCTCAAGACGTATACATATCGACAATCCTCATTAGCTTATATGTTTGTATACATACTTGTAACGTTCACTTTTGGGTACTAACAAGTTGTATTTGCTAAAATAATTCGAACAGGACATTTATGTTCTATAGGAAGGAAAAGCTGGCTATAAAAATACTATGTGCGGTAAGTGTAACTTACTTCTTCAGTACTCCATTACATGGCTGTCAAAAGCATTACTTAACATTTTTATATGCAAACCACACAGTGCCCCAAGCAGAAGCCGGGAGTGTACATTGTGGATACTATATATGTTCTATAATGAGTAACACCGGTGTCTACAGGAGACACCCCTTAAGGGTAAGTTTAAACCTCTTCACCCATAGTATAAAAACTTCGTAAATGGTATGAAATACTAAACCGAAACTTGTTCTCTTGTAGTGGAGAGAAGAGAAAGGAATGAAAAGAGACCCATACAAGGATGACCAACTCTTAGAGCTCGTCGGCGACCTTTGCAACTTTATATTGGACTAGATTGTACACGTCAGAGGCGCATACCATGACCGAGAGTCTGAGTTAGGTACAAATCCTCAGTACCAACACCTTCGTGAGACTGAAAGGCTAGCTCTAGGACGTTGATAACAATGTGTATGGAATTTATATATTTAATGATGGATTGTATATATTCTTGTGAATTGTACTTGTAATTGTAGTTTATAGAATACTCTTGTGCTTGTAGTCGCGGTCGCGGGGCGTTCGGCAACGCGAACGCGGTTTAGAACGTTGGTTGTGGGGCCTTCGGCAACGCGAATGCGGTTCGAAATGTTAGTCGCGGGGCGTTCGGCAATGCGAATGTGGTTCGGAACGTTGGTCGTGGGGCGTTCGGCAACGTGATTTTGAATTGTAAATTAAAATTTTTTTTGTGGAAAAACGTACTGTAGGGGCATTTCTAGATTGAACCGCCCCTACAAATAGCTGTTTGTAGGGGCGAGTGGTACTACAGCCGCCCCTACAAATCAATTTATAGGGGTGGCTGGAAACACCAGGCGCCCCTTGTCGGTGTTTTGGAACCAGGGGTCCCTCAACCAACGAGTGAATTTGTGCTGCGTGCCCCTAATCCCGGATGGTGATGCAAAGAGACACAAGGTTTATACTGGTTCAGGCAATCGAGGCCCTACGTCCAGTCTGAGAGATCGATCTTGTATTCCTTGCACCGGAGTGCTCGTAGTAGGGGGTTACAAGCTAGGTGAGAGAGGGAGCTAGCCCCAGGTCTCGGCGAGGGTGGCGTGGGCTGCTTGAGGCGTTGTTCCCAAGCAGTGTAGGAGTGTGTAGTTCTATCTGTGTGTTCGTCTTTCTGCCTGTTGCCCTCCTCTAGAAATGGCCCTGGTCCTTCCCTTTTATACTCTAAGGGAGAACCCGGGACGTCCATACATAGCGCTCTATAAATGGGGGTGGCGTGTCCGAGCCCTATAGCCGGCCACTGTCGTGGTATGGTCGATGGAGTGGCCCCGTCCTTGTTGTGCAGAAGTGACGCACCGGTCATACTTGGTCTTGTGCGTCGTGGGGCTCTAGTACTGCTTGATGTAGGACATGGCGGGCGACGTGCTGGTCATCGTGCGATGACGTCGTAGGGAGCAGCGGCTCTGCAGATGCCGAGGCCGAGCCATCACGGGGGGCTCGGCGGACATGGATCCTTAGGCTGCCGAGCTCCTGAAGCCAACTGCCGAGGCCTTGGAGGGAATTATTGGTCCTGGGTACTGATTCCGAGGCCACAGTAGCCCCGACGTGGCTCCCCATGCTGCGTTGTTCTCGGAGCAGGAGTTGGCAGCATAGTGAGGCATGGGCGTCAACCATGTGCATAGTGGTTGGTACAGTGGTGGGTAACCCCTGCCCAGTCCTGCCTCCTGTCCCGTCGGCCACTCCGCTGTACTGTGCCGAGCATGCGGCCGATGTTAGGGGCAGCAGTTGGCTGAGTTAATGCGACACAACGTTTTGTCAGAGGGACGGGTGAAGGAAGAGGTAGCGGAGTGCTGCCGAGCCTGCCTCGCGCGAGATGGAGGGTCGGTGGCCCGGCCGAGGCCTTTGGTGGGGGATCGCTCGAGGTCAGTGGTGAGGGGGCCTCGGGCGAGTCGGAGAATCGGCCGAGGCCAGCGGTGTTTAGCTGGTTTCGACTTTTACGAAGTCTAAGCAGTCGTTTTTTGGTTCTTGCTTAGGGTACCCCTTCTCACTGTATCCGACAGTAGCCCCCGAGCCTTGGGGGGAGTGGAGGCACTCCCCCTGAGGTTCTGACGAGAATTGGCTCTTGATAGTTCCTGTTGGGATGGTGTTTTGTACTTGAGGTTTCGGTGGGTGCGCGCGAGCGCACCCGCCGGGTGTAGCCACCGAGGCCCTGGAGGAGTGATTTCACTTCTTCAGGGGCTTTTTCTCTTTCGAGTGAGGGGTTTTCGTTGCGTTTGCCGGGCCCGTGGGTGCGAGTTCGGATCGCAGGGCCTCGTCGATGCTACGGAAAGAGCCCCTTAGCCTCCGCCTGGAGCGAGAGGGCCGTCAGGGGTTCCCCCGGCTTTTTGTACGACCCTTGTGCTTCCTTTTCGCTCAGAAGGAGGGGTGGAAGATGCCATGCTACCCTCAGTGGGCGCGAGCGACGGCATTTCCGGTGAGCTATTATCGGGTAAGTCCGAGTGGAGGCCCGTACCCCGTTCGCTGGGGGTCGGCTAGCGGTCCGGAGACGCGCTCCAAGAGTACCGGCGGGTTTCTCTAGTGGGGGCCGAGGCCGTTCGCTGGGCCTCGGTGGCTCGGTGCCTCCCTATGGTGGGATCCCATTCGAAGACCTCCCTGCCGGTCTCGGACACGACACAGGGCGCGCTCATACAGGCTCGCCCGTAGTCGTCCCTGACTCTTTTGCCCTGGGGCGGCTGTCGAAACCCCTGGGGGCCCAGCCTTCGAACCCCTGGACCGTAACGGGCTCGGGTCGCTTGTCTTTATCTTGGGTGCAGGAAGAGCCCCCGAGCCTCCGCACAGAGCGAGAGGGCGGTCAGGGGTCCTCCCGACTTTTTTGTCCGTCTCCCGCACGTCCTTTTCGCTCGGACGGGGGCTGTTTGCCGAGCCCACTCGTGTGCGAGCCTGAGCCGCTGGGTCTCGGCAATGTTGCAGGAGGAGCCCCCGAGTCTCTCGCACGGAGCGAGAGAGCGGTCAGAGGTCCCCCTGGCTTTTGGTTCGCCCCTCGCGCGTGAGGGTCTGTCTGCCGAGCCCCCCTCGGGTGCGAGCCTAGGTCGCGGGGTCTCGGCGTCTTTTGCAGAAGGAGCTCCCTAGCCTCTGCACGGAGCAAGAGGGCCATCAGGAGATCTTCTGGCTTTTTGAACGACCCTCGCGCTTCCTTTTCGCTCGAAAGGAGGGTTTGTTTTGCCGAGCCCCCTCGTGTGCGAGCCTTAGTCGCTGGGCCTCGGCAATGGTTTGCAGGAAGAGTCCCTTAGCCTCTGCGTGGAGCAAGAGGGCCGTCGGGGATTCTCCTGACTTTTTACTCGACCCTCGCGCTTCCTTTTCGCTCGGAAGGAGGGGTGGAATGTGTCGCGCTACCCTCGGTGGGTGCGAGCGATGGCACTTCCGGTGAGCTGTTATCGGGTAAGTCCGAGTGGAGGCCCGTACCCCGTTCGCTGGGGGTCGGCTAGCGGTCCGGAGACGCGCTCCAAGAGTACCGGCGGGTTTCTCTAGTGGGTGCCAAGGCCGTTCGCTGGGCCTCGGTGGCTCGGTGCCTCCCTACGGTGGGATCCCATTCGGAGACCTCCCTGCTGGTCTCGGACACGACACAGGGCGTCCCAAGCGTTTCGCTTGCTTGGGCCTCGGCCTCGTATAGGCTCGCCCGTAGTCGCCCCTGACTCTGTTGCCCTGGGGCGGCTGTCGAAACCCCTAAGGGCCCAGCCTTCGAACCCCTGGACCGTAGCGGGCTTGGTGCCCAGTTCCTTTGCCTGAAAGGAATCGGGGGGGGGGGGGGGGGTTATTTCTCTCCCTACGGCTAATAACGGCAGGCGTGTCTTTTGAGGTGGCTTTTTCGGGGAGATGAAACGGCGCCTGCTGTTACTGCGGTTGGACGCGACGTGGCGTCAGCCGACGGGACGTATCTGCACGCGCGATTTAATGAGGAGGGAGCGAGCGCGTGGGCGGTAAGACCGGATCTGGATAACCGCGCCGGATTTCTTGGGGGAAACTTCCCCGATTTCGTCGCCCGGTGGTTTCGTCTTGTCCCTGCATAAATACGCAAAGAACCTCGCCCTTCCCCTTCTTACCTTTTCCACATTCGCTTTTGCTGCCTCCGTGCCGTTGCTGAGAGCATAGAGCGCCGGGGAGGAGAAGGGCGAGAGCGAGACTGAAAGAGAGAGGGAGAGAGATTACCGCCGTAGCAGCGTCCTCCACCGCGCAATGGCTGGTGGTCCCATCATCCTCCCGGCGGATCCCTGGGAGCGGTCCGACGTCACCGAGGAAAAGCTGCAGTCGCTCGTGGAGGCCGGTCTTCTTCACCCGATCACCGACCCTGACGAGCCGGAGTGGATTGCTCCGGGGAACGAGTCGGAGCCGAGGCCGCGCGACGGCTACGTGGTGAGCTTCATCGTCTTCCACGAGCGAGGCCTCGAGTTGCCGGTGGATAACTTCATGCGGGCGCTCCCGCACTACTATGGCGTGGAGCTTCACAATTTCAGCCCCAACTCCATCGCGCAGGCGGCCATCTTCGTCGCCGTCTGTGAGGGGTACTTGGGGATCGCTCCCCACTAGGAGTTGTGGCTCCACTTGTTCCGAGCGACGTTCACCACCAAGCCGGGGGGAACGAGGGGGGCTCGGAAGGTGCAGAGGGCCGGCGGCTGCACCCTTCACGTGCGCCAGGACCGGCAGTCCCTCTATATCCCGGCCCAGCTGTCATCGTCCAACCGTCGTTGGTATGACGGCTGGTTCTACCTCCGCAACGACGGCAGAGGACTTCCCCCTTATACCGGGCGGGTTGTAGAGAGTCAACCAGAGAAATGGGGATACGGCGTCATCAAGGTCGATCAGCCTAGGCTGGAACCGCTCTTGAGGGCCTTGGGGAAGCTGTGTGACCACGGCCTTTTGGCGGCCGTGGTTGTGGCGGCTTTTCACCGCCCGAGGGTGTTGCCGCTGATGGCTCGGCGGCGGCGGCTGTTCGAGATGACCTCGGGCGATCCGATCGCCGGTATCAAGATGTCCGCCTTCGCCCTTACCGACGACGAGACCCTGCGTCGGGTGAGAGAGGCGGTAGACGGGAAGCCGAAGATTGATGATTTGATGCCGTTCCCGATGCGCCCGTCGCGGGGGTATGTCTCGCTGGTAAGTTGGCTGTTGCCGAGGCTTTCGCGGCCTTCTTGTTTTTCGCCCCCTTTTTTTTTGTCTGTCGTCTTACTTCGTCGTTCCCACAGGGGATAAGAGACGTGCGAGGCTCCCCGCCGCCCGTTCCCGAGGACGCCCGGCGGCGATCTGTGAATAGGGCGCGCGCCGAGGAGGAGGAGAAGAAGAAAGATGCCAAGGAGGCGAAGCGCACGAAGAAGATCCTCGCGCGCGAAAAGCTGGACGCCCGTCGCCGGCGTCAGAGGCTCGACGGTCTCCCGTTGGAGCCGTCTCCCTCGTCGTCGGTGTCGGATTCTTCGGGCGACGGCGGCGGGCGCGAGGTGGGGACGGCCTGCCTGGAACACCTCCCCGACATTAGGGAGATGGTGCCCGGGGCACCGGCAAGGAGCCTGACGCTCCTAGGAGGAGGAGGTGTCCCGGGGCCGGTGGCGGCCCGTCCCGGGGCCGAGGCCGACGCGCCCGAGGCGCGGGTGTCGGAGGAGCGTGCCGTCAGCCCGATGGGTTCGACGGTGGAGGTGGAGCGAGCGACGGTGGGGGCGACCCCATTGTCTCCGCGAAGGGTCGAGGAGGTGCCGGGGTCTGACGGAGGCCAGCTGGCACCGGTGGACACCGAGGCCGCGCTGCTGCCACCACCGCCGCCGTTGTAGAGGAGGCTGGCGGTGTCGAAGCGGCTACATCCCCGTTCGCGGTAAGCGTCTTTTCTGGTGGAGTCCGTAGTACTTCTTGTTTGCCCCTTGGTCGCATGCTGACCTTGGGAGTGTCTTTGCTTCCAGCCAGACGCATCTGGTGGAAGATCCTGCCTTGGCGCCCCGTAAGGCGCTCAAGGTGAACGTTAGCTCCTCCGCCCATCAGGCAGCGGAGGCGCAGGCTGGCGTGCAGCGTGGCGCGGTGTCGGGCGGGGCCGTTTTGGAGGAGGCGGCTGCCCAGGAAAAGGGTGCCGAGGCGGCCGCGGAGCGAGTGGAGGAGGAGGAGCCCACGCCTCGCGATGTCGCGGGCCTTGGGGCGAAGGAGGCTGGGGCGTCCACCATTGCCGAGGCCATTGAGGGTGAGGCCGGAGCCCCCAAGACCTCCGAAGTCAGGGCGGTGGACGCCGGGGCCACCGAGGTAGAGATGGCGGAGGCCAGAGCCCCCGGGTCCGTCGAGGCCGAGGCGATGGAGGTGGAGACGGAGCAAGTTTTGGCGCCACCCCTGGTTCAGACAATCTCGTCTAATGATTCCTCCCGAGGGAAGGAGGCGGCGGACGTCGAGGCAGCCAGTACCGCGGAGCAGCCAGTCCCAGATCCTGCCGAGGGGAGTTCGGCCCTTGCCCGGCTACGGCCCGAGCCCAGTGGGTGGAACTTCCCGCGTGTTTTCTGGCGGAACCAGGCTGATCCCGAGGGGGAGCCTGTGTTCGCCCTTGAAGATATCGCAGAGGGGGGGCGGTGGGATACCCTCGAGCAGTACCGCCAACTGGCAGTGCGGTCGCTGCAGACAGCGATGACTGTTATGGAAGGGGACTTGCCTGGTGTCACTCAGGTAAGTACTTTCGTCTCTCGTGCCGAGTTGTTTTCTCTTCGAGCCCCCTCGCAGCGTTTGACGTGCGTTTTTTACCTCTTTAGGAGCTCGAGACCCGGTCCCTTGGGAAATCGGTGTTCCTACGAAGGGAGAGGGATATCTGGGACCAGCTCCGGCGGCAGAAGGGCCTGCTTGCCGATGCCCAGGGGCTTTTGTCGGCGTGGAGTGCGGAAGTGGAGGACCTCCGCCTTCGTTGTGCTGGCCTTCAGGCCGAGTTGGCCATGGCTAAGGGGCAGTCTGCCCCTCTGGTGGCGAAGATCAAGGAACTGGAGGAGGAGCGAGACTCCTTCAGGTCTCGGGCCCAAGAAGCGACGGCCTCTGCGAAGGCCATAGCCGGGCAGCTGGGTGCGGAGCAGAGCGAGCATCAGGCGACGAAAGTCGCCTTAGCAGAGGCTACCAAGGCGGCCGAGGCCTCTCGGGTCAAGGTCTTAGCCTGGAAGAGCAAGGCCGAGGGTAAGTTCTGCTGAACCGTGTTCCTTGTTTCATTTGTTCCGGTTCGCGTTTGACTCCTGACCCCTCGTTGCGACGTAGATCTGGAGAAAGAGGCTTCCCAGGCGGCTGAGGCCTCCGTCGCAGCGCAAGCGGCGCTGGATGTTGAGGTCCGGGAGCACGAGGCGCTGCGCAGCGCTGTCCGTACCGCCTGCGAGGCCCTGGACGTCAAGGAGGTCCAATCAGCCAGCTCCCTTGGGAGCTGCCTGATTGCGTTGAGCGGCCACGTCCACGAGAGGCTCCGGGGGGTGTTGCACATGGGTGTCAAGCGCGCCCTGGCCGTCGTCTCCTCGCACTACGCCATCAACCTCAAGGCTGTCAGCGATGGCTACGTGTTGCCAGAAGATGACGAGGAGGCTGATGCGGAGGTCGTGAAGCTGTTGGAGGCGGCCGAGGCACCTGGCACAGCGCTGGCTGGTCTATTTGAAGAAGAGGTGGTCCCTCCCGCGCCGGCCGCCGATCCTTGAGCTTTGACCTGGGCCAAAAGGGGCCATGTAACCGGATTGAGTTAGTTGCCGTATCGTGACGTTTTTTTGGCCGTCGAGGCCTTTAAAGTATTTGCGTGCGTGGGTCTTTTAACCGTTTTCTGTTCTACTTCCGAGCCTGTGCCCTCTGTCTCGATCTTGGGAACCCGCGAAGAAATCCCTCGGAACCTAAGCCGTCCTTCGGCGAAGGGTGGTGAGGGAGCTACCGTAGCCCAGAGGCGTAGGCCGTTCTCACGACTCGACCGGCCCTTTGGCCTCCAGACAAGCTTTTGGTCTTTGGGTTTCTTGCGAAGGTCCCGTCAGAGCGTGAGAGAGTTTGGCGTAGAAATTTTTTGAAAGACCATTAACAAACGTGAAAGACCATTAACAAACGGTGTTCGGGACTTAGGGGGGTTCCCCCTTTTTAGCCCCCGAGGGAGGCTCGGCTTTGCAGAGGCAGAGCCGAGTCTCCCTTATAGCGCTATTGTGACGTCGAGCCCCTATTGATAGACAAGCTCTCTGCACAGAACTTCCTCGGAGCCTACGCTGTCCTTTGGGTGAAAAGGTGGTGAGGGAGCTGCCGTAGCCCGGAGGCGTAGGCCGTTCTCACGGCTCGGCCGGCCTTTTCGCCTTTGAGACGATCGTACGGTCCTTAGGTTCTATACAATCGACTTGTCTATAGGGGGGTTCCTCGAAAGATTATAACAACTAAGAACGCTTCTTTATTGTATTTCGAGAAACAATGTAAACAACGTTTGGAAATTTAAGGGTAGAAACGACGTAGCTGTTCTATGTTCCAAGCGTTGGTGAGGATTTCGCCCTTCTCGTAGGCTAGCTTGTAGGTCCCGTGCTTTAGTACTTGGGCGGGCCACCAACTTCCAAGTCGTCAATGAGGTCACTGGCCTTCCTGGACTTGTCCTTGATGTCGTCCACGCCGGCCTCGATGGTTCGCCCGATGTGCTCGCCCAAGACCTAGGTGGTGCACCGCTGGTACGTGGCCCCTGCATTTCTGAGACTGAATGGCATAGTCACATAGCAGTACATGTCGAATGGGGTGATGAAAGAAATCGGCTCCTCAGGGGGTGGCGGGGCAGAGCTTGATGGTAGGACGTCGCTCCGCGCCACCGGCGTCTTTCCCCTGCCTAGGCTTAAGCTAGACAGGTCCCCAACCAGGGACTCTGTACCAACAGCCGGGCATGGGATGCCGACGGGGCGTCGCCGCATGCCGCCGGCGTTTCACCCATGTCCAGGCTCAGGCAAGTCAGGTCCCCAACCAGGGACCTTGTGCCAACAGCTGGACATGGGGTGCCGGCAGAACGCGGTGCGCCACCATGAGCTCGCGTGGTGTCGGGGTGGTCCTGCCCGCGTTGCGCCTGGCGAGCATGACGAGAGCGGCCGCCCGGGCACCGTCTGCGCCTAGGCTACCGGTGCGTGATGTCGACGTCGGTCGGCGGGGCTCGGGGCGTGAGGAGTACCATGTCGTACTCGCATCCTAGAGACATGAACTCTAGGCTCCCGAACCAGATCATCATGCCGAGATGTAGTGGTCGTATGGGGTCTGCCATCCGGAACTTGTTAGGATGACGAAGCTGACACGCAGAGGCCCCTACCTGGCGCGCCAACTATCGGTGTTTTGGAACCGGGGGTCCCTCAACCAACGAGTGAATTTGTGCTGCGTGCCCCTAATCCCGGATGGTGATGCAAAGAGACACAAGGTTTATACTGGTTCAGGCAATCGAGGCCCTACGTCCAGTCTGAGAGATCGATCTTGTATTCCTTGCACCGGAGTGCTTGTAGTAGGGGGTTACAAGCTAGGTGAGAGAGGGAGCTAGCCCCAGGTCTCGGCGAGGGTGGCGCGGGCTGCTTGAGGCGTTGTTCCCAAGCAGTGTAGGAGTGTGTAGTTCTATCTGTGTGTTCGTCTTTCTGCCTGTTGCCCTCCTCTAGAAATGGCCCCGGTCCTTCCCTTTTATACTCTAAGGGAGAACCCGGGACGTCCATACATAGCGCTCTATAAATGGGGGTGGCGTGTCCGAGCCCTATAGCCGGCCACTGTCGTGGTATGGTCGATGGAGTGGCCCCGTCCTTGTTGTGCAGAAGTGACGCGCCGGTCATACTTGGTTTTGTGCGTCGTGGGGCTCCAGTACTGCTTGATGCAGGACATGGCGGGCGACATGCTGGTCATCGTGCGATGACGTCGTAGGG
Organism: Miscanthus floridulus; assembly: GCF_019320115.1. Taxonomy (NCBI): domain Eukaryota; kingdom Viridiplantae; phylum Streptophyta; class Magnoliopsida; order Poales; family Poaceae; genus Miscanthus; species Miscanthus floridulus. Next base: position 31,138,848 of record NC_089597.1, on the reverse strand, counting down.
AGCAGCGGCTCTGCAGATGCCGAGGCCGAGCCATCGCGGGGGGCTCGGCGGACATGGATCCTCAGGCTGCCGAGCCCCTGAAGCCAACTGCCGAGACCTTGGAGGGAATTATTGGTCCTGGGTACTAATTCCGAGGCCACAGTAGCCCCGACGTGGCTCCCCATGCTGCGTTGTTCTCGGAGCAGGAGTTGGCAGCACAGTGAGGCATGGGCGTCAACCATGTGCATAGTGGTTGGTACAGTGGCGGGTAACCCCTGCCCAGTCCTGCCTCCTGTCCCGTCGGCCACTCCGTTGTACTGTGCCGAGCATGCGGCCGATGTTAGGGGCAGCAGTTGGCTGAGTTAATGCGACACGACGTTTTGTCAGAGGGACGGGTGAAGGAAGAGGCAGCGGAGTGCTGCCGAGCCCGCCTCGCGCGAGACGGAGGGTCGGTGGCCCGGCCGAGGCCTTTGGTGGGGGATCGCTCGAGGTCAGTGGTGAGGGGGCCTCGGGCGAGTCGGAGAATCGGCCGAGGCTAGCGGTGTTTAGCTGGTTTCGACTTTTACGAAGTCTAAGCAGTCGTTTTTTTGGTTCTTGCTTAGGGTACCCCTTCTCACTGTATCCGACACCCCTACAAATCGATTTGTAGGGACGGCCTGAGAACCGCACCTATGAATGCATGATTTGTAGAGACCCTTACGTAGGGGCAGCTGGGCAAACCGCCCCTACAAAGGATTACCAGCCGTCCCTAGAAATGCTTTTTGTAGCCGTGTCTATAGCCCTTGCGACTTGCACGTGTGCATAGTTTTGGTACGGTTCAAAAGAGTTGACATTATATTCGCGCGTCAGCTGAGCTGTAAACGTCTCCAACTGTCGTAATAATCAATTAATCAGATTATTTTAGTGAGAAGAGTTAGCCATGAGCAAAGGACCCGTGACCGCATATTCATTTACTTTTTTTTGTCTTAACTAGCAAATGTCTATACGTGCAACGGAATTTACATATTGCCACTTGTTTTGGAATAAGAATTTGTACCACGGTTGAACGTGTATTATTCTAACTCGTATGAAAATGGGTCATGAGTTAGAATTAGGACTCTAATATCTATTTCATCATCATGCACTACTATTCTTAATAAAATAGACCAAAATTCTTATGCTCTAAGAGAGTGGTAGGACATACGAACTAAGAGAATGAAATTTTGGAGGAAGGAATTTCCACTCTTTAATATATTATAGTAAACATGTCCATATATTACAACGCGAGAAAAAGTTGTCAAACTTTCAAGGGAAACGAGAACGAGAAAAGTACATATCTATTTATGTTTTACCTTTTTATAAAAATTTAGAAGCTATAACTTATTTTATGATGATCATATATGACATCTATAATAATATAAGTTAATATTGGGAATAATGCGACAATGTTTTATTCAGTATGTATGTATGATCGAATTAAAATATAATCTTGATAAATTTTTTCTCCTATTGTAAAGCACATAAATATTTACTCATAAATATATCATAATTTTAATATTTATACTATCCATGTGTTGGTAAAGTTAAAATATCGAGTTCCAGCCATCGTTCGGGATTGCATGGTGCATTCGTATAACTTAGAGGCTTGTTTCACATAACTTTTTATGACTCCATCTTCTCCTACGCTACCAACTATAGCAGTCCTGTTTGTATAAGTTGTTTTTCCCTCTCCTCGCAAAATGTACTAAGAGCCGAAAGAAGTAGAGTTAGAATATCGAGTTCGAGTCCTCTTCGGGGATTGCATGGTGCATTCGTACACCTTAGAGGCTTGTTTCGTAGAACTTTTTATGACTCCAGCTTCTCCTACACTACCAACTATAGCAGTTCTGTTCTTATAAGTTGTTTTTCTCTCTCCTCGCAAAATGTACTGAGAGCCGGAAAAAAAAACCACGTTTTATGCTTCCTCCGTCTCCGGCTCCTTTAGTACTGTAGCTTAGAGTCACAGCCAAAAGAAACATGACCAAACAAGACCTAAATTAGATTGGATAAACAAACCGTTCAATGCAAGATTTCAGTTTATGGTTTGATTAGTTGGACTAGGGTTAAGGGTTCAAAGGCATGTAATATTGAATTTATTATTCATTTTTTATGCTTATAAAAAATAGGAATAGGAAGTGAAAAATCTCTACATCCAAAAAGGCTGAAATGTCATCGTCTACTCGGTCGGTGATACTAAGTCTCCATCCGTGCTCGTGCGTATGCGTCGATACGAATCATCCTCTATTAGGAGCAAACATCGGCGGATCCAGAAAATATTTTAGGGGGACTGAACAACACTGCTGCTCGATCTTAAGTCTCAGCCCCCCCTACACTATAGAACTTTGCCTAAAAATTCATAGGGGCTCTACAGTAATTTGCACTGCTTCGGTTTGGGTAGGGGGGCTTGAGCCCCCCCCCCCACACTGCTGGATCCGCCCCTGGGAGCAAATGAGTTCGGGTCCTACCTAGTTTCGATATGATAACCGGGTCACGTGTCCGTGTCCGAAAATAAGTCCTCGGAGCTCACGCGTCTGTATCTGATTATCGAGGTTCAGTCCAAGATGACACGGAGGCAATAGCACCCGGACATCCGGTGCCAGCAGCATGTCCAGACGCAGCTCCTATTTTTAGCCAACCGAACCGTGGCCTAGTTCCTAGTCCCAGGCCTACCAATGGGAGCATCCCATCTCGGCATCCCCACGTATAACAGAAAAAATTAACCGAAGCGCTACCTGCCCGCGTAACGGAAGGGGAGAGTGTGTGATCGTGTCTACGCCGCCATCCCCTGGCGCTTCCCCTCTACAGACTGAGAAGGATGCAAGGCAGCAGAAGGCTAGGAGGAGACGCCAAGGCGAGGCAGTAGAAGGCGAGAAGGGAGATGCAACCTCCGATCTACTTTTGAAATATCTAGATGCACTACTTACAACATACAAATGAAGACAGATGAAACACTTGAAACGTGTGTTTAAAACACGTGAAAAACACTTGAAAACCATTGCAAACATATGCAACGTCCAGATAAAACTCTTACAACATACGTTTGAAACATATGCAACATCCGGATAAACACACATGCAAGGTCTGAAAAACAGATGAAATATTGGGAACAGACGCTTATAACATACTATATAAATCATTGCAACATATACAACATCCCGATTTACTTTTGCAACATCCGTATGAAACATTTGCAACATACCTCTGAAACATACGTTTGCCACACGTGGTTTTTCAGCGCAACATGGCACGGACGCGCACCGAACTAACACGATGGAGGCGGCCGCGACAGCAGATGGCGGCACCCGACACGTTGGAGGCGGCCGCGACAGCAGATGGCAGCACCCGTTGAGGTGGAGGCGGTCACGACAGTCAGATGGAGGCGCCCCGCCGCGGTGGAGTCAGCCATAGGCGCTGCGGCTCGAGGACGGTGGTGAGGAAGGACAGGGCCGACGCCGCCGAAGAGCTTGGCGACGAATACGGTGGCGTGGCCCTGCGAGGCGCCGTCAATCCACTACAGTAGCACGGGGTGAATCTGCACGGGCGAGGGCACGCGACATGTGCGGAGCGAGGCGTGCGGCGCCGCGGGCAGGAGTGAGCGGCGCTTGCGGGGAGCGAGGCGAGCGGAGCTGCTGTCTGCATGGGTGGTTCGATGCATCCAATGAGAACGGGACGTCCGAAGTCCGAACGCCCTAAACCGAGCATTACCGAAGATGATAAGCAAATTGCCTCCCTACATGTAGCAGCGCCTCACGTCGGTGCTACCACACACACTGCCGTGACCACGCACCTGAGCACCGGCGTCCAGTGGCACAGCTGTGTGCGCCTCTACGCACGCAGAAGGCCCGAGCCTCGTCATGCTACCTTGAGCCGTAGAATACGACCTGCGACACATCCGCTGGCGGTAGTGCGCGCCCACCAATCCCCCCTCCATCCCGGTGATTCCCTCGTTACGGTGCGACGACGTTGTCGCACTAGCAGACTAGCTTCATTCCGAGTCCAGAGACCCGACCAACGTGGAGTCATGGAACAATAGGTTGCGATTGCTCGACGCTCGCACAACACCCCATCGTCTCGACGTTGTCATGTGTTGACTTCAGATTCCAGAAGAGGTGGATCGGAGGTCCCGACATTCAGCGGCTCAGGGAAGAAGCAAGCATGTTAAGATTTTTTTAGCACCAAGACCAGTCTCAATGTAAGTTTCAAAGAAGTTTCAATCTCATTTAATGTTACGACACATTAGCAAATTTGTTGAGTTGACATGTCAATTACGAAGAGAGATAGAGAGAGTTTCATCTAGATCATATTCTTTGTCACAATTACCAACATAAAAAATGACGTGACAGTCTTGATAACTGTGTCATAAAACTCTTCATTAAAACTGGCCTAAGTGACACACTCCTATTCTCTAAAATTAGCCTATGTTTCATGCACAGCATAAACTTTTAGCATTTAGATGTTCTTGGGAGTCTGTATCATTGGATTAGAGTGGTATTATTTGGTCCCGTTATAACGTCCAGGTATGAACATGAAAACGGGAAAAAGGGCCGAACGACTAAAAAAACAGACGTGACCTAAAAAACGGATTAAACAAAACCAACTATAGAAAAACTGGACGAAACAAAACGATGGAGAAAAACTGGACGTAACAAAAGGTGAGAAAAGAAAAACAGACAGCACACGGATAACTACATATACAGGTGGCGGCAACGAAAACCACAAAACCCTAGTAATTGGGAAAGCACCATACAGGAGCAATGGATGAGTAGATGCATGGCATACCTCAACCCTAGGTCGGCGGCGTCGAGGATCCTTTGCCCTGGATGGAGCCCGTGCTATGGCGCGAAGGAGAGGGCGCGGGAAGGAGGAGAAGGCGCGGGAAGGAGGAGACGGCGCAGGGATTTTTTACGCACGATAGAGGCCGGTTTGCCAATTACCAAAAGATGGGAAAGGGATATGGAGTACTCTTGGAGATGAGTTTTTCTCCTTTTTCCCAAAAAACATAGATAGGGAAGGGATACGGGGCACTCTTGGAGATGCTCTTACCGCACATTTGGTTGCTACCATTTTGTGACCTGCCAACTCGTTGACCGGCCGGCCAAACTTAGAGCAACTACATTGCTACATATCAGCGATCTCATACCCTTGTCTTATGTAGAGCCATGTAGGATTTTTGCTAACGGAGAGGAAAGAGAGAGGAGAGAGAAAAAAAAGGTCGTTGTTTCACCAAACAACCGTCTTATGAGCTAAAATTTAGGACTACGAGATAACTATTATACTATTGTATGATATTGTTGTTGTCATGCAACTCATAACTTTATTTTTATTTTATACATAAATTAAGAAATAATGAGTTACTATGAGATAACTTAAAATATAATCATTATACATGTTATCTGTTACTGTCTTATATAAAATTAAATAGCACTACGTGAGACCGCCTACAGAAGCACTAATGTACTTGCCCTTACCCATTCGACCGTACAGCGGTCAGAAAAAGAAAAAAGGGAACGGACCGACGGAAAAAAACGAACCTAACGTAAAAAGAAGTCCGGGTCGTAAAAAACGGGACGATGGGCACAATGTGAGGAAAATGGACGGAAAAAAGGAAACAGAAAGAAAAAAAGAAAAGAAAAGAGAAAAGAAAAGAAGCAAAAGAAAAAAAACAGAAAAAAAATGAAGAAACTCCCTAGGTTTAGGAAATGTTTGATATGGCTAGTTACTAAGTAGTTGGGCTAAAAATTAGCCCAAATTAGTTATGGTTCGCTAGTTAGTTGGCTAAAACCTAGTTGAAGATTTGGCTAAAAAATTAGTCCACTTATTAATCCTCTTGTTTGGATGCATATTTGAGCTAAAATTTGCTAGCTATAATTAGTCCATGGATCAAATATGCCCTTAATAGTAAGGAATAAATAGATAGGATCTTTATATATATATATATATATATATATATATATATATATATATATATATATATATATATATATATATATATATATATATATATATAGGGATGATGAGAAACTGGAGAAACACTCGGTTCAAAGTGACATTTAAATCCAACTAGCTAATAGTTGGCTTCTAAAAATAAGCTGTTTGAATTCAAACAGATCTAGCCAATTATTAGTCAGACACTTAGCTAACAACTATCTCACTAGCTATCCTAGCATACCTAATAGTATCTTCTAAATTGAAAATAGACACTTCTGTACTCCTACCAACCTTTATTCATGTGTGTCCTACCAATAGAAATAGAAAAGGAAGGGGCATTATAGATAAAAGTACTATACATCCATTTTTAGCTAGTGGATCCAAAAAATAATTAGCCAGCTAAGAGCAATTCCAACAACATATTTGTATCTTTCCTAATTAATTGAAATAAAGATTTTGATAAAAAAAAAACTCTCTGATAGCTTTTTTTTAATGAGATATTCAAATATGGTCATCCTCTATTTTGAATTTTTTGCTAGCCAAAGATACATAACAGAGTTGGTTCTCTAGTGTACGCACATGATATAGAGAAGCTCTTAGAGGGTGAAAAGATATAGAGAATAAGTTTTATTCAAATGACTCTCCAACTGATGATTTAGAGCGAGTTTAAGAGATGCTCTAATAGTTACACCCTCCGTTCTAAATTATAAATCGCTTTGCCTTTTTTTAGCAAATTCGATGTACCAAAAAAGGCAAAGCGACTTATAATTTGGAACCGAGGGAGTAGCTAACTATCATTCAAGATTAATTAGGATCCATAGAGCTAATACTTATCTGCTAATAATTAGCTGTTTTGGATCCAAACATGACATCTAATAGTCTAACTAATTGTTTGCTAAATACCTAACTAACTGGGCCAAACTAACTAATAGCTAGCTAGATAACCCTTCATTCCAAACTAATAGTAGTTCTAGCTTTTCTATGTATATTACTTTTGGTATGCAGCTAGACATATAAATATGTCTAGATACAGAATAAAAGTTATGTATTATTAGAAAAGCCAGAACAATTTATAATTTAGAATTGAGAGAGTATTAACTATGAGATATTAGCTAGCTAACTAGTAGCAAATAATTGATACAAAATATTCTTATTTTTAAGCCGTTATTAGCTAGCTAACTGTAGTTGGCTAGTGTACCCAAACAAGATGCCTAGTATACCCTGGTAGAGTATCATCACTCCTCACTAATCCCAACTTCCAAGTAAATGAAAATGACCCATTCCACCTTTTGGCCCTTGCACGAGAAATTTGGGTGCCACGTGCGATTCAAATTTTCTCCTAATATATGAATACTATATTTGGTTTTATAAAACGTAAGGCAAAAATGCATAATCCGAGCTAGCTAGCTGTGTTCCTTGACTATGATTAATTAGATGGCCAATTCATTTTCAATTTTTATTGCTCTTTCGTGTGTTAGGTAGAAAATTCTGTATAATCGGCCGGCAGTAGTTCTGAATTTGAACTGATTGTACCGTCAATACAAAAATCTTCAGAAGGTAAACAAACAAATAAATAAGATGAGAAGCCTCTCTTCTCAACATTTCTCTAACATCGGCCTGTTGCATTGACCAGACATAAAAACTGGCTACACGTATTCCTACACCATATTATAGGCCAATACAAGCATACAACAATCATAGAACCAATGCTGACCTATTAGAGAATTCTCTAGCTTGCTACACATGGTATGTCACAACTATTTGTTTATTAGTCACCTATAGACAATCCCCAGCGATGACAGATCACTACACAAGCAACAAGATAGAAGAAGATCTGACGACATGAAAAACCACTCTGCCAAAGCAACCCATTCATCGCTTGATTATATATAGACACACACGCCTAGTCACAAAAACGTGCACACAAAGAAAGAAGAACTGAAGGTGGAAGAAGAAGAGAATAGGGACCTCGCTCGAAGACTAGGGCGGCAGCAATGTCGACGTACCTGAACTCCTGAAGAAGCCGTCCCCGTACACCACCGTCGACTCCCTCATCGTCCTCCTCCCTCTCACCCTGATCTTATGCTTCACCTTTCTCCTTCCGCTGTCCGCCTACTTCCGCAACCCGCTTGCCACGGCTATGGCTACAACTACCAGCGCCTGCGTCGGCACCACCGCCGGGGCCGTCCGCGCTGCGCCAGCAGCAGCAGCCGTGGACGAACGTCGGCGACGGTGTCGGTAGCCAGCGCCCGGCCCCGGCGGAGCTGATGAAGCGTCCTCGTCGGCGTGCACACCATGCCCGGCAAGCACTCCCGGCGCCACCTCAATCCGCATGGCGTACGCGCTGCAGCAGCAGACGACGCCCGCGCTCCGCGCCGCGGCGCGCGTCGACGTCCGGTTCGTGCTCTGTGCGCGCCCGATGCCGCCCGAGCACCGCGCGTTCGTGGCGCTCGAGGCGCGCGCCTACGGCGACGTGCTGGTCCTCGACTGCGCCGAGAACGCGGAGGACGGGAAGACGTACACGTACTTCGCCAGCCTGCCCGCCATGCTCGGCTCCGGCTCCGGCTCCGGCGGCGGCGGCGGCGGCGGACGGCCGTACGACTACGTGATGAAGGTGGACGACGACACGTTTCTGCGGCTGGACGCGCTGGTGGAGACCCTGCGCTCGGCGCCGAGGGAGGACATGTACTGCGGCGTGGGGCTCCCGTTCCACGACCGGGAGTTCCCGCCGTTCATGCTCGGCATGGGCTACCTGCTGTCCTGGGACCTCGTCGAATGGATCGCCACCTCTGACATGGTCAAGAGGGAGGCCAAGGGTACGCTACGCACTTGCATTTCATGCATCCGTTCTTGCACAAATTTCCTTATTGACTACTAACATATACTACTCTACTACTACGTACACTCATGAAAATGTTTTCAGAACATCATTAATTAGTACAATAGTTTTTAACAATGTTTAGCAACATGTATATATGCATATTCAGGTGTAGAAGATCTGACCACAAGCAAATGGCTGAACATGGGCCACAAGGCCAAGAATCGGGTGCACATTTTCCCCAGGATGTATGACTACAAAGAGTGCCAAAGCTGAGGACTTCTTGGAGAACACCATTGGGGTGCATCAGCTGAAGCAGGACATAAGGTGGGCACACACACTGGAGCACTTCAATGTCACCCTGTTGGAGCCCTCCAGCAAGCTACACAACTTCTAGAGAGCGGGGATCGGAATCCTCAGATTCTTTTGCAAACAATATGTAAATTTATAGTATTGTTGATTTGTGGGTGTGGCGAATTAACTATGAAGGGTTGTTGATACGTTGCTTGATATATATATATATATATATATATATATATATATATATATATATATATATATATATATATATATATATATATATATATATATATATATATATATATATATATATATATATGATAGCTTCCACTGCGAAGTTATATACATCTTGTTGACAATATCTTTTCATAATGGCACGTTAATATAAGAAAAGGGCATTGTCAACTGGATAGGGACTCCAAGAGTTTTGAATTCAGAAACTCAGATAAATCAGTTTTGTGACGAATATATATATATATATATATATATATATATATATATATATATATATATGATAGCTTCCACTGCGAAGTTATATACATCTTGTTGACAATATCTTTTCATAATGGCACGTTAATATAAGAAAAGGGCATTGTCAACTGGATAGGGACTCCAAGAGTTTTGAATTCAGAAACTCAGATAAATCAGTTTTGTGACGAATACTAGGCTGATGTTTCTGTCACAATTATTTGATGGCAATTCAGCATTCTAAGCTGTTTCTTTGTTTTGACTACTCACTGCTCAGCATTCTAAGCTACAACATATACAGCAACATACACAAAATCCCATGATTAAAATGTTAACTACTTTACATTTACTAAATGATGACAAGTGTGACGATAGAATATCATAGCATTAGTTTTGTTAGTGACATGGCACTCTTCTGTGCTTACAGCTAAAACTCGCTGTGAAGTATTTTATATAAACTGTGAGCTTGTTCATAACCTAGGGGCTTCCTTACCTCCTCTTGTTCTCTTGAAAAAAAAATGCCTTCTTCATACTAAATTGTGGTTTGATTCCGTGCCTCTTGCACGGTTGCACCAGTTGGAGATGATCGAGTTTCCGTATTACAATGACATCGCAACCAACCGCCCTCTTGAGGTCCTGACTGATGATTCAGCTCTGTTGCTCGTGAAGATCTCAATGCACTCTTGCAGAAACCCGATTTCTTGATCTGTCACTATTGTGTAAGCTCCTCACCATGGTTTCAGCTGGCTCTAGGATGCACAGCCAAGAAAGGGACATCACTTTCATGACATTTTGTAATAGCTATAGCTCTTGAGATGTCATATCATTGAACGATTCATATTACATTTTGTGGATCAGCAGTTCTGATTTCTCAGTCCATTAGTACTCCACTTGCCAAGTCGACTGCTGCTCAGCAGCTTCTGGCAACAAGATGAAACTGTTTTTTTTTTTTTTTTTGCATTATCGGCAGGCAAATGTTGTAGCCGGAGTCTGTTGTTTTCATCTTAGTTCTTTTGCATTTATGTGCTTGGAATGTAGCAGAACCGGACGCGAATTTATGCAGTGTCCAGTGGAGCCATGTCGCTGTCGGCCGGAAATGGTAGAATGGTTGTGCTCGAAGTACTTGGTGAATGTTGAAAACTCTCTAAACATGTAAATCGTAATTATGTATAGAGTGGTGACATGTTCTGAAAATATAATGTGTGCATTCCTAATTGGTACATGATCGCCATTATTGTTTTTTGCACCGTGCATTTTTGACAAACGTACTACACATGTGCCGCCATGAAAATATTTTCAGAACATTCTAGTTTTTTTTGTTTTTGTTTTAATATTTTTTCGAAAGGACGGCAAAAGAATTGCCGTGATTTTTATTAGACGAGAAAAAGAGAAAAACAAAAAGATTACAAGAAACACCCACTACTACACAAATAATTTTGTAAGACGGTGCCCTTTTATTAACGGAGGCGGTCACAAAATCTAACCGCCTCAGTTAATACCTGCGATTTACGGAGACTGACATTTTTCATTTACCAGAGGCGGTCACGTTTGCCCGCCTCGTAAAATCGATTTATGGAGACGGACGTCTTAAGAAAACGCCCTCGACTAGTACTACCAACGAACAAAACCAACAGAGTAAAACAACCTCAACCCCAACCAGAAAAACAAAAGAAAAAGGAAACTGCCACCATACTAAGCAAAACTAAGGAGATCTGGCTTCTGGTCGAGTTGCAAAGTTGAATTGTTGGATGTCATCTTTGATCAATACCGCTACTTAGGATGGTTGCAAATCTTATGTTGGAAAGTTCTTCGGTTTCTTTCCTTCTAGATGTTCCAACAGACATAAATTAGAATCCCGGCGAAGGAAGTCTTATGAGTTTTGTCAAATTTGGCTTGACATTTCCTCCAATATTTGTAGACGGAACCGTCCAGTGAAATGTTACGAATTTGGCCCAAATTGAACCGGCTCTGGATTATACACCATACATTTTTGTTTTAACAATGTTTAGCCACATATGCATAGACATATAGTAGTCAACTGTGGAGGTTCTAACCACAAAGGAATGGCTGAACGTGGGCAACAAAAAGCCAAGAACCGGTTGGACATTTTCCTCGATTGATAATAAAGTTTGCTGTTTTTAAGTAAAACAGAAACTATTCAACATATTTTCTTTGACTATCATTATGCCAAATCCCTTTTCGTGTGCTATGCACCTTGTGTTTGGCTGGACCGAGGCGGTTACGGACAAGTGCAAACGCGCCCTTAAAAAATGTAAAAATGGTGGTTCTTTTTTGTAGGACAAGTTCATGCACCTACAAGGTAAGAGCATTTCCCTCCAATTTACTTTAGGTTTGCCACTAGTGTTAGGTATCCCACTCTATAGAGAGTTGAGTTCATTTTTTAGTACTTGTGTGAAATTGGATTTGCACAGACTGGCTTACATAAGGTTACCTTCATGTGAATAAGTTTGTTCTGGTATATCTTTTATGCCAGTAGAAATCTAGCATTTTTACTAGCCTTTCACACCAGTGTAAAAACACACCGCTGGTACAAATCATTTTCTACCGTCATTACAAACACTTTTTGTACTAGTGCGTGAACGTGGACAAGGCTTTAACGACGCACACACATTCTCTTTCTCTATCATCACCTTCTTTCTTCCTTCGTACCATGCTGCCCCTCTACCGCCTCCATCGCTGCCCAGGCCGTTAGCGACCTCACTACTCACCTCTCACAATCACCACTGCAGCTCCACCCTCTCCTAACGTTGTGCTTGTCACCTCACCATCACCACCGCAGCCCCGCCCTCTCCTAACGTTGTGCTTGTCACCTTCACCGCCGACCCCGCTCACCGATTGTCCTCCACCATGTGGCCATGCCTTGCCACCTCGACCCCCCCACCGCTGCCGCGCCATCCCTCTAGGGCCTAAGGATAAAACCTAACAAATATGCTTCCAACTTTTTTAGTCACTTAGAAAACTTGTTGATTTACTAATTTTTTTAAAAAACTATTGGAGATGATCTAAAGCAAATATCCGATCCGCCGCACACAAATTGGCTCTTCATTTCCTGGGTTTTTATACATTGAAAAAATAGATAAATGAGCAGCTCGATCTGAGCTGTGAAATCATGCACGACCAATTATTCCTTTTCTTGTGAGGAGCAACATGATCAATTGCTTCTTGTTTTGCGAGGCAACCATGACATGTTCATTTTCTTGCAAGGCAATACGATCAGTTGTTTGTCAATGTTTGAATGAGAGTTTGCTGAATCAGTTCAAACTGCAAAGTAACTGCCATGCCACTGCCAGAAAAACCCCATTTCAAAGGCATGAACAACATTCATTCAGCTACTGCAGGAGTTGCTAGTGGAACATGTATTGAAGATCAGTTATGACTTAGAAGCAATGCTGGCTGACAATATATTACATTTTCCATTGATCCCCATTTGAAAGGAGAAAAATGCATAAAAAGGTACTTCCTCCATTCTAAGCATAATGTATATCTAGTTGCATAGCAAAAGTCATATACTTAGAAAAGGCAAAAGGACCTATAATTTGAGACTGAGGGAGTACAATCTTGAACGTTAGATAATAAATTTGTTTTACTCCTAGGATGTAGGATCAATCCATGTATGTAGTCTAATTCCCTGGAGGAACTCAAGCTGTTACAGTCCACTAGACTCTTTGTCAATGGTCAATACAAAAAAACTTCCAGGTATCAGGCCTCGATACATTTCTCTATTCACAGTACACACAATGAACGCAGAGCAACTTACCTTTTGAAATTACAAGGACGCATTACATTTAAACTTTGAGGACGTCAAGGTACAAAACTCCCAAGTCAATCCGAGGAAATCGTCTCATGGCTGTTCAGAACCTTATTCCATGCGAATGCTTTCTCAGTCACCAACAATTTGATGATTTGTAAACATTGTGTTCCAGATACTGGGCCAAGATCACCACTTCAGTCTTGCTATCCAACTGGAGAATCCATATATTTGGTATGCTCCTCTTGCTGCTATTTTCACATGACAATTCGAGCTAAATGACCACAGAGAGGTTCGCTAGGTTGCTTTCTCCAGCATGCACTGCATATTACTTGACGATAATCAACTCAACAACAGAGTGACAACAGATTGAACTGAGCCATTCTGCCATTGGCACATGCAGCACAGGAATAAAATGCTAAATTGGCCTTCATGTTGGGGCCAGAGTTTTTCTAGTTCTTGAATCATTGGGCTTGCGTTCAGCACTTGACTGTCCCTGTGGCACTTTAGAATTCCTGGTTTTGCTCCACCTAGTTTCAGCTGTGCGAGAAGTGAACGAATGTTGGCTTGTCCTAGATCCTGTGCACTTTGCAGTTTCCGGCTTCAGCTTAGCCCTCACTGACCGAGAAGGAACTTGCGTTTTCTGCATTGAGCTGGCACCCTGTTTATCCTTTTGAACAGATCCTTGCTGGATTTGACTCTGGTCATTACTAACATGAAATTCCCCACAAACAACTGATGCTGAGATACCCTGAACAAGAAATATTTAAACACATAAAAAATCAGAAGAAAAAGGGAAAATTCAAATAAAGAGTAATGAACAGAGAAGAAAATTTCTGACAAATTAAGTATAACCAGGAAAGCAAAACCAATCATGTATGTTTATATTCCTGGCATGTTAAAGCAGAACACAGCAATAACAAAAAATAGAACACCTTTTCCAATGCCATGGCATTTTTTTAAAACAAATCATAATACAATGCCATACTAAGATCATGAACATTATAATACTAATAGGCGTATCTACAAACATCACCTTGTTTTGAATTGGAGAGGCTTCTGGACTCTGAACTTGCTCCTCTTCAGAATCATCCATTTCTTCACATTCAAACTCAACATGCTGGCTATCTTCCTCGGAATCACTTAACTCTTCTTGCTCCATTACAATTCCTTGCATTGATTCTTCATTAGGTTCTTGAATGCAATAATGAGAATAAGAATTTACAACCTCGAGCTCTGGAACATTAGATTTGTCCTTCCTAGAAACTTCATCTTGAACATTTGATCTGCTAAAACTACTTCTGAAGTCATTTGAACCATTTATGACCATTGGAGAACACAAATGAATGTTCAAGTCAATACTTGTCTCCCTCTCAGAAGGGCTTGTGGATGCTTGCCCAGCTGTTGATTGGTCATCTACTGGGACTTCGCTTCATGTTATTATCAGACTGATGGCAGTCAAGGTTATTATCATATTCTGGTACTTCATTATGAACATCAACTTCTGTTCTTTGCAAGAGAGGATGGAAGTCAATAGTGTTAGCATTTACAGTACCATTTTCGGTGGAACCTGTAGTCTGGTTGTTACTTCTCTCAACTCGAACTTTCTCAAAGGGGAAAAGATCATATTTTCTTGACTGATTAATAAGATTTTGAACTGGGTGACTATATGATGAAACATCTCGAGGATACTGAAACAGTAAAGGATGCATCTGCAAATCTTGCTCAGCACCATCTTCTGTAGCATTATCCCTAGAGATCCCATTCTGCTGCAATCTAGAATTAGCTCTGTGATCAGGGAACAGATTTAGCTGTCTATCAGCACTTTCTGTAAAGGAGGTCAAAGGTAGGCACAGGATACATATCCTTTGCTGCATTATCCGAGGTGCCATGAAAGTGTGTTGCGTTCCGATAAAATTCCGCCTGAGATAGGACACGAACAGAAGGGGGAAGGTTCACAGGAGGCAAGTCTGGAGCCAACTTGACCACACAACTGCCTTTCTGTTTACTCAATTGGGAAGCTGGCAGTTGATCCAGAGATCCACATGATACCGCCGGAGCTGCAGTGGAAGATGTTCTCACATATGATGGGCCATCAGAGAGGTGGTACATAAAAGGTATATATGAGGTGGTTACATCAAGTTTCATACCACTTAGTTTCTGGGGTTCAATGTAACCACCTGTAGTACCACATTCTTCATCGAGGCCTGTGCCTGACTGCTGATAAGGCATACTATCTGTGTCTTCCAAAAATGCTTCATTGACATATGAATCATCATCATTTTCAGCATCTTCAGAAGCATTGTTATCAGCCTGTGATGAAAGCATTAAAAATTATGCTCAACGACATCACTTTAGATGGAGACTAAGATATTATTTGAATATCCTACAAGTTAAAGAAACATACTAACCTCTTGCCCACGGCGTGAATCGGGCATGGATACTCTCAGCTTTCTCCTCTTTGCTTCATATGTTCGCCTTCTTTCTTTTTGAGCATCACTTTTACTGTAAGATTTCTGGACTCCACTTGCAACTCTCCATTGACGTTGGAGCAGTGAAGGATCTCTATGTGGCACTACAAACTTCCAAACTGATGTCCAGTCATTTTTGAATATCCTCAGCCCCTGAAATCGCAGTAGGTATGGAAGAAATTATGCGACAAAAATCAAACATGAAAAAAATAAGATAGTCACAAGTTATCACCTTCTCGATACATTCTTTCTCCTCGACTGTCAATGGAGATGCCTTCATACGGCGCACATCCTGCATTAATTCAGATAACAATATAGTTAGTTGGAAGGTTATTATGTTGGGTTTTGCTGAAAGCAGTCAATGAGCTCAAAATCTCCCATCCTGATGGTTGACCATGGTAATACAGAACCAAAGTTCCGCTAGGCGCTCGCCTAGGCGCGCCTAGGCGCGATTAAGCGCTAATCGACGGCCCTCCGCGTAGACTAGGGTGTAGTCGCAGTCCTAGGCGGGAGCAGCGACTAGGCGGCGCAAATCGGCGCCTCGGCAGCGATTCCGCGGCGCGCAAGGCGGCGCGTAGGCGGACGACCCGCTCACGAGCGAAATTTTTGGCCGCCGCGGAAGCGCGCGCGCGCTTATGGCGTCTGGCGCGGGAAAGGATGCGCGCGGGAAGGAGAAGAGGGAAAAGGTCCGCTCCCGCTCGATTCTTGCCTTCCAGGTCGCAGATAGCCGCTCGGCCACTCCCGCTCGTCCTCTCCTCCTGCGACGGCGCGCCGGAGGGAAGCTCCACCCGCTGGCCCCGCCGGTCGCCCTGCTCCCCGCGACCCCGCCTGGAGGCTTGTCCCGGCCGGCCTCCTCTGCCCCGCCTGGAGCAGAGCAGCGCCGGAGAGAGGGGAGTAGAGGAGCGCATCCGGAGAGAGGGGAGGGGTGGAGCCGCGGAGAGGGAGACGAGGCGGAACGAGTGGTGGAGAGTAGAGAACGAGAGGAGCAGCGGTGGAGGGTTTGGGATAAGCCATGCCTGGAGGGGGGACGGGCACATGGGCCGCCTGGTGGGCTAGGCCAGCCCACTTCTTACTCCTCCTTTCTTTTTCTTTTTTCTTTTTCTTTTTCTTTATTATTATTTATATACTACTCTGAGTTTGCAGGAGCTAGGAACATGCAAGAGTAAGCCAGCTAAGAATCAGATATGTCTACTAGCCCTCTTTTTATACTTACTGTGACTCATATATAGTAGTTATATACATATATATAGTTATATACATAATATATATATAATTTATGGCTATATTGTCAAAACACCTAGGAGCGCCTAGGACCGATTACTCCCGACTAGGCGCTAGGCAATGGGTCAGCGCATAGATTCCGCCTAGCGCCTAGCTGAACTTTGTACAGAACATGGCAAAATCAACCCAACCCATACCAGTATCAGAACAAGGGAACACACAGACAAACTCTTCCACAACATATATATACATGCTCTTTGAAAAAAATCTAGTAGCCAGAGGTTGAATAATATAGCTCCACACACAAGCAGAGCAACACGTGCCGCTAAGAGAGTAGTAAAAAAACATCTCCAGTTTGCTACTGAGTACATTATTAAATATGTGATTTGTCCACAAATCTTGCCAATAAATTTAAATAAAATACTACTATTTTGTTGGCATGTAAGCAAAATGGTATAGATATCAGAATGAGATAGATAAAAATTATCAACAGTGTAAGTGCTGCGGCAGAAACTTCACTACGTACACAATACAGGATTTTATAAAGCACTCTCTTCAATGTTTAAATATCAGTTCAAAACCAAAACTTCAATACTACAGAATATGGAATGAGAACAACATACTGCTATTTATTAGCATGAACTGTTAATCTGTTACACTACTATGCAACTCAATGGACAACTTGACCATAATGTTGAATATTGAACCCTAAAAGGCACATAAAAGTGAATTCAGCATCTTATCTTCCAGTAAATGAAGAAGGGCAAAATATTTACCTTAACTGGATTATCAGGAGCTTTGGAGGAGCTACGATTCTTTTGTCTCACAAATATCTGCACCAAAGAAATTATTTCACTCAGCAGGCATAATACACAAGCCCAGAACAAGGAATTATTAAAGATCATGATCAACTAACAATTTAAGACAACAACTAAGCAATAGGCATTATAGAAATTGAACAAACAGTCTCAGGTTGTGATTGTATGCAGAGATTAGATGAAGGATTTTCCCCCTTCGAATAAGCAGGAGAGCTGCGTGTTAATTCATTAAGAAAATTAAATGAAGGATTTCATCTAAGCTTACTTGCTTGTGCGGTCAAAAGGAAAGCAAAGTAAATTGGCAACGAGACCTTTGTGACAATAAATGTTCAGACTTCAAAATCTTTATTGAAAAAATACCCTGCTTTGGCAGTACTGAGAGCAGACATCAACTTTAGGCCAAGAGTTAATGCCAGCAAGGTCAAAAATGTTATTGCCATGTCAATACAGTCAAAACAACTCCTTTTTCTATACTGAATCCTTGAAGGCGTTTCATGTCCTTCATTACTCTCAATTTTCTTTTGTTAGATTAAAATAAAAAGAAACTATTTCATGACATGTCAATCTTCACCAAATAGATGATAAAAAGAGCTGTTGATTTGTGCCTGACAAATCATAAAAGGAAACTTTTGGATCTTGAAGAAAAATTTGCAATAAAAAGGAGTAACCAAAAAAATACCTGATGCTTTGATTTACAAGGAAGAAAGCGCTTTTGTATTGCTTCCCAGTCATTATTATATTCCAGAATTCCTAGAGCTAACAATCTGCAGGCAGATAATATACTAAAAAATTAACCGAGAAAAGAAAGTGACAGGCATCATATCAGCTATACAATTGAGGAGGGCACCCTACATGATGTCCTTTAGGAAAGTGGTAATAACAACAAAGCAACCATGATACAATTAACCATACAAAAGGAGGAAACCTTGAGGAAAGTTGAAAACAAAAAGATGAATGGAATAGCTGTGATACAGCAGATGAGGAAGTAAACACATAAGTTGCATAAACCAATATCACTAATACAGAAATAAAAAAAGTATGCAGTTCAACAAAACCAAATTATTCAGCTTTCTTGATTTTCTATGTTTTGAAGTCAAGATGGCAAGGAAGCATGCACGAATTCTATTTCAAAATAAATCTTGGAGAAGATGCAAAACACACCTGTCCTCTGCATCAGTGAAAAACACTCTATTGGCCATAGGTGAAGGAGGTGGCTTATGAGGACAGAGTGCAAAATTGAAAAGTGAAAAGAATCTCTGTGCTAATCTTGCAATGTCAGCAGGAACAAGAGCAACTGTGCCCCTTTTACTACGCTCAAGCAGGGTAGCAGCCAACGATTTCTTCTGCTGCAACTGCCCAGATGAAGGAGATGATGCTGTAGGCACACTATTTGATCTATCTTGAGAAACATTATTCACTTCTTTGCAACTGTTAATCAATGGTGAAGGAAATAGGGGCTCTTTCCTGCGGGTTTTGTCAGCAGTGCCATCCACATGACTTCTTCTATACTTCACAACAGCTGTAAATTCAATATGCAAGCAAAGTTACCAATCAAGTGGTGACAAACAAAAGAAGCAAAGTATAAAAAATCGGCCCATGTACCAATCTTGAACTTACCAGTTGCGACATCACTTAAATAGCTGAAGGGCCAACTCAAGCGGTGCGACATCAAGGATGGATATAACAGGACTCTTGATTAATGGCATCCATTGGCATTCCAAATTTTCAGAAGAAACAAAACTAGATGAGAGATGCCGGGATTCCAAAACGATATGCTGTTGAGGAGCACTCCTAGCCAATGCTTGATCACGAAAGCCAACCAACTCAACTATCATCTTTTTGACATTATTAGCCACATCTTGTTTAGACGAATCAAGAATACATAGGGAAAATGTTTGGATAAGGAGCTGAACATGCTCATATATCATCACATGCAGTTGCCCGAGTTGTTGATCAGTAAATCCACATGCTAAAGGTGCACACGGTACTGAAACCAAGGATGAAGGGGAAAGGGCATTATGGGTAGGATATTGCCATCCAAAAGCATGAGCAGGAGTCACCAATGCAGATGGAATATATGGCAGAATTGGTCTAAAATTAGTTTTATCGGATTCCTGATGATAGCTATGAGCCCCAGACAACTCGGTAAATGGCCGCCTCTGCCTAGTCTGAGGCCTTCGTCCACCTTTCTCTTTCCTATGATTTGTGTCGTCATAGTTCTCAGCATTTTCATCACCATCACTTTCTAGGGCCTCCTCAATCTCGAGCTCAAAGTCTGCATCATTATCATCTTCATCCTGGTTTTCGTCCCCCTGGAATGCCTGTGTGTCATTGCCTATACCAGACAGGACAGAAGCAAGAAACTTGCGGTATTCCTCTTCTTCATCAACATTTTGCAGACCGCTATCGTCATCTGATTCCTGGAGAAAGGTCTCCAATTCCTCAAGTGAATAGTTTGCTAGTGAGTATCTTGCCCTCGTCCGTCTGCAAATTGCATCTTCCTCGCTAATTTCGAGAGATAGGTGATAAGGGTTTTGCACTGTTGGAGAGCAAGCAGCTTCGCTTGCTAAAACGTCTTTTTCCAATCCATTCTCAAGATTAACCTGGGTAGACTTTTCTTCTGGAAATATTTCGTTGACAAGACCTTGAGATGACAGTCTATTTTGAGGAAGTGCACTGTCACTTGTATTTTCATTAACTACACTATTCTGCAAATATGTCTGGCCACTTGGTCGATTGTCAGAACTATGTACCTCGCATTCTGCTTCTGATGTAAGGCTTGATGAGGTCTCAGACGGAGATCCTTCCCTAAGGAAAGGGCTAAAATCTATGTCATCCTCCTCCACATCATCATCAACTTCCATATTTGATGATGCAATAGTGTTTTAACCAAAACAGTAGGATTCCTACAACCTACCACCCATAAAGTGTAAAAACTTGTGTTAGGATCAATACAATGTGTTGCACTTTGCAAGAAAAAGAAAAGATGAGCATGCAGAGGCAAGTCAGTAAAACTATAGCATAACACAAGGATATGAACAAACACCCATGTACGATCAAAACTTGGGTTACACTTAACACCGACATAACCATGTTTTATTGGCACATAGAAATAACATAGTTGCAACATGTTTAAAGTGACTCTTTATAGCAGATGTCAGGCATAACACACTCATCCATATTTCGAAAATATGAAGTTTTGAAATAAGCCAACTTTAAGGCAAACATCTAAATCTAAAAAAACCAAAATGATCGCATCATAGGTACAATACAATACAATACAATATTAAACCATAAAAAGAAATATCATGAATACCAATGATGACCTAAAGCTTCAATATCAGAGAATGTAATGTGCAAGATTGTGAAACATAAATTTAAAGGTAAGATGGTCAGATTATGCAGAAAGGATATGACTGCACAACAATGTTTATTTCAACCTGTAGGTTTGGTGGGGGGTTTGTGTGGTTCTTTTGTAAGGGATCTCACCCCGTGTTTTGTTCTCTTCTTAATATAATGATACACAGCTCTCCTGTGTGTTCAAGAAAATTAAATTTAAACCATAATAATCCAGATAATGCCTTTTAAAAAAATAATAGGAACTGTGGAGGATAAGCAAGCCAGTGCAGCCTTCTGTAGGTAATAGTTCTGTTCTGACATGAACTTAACCGAAATGAGGACCTAACAAAATGTCAAATCAAAATCCACAACTTGCCACATTGGTGCTCTTTCAAATGTCGCAATTCTTAACACAAAACAAAAGATGTAGCAAAATAGCATTAAACCATTGCAACAACCTATTTTCTCGAGATACTAACAAAACGGGGTCCGTGAGTCGGGCACACACCAGAGGGTAGCAATATGCCAATATTGATCTGAGAATAGCAGGGGTGTAGACTCCAGATAGATGAGCAGATTGTGGCAAGGGGCTGACTTAGGGTGAAAGACCCGTTACTTTTCAGGAGAACAAACTGCACCGGCACCACAATTGGGCATTAAATAGCGTGCCATCTATCGATCCTGCGAGCTAAAGATGAGGAACACGAACCTAATCGAACCATGGATGGATGGATTGGTCTCCTAGAGTATCACTACACCACGAAATTCTGCAGCAAGCCCACTGGAGATAGAAGGGTTTCAGAGTTGGTTAGAAGCCGGAGACATCGGCCCCAAGCAAATAGGGTTACTTACCGAGGGAAGAAGAATACGATCCACGCCCAAGTGGGTGTCGACTTCACGCCCCCAGACCAGGGTCGTAGCGACCCCGCTCCCGCAGAGGCGGCGGACTGAGGAGCGGCGCCGCAGCAAGGCCGCGCCGGCGTCGAGCTCGGCCCCGCCGGAGAACTGGGTGGGCGCGTGCAGGATTTTTTTTTACTAGGTACGCGCCCGTGCATTGCCTGAGGACGACTAAAATTTTATACTAAAAACACAATATAAGATAACAATAGTGTAAAATTAAATACATACATTAAAGTGATAAAATTAACGTAAGAACGCGGCGTCGCATACTCACAAACTCTATTATATAGATCTTTCTATAATGCAACTACGATAATGTTTTATATTGGCAGGAAAAAATATCTGATATCTGTTTCTTTCGTACGCTAATAAATCCACGAACTCAATGTCATTGTATACACAGGTTCGAGTATATATGTAAATATTAGTGTCTGTCACATAAGTAACACTATGTGTCTTGAAAAAATCTCTCACAAAATCTTAAAACAAAATATGTTATACTCATCGTATAAATATGTGTTGCTTTAGATCTATTCCACGCAAACATATACTGTAAAATAAGAAGTGAAAATTTATATAAAAAATAAAACAAAAAATCAGATTTATTAAGATTGATGTCTTATATATTGTATAACCAAAAGTAGCTTTTAGCCTTTTCAAATTTCACAGCACCGTCAGCCCTACTTTTGGGTGTATTTGGGCCTTGTTTAGTTGGCGATTTTTTTTTTGAGAAATGGTACTGTAGCACTTTCGTTGTTATTTGGCAATTAGTGTCCAATCATAGTCTAATTAGACTTAAAAGATTCGTCTTGTGAATTTTGTCTAAACTGTGTAATTAGTTTTATTTTTTATTTATATTTAATGCTTCATGCATATGTCCAAAGATTCGATGTGACGGAAAATCTTAAAAAATTTTGCAAAATTTTGGGAACTAAACACTACCTTGGTTGCGGAGCTATGACTCCTATAAAAACTACCGCTAGTCTCTTTCGGTTACGAGCGGACCCTAAACGTACTGCTCCTCATCCAAAGTAGGACATTCTCGTTGGACACTAGATGATCAGCAGTTTCGATGCCTCTTTGGCCAGATTGAACGGTTCACAGAGCCCAGACCGCATTGATGGTGACTCCC
This sequence comes from Miscanthus floridulus, assembly GCF_019320115.1. Taxonomy (NCBI): domain Eukaryota; kingdom Viridiplantae; phylum Streptophyta; class Magnoliopsida; order Poales; family Poaceae; genus Miscanthus; species Miscanthus floridulus. Next base: position 31,115,687 of record NC_089597.1, on the reverse strand, counting down.
TTTCCTTCATCTTCAACTACAGATGGTATGCCAATAAAACACTAATAAAAACAAGCGTGTCAATAGATTTCATGGATGATATTCTAACTACCGAAGTATTGAGTAGATAACCTATCCTCTCGTGCTGACTAAATAAACTGAACTGTACTATACTATATTGAAGTGTTCTACACCTTCTGAAATGTGCAACTATAGAAGCCAATGACCACTTACATGGATAGGAAGAGCACCTGCACAACCAAAATAGATAGATACTGAATAAGAAAGTATTTTACTTCTATACTTTTGTACACAAGTAGCACTAAAAAATATGCTAATATGCAGTACATGATTTATAATCCCAACATTCAAAAATGATATTCTAGTAGAATCTGCTTACCACCCAAACAGTGTTAGGAAAAAGAGGTTATGTTGATGCTCAGAACGTACAGCTCAACTCAAAAGGAATTGACATTTCATTCCTACTGTTGATATCTTGATATCTAAGTATTGTGTTGTTGATATCAGTTAATATTTAAGGCTGAAAAATTCTCTGTATAATATTTTCCTTATTTTTCATACCTTAAGGATCCACGTTCACCACCTATGCACGCGGTCGCACGACGCCTGGACCGCCCTTGCCGAGCTTGTCCTCGTCGCGCCATCCTCAAAGCTCGACGTGAACACTGAACATCTCATTCCTGCAAAAAAAAGACGATGATATAGCAGTCCTGTGAAGCATCTTAATATAATTCATTAATTGGACCAAGATCCAACTATCCAAGAGCTATCTAGTCTACAAATTTGAAGACAATATATGCAGTCACCCTGAAAACAAAATACAACTCACTTCCATCAGCTTGCTTAGGAACGCCCCCTTGAAAACTTCTATTAAGTGCAGTGCGCCACTCAAACTGAATTTAGGAACACGCCATTTTTCACGTAGCGTGTTTGGCCAACGCCCACTTCATCGGAAAGCTATAATTCCGTCATGGAAACAATTGAAAAATCAAGGCACACAAAACTACAGATCAAGGGAAAAATCCAAGAGACAAAAAAAGGTAATCAACACGGCACGGCAGTGGCGAGCTCACCTGGCACTAGGCGTGCGCCGTGGTACGTCTGGTTCGAGGTCGGCGGGGAGGCCGAGGAAGCCGCCGAAACGGTCGTAGGTGATGTGCAAGATGTGTGGCACGTCCGTGGGTTGCCCAATCTCTATCCACTCCTCGTCGTTGTCCTCCTCCTCGTGATCATCGTCATCAACACCCACGGTGCCAATGCTGCACATCACCAGCGACTCCGCAGCACCCCTACGACGGCGCCCACCAACCCTCCAACTCCTCCTCTCCCCGCCTAGAGCATCATGCCATCATCTAACCATTATTCTGCTGCAGAACCTAACCATTTTGAAAACATGTTATATTGATTTTTGAGTGAACTCAAGTAATCATAATCTCAACAAATATTTAATTCAAACATCAGGAAGGACTTAAATTGGATGTACCTCGACAGCAATCAAACAATTGACAAGATAACTACAACAACCGAGCATTTCCAAGAAGCAACAAATATGGCACTAAGTCGACAGGACTAACTAGAGGACATAGATGTCATGAGGAGACAGTGACAAACATGGCATACATTGGCGAGTACAGAATCACATGCCCCACGACAGACAGCAAAGAACCAGATCAATTTCAATTCTAAATACCCTGCTCAACAAGGTCACGAAGCACCATCCCCAGCCTATAAGCACTACTTACAGAGAAGCAATCTGATTTTTCATCAATCCATGCCACAAAATCCTTGGCGAGCAAGCTATGGAAATGGTCCACATCTGCCTCAGGACACCTTGCCTATAAGCCCATAATTTTGTTTCATGGGATACTCTTCAGTTTTGCTAGAATGGGAGTTGTATTTTCTATTAACAGACATTTATGGTTTTAAATGAAGGAGTTATATCAGGACACCTTAATCGATGATGATCATTTCTCATTTAGATATAGCTATAAATGCAGTATATTTATTCTATCGACATTCAACTCTAGCCTACCCCTAACTTGCTTGGGACTGAAAGACTATGTTGTTGTTGTTGTATTTATTCTAGTCGATGGTTGAGAAGAAATGGAGAATTTTGTAAGAATTTTGAGCTGAATATTTTTAGGAGGATGCTGGAGCATTTATGATTCAACCCTTACTGAGTGATAGATGGAGCAGCGGTGGTAGTGCCTAAGCGATGGGATTAGGGGAGGATTTTGAGTGATGGGCGCGACGGAGCAACCATGGTAGTACCACAATGGTAGGATTAGGAGAGGACAGGTTTGATGCAGCGGCATTTAGAGCCATTAGTCATCGGTTAAGGAGGAAAATGTTACAAAAAAACGATAGTGCTAGCGTGATGTTCGGAATGTGAATATTACAAATTGAATTTTGTGCATGGCTAAAATTCTTATCGATGGTTTACAATCATCAATGTATGCATTCATACAGGACTGGTATACCAAGGTCACCCTTCTTCATATTTTAAATAATAGGTTCGTGATCATGGTTGCTACGAGTTTTCAAATTGAACGATCCTATAAAATTTTTCAGCTAATACATATCAAATTCTAACGATCCTATACATTTTTAGGCTAATACATATATGAAAGAAATGTCTTATATGTACCATGGTTTCCATTTGACAACATGCATAGATAACCGAAACACTTTGTATGGTCAAACGTCTTGTAAGAACAGCTTGCAGTTCACTTCAATTATTGTCCACCATCAATACCTAAGCTATTTAGATTGTAGGTGGATAGGTTCGTGTGCATGTGTTACTATAGGTTTTTAAATTCATACTGATCCTATATATTTTTCTAGCTAATACATATATGAAAGAAATGTCTCATGTGCACCATGGTTTTGATTTGAGTACATGCATAGGTAACCGAGAGACTTTGTATGGTCAAACATCTTGCAAGAACAAGCTTGTATTTCACTTCGATGATTGTCCACCATCAATACCTAAGCTTGTTTAGATTGCAGTGGAGATATGACCTTTGTGAATTGTAAACCTTTCAGATCCATCTTCAAACTAATAGTGCAATATATGAGGAAATCTATGATGCACTACCATAAAACATACATGGTCAAATCCAATCTGTAAGCTAGGATCTTTTACCAGGGCCATGATCAATCTCTATAACTAAATCTACTAAAAGCAATTGACTTATTCAAAATATGGTTCGGTAAATTCAATAGGAACCCATGCAAGGGGAAAACTTTTTCTTGAACCGTAGCAATTTACATTTGGAACATGCTCATTCAACCTTCCTCTTCGTATTTCCATTGCTTTTTTATTTGCACTCTGCAGCCAGCAAAGGACATCTACATACATACAAATTTGAGAGGGCATCACTAAGACTTTCTTTAAATGGGCCAACGAAATCGAACCATCCTACAAGGAAGAAACACTTTGATAAGACACACACACATGTAAGGGCTTGAAAAAAGTAGAAGATTATTTTCTAGTTCAAAGCTCATGGTCCTCCTAATACCGTATGAATCTCTACTGAAAAACATAAGTGCAGGTTTATAGACACAAAATTCCCAACCTAGAACATGCTATGGGTGTGCACTATAACCTTGTATGTGTCATCAAAATTTTTAGGGCTATTAGGGCATTAGTTTAGAGGACTGTAGCTGAATCAAAACCTTGTTAATGTGATGAAACTGTAGCAAATTAACTTCGTAATGTGTGACTGTGTGACTGTGCTTAGCCAATGACAGATAGTTTAGCAGAACCATATATTTGTTTTGGAGTCCTCTCCAAAAGTCCTATCGTACAATTCTTTTTGGACTTTTTTTCCTAGCGCAATCGAAAATAGGATTAGATATTTGGTTGACACAATAGCTAGTAGGTCTTTATACAAAATCATAAGGCTGTCTCCAACAGGAGATCCATCAGGAGACCCAAACCCAAAATGGGTCTTTAACATAATATCCTATAGCCTCCAACAGAGTGCCTATATAGAAGACCCATTTTGGGTGTCAGGAGAGATATAACACAAATTTGAGTATTCTCCCTTCAGGAGATCCCATTTGCAGAAAGGATTTTCTTTTGGGTCTTAGTTGTTGGAGAAGACCTGAAAATGGGTATTGAACCTTTTGCCTAGTAGCGCTACCCAAACGTGGAATAGGTCTTGTATTTTGGGTAACCAGTTGTTGGAGACATGAGCTAGGGTTGAGGAGAATACCTAAGGTGCAGAAGGTGAAGTGACACTGTTAGATGCACCTTGCTAGATAAGGTCCTCTAGTGTTTGCCTTGATGATGCCCTAGCTGTTGATATGTTAGAATGGGTGACAATAGCATTCTGTTACTTCGGGCCAAAAAAAACAACATGCATATGAAAGCAATGTCCGCGGTGCTGTCAGTCTACCAAACATACAAATGGACTGAAAACCCTCAATGTGTATTTGGTGTAAATCCCTATTGCAGGCAATGTACATCAACCCAACTCTTGTATATACCTTATCAGTAGCAACACTTAACTAAGGCATATACATCAACTCATCCTGTTGCTATTAATGACTGCAACTATGACTAATAATTGTAGGGTATAATGGAGTATAATGATCTTGATTTTTTTAGAGAGAGTCTATTGACTCTTTTCATAAGTAGATGGCCTTGACTCTTTTCATAAGAAGATGGCCCTAATCAGGAACCTGACAACAAAGAGTAGAGAGCAACATCCTATATTACGACAGCCAAATGAATGAAGTGCCTACTAGAACACCATATATGTTGGCCATTGCTAATCGATTACTAATCATATTGCTCCGAAAGTTATAAGCAGCCAAAGCCAATTTTTTAAAAAAAACATGAACTATCTATTTATCCCACACCAAATGCCTAACCTAGTTGAATCAATCTATAACCATCATTAATTGTTGAAAGCTCTAGTTTGGTTTTGGTGAATTGATGAAACCCTAAGTGATAACCTAGTTTATTAAGTGATCATGAAATAGGTAGCACACTCCAAGTGGTGAAGCAAATGAAGATCATGACATGATGATGGTGATGCCATGGTGATGATCAAGTGCTTGGACTTGAAAAGAAGAAAGAGAAAAACAAAAGGCTCAAGGCAAAGGTATAAATGGTAGGAGCCATTTTGTTTTGGTGATCAAGACACTTAGTGAGTGTGATCACATTTAGGATCGATAGTCGTACTATTAAGAGAGGTAAAACTCGTATCGAAATGCGGTTATCAAAGTGCCACTAGAAGCTCTAACTCATTGCATATGCATTTAGAATCTAGTGGAGTGCTAACACCCTTGAAAATGTTTATGAAAATATGCTAACACATATGCACAAGGTGATACACTTGGCCATTTACATTGACATAGCAACCTTGTGAGCTTAGTCAAAGCCCTCCCACTCATCTCCATCATTGATTCATCATCTTAGTGAGATTAGGAGAGAATCCAAGTGCATTGCTTGAGTGTTTGCATCTAGAGGCACTTGGTATTCGTGTTTCGCTACGGGATTCGCTTGTTACTCTTGGTGGTTGCCGCCACCTAGATGGCTTGGAGCAGTGAGGATCATCGAGCGGAGGTTGGTGATTGTCTCCGGCTCCGATCGTGGTGATTGTGAGGGGTTCTTGACCTTTTCCCGGTGGAGAGCCAAAAGGTACTCTAGTGAATTGCTCGTGGCTTGTGTGATCCTCATCTTGTGTTGTGCGGCACCCTATTGAGGGTTTGACGTGTGATGCCAATTAGCACGTGAACCTCCAAGAGAGTGAATCACCACAACAAGGACTAGCTTGCCGGCAAGCAAGTGAACCTCGGTAAAAAAATCATTGTGTCATCATTTGATTCTGAGTTGAGTGGTCTTCATTGGTATTCATTCTTGTGATTGATTGGTTCACTCCTCGACTCGGCGGTATAACCATTTTGCTCAATCTCTTTACATTACCGCAAACTAGTTATCAAGCTCTTTAGTATAGCTAGTTGTGAGAGCTTGTTAGTTTGGTTAGTGTGGCTCTTTAGTTAGCCTTTGAGAGCACACTAACTTAGTGTAGTGACATAGCCATTGTGTGATTAGAAAATAGAATTGTTGTAGGTGGCTTGCATTTTTAGTAGGCTAGCGCAACACTTGCTTCGCCTTAAAATTGTCTAACTGGTTTGCTAAGTGTTGTTGTAGAAAATTTTAATTGGCTATTCACCCCCCCTCTAGTCATTAGGACCTTTCAAGTGGTATCGGTGCTGAGGTCACCGTGATTTGAGGCTTAACAATTGTCGGTGTAAAAATAGTTCAAATCAACAACACCAAGAAGTCACCCTAATTTGATGGCTCAAATTATCCCTATTGGAAAGCTAAGATGACAACTTATATCAAGTCTATCAATAGGAAGGTTTGGAAGGTGGTAGAGACAAAGATTGAGATTGAAGATGAAGAGGCTCCCATCGCCGCCGAAGAAATGCCACTCCAAAATAATGGCATTGCTCTTAGTGCCATCCATGATGCTTTGGATGAGAGAACTTTTGAGCAAATCAAGAACATTGAGAGAGCTCATAAGGCATGGAAGAAATTTGAAGAATCATTTGAGGGCACTCAAGCCGTGAAGGGTGCAAAGGCATACATTCTCAAAGAGAAGTTTGCAAGCTTCAAGATGAAGGAGGATGAGAGTGTACCGGAGATGTTCCATAGGCTTTAAGTGCTTGTCAATGATCTCAAAGCACTTTAAGAAGAGGTAAAGGACAAAGACTTCTCCCACAAGTTCTTGAGATGTTTGCTTTCAAGATTTGGCACATTGGTCTCTATTCTAGTGAGAAGTGGTTTGGATACCATGACACCAAACCAAGTGTTGGGAGACATAATGACCGATGATACATATAGAGATGATGATGAGAAGGAAGAAAAGAAGGAGAAGAAAGATGAGAAGAAGGATGAGAAGAAGAAGAGCATGGCATTCAAGGCCACATCATCCAAGGGCAAGGCAAAGCAAGATACATCAAGTGAAGATGATGGCCCATGGGATGATGATGATGATGATGAGAAGATGGCTCTCTTTATCAAGAGATTTGGTAAGTTCAGGATGAAGAAGGGCTACCGTGCTAGAAGAAAGAAATCTTCATCTAAGAACAAAGAAGAGTCAAGAAGGTGCTTCAATTGTTGAAGCAAAGATCATCTTGTTGCTCAATGCCCATACAATAGCGACAAAGATGATGACAAGAAGAACAAGAAGGACAAGAAGAAAAAGAAAGAGAAGAAGGACAAGATTACCTTCAAGAAGAAGAAGGGTGGTTCATATGTGGTCACTTGGGATAGTGATGCTTCCTCAAGTGATGATGATGAGAGTGATGATGACAAGACCACCAAGAAAAAGGCACTTGCAAGCATTGCTATCAATGAGAAGCATTATCTCTTTGATACTCCATCATGCTTCATGGCTAAGACCACTAAGGTACAAATTTATGATGATGGAAGTGATGAAGAACATAATAATGAAAATGAAAATGATAGTGATAGTGATGATGATGAACCTACTAAGGATAAACTATTTGACATGCTAGAAGATGCTAAAGAACACTTTGGCATTAAGAGAAGGGAATGTAAAAGCTTGCGTAAGGAACTAAAAGCCCTTAAGCAAGCCTTTGATGAGCTCAATGCATCTCATGAGAGGCTAGAGGAAGCCCATGAGAAGCTTGGCAAGGCTCACAAGAAGCTTGAAAAAGCTCATTCCTCTTTGCTTAATGAACAAAATAAAAAGAAGCATGTTGAGACTTGTGATTTAGGCTTATCTTGTGATATAATTGATGAATCATTATATATGCCTATCATTGTTGCTCCCGCTAACCCTTCTTGTAGTACTTCTACTTCCACCTCATCTAGTAGTGATGGTTTCACTTGTGATGCCTCACTAGTGGTTGAGAATGAGAACCTCAAGAAGGAGGTCAATAAGCTCACTCACACCTTGGCTAAGGCCTATGGTGGTGAGGACCGCTTGCTTATGTGCTTGGGTAGCCAAAGAGCTTCTCTCTATAAAGAGGGATTGGACTATACCCCCAAGAAAGGTAAGGCGGTCTTTGCTCCTCACAAGACTAGTTTTGTGAAGAACAATGGTCTATTTTGCACTAGTTGCAAGCAAGTTGGTCATGTAGAGCATGAATGCAAGAATAAGAGCAAAAATGCTAATGTATCCTCAATTAAGCTTGATTCTTTCTATATGGTTACCAAGAGTGCAAATGGTGTGAAGGCTAAGTTTATTGGTAAACCATGGATGGGCTCAAAGAAGAAAGTAATTTGGGTACCAAAGAGCTTAGTGACTAACCTTCAAGGACCAAAGCAAGTTTGGGTACCTAAAAAGAATTGATCTTTTTTTATAGGTCAATTACAAAGCCAGAGGAAGGCATTGGGTTCTTGATAGTGGGTGCACTCAACACATGACCGGTGATGTAAGAATGTTTAACTCAATCAACACCAATGGTAATGTTAGTTATGATAGTATCATATTTGGTGACAATGACAAAGGTAAGGTCAAGGGGCTTGGTAAGATTACAATATCCAATGATATGAGCATATCCAATGTGTTGCTAGTAGAGAGCTTGAACTTTAATTTGCTATCCGTGGCTCAATTGTGTGATCTTGGATTCAAATGCATTTTTGGGGTAGATGATGTAGAGATCATAAGTGTAGATGGCTCTAACATGATCTTCAAAGGCTTTAGATATGAGAATCTATACTTGGTTAATTTCAATGCTAATGAAGCTAGATTATCTACATGCTTGTTCACTAAGTCTAGCAGAGGTTGGTTATGGTATAGAAGGCTTGGTCATGTTGGAATGAAATAATTGAATAGATTGGTTAAGCATGACTTGGTTAGAGGCTTGAAAGATGTTATGTTTGAGAAGGATAAGCTTTGTAGCTCTTGTCAAGCCGGCAAATAAGTTGGAAATGCCCAACCTAAGAAAAACATGATGAGCACTAGTAAAGCATTTAAGTTGTTGCACATGGATTTGTTTGGGCCAACACAATACACTAGCATCGGTGGAAACAAATATGGCTTTGTGATAGTGGATGATTATACTAGATACACATGGGTATTCTTTCTAGTGGACAAAAGTTATGTGTTTGCAATATTCAAATCATTTGTCAAAGGCATTCACAATGAGTTTGAAATAACCATCAAGAGAGTTAGAAGTGACAATGGTAGTGAGTTCAAGAACACTAGAATTGATGAGTTGTGTGATGAATTTAGAATTAGACATCAATTCTCGGCCAAGTACACTGCACAATCAAATGGCCTTGTTGAGAGGAAGAATAGAACACTCATTGATATGGCAAGGTTTATGCTTAGTAAGTACAATGTGAGTCAATCTTTTTGGGCCAAAGCTATCAACACGGCTTGCTATTGTAACAACCGCCTCTATTATCACCCATTGAAGGAGAAGACACCATATGAGCTCTTGAATGGTAGAAATCCCAACATTGCATATTTTTGGGTCTTTGGTTGCAAATGCTATATCTTGAAGAAAGGCACTAGATTGGGCAAGTTTAACAAGAAATATGATGAAGGATTCCTACTTTGTTATTCCACTACAAGCAAAGCATATAGAGTTTGGAATTTGGATAGTGGTACTCTTGAGGAAGTTCATGATGTTGAATTTGATGAAACCAAGGGTTCACAAGAAGAGAATGAGAACTTGGAAGATGTTAGAGACATTCAACTTTCAAATGCCATAAAGAACATTGATGTTGGTGAATTGAGGCCTAGGCAAGTGAATGCTGATGAAGATGATCAAGTGCAAGTGCTCTCCAACTCAAATGTGCAAGATGATACAAATCAAGCTAGTGCAAGTGGCTCTCATGATAATGAACAAGATCAAGTGATTACTACATCAGCTCAACCTAATGATCAAGCAAGTGCAAGCAATCAAGTTCCAATCCTCCAACCAACCAATATTACAAGGGTTCATCCATTGGACACTATCATTGGAGATATTTCTAGAGGTGTACAAACAAGATCAAGATTGACTTCATTTTATGAGCACTTCTCATTTGTGTCATCCATTGAACCAAAGAAAGTAGATGAAGCATTGAAAGATGTTGATTGGGTGAATGCTATGCTTGAAAAATTGAATAACTTCACAAGAAATCAAGTATGGGAAGTGGTAGAAAAACCAAAGGGACACAATGTGATTGGAACCAAATGGGTCTTTAAAAATAAGCAAGATCAAGATGGGATAGTAGTAAGGAATAAAGCAAGATTGGTAGCACAAGGCTATACACAAGTTGAAGGTCTTGACTTTGGAGAAACATATGCCCCGGTTGCTAGATTGGAAGCAATTAGAATCTTGCTAGCATATGCTTGTGCCCACAACATCAAACTCTATCAAATGGATGTCAAGAGTGCATTTCTCAATGGTTACATCAATGAAGAAGTATATGTGGAGCAACCTCCTAGTTTTGAAGATGACAAGAAGCCCGACCATGTGTACAAGTTGAAGAAGGTATTATATGGCTTGAAGCAAGCACCTAGAGCATAGTATGAGAGATTGAGGGACTTCCTACTCTCTAAAGGGTTCATAATGGGCAAGGTTGACACCACTCTTTTCATCAATAAGACTAGTAAAGATTTATTTGTGTTGCAAATCTATGTTGATGACATCATATTTGGATCAATCAATGAAGACTTTTGTGAAGAGTTTGGAAAGATGATGGCTAATGAGTTTGAGATGTCCATGATTGGAGAGTTAAGTTACTTCCTTGGTCTTCAAATCAAGCAAATTGAAGAATGGTACTTTTGTGAGTCAAGGCAAGTATATCAAGGACATGATCAATAAGTTTGGCATGAGTGATAGTAAAGCTATTAGTACACCAATAGGAAAAAATAACAACTTGGATAGTGATGCAAGTGAAAATATGGTGAATCAAAAATTGTATCGGCCTATGATTGGAAGCCTACTCTATGTGACCGCATCAAGGCCGGATGTCATGTTTAGTGTATGCATGTGTGCAAGATTTCAAGCCTCACCAAGAGAAAGTCATTTGAAGGCTACAAAGAGAATATTGAGGTACTTAAGCATACACAAAATATTGGTTTGTAGTATCCCAAAGGAGCAAAGTTTGAGCTAGTTGGTTACTCTGACTCAGATTATGCGGGATACAAGGTTGAAAGGAAGAGCACCTCGGACACATGTCAATTATTGGGAAGATCACTTGTTTCATGGTCATCAAAGAAGTAAAATAGTGTTGCGTTATCAACTGCCGAAGCTGAATACATATCCGTCGATAGTTGTTGTGCACAAATACTGTGGATGAAGGCCACCTTGAATGACTTTGGAATCAAGTTCAAGAAAGTACCATTGCTTTGTGACAATGAGAGTGCAATCAAGTTAACCAACAATCCGGTTCAACATACAAGAACAAAGCACATTGATGTCCGCCACCATTTCATAAGATATCACCAACAAAAAGAGGATATTTGCATTGAGAGTGTAGGCACCGAAGATCAACTTGCCGATATATTCATCAAACCATTGGATGAGAAAAGGTTTTGCAAGCTAAGGAATGAGTTGAACATATTGGATTTCTCAAATATGTGTTGATGCACCCCCACTTATATGACATGCCTCTCCTTCTAGCAATCTAAGGTAAAAGTTGATTGGCATGGCATACATCCTTGCTAAGGACATGTTTAGTGCATCTAGACATCTTTCACATTTAATAGGCTCATTCATGAAAATCAAATGAATTTGATGATTATATGGTACCACTATTGCTTCTATGCTTATTTGATCTAGTGGTAGCATGTGACATGTTTGTGGGCTTGTAAACCTAATGTTTGATCTAGAAAATGAGCTCTAAGTGTTTAACTCAATATGGTACAAGATAACCCTTATTTGGAGGTGTGAAGAAGCTTGTCCTTGAATCAAACCGAGTTAAATATCTTTGGCAAATGATCTAGATTGGACCAAATTTTGGGAAAATGATCCTCACCCTATTGATTGACATTGATAATCTCAACCTATCTATATTTTGAACCTTTGTGGTCATTGATGACAAAAGGGGAGAAAAACAAAGATATTAGTGCTATGGGGAGAAAAATAAAGATATTAGTGTACAAAGATCATGAATAGAAAACAAAGGGGGAGAACTTGACATATGGGGAGAGATATGACAAAGGAAATGGATCAATTAAAATTTTAAGCACACAAGTAGGGGGAGCAAGCTCATGAACTTGTATGGTGCATTTGAATGTGCATTTCATATGTTTACTTGCATGGCACAAGTTTTAAATTTCAATATCCATGCTTGTGTGGTGTATGCTAGTTGTAGGTTTGAATGGTGAAATAAAAATCTAGCATGCATGGGTTATCTAGTGATTTCATTTCCAAATGGTATCGAGCTAACCATGGTGCTAAGGAAGGTATATTGGTGCACTCTGATTGGTATCACGCTTCAAAGGTCCATCTTTTATACCTTAGCATCATTTGGTAGACATTGTCTCCTATATTTCCTATCTAAGCATATGTGCAAGCTTCAATCCAAACTCTAGGCACATATGTAGGGGGAGCAATTGCTACCATATGGAGTTCATGAAACTTGTCTATATCCTTTTACACATGGTAAATATGCTTGGGCAAGCAATATGGATTCAACTGAATTTCAATTCATATCTTTGTGAAAGGGTTGTCATCAATTACCAAAAAAGGGGAGATTAAAAGCTCTAGTTTGGTTTTGGTGAATTGATGAAACCCTAAGTGCTAACCTAGTTTATTAAGTGATCATGAGATAGGTAGCACACTCCAAGTGGTGAAGCAAATGAAGATCATGACATGATGATGGTGATGCCATGGTGATGATCAAGTGCTTGGACTTGAAAAGAAGAAAGAGAAAAACAAAAGGCTCAAGGCAAAGGTATAAATGATAGGAGCCATTTTGTTTTGGTGATCGAGACACTTAGTGAGTGTGATCATATTTAGGATCGATAGCCGTACTATTAAGAGGAGTGAAACTCGTATCGAAATGCAGTTATCAAAGTGCCACTAGATGCTCTAACTCATTGCATATGCATTTAGAATCTAGTGGAGTGCTAACACCCTTGAAAATGTTTGTGAAAATATGATAACACATGTACACAAGGTGATACACTTGGTGGTTGGCACATTTGAGCAAGGGTGAAGAAGATAGAGTTGAAAAGGAGTTAGTCACGCTGGTCACGCAGTGATCGGACACTGGGATCCTACGTCCGGTCAGTGGAAACAGTGAAAATGCTGGCGTCGATCTTCGACCGGATGCTGGGTCACTTAGTGACCAGACGCTATTGGGGCGAGTCCGGTCCTACTGATGTGGCAGCACACAGTGAAGAGGGTGACTGACCGGACGCTAGGTGAGTCCGGTCAAAGGTGATCGGACGTGTCCGATCATGCAAAATCGTTTATAGATACTTACTAGAAATGACCAGACGCTAGGGTCCTGCGTCCGATCACTTCGAAGCAGCGCGTCCGATCACAACTTAAATATACTGATGACCGTTGAGATTGGGTGATCAACGTTTGAAGCAGGGGCCACATGGCGTGCATCGTGCAACCGGACGCTAAGGTCTAGCGTCCGATCAATCTGACCGGCACGTCCGGTCGCCCCATGTTCAGTGCAGTAAGGAGCCCAACGACTCTATTTCATGGGGGCTTCTATTTAAGCCTCATGGTCAGCTCTAGCTCACTCTCTTGGCCATTTGCATTGACATAGCAACCTTGTGAGCTTATCCAAAGCCCTCCCACTCATCTCCATCATTGATTCATCATCTTAGTGAGATTGGGAGAGAATCTAAGTGCATTGCTTGAGTGTTTGCATCTAGAGGCACTTGGTATTCGTGTTTCGCTGCGGGATTCGCTTGTTACTCTTGGTGGTTGCCGTTGTGTGATTAGAAACTATAGAAACTAGAATTGTGGTAGGTGGCTTGCATTTTTAGTAGGCTAGCGCAACACTTGCTTCGCCTTATAATTATCTAACCGGTTTGCTAAGTGTTGTTGTAGAAATTTTTAATTGGCTATTCACCCCCCTCTAGCCATTAGGATCTTTCAACTGTTGATGAGGACCATTAAGTAGCACATTGGGAAATAGACAAAACCGAGTCCAGACAAAGTATACTAACACACCAAAAAGAGGCATATAGTCCAATATCTAGGATATGCAAGAGTAAACTGACATGTAGATGAGGAGTTGTAGGCTTGTAGCTGCACAAGTATTTTATTAGTTAATGAGATACTTGGTGACCTCGCTTCCGTCCTTGATCTGGCTGAGACCTGGTGAAGGAAGCACGCATAGCCTAAGGGAAAGCAATGTATCTAGAGAAGATTAACAGAGCACCCAGCCCTCCGGTCGTGCATGCCCTCCACCTGCTTGACTAAAAATAGTAAATTTCCTTTAACTGAAAACTATACATCATGTCTAGTATTTTTCTTTTTGTTAAAATGAAACACTATACATTTCTTTGCCTAGGGACAAACAATGCTTTGCCTGGTTGGCAACAATAGTTTTTTCTGGTGGCAAATTTATTCACTCCATGGCAATCGGATAAAAGGAGTATCTCCTAAGCAACCAATAGCTTTTAGTTATACTTGAATGCATCAAGAACAATGTAAAAACATATCCTAGCAAAGTTTGAATATAATGAGCCATGTAAGAGAATCTACCACAAGTGCTAGTGGTAAATTTTGCTCTCCATCTCTCCTTCCTAAACTAACCCAATTACATGCAAACATCCGGTCCTACGATTCCCACATTATAAAGGAGCTTTTGAAGTACTGCAAGAAAATTGCCTAAAAACACAGCACTGTACATTCAATCCTACACTACTTAGCGATATATGAATATACACTTGACATGGCATGAATTTAGATCATGTGCATATCTAGTTCAAGCACAAGGATTCAATTGGATATTTCGTAGAGTAGCAAAAAACAGTGAATCATTTATATCCAGACTAATTTGATAATTAGGCAAAAGGGAAAATTCCATAGTACCTGCACGAGATGAGGAGTTACTGGTGGCTCTAGTAGGAGAATTTGAATGGGAACTCGTCAGCTGGCAGATCAAAATGTCAAAATCTGTGAAATTAATGAAAATTCATGAAATCCAAGATTTAGTAAAATATAACCAGTCATGCCACCGTTGTTAAAGGGTTGCAACATTTTGTTGGTAATCTAAATTACTGAGAATTGCAATGGTTTTGCTGATCTGAATGTTAATTTATTTCAGGCAATGACTTTAGTGTGCTATTCTGAATGTAGATCCTTTTCTATCTAGTAGCATCAAGCATGTGAATAAAGACCTAATTCACAGGTTTCCTTGTAACTATAGCAGCACAATGCATAACACAGGTGAGCTTTACTTGAGCTAGCTGCAGTGGTTACCACAGGTTAGTGGTCTTGTGAGAATTATCTGCACTGCTTAATGCTTAATAATAAGCTACGCACGACCTGCATCTAATATGGATGCAAAACAAGGAAAGTATCATGCTTCTTGGTAGTGTTGTGATCGTTATACCTTACTGCATCTACTCAACTGAAAGGTTAATAATAAGATCTGCCATGAAGACCACGAATTAAAGAAGAGCTGCAGGTGTGATGTTTGCTGTCAGTTGAGAGGAATATCTTCTCGTAGGCATCATATTCATATCTTCTGCTGAAATTGAGAGGAATATATGCCAATGCCAATGCCAATGCCTTACCTTCATTGATGGATGGATGCCTTGTCAAGCATCCAAGAGCTTTCCACTCAGCAGGGAATTTCATCAAACACCTTACATGCATATGCCAACTGACAAGAGGTAGTCAAAAATAGAGAGAGAGCAGTGCACTGACGCATCCATTCCTTGTACGTGGCCAGGCGACCAACACATCCTCCTCCATGGAGGCCACCAGGGGCCTCACTGTTGATTGCCTCCATGCATGTCCCAAGCCCCTCCCTGGTTAAAACTGATGCCACCACCGCGTCTCCACCCTACACTCCGGCCTGTGAGGAAGAGTGAGAGAAGAAGAAGAGAGGGAGCTAGGGCCTCATCACCTTGATGATCTACGCCCCTAAAAGCTCTAGTTTGGTTTTGGTGAATTGATGAAACCCTAAATTCTAACCTAGTTTATCAAGTGATCATGACATAGGTAGCACATTCCAAGTGGTGAAGCAAATGAAGATCATGCCATGATGATGGTGATGCCATGGTGACGATAAAGTGCTTGGACTTGAAAAGAAGAAAGAGAAAAACAAAAGGCTCAAGGCAAAGGTATAAATGGTAAGAGCTATTTTGTTTTGGTGAGCAAGACACTTAGAGAGTGCGATCACATTTAGGTTCGATAGTCATACTATTAAGAGGGGTAAAACTCGTATCGAAATGCGGTTATCAAAGTGCCACTAGATGCTCTAACTCATTGCATATGTATTTAGGATCTAGTGGAGTGCTAACGCTCTTAAAAATGTTTGTGAAAATATGCTAACACATGTGCACAAGGTGATACACTTGGTGGTTGGCATATTTGAGCAAGGGTTAGGAACTCCACCGGAGGAGTGTCCGCCCATAGAGTGCGGACAGTCCGACGGTGCCACTAGTGCCCTATACAGAAAAGACGGAGGTCACTATAAGTGACCGGATGCTGGCCTCGATTGGACCGGCGTGTCCGATCAGTAGAAGCAGCGAAGACGCTGGCGTCGATCTCTGACCTGACGCTGGGTCACTTAGTGACAGGATGCTAGAGGGTTGCTGAAAGCTCTAGTTTGGTTTTGGTGAATTGATGAAACCTTAAGTGCTAACCTAGTTTATTAAGTGATCATGAGACAGGTAGCACATTCCAAGTGGTGAAGCAAATGAAGATCATGACATGATGATAGTGATGCCATGGTGATGATCAAGTGCTTGGACTTGAAAAGAAGAAAGAGAAAAATAAAAGGCTCAAGGCAAAGGTATAAATAGTAGGAGCTATTTTGTTTTGGTGATCAAGACACTTAGAGAGTGTGATCACATTTAGGTTCGATAGCCGTACTATTAAGAGGAGTGAAACTCATATCGAAATGCGGTTCTCAAAGTGCCACTAGATGCTCTAACTCATTGCATATGCATTTAGGATATAGTGGAGTGCTAACACCCTTGAAAATGTGTTGTGAAAATATGCTAACACATGTACACAAGGTGATACACTTGGTGGTTGGCACATTTGAGCAAAGGTTAGGAACTTCACCGGCAGAGTGCGGACAGTCCGACGGTGCCACCGACGCCCTAAACTCAGGTGAACGTGGTCACTGTAAGTGACCGAACGCTGGTCTCTGAAGAATCGGTGCGTTCGGTCAGTAGCAGTAGAAGAAGCGCAGCGTCGGTCGTCGACCAGACGCTAGCGCTGAAATGATCGAACGCTGGCTGGCTGCGTCCGGTCACACTGACATGGTCATGCATAGGGGAAACACTAAGTGACCAGACGCTGGGTGAGTCCGGTCGAGCATGACCGGACGCGTCCGGTCGTGAAAAGTCGTCTCTGGATGCTTACTGGAAATGACCGGACGCTGGGGTTCAGCGTCTGATCACTTTGAGCTGCTGCGTCCGGTTGTCACTTGACCATTGAGATCAGGCGATCAACATTTGAAGAGAGGGGACACGTGGCATGCATCGCGTGACTGGACGCTGAGGTCCAGCGTCCGGTCAATATGACCGGAGCGTTCGGTCACCCCATGTTGTGTAGGGGTACAACGGCTCTATTTCGTGGGGGCTTCTATTTAAGTCTCATGGCTGGCTCAAGCTCACCCTCTTGGCCATTTACATTGACATAGCAACCTTGTGAGCTTAGCCAAAGCCCTCCCACTCATCTCTATCATTGATTCATCATCTTTGTGAGATTGTGAGAGAATCCAAGTGCATTGCTTGAGTGTTTGCATCTAGAGGCACTTGGTGTTCGTGTTTTGTTGTAGGATTCACTTGTTACTCTTAGTGGTTGCCGCCACCTAGATGGCTTGGAGCAGCGAGGATCGTTGAACAGAGGTTGGCGATTGTCTCTGGCTCCAATCGTGGTGATTGTGAGAGGTTCTTGACCTTTCCCCGGCAGAGAGCCAAAATGTACTCTAGTGGATTACTCGTGGCTTGTGTGATTCTCATCTTGTGTTGGTTGTGTGGCACCCTATTAAGGGTTTGGCGTGTGATGCCAATTAGCGCGTGAACCTCCAAGTGAGTAAATCGCCACAACGAGGAGTAGCTTACCGGCAAGCAAGTGAACCTCGGTAAAAAATCATTGTGTTCATCATTTGATTCCGAGGTGATTGGTCTTCATTGGTATTCATTCTTGTGATTGGTTGGCTTCTTCTTCGACACGGCGGTATAAACAAATTGCTCACTCTCTTTACTTTACCGCAAACTAGTTGTCAAGCTCTTTAGTGTAGCTAGTTGTGAGAGCTTGTTAGTTTGGTTAGTGTGGCTCTTTAGTTAGCTTTTGAGAGCACACTAACTTAGTGTAGTGTCATAGCTATTGTGTGGATAGAAACTATATAAACTAGACTTGTGGTAGGTGGCTTGCTTTTTAGTAGGCTAGCGCAACACTTACTTCACCTCATAATTGTCTAACTGGTTTGTTAAGTGTTGTTGTAGAAATTTTTAATAGGCTATTCACCCTCCTCTAGCCATTAGGACCTTTTAGTTGCGTCCGGTCCTGCTAATGTGGCAGCACACAGAGGAGATACCGAGTGACCGGACGCTGGGTGAGTCCGATCGAGCATGACCGGACATGTTCGATCGAGAAAAATCGTTTCTGGATGCTTACTGGAAACGACCGGACGCTGAGGTCCAGCGTTCGGTCACTTCACAGCAGCGCGTCCGGTCATCACTTGATCGTTGGAATCGAGCGCTCATTATTTGTAGAGAGGGGACACGTGGCATGCATCGCACGACCGGACACTGGGGTCTTGTGTCCGGTCGATATGACTGGAGCGTCCAGTCACCCCGTGTTGTGTCTAGTGAAGGGGTACAACGGCTCTATTTCGTGGGGGCTTCTATTTAAGCCCCATGGCTGGCTCAAGCTCACTCTCTTGGCCATTTGCATTGACATAGCAACCTTGTGAGCTTAGCCAAATCCCTCACACTCATCTTATCATTGATTCATCATCTTTATGAGATTAGGAGAGAATCCAAGTGCATTGCTTGAGTGTTAGCATCTAGAGGCACTTGGCGTTCGTGTTTCGCTACGGGATTCGCTTGTTATTCTTGGTGGTTGCCGCCACCTAGATGGCTTGGAGCAGTGAGGATCGTCGAGCGGAGGTTGGTGATTGTCTCCGGCTCCGATCGTGGTGATTGTGAGGGGTTCTTGACCTTTCCCCGGCGGAGAGTCAAAATGTACTCTAGTGGATTGCTCGTGGCTTGTGTGATCCTCATCTTGTGTTGGTTGTGCGGCACCCTATTGAGGATTTGGCGTGTGATGCCAATTAGCGCGGGAACCTCCAAGTGAGTGAATCGCCACAACGAGGACTAGCTTGCCGGCAAGCAAGTGAACCTCGATAAAAAAATATTGTGTCATCATTTGATTCCGAGGTGATTGGTCTTCATTGTTATTCATTCTTATGATTGATTGGCTCCTTCCTCGACATGGCGGTATAACCTTCTTGCTCACTCTCTTTACTTTACCGTAAACTAGTTGTCAAACTTTTTAGTGTAGCTAGTTGTGAGAGTTTGTTAGGTTGGTTAGTGTGGCTCTTTAGTTAGCTTTTGAGAGCACACTAACTTAGTGTAGTGTTATAGCTATTGTGTGGATAGAAACTATATAAACTAGAATTGTGGTAGGTGGCTTGCCTTTTTAGTAGGCTAGCGCAATACTTGCTTCACCTCATATTTGTCTAACCGGTTTGTTAAGTGTTGTTGTAGAAATTTTTAATAGGCTATTCACCCCCCTCTAGCCAATATGACCTTTTAGCCCCGCCCCGTGGATCTGAGCCGCCGCCGCGTCGGGAGGCCACCCGTGATGGGGTTGCCACGCCGGAGCTCGCCTGTGCCAGGGCTGCCGCCGGAGAGAGGAGTGGTTGCCGCAGGTCGCGTTCATTGCGAAGGGAGGAGCCACCGCCAGAGGGGAGGGTGCTCATCGCGGAGAGAAGCTGCCACCAGAGAGGAGGAGCGGCTGCCGGAGAGCGTGGCCGTCACGGGAAGGAAAGGTTGATGGATCCGGTCGCGGTCGTCGCAGATTGGATGCGACGACGGAGCAGGCGCGCACGGCGAGGATGACGTCGCAGCCACATGGGGGAGCGAGCGAGATCTCACGAAGGGGAGCACACCCGCGGGGGACGGGGCGAGCGGGATCTCATGATGAGAAGCAGAGCGGGAGGAGCGTGGGGGGGGGTTGGGATCGCAGGAGACAGGTAGATGGACATACGGTGAAATGTCGTACCAAAAAAAATCCACTCTTTAGTCTTTTTTTTTTTTCGCTGTGGGAGATTCCCGCGCGTGATTCAGTGGACGGTTTCAGGCCGCATCCAACTCTTCGCCTTTCCCGTGTTTTTTTAAGTTCCTGATGCGACCACTAATCGTTTTTCTGGGACCATAGTCAGCGAGACATCATGGAACGAGGCCTCCTATTCGTAATTGGGCCGGTTATGCTGCCAGATCGGCCCATCATGGCCCAGATCGAAAGGCAGAAAAAGCAAAGAAACCCATTAACGAAATGGCCCATTTAAGCTCGCGACCTTAAACCCTAGCTTTCTCAAAGAGAGCCCTTCAGAACATCACAACCGTCCGCTGGACTCTGCGAGACGATCAAGGCCGTTCTTCTCTCCGTCCGCTGCTACATACAAGCCCGTCTCGTTTGTCTTCCCCAATCTGATCTGCACGATCTCTCTCTCGTCTCCGGCGGCGGAAGCGGAAGGAAGCAGGCGGCCACCATGGTGAAGGGACGCACGGGGCAGCGCGTCAGGCTCTACGTCCGGGGCACCATCCTCGGATACAAGAGGTGCGTTCCATGCCTCCGCTTCTTCTCCGTCTGTGTTGCTTGGATCTGGCCATTTCGCGGTTCTATTCGGCTTACGGTGGTTGCGGTGGTGGCTGTGCAGGTCCAAGTCGAACCAGTACGAGACCACGTCGCTCGTGCAGATCGAGGGGGTGAACACCAAGGAGGACGTCGCGTGGTACGCTGGCAAGCGCATGGCCTACATCTACAAGGCCAAGACCAAGAGCAGTGAGACCCGCTACAGGTGCATCTGGGGTAAGGTCACCCGCCCGCACGGCAACTCCGGCGTCGTCCGCGCCAAGTTCAAGTCGAACCTCCCGCCTGAGTCCATGGTCAGTGACGCACTCAGTACGCCGTGTGATGTGTTGCTTCCCAATTGATGCTCTATCCTGATGCTGTTTTTTTTTTTCTGATGAGTGCAGGGGCGCAAGGTCAGAGTGTTCATGTACCCTAGCAGCATCTAAGGTTAGGATCCTCGAACGTCTGACATTCTCTATTTGTTTGGCTGGTTGATGTTGAATTTGTTGTTTGTGATGGAATGATATGACAATGAATTCTGCTTAGACTGAACTCGTCATTGCTGTAGACCTAGGCTAGGAGTTTTGGGTGGTTAAATGCATCATAGTTTGTGGTTTCGGTTGTTTATTTTGAGGCACACTGAGTCTGTGTAGCAGCAAACAATGTCTATTCAGCTGTGAATAATGGTAATTCGGCTTTTGTGGTTTGGTTTGCTCATTCGGTGGGTTTATAGCTGGCTGAGGGAGTAATTCGCTTTGTGAAGATCTCAATGATACCAAGTACACGTGGAATATACATTATTATCTAATTTCATTAGTTTTCAGTATTACTCCCTCTGTTCACAAATGTAGGCATTTCATCAGTCATCAATCAATATTATAAGAGGAACAAAACTGCTGGAAAATTAACAGTGAGGGATGGGGATGGCGGCATATGCCAGAAGTGTTTACATTTGTGGAAACTTTTTAATGCTAAAAAATGCTCTCTTATGGACAGAGGGTGTATATAGTTGTTCCAACTAATGTTTTTCCTGTTCTCTATCAGTTATTCTGTTTCATGAGATGTATATTACCATTTGATTATATCAGGTTCTTTGCATTGGAGCTCATCAATGCTGTTTTGCATCATTTCTTAATAGTGCTGTCACCCTATATTGGATATAGTGATGCTTAATTTGAGCACTTGCAATTTTTATTTTTCGATTTACATTTATAATTGGGCATCTTTTCTTGCCATAGAAGTGTAAATGATATTTCTGTCCAAGCACTGATGTTTAGGGAATGTTTATTGCCTTTTTGGTACAACAGAATGGTTGTAAACATACCTTATCCTGTTTAGAAAATTGGACATGTGGCTCCCAACAAAGTTTGAACTTGTAGCTTGATCCAATGCTTAACCCTTTCAAAAATTCCATATACATAACCTGCGATGCCTTTGCTTATGCTATTCTGGGCTTCTATGTCTACAGGTTTTGTTGGATTAAAGATGGACTAGAAATGGCCATGCATATTTCTTACTTCTCTCTGAGCTTAAAATGCCGTGTTGGCAACTTAGATTGTTCATTACTGAACCTGTTGAAGTTCTGCCAAAATTTGTTGCCCAACGAATGAACTATTGTCATATTGTTATGCCCGCAGCAGAGCTTATTTTGCCCCGTGACATCAATGTCTGATTGCAGTATTTTCAAATTCCTGTGGTCATATTTTCCCTATTGTCTACAATGTTCTTGTGCCACATCTCAAATACCATCGTGCATGATATTGGTGTGGATCTTCTTTTACACTGCTCTGGGATGCTTTGATGTATGCTTTTTCAAAACCATTTCTGCAAAATTTATGGACACACGATTAGCTGGTGGCGATGTACCCGGCCTTTCTATACATAGGGCATGTTTGCGTGGATCATGTTCAACCCAATTTTTTTTTTTTAAGTTTAAATTTACGATGGTGATGTCAATTGCATAATTGCGTTGGTATGGTCATATTCACTCAAGGTCTCATCAGGTGCAGTGATCCTTGACAGTTTTACAACTTACCAATCGCTTTTTTAAGAATCAGCTACCAGCAAATCTTTTTAATGAAATCTGTCATTTTGCAACCTCAAAGTAATTTTTATGAATCCTGCCATTATGTTACCTCAAGATAATCACTGCATTTGGTTGGTATAGTTCCAGCTTGTTTCAGCTTATTCTCTCTCATAGAATACTATTCAATCATCCAAAACCCTACAAAAACACTGTAGCGCGGACCATCCGAACGCCCTGAATCACACTATGGGGGTGTTCGGGACGGTTCTGCTCCATGTTTTTTAGTTTCGCTTTACGCTTTTTTTTAGGTCAAACAGGTTAAGCTCCACATGCTTTGTTTGAGAAAAAATGGTGAAGTTGTAAGAGCACCTCGAAGGGTGCTTCATAAACTCTTCTTTTTTTTTTGAGCTGTTTTACGGTGGAGTTTATGGAGACTTCACGAAGCGGTCTCAAACATGCCCTATGTTTCACGTTGTAACTAAAATGTGTTTGGCGTCGCATCTTAATCACGTGTTTCACGCTTGTAACTAAAATACGTTTGGCATCACGTTCAACATTGCAAACTGCTGGCGACATGCGGTTTTAGATACTTAGGAAACAAAAGGCAAGTCTGAATACTACACTCACAGTAGGGCTCCTAAAAAATAATCACATCATGTTACACGTTCGTAACTAAAATATGCTTGCCATCACGTTCAACACTGCAAACTGCTGGTGAAGTGCAAAACTAAATGTTCAGGATGCAAAAGCAGTTCTAAATACTACAGTCTAGGTAATTGGTCTTCCATGAGCTCTAGAGAATTCAGCTAAATTCTTTCAACTGAGTAGACAATATCATTGATCAAGAAATGCCAACTTCATCGAGAAGATTCAATTTCACGGCTTGAGTGCGACTTCCCCTGAGTGTCTGCTTGCAAAACCGGACAACAGAGTTTACAAGATTTGAGTGGATCTCTTGTCGGCCTAGTTGTAGGATTAGCACTACAGAGTTTACAAGATTTGAGTGGATCTCTTGTCGGCCTAGTTGTAAGATTAGCACTCTAGGCTCCATTCGCTTGTATAATTCGTACTTTTCAGTTTGTTTTTTCAGTTGGAACAGTGTTTTTCTCTCTCAACAAATCAGGCTTGTTTTTTCAGCGAAGCGAACGGGGCCGAAACGTGGTACTGAACCAATGAAGCCCCAGACGCAAGAGGTTCACGTTAAACTTGCCACTAATCAGCCCGAGGACATGACATTGACCACGTAGTAGGTAGTACTACTAAGCTCGGCCTAGCTACATAAAGACATGCACATGCGTGGTTGTGCCATTGTGGCGCAAATTGTAGCAGCAAGCATATTCCAAGAACATCGCTGGAAAATGACAGGCAGCACCATGAACATGAAGCTAGCAGCACAGTGCAGCCGTGGCTGCCGTCCTGCCGTTGGTCCCTCTGCCGGAGCACCGCCGCCAGTGGTCATGGCCGGCGCCGTGGCGTCGCCCGGCAAGCAAATGCTGCTGGTTCGACAGCACCCTCCGGGCCCGGGGAGGCATCTGCCTTCACTTGGCTTGAGCTGGACAAGCAGGGCCGCCGGTGTCGTCGTTGCTAGTGCCACCGCCACCGCCGCCACTAGTAGTAGGCAGCCAAAAGAGGAGGATCGTCGTGCGAGCAGAAACATCTCGGGTTTTCAGCCATCCATCTGGGGAGATTTCTTCCTTACCTACTCCAGTCCTCTGGCTTCGTCGTCCGCTCAAAAGGTCTGTAACAATCTGTTATTTAGTGGCATCTTGTTGATCTAAAACTCGTTTATTTAAGCTGAGCATTGATCCGCCATGCATCTGAAAGACTGAAAACATTTCAACAGGCATGGACGGTACATCGCGCAGAACAACTGAAGGAAGAAGTGGCAAAACTGATAGCAGCTTCAAGTGCTTCTAGCCTGTACAATAGGATTCATCTCATTCATGTCTTGGAGCGTCTTTGTCTGGATCATCTTTTCGAAGACGAGATCAGTGATATGCTAACTCAAATTAGTAACGTTGATGTTAGTGGCTGTGATCTTCAAACGGTGGCTATGTGGTTCTATCTTCTCCGAAAGCATGGATACAAGGTCTCATCAGGTAACCAAAACACATTAAACTCCTAATTTGCAGCCTTTACAAATCAAAATTATGTTGCTCATTAAAGAAATTTATTTTTGTTCTAAGTACAAAAATAATTCTTGAATTATCTGTTCCAGATGTCTTTGGCAGGTTCAGAGACGAACAGGGGAGTTTTGCAGCAAACAATCCAAGGGGTCTACTGAACCTTTACAATGCTGCTTGTCTCAGGACGCATGGAGAGATAATACTTGATGAGGCTATTTCCTTCACGACGAAGTGTTTAAAGTCAATAGCACCCTACATGGAAACATCATTAGCAAGTGAAATAAAGCGTGCGCTTGAGATCCCCGTTCCTAGAAGTGTAAGAATTTATGAAGCCAAAACTCATATAGCTGAATATGGAAAAGAGACTGAAGCTAATGAACTGGTATTGGAACTAGCAAAGCTCAACTATAATCTTGTGCAGCTCCAACATCAAGAAGAGCTAAAAATCATAACAAGGTGAAGTGACAGTCTATCCATTCAAAATTAGAGTAGGTCACTTAACAATGTCGTTAGTCAAACTTCTCTAACTTTGACCAAGTTTATAGAAAAAGCACCAGCATTTAGAACATCAAACTAGTTTTATTAAATTCTCCATAGAATTAATATATTTTGATAGTGCATAGGTGTTAGTATATTTTTTTTCTAAAAACTTAGTCAATATTAGAGAAGTTTAGCTTATAATAAAACTAAAGTAACATATAATTTAGAACTGAGGGACTTTCTCTTTAAAATAATTACTATCGTGAAGCACAATTATATATATGGATGAGTGACACCAATAGATAGTTCTAGCTCAGGTAGTTCAGGTATACCCAATTTCTTTACTTTATATCTGTAGAAGTTCAATTTCATGCGCCGTGGGTCACCTAATGGTCTACAAAACAGAAGTTGCATTCCTAGTCACAACAGAAAATATGGAGACAACCATGATATCAATTTTTTTGTGGGCATTATTAAACATTTCATATTTGAAGTTGTGGTTTAATTAAGAATTAGCAGGTGGTGGAATGATCTAGAACTTCAGTCAAGGCTATCATTTGCTCGAGACAGAGTTGTGGAGTGCTACTTTTGGATGGTGGGAGTATACTTTGAACCAAGTTACTCACGAGCTCGAATAATATTGTCAAAAGTTCTTGCTATTGTGTCCTTATTGGACGACACTTATGATGTCTATGGAACTTCACAAGAGTGTGAGTTATTTACCAAGTGTATAGAAAGGTTTGTGTTCTTGTCTTGATGATTGAAATTGAACTCTTTATCTACTCTGAATAATACTAGAAGAAAATAACGTAGCTAATACATGATGAAAATTGCTTTGGTCCAGCTGGGACCCTGCAGTCACCGAAGATCTCCCAGAGAACATGAAGTTCATTTTAGGGAAAATTTTGGATACTTGCCAAAGCATTGAGGATGAGCTAGCACTGGAGGAGAAATACCGCATGCACTACCTAAAAATTTTTGTGGGTGAAATTTTCCCATATTGTCTGTATCTTTAGTACTTAGATTTTTTTTTGCGAGTATCTTTAGTACTTAGTTTACATCTCCTATGCTGTCAATTAATTGACTACAAGCCATATATTCGTTATCAACACAAAAGCCCAGTTTTCATTCATGTCAGCTGCCCCATACATGGTTTACCTACATCCTTCATACTAAGGGTGCGAATGTGCAGATGTTTCTGGACCACTGGACCACTCAGATAGTGATTCAGAGCTCTTTTTTTTAATATCTAGATATTTTCTAGAATATTGGACACAAATTAAGATAGTATCACCTCAGATATCGTTCAAATATAAGAACAATTAACAATATCTGTCAAATATCAGATATCTAGTTGGACAATTTAGATAGTTAGGTCGGATATTTCATTCGAATAATTTGTATCGGATGGCCATGGTTGTATGCCCAATTTTAATAAATCCTAAGATGAATTTCAGCCCAAAAGGATAAGTAAAATAGAGTTTCTTATTTTTTTTCCTTATGTATTTATATGTACGAGGTATAATTAATTATGAGGTATCACTTACCGACGTTTATTTGTCCCATAATATGCAGATTGTAGATCTAGTAAGAGCCTATAATAAGGAGGTAAAATGGCGAGAGCAAGGGTATGTCCCTGCAACCATTGAGGAACACTTGCAGGTTTCAGCAAGAAGTGGTGCTTGTCACCTCTTGTCGTGCACATCATTTGTTGGAATGGGAGATGTGGCAGCTCAAGAAGCTTTCGAATGGGTATGTAGTGTGCCAAAAATAGTACAGGCGCTCTGCATTATTCTCAGGCTTTCTGATGATCTCAAGTCATATGAGGTAATATTTATTTTGGTTTTGCAACCTATATGATCTCATTGTTTCAGACTTCAAGTTATAACAGAAATGGGTTTACTCTTTACTGTACCATATCGTAAAGCTACATTTTTTTGGTACTGACTATTGTTAGAAATTAAAAAGAATAGGAGACATTATTGCACATGCATACTGCCTAATATAATATTTACAGCTGCTGCCTTCCCGGAAGTATAACCAAGCAATTGCATATATATGTGTGCAGCGAGAGAAAATGACCTCACATGTTGCTTCGACAATAGAAAGCTGCATGAAAGAGCACCAAGTCCCACTTGAAGTGGCACGTGTGAAGATACAAGAAATGATAGATGAAACCTGGAAAGATTTTAACGAGGAATGGCTGAACATGAACAATCACCAGCCGACAGAGTTACTGGAGAGGATCTTCAACCTGACAAGAACAATGGTGTATATGTACCAACAAGATGACGCGTACACAAA
Source organism: Miscanthus floridulus (assembly GCF_019320115.1). NCBI lineage: Eukaryota > Viridiplantae > Streptophyta > Magnoliopsida > Poales > Poaceae > Miscanthus > Miscanthus floridulus. Next base: position 31,087,802 of record NC_089597.1, on the reverse strand, counting down.
TTGTCATGTCATCAAAGACACTATAAACTCGTTGTTTGTCGAGCCTGTTTCGATAGCATAGGACATTCACTGAATAATTGTGAAGCGCCATGGTTGTGAGGACGTGACTATTGCATTCCTTGTGTTCACGTACTTCAGACGACAAAATTTGAGGGGGTCTTTGCCGCTAAGGAGTGTTTGTTTTTAGCTACTAGTCGTGTTTCATCTTTAGTTGCTTCTCTTTTTTTTATGCTTGGTTTTATCTAGTCACTAAACTTCCTCATGTAATTAATTAGCTGCTATTGAACTTTGTTGGTGATTCTCTTGTAAGATTCGCCTTGCAAGGATCGTGTTGAGCTTGGTATATAACCCTGTCCTTATTAAGATATGTGTTGTAAACTTTCTCTTTCTCCGAATAAAAAGCGTGCTCAGACACGGTTGCAAAAAAATGATATAGCCATATGCATTTTATGATTTGGTTAGTTGAGGACCATAAAGTTCATACATGTTGTATGAAAAATATTCTTGTTATAAGTACAAAACCTTTTAAGAAATGTTATTTTGTCAATCTTGGAGAGGTAACTTCCAGAAAACAGAAGGTCCTTCATGCTTTCTGACAGATGTCACAGTTGGTGACAAGGAATACACATCCTTTTTCATGCCTTTCCAAAAAATAGTTTCTTCAACTTGGACACCTAGGGGCGAAGAAGAGCAGCCATTTGTCACGTAAAGGGCCTATGCTGTGCATTTGTGATTTGGACTACACTAGCTGGATCAAGGCTCGTAAGTCGGCCTGCGAGCCGCAGGGTTGTATCGCTGGGCTTTGGCCCATTTACTTGTGCACTGACTAAAACCAGCTGTGTGGGAGGTTGGGCGGACAACTAAGAACAATCAAAACATATTGCCTTCTTCCTCTGCCTTGCTCCGAGACGGCACCGCCGTGCTGCTCTGCCGCGCGCATACGCCGGCAAGCCCTCCAGTTACCTCAGATCGTAACATTTGATATCAAGAGCCTCCCAATCCGCTGCCGATCTTGGATTTGTAAAATCTCGCAGCCTGCGGTTGAATCCAGAGACGCTTCGTGGTTGAACGCGATCCAATCCACCACCGCCGCCGCCACCCAAACCATTAGCCACCACCTTTCCTCAGCCTCCACCAGCACAAACTCGATTGGCACCCTGTCGATCCGCTTTTCTCTCGTTTCGATCGATCCGCCACCACCACCACCACCTCCGGTCCATCAGCCTCTGCCACCACCACCACCTCCGGTCCACCCGCCACCACCACCACCACCTCCGCCTCCCCTTCCACTGGCGCACAAACCCAAACCCCCAACCCTAACTGCTCGTATGGCGACCGCTGAAGAGAAGCTCGATGCGCTCGCTGCGCAGATGAAGTCCATGCTCCTGCTCATGGAGACCTTCAACCGTTGGCGCCCCGAGGTCGACCACTTCTCCACGGAGCTTAGCAAGGACCTCAAGACCCTAACATCGCACGTGGAGGCGTTGGAAGCAAACACCGCTCCGCCATCGGCCCCAAAGCACGAGGAAGAGGTTCAGGCCATGGGCCACGGCGTCGAATCACCACCATAGGGGACTGATGGGGGGACCGTGGTCCTCCCTCAACCCCTGGCCAATGGTCAGTCAAATGCATCCCCCATCCACATCCCTGACTCTCATGCTCTAGTTCACTATCACCCTGCTCACACACACCATGAATGTCGTTTGCCTAAAGCCCAGTTCCCAAAATTTGATGGTTCTCACCCCAAAGTTTGGAAGGAAAAAGCTGAGAAATATTTTGACATGTTCAATGTGCCTGTTCACCGTTGGGCTTAGTACGCCACACTTCACTTCAAGGGTCATGCAGCGTTATGGTTGCAGACTTATGAAGCACAGCACGGGGTTGATAATTGGGTAGAGTTATGTATTGCTGTTGAGTCTAAATTTAGCAAAGATCTCTATCACAATTTCATGCAAGAGCTCCTTAGCATAAAACAAACCTCAGATGTCCAGGATTACTATGATAGATTCCAAACCACCATGCATAAAGTGCTTGTGCATAACAATCATCTAGATGATGTTTTCTTTGTCAGCAAATTCCTACAAGGGCTGAATCCTGATATTAGGTTTGCTATTGTGTTACACAAACTGAGAACGGTTGATGTGGTGTTTTCATTGGCACTCATGCAGGCCGACGTGTTGGAGTCACAACCCAAGACATATGGCAAGCGTCCTTACCGGGAGTTCAATAAGTACCACGGGAAGCTAACTCAAGCTGCTCCAACAGGTCTGTTGGGAGCACCACCAACTGAAGACACAAAACCAAAATGGGAAGATAAGCTTGTCTCTCTACGTGCTCAACGTCGTGCTCAGGGCTTGTGTATGAAGTGTGGTGAAAAATGGGGAAGAAACCACAAATGTCCTGACAAAATGTCCTTACATGTATTGGAAGAGTTCATGGAGATTATTTCTGATGACAATTCTCCAGACCAGGACAGTTCTGACTCAAGCGATGAAGATGAGGCATTATTCTCATTATCTCAGGTAGCAATAGTGGGAGTCCAAGGGAAGAAAACAGCCAAGTTACATGGCATTGTCAAGAATCAAGAACTCCTCATTCTAATTGACTTGGGTAGCTCTAGTACATTCATCTATGAAAAGACTGCCAAAGCCTTGAACTGCACACTTACTCCAGCTCCTGTGATACAAGTTACTGTGGCCAGTGGTGGTAAATTGCGAAGCAATCAGCAGGTGCTTAATTTCACTTGGTGGTCTTAGGGTAATACTTTCACCACAACTGCTCATGTTTTGCCACTACCATATTATGACCTGGTTCTGGGTATGGACTAGTTGGAACTCCACAGTCCCATGTGGATACACTGGAAAAGGAGATTGTTGAGGTTTACATATGAAGGCAAGAGAATCAGTCTCAAAGGCATGAAGGACAGTTTGTCTAGCTGTCACAAGGTCAAAGCTCAAAAGCTGAAAGGGCTTCTCCGGAAGGGGGGCGTAGCTCAACTGATTCATCTTTGCCAAGCCTTAGAACCAAAAGCTCCAGAACACATACCTAACACGGTCCAACAGTTGGTTCAGCAACATGCCCATCTGTTCAAAGACCTTGACTCTCTTCCACCGCAACGAGAGTTTGATCATAGCATTCCTTTGCTCCCTGAAGTCAAGCCGGTCAATGTCAAGCCCTATCGATATTCTCCAACTCAGAAGGACGAAATTGAGCGTCAAATCCAAGAAATGTTAACCAATGGCATAATTCGACCTAGTTAGAGCCCGTTTGCCTCTCCAGTGCTACTGGCTAAGAAGAAGGATGGTAGTTGGTGTTTCTGTGTTGACTACAGGTAGCTCAACAACATTACCATGAAGAACAAATATCCACTTCCTGTTGTTGATGAACTGTTAGATGAGTTACATGGTGCTGCCTACTTCACGAAGCTTGACATGCGTTCTGGTTATCATCGGATTCGTGTACTGCCTGCTGATGAGGCCAAAACGACATTTCAGACACACAGTGGACATTGGGAATTCAGGATTACGCCTTTTGGGCTCACCAACGCCCCGTATACATTTCAAGCATTAATGAATACAATATTTTAGCCTCTCCTGCGCCACTGTGTGTTAGTCTTTGTGGACGACATATTAATCTACAACCCAACATTGGAATCCCATCTGGAGCATCTTTGGCAAGTTTTTACTATCCTCAGTGAGCATCAGTTGCTGCTTAAATGGTCCAAATGTTCATTTGCTTAGCAAAGTCTCGAGTACCTCGGTCACATAATTAGTCGTCAAGGGGTGTCTATAGATCCTAAGAAGATTGAAGCAATGGCGAATTGGCCCTCACCAACTGATGCTCGGCAGCTTAGGGGATTCCTCGAACTCTTCGAGTACTATCGGAAATTTATCAAGAATTATGGACTGCTTAGCCGGCCTCTCACTGATCTCCTCAAGAAAGATACACTGTTTCATTGGACACCGCAGCTTTAGATCAGTTTTGATACATTGACGCAAGCTCTAGTTTCTGCTCCTGTATTGGTACTGCCGGATTTCACCAAGTCTTTCACTATTGAGACTGATGCCTCCTCTACAGGCATTGGCGCGGTATTATCCCAGGATCAACATCCAGTGGCTTATATCAGCAAGGCATTAGGACCCAAAGCACATGCTCTATCCACACATGAGAAGGAATGCATGGTAGTGATTCTGGCGATCAGCAAATGGAAATCCTACCTACAACACAAGGAATTTACTATTCTAGCCTATCACAAAAGCCTCATCCATCTCGGGGAACAGAGACCGTATGAAGGGATGCAGCAAAAGGCTTTCATGATTCTTATCTCCAAGAAACAAAAAGGATTTTTTTGATAATAACTTTATCAGAAATTTTTGCCCAAGTGGCTTCGATTCCTTTGCTTTCAAAGCTTCAGTTGGTGCTTCAGGAGGGATGTTGACAATTTGGAAAAGTGCATTGTTTAGTGGAACTGAAAATTTTCAGAATTAATATGCTTTATCAGTTCAATTCACCTCAAAGCTCAATAATGATTGCTGGGTTCTTACTAATATCTATGCCCCATGCACCCCAAATGGAAAGAGGAGCTTCTTGGAATGGTTTGGAAATATCCAAATGCCTCCTCACATTGATTGGTTAATTGTAGGTGATTTCAATTTGATCAGAAAGCCAGAAGATAGAAACAGGGAGGGAGGGGATATCAATGAAATGTACCTGTTTAATGAAGCAATTAGTGCCCTTGGAATTGTTGAACTGCCTCTTCTGGGTAGACATTTTACATGGACCAACAAGCAGACACCACCACTGATGGAGAGACTGGACTAGTTTTTCTCCTCAACTTCCTGGACAGTCAAGTATCCAAAGTCAGTAGTGAAATCCCTAGTCATGGAGACATCTAATCATTGGCCATGTATTGTTGAGATAGACACTAAAATTCCAAGAGGAGGAATCTTTAGGTTTGAAAATCATTGGCTGGATAGAGAGGATTTTATTCCTATTCTACTACAGGGTTGGTCCTTGGAACAGGAAAATCTAGACCCAGCAAAACCTATCACTGCAAAATTTAAGAATCTCAGGAGAATGTTAAAATCATGGCAATAAAAAAATTCAAGTTTAGCTTCTTCCATTGCTAATGTCAAGGCAGTTCTGCACCTCCTAGATGCCATAGAATGCTTTAGAGATCTTTCTCTTTTGGAATGGAACTTCAGAGATATCATAAGCACCAAGCCCATTTCTCTCCTTAAAAAGCAGAGAACTTATTGGAAACAAAGAGAAAAGATAAACTGGGTAAAAGAAGGGGATGCTGGTACCAGATATTTTCACGCTCATGCCACCATCACTCGTAGGAAAAATACCATCGCATCTGTTCAAGCCAATGCTGGTAGTGTGTTGACTCAACATGAGGAAAAGGCTAATCATTTTTGGGAGGCTTTCAAAGAAAGGCTGGGAAAGTCAGAATTCAGCGGTGTGCTATTCAATCTAAACAATCTTCTTAATAATACTAAAGACCTAAGGGGGCTGGAGACACCCTTTGATAAAATAGAGATTGATCAAGTGATTGCAGAACTCCCAAACAATAAATCCCCAGGCCTAGATGGTTTCAATAATGAATTTTTGAAAGGTTGTTGGCCTCTTATAGCAGATGATTTCTATAGGCTTTGTCATGACTTTTGCAACAACAACATATGCCTAAGAAGCCTGAATTCTTCTTACATAACCCTGATTTCCAAGAAAGAAGGGCCAACCACTGCCTCAGATTACAGACCAATATCTTTTCTAAATTCTTCTCTTAAGCTCTTGACAAAGGTCCTGGCCAACAGATTGCAAAAGGTAATAAAGAAATTGATTCACAGAAACCAATATGGCTTCATCAAGAGTAGAACAATTTAGGATTGTGTAGCTTGGGCCCTTGAGTACTTACACCTTTGCCACAAGTCCAAGAGAAATCTAATAATACTCAAGTTGGATTTTGAAAAGGCATTTGACAAGGTGGAACATGAAGCTATCATCCAAATCTTAACAGCAAAAGGCTTTGGGGGCAAGGTGGATACAGTGGATTAAAGATATCCTCTCCTCTGGGACTTCTTCTGTACTCCAAAATGGAGCACCTAGCAAAACAGTCCACTGTAGAAGAGGTGTAAGACAAGGGGACCCTCTCTCACCCCTTCTTTTTGTGCTAGTGGCTGACCTACTGCAGTCAATTCTCAACAAGGCAAAAGACTCAAATCTTCTAAATCTCCCTTTACCTCTAAAACATTCTCCTAACTTTCCAATAATCCAATATGCTGATGATACTTTAATAGTAATGGAGGCTTGTAGTAGGCAATTGATCACCTTGAAAGCCATTCTTCATTCATTTGGAGAGTCCACATGTCTAAAGGTAAACTATAGTAAATCTGTCATGGTACCAATAAATATTTCTGAGGAATGACTTGATCACCTTGCAAGAACCTTCAACTGTGAAAAGGGAAAGTTGCCTTTCACCTACCTTGGATTGCCCCTTAGCTTGACAAAGCCTAGAGTAATTGATTTCTCCCCCCTAGTAAATAGATGTGAGAGAAAATTAGCAGTCACCTCATCCTTCTGAACCAGGCAGGTAGACTAAAATTAACAAACTCTGTGTTTTCAGCTTTTCCAACATTCTGCATGGGAACTTTTGCCATCCATAACACAGTCATTAATTAGATAGATAAATTTAGAAAACACTGTCTTTGGAGGGAAGCTGATATAAATGCACAACAGAGACCAAAGGCTGCTTGGACAGGTATTTGTAGATCAAAGGAAGAAGGAGGTTTGGGGGTTTTAAATTTAAAAACACAGAATGAAGCTCTACTGCTCAAGCACTTTTTCAAATTCTTCAACAAGGAAGACATTCTATGGGTTTCTCTGGTTTGGGAAAGCTACTGTAGCTCTGGAATCCTGCCACCACAATAAAAAAGGGCTCTTTTTTGGTGGAGGGATATCTTAAAGCTGCTAGACAAGTTCAAGGGATTGGCCATGCCGAATGTGAAAAATGGAGGCTCATGCTATCTTTAGTTAGATCTTTGGAACAACAAGGTGCCTATGCAAGCCTACCCTGAGTTGTTCTCTTTTACAAAATCTAAAACAATCACTCTAGCAGCTGGAAAGGATTGCCTAGATTTGCTATCCCTTTTTCACCTTCCATTATCAAAACAAAGCTTATTCACAACTAGCTCAGCTTAGCTCAGATATCCAAATTTTGACCCTAACCGAAGAACCAGACGTTTGGACCTGCATATGGCAATCAGGTAGCTACTCAGTCTCTAAAGCTTACATGCACCTCAGTGGTCATGCTGTAGTTCATCCTGCTTTTAAGAGAATTTGGAAGAGCTCTTGTCAGAGCAAACACAAGGTCTTTCAGTTGGCTGATGCTAAAAGATAGATTAAGCACCAGGGAGCTTTAAAGAAGGAAAAATATGGAGCTTTAGGACTACAATTGCGTCTTATGCAATGTGCTAATAGAGGAATCTCTGTGTTGGGTTCATAAACCCGGGGTCCCTCATGGACCGGCTTCCACGCTAGGGCTCGGCCCAGGAGGACGACTTCTTTTCTTCTAGACCAGCCCGAGAGTGTAAATTCGACAGACCGAAGCACTCGCTTTGGGCCCTGGCCGCCTTCGGCCCATCTTACAGACTGGAGCACTCGCTTTAGGCCCTGGCCGCCTTCGGCCCATCTTTCCGACTGGAGCACTAGCTCAGGCTCAGGCCAACTCCGAACGGCCTCCCTGACCGGAGCGCTAGCGTTAGGCCCCAGTCGCCTTCGCATGGCCTCCGCTTGGAAAGCCTGACCCAAGGACTGCCTCTGACTCTGACCCCATGCCTCCAACCAGGGTTCATAGAAAACCCTACCCATCGCTATTTTTTGACTAGCGTTCCAGAACCAACTAGGGCCATCTAACCGGGGATGCTCGTTCGGAAAGAACCAGAAGGCGTACGAAGGAAGGCAAAACGGGGCTCGCAAGTCAAAACACGGCACCAGGGACCATACCCTGCGAAACAATACTTTACAACCGCCCTGCCACAAATAGTATTGTAGGCGCCGGTCAAAACACCCGTACGGTAAGACCCCCCATGTGCCTCTAGGCATCAACAGTATTGTGGGCGCCGGAATTCACCATACTAGGTGAACATGGTAAAGCCATGCCCCCAGTCGGCGAGACAACATTTTTGCAGGTACCAACGTCCTCCAGTCTTGAAGAAAGCAGCTCAACCTCCCACATGTACCTGACATTCTGCGGTGACATCAACATTATCGCGGGCACCCACCATTGTCCCGTCCCCATCGGCGTGGGCAACAAGGCTTAGAAATGTCCGTACTCTCTCTCCCTCTCATTTGTAAAGCCATCCCCTTCTTCTATAAAAGGGGATGTGCTCCCTCCAAGCACAGGCAGTTCACCCAAGTCGACCTCTTCAAGTTCAAGTTTAGGGTTGGACACTTCATTCATAGCATAGCTCCTATCGATTTCGGCCCTTCCGACTGGACCGACCGGACACCCCCATCTCTCTCTCTCTCGTTTGTACCCCCACTATAGACTTCGAGCGCCTGGACTCAGGAATAAAGTCACCGACCGACCCCGACTGGACGTAGGGCACGTTGTCCGAACCAGTATAAATCCTATGTCATTGAGCGTTAGGCCACCTCCGATCACAACGTACAACAAAACTACAAATATTTACTAGTTGGTCACTTTCTGCACCGATAGTTGGCGCCGTCCGTGGGGAAGACGCTGTACGTTCAACACTTTTTTGGTAATCGGATGGCCCATTTCTCTACCACCCTCGCCGTGGTGGGTTCGGGCGATACGATTCGCTTCAGCTCGATGGAATTTTCTACACTCTCGCCCATCGCGATGCGGGTTCCACCTGTCTTCGAGCCTTCCCAGGCCTTCTGCTTCGGAAGCCTGGACTTCACCGCCGACCGGCTCGGCATACTCCACCTCCTCGAGGAGACTCGCGATCCGGCACCCATCGGAGGGACGTCCTCCATCGACTTCGGGATGCGCGACTCCAATGGCTCGGCATCTGCGCTTCATTCTGAGCAAACTCTCTGCTCAAACCCCGCTATGAGTAATATACATGCTATTATTTACTTACTACGTTCTATCTTCCGCCAAATATTTGGTGGGTTACCGTTGTCCCCGTCGTAGCCGCCATACGGCCGGTCCCCCTATGGCCTCATGTCTCCCACGGACGTGTACACCCGGGGGCTCCAGCGGATGCCGACGCCGCCCCCTCTCATGTCTGAACTCATGGGGATGGCGGACTATGGTCCCAGCTATCTCGACTTCATGGACGACGATGTCGGGAGTGACGACTCCAGCATCGATGACGTGGCACCAAGCCACCGCCCGTCCCACGAGTGCGCTATGATGGACGCTCTAGAATGGCCGCTAGGGGTAACAGAGTCCGCACGGACTCACGCCCCCCTAGGCCCTCATGCGGAGACCCCTGGGCTCACGCGCGAGCACGGGGAGGATCTACGACGACAATGGCCGCATCAGCCACCAACTATACTAGCGCGCTCGGCGCACCAAACTACGCCCCATGTGCATAGACCGGCGAATGGCGCTTAGGGTCACGCCCGTCGGCCCCAGCGCAATGCCCTGGTTCGGGGGACCAATCCCCCACAGTTCGCTCGGGCCAGTCAGAACATTGCCGCCGCGATAATGCTCCTACGTGACCCTCGCGAACGGGCGATCCACCAGAACCTCCGGGCACTGCTGGAAACCACCGCCGTTCAACAAGCGGAGTCCTCCATATTGCGACGCCGACTCGTGACCTCACTCCCCATCCGAGGAATAGGGATGCAGCAGATGGGGCACTACACCCCATCACCGCCACAACCGACGAATGCAGCACAGGAAGCTGTAGCCGCACCTCGCCTTGACTTGACGACCGCCCTGTGCCGACCACCTATCTATGCGTGGCTCGGGCCGAACCAAGACGTGCGCAGCATCGACCGGAGTCCCAGCCCTAACCGCCTGGGACCACGGACATTTGTCCAACCACTCCAGCAAGCGCCGTTCCTACCGCGCTTCAATGGAGGCCGCGACAAAGGTAAGGCCAAGCGCCAGGGTCAAGACGAGGGCCCCTCCACACTGAGGGGAAAAAAGAATAGAAAGGATCGCCACCGACCGGCCAACTCCATGTTGGCCACCACGGTAGATTATGCGGGCACTCAGCCCCAGCAAGACCCTCCGGACCACTTTCATGAGCTCATGGAGAGCTCGTGCACCAACCACAACTATCCCATCAACCATCTCTACAAGGACTGCCAGCTCCTCAAGCGCCTACAGAGGTAGGCTGGCAGGCCAAAGGAGGAAGAAGACGGGGAAGCAGCAACCGAAGAAGGGGGCAGAACGGGCAAGGATCCAGACGACTAAAGTGATCCGACCGAAAGCCTACCGACTGAAGAATGACAACGACGACGCTCTCTCCGTGGACCTTGGAACAACTATGTCTTTTACTCTTTTCCTAAGTTTCAGTCTTACCTGTACTTAGCGAACGCTCCTATAAGAGCACCCCGACCTGAACACTTTTTGGCTCGGGGCGCTCGGGGGCTCCACTAGGGGGCTCTACTACCCCTCTGTTTTTGCTTTTACCTCAAGTACTCTTTTACTTTCGTATGGACAAACTCATTGCTAACCAAATGAAAGGGCAGTTCGTTCCTTTGTTTTACCTTACGTAGCTTAGCTTTGAAACATTCTGACTGATTGCACCCCACCTTTTCCGATGGTTACGACCAGCCGAGCCTCGCGGGCCACGCCCCGGGCTCGCAAAGTTGCAGCCTACGGAACAAATGGGCAGGTACGAGAAAGAAAGAAATTTAAAACAAAATTATGCTAACGGAAAACTAAGGAACGAAAGGGAACAAGCTTCCCTAAACAGAGCAACTCCATCACAAGAACAAAAACCAATTGTAGTCATTAAAACACACCACGAACGTCTTACACAGGGGCTCCCCCATGAACTTAAAACTTTTTACGTTTACTAACTACTTATATTCTGCAAGCTATTAAACTGACCCGACAGCATCTGCTGGCGGCGCGACCGACGAAGGCGTAGGCTGCTCACCCCCTAGCGACACAATGTTCGGCTCGACTAAGGCCGAGGTGACATTTCCCCTCGAACCAGGCTCCGGGCTATCCGCAGGCTCGGAAGCATTCTCTCCACGCATGCTTTGGGCCATGTCTTGACGGTGAACGTCCATCACCCACTCGGCGGAGACTTGCTCTGACACCGACCGCGCGTGCGGCAGCAAGCTCACCCCGATGGATTGGATGTCCTCCATGCTCAGACATTCAGCATACCCACTACAAATAGCGTCAAAGTCCAGGTTCGGGTGGTGTGTCGCCACCGAGGTCAGCACCCCCGACGCTCCATAAAATAGCCCGCTCCTGATGAGGTCCTTGACCGCGTCCGGGACCTCCGCCAGCTGGACCGTAGGCACGCTAGTACCTAGCGCAGACCCAAAGATTTCTGAGATGACGAGCTGGGCAACATTGCGGATCTGGTCGAGATCCCCTTCGAGAGCACGTCGCTGTTCATGGGACTTGGCCAGCTCCTCGGCATTTTAGCTGAAGCCTGCCTTGGATGTCTCCAGGTCTCGCTCCAGCACCTTCACCTTTTCACCCAGCTCTGGAGGAAGGGCGACAAACTCAGAAACAGGCTGAGGGAAAAATCAATACCATGAGAAAATAAAAGGGTACGCACCGATGCGAGAGGACTCAAGGGTGGAGAAATCCTCTGCCTGCCGAGCCACCTGCTCGTGTAGCCGGGCACTCGCGTCCTCCATCCCCATCACATGGCTTTGGAGCACGAGCACTTCCTCATCCGCCTCCGACTAGGCCCTCTGCTCCGCCTCTAGGGCCTCCTATGCCCTCTCCAGGGTGGCCTGCTCTGGCTCAAGGGCCACCAAGGCCTCTTGAAGCGCCGCCTCAGTATTGGCCAAGGATGTCCGTAGCCCCGCCTCGATCTCCTCATGGTGGGCCTTCGCCGCCTCGAGCCCTTGCTTGGCAGCAGTCGCTCGCTCCACCGCACGCTGCCCCTCTGCCCATGCCACGACTGCCTCAGCCGTCTGGACTTGGGACTCGCGGCAAGCGGACTCTGCCCGGTGCTCTAGCTCGGCCATCCCGGGCGTGTTCCGTCCAGAGGAAGTATGACTTGCGGGACGACACCTTCCTTATTTCCTGTGGAGAACAAGCATGCTAAAAACAACTGACGAAAAGATTCAAAGGGCAAGGATAAGTACCGGAAACTCACCTCTGTGGAGAGCTGTAGGTCGACCTCAACCAGCTACCGGGCAAACTGAGCCTGCTTCCGGGCGCTCTCAAGCTTTGCGGATAGCTCAGTGAGCTCAGACACCGCGGCATGCCCTTGCCCCCCAAAAATGTCCCAGAACTGGCGCTCCCAGAAATCCCGGAGGACGAACCTCGCCTTCGACGGGTCCTTAGGAAAGGACCACTCTAGGTCACCCTCTGATGAACCGCTGGAGGGCCCAGCCTCCGACTGGACCACCACCAGCTCCCGTGGTGACACCACCAGTTCTGCCATGGTATCCGCCTCGTCGTCAGACGGGATTTCCACCACCACGTTCGCATGGGACACCGCCGGGCGTCCCAACTCCGTCCCGGCCACGCTTCCCTCCGGCGCCTTCGGCTCCAATGGCAAGGATAGGTTGTGTAGCCCTCCACCCGGCGAGATAGGGAGTTCGCACTCCCTCGTCTCCTCCACCGCGACCGCCGAAGAAGGGGCCACGAGCATCACCTCCGCCGTCGACACCGGGATTACCGCCAACACCGACGCCGCTGCTGCCGCCTTATCAGCAGCCCCCCTAGGGGGCAACACCCCCAGGAGGGAAGGCCTTGCTGCCACCACCCCGCTACCACCTTCACTCACCACCACACGCTGCAGTGTGGGCCTCCAAACCTCCTGCACGGGGACCGAGGCGATGCTCAACCCCGGCATCTCCCGACCACTGACAAAAATCATGGGTAAGCCACACTCCAAAATACCTCAACCAGCAAGAATCAAAGAAGCAACTAAAGGAAATGTATCGGGTGGCAAGCGGCATGACCTAGAAGGCAGACTCCGACGACCATGGACCTACGGGCCGAGGACCGCTCCTAGGCTGCGACCCGTGCCCCCTCGCTTTGAACAGGGTCGGAGTCATCCTGACCGGCTCCTGCCCGGCCTTCGGGTCGCTGCGACCTCTGGCCCAGGACTCCCCGATCGAAGTAGCAGACGGGGCGTCCTCCGATTGCAAGTCGCGTATCGACCGGGCGCCAGTCTGCCCCTCAGACCGCCTGGACTGCTCGACTATAGCCGCAACAGGCAAGGCCTCTTTCGGCTGCAAGTCCGTCGTTGGCATCGGTTCCATTGCCGCACGAGCGCCCGTCCGCTCCTCGGACCGCCTGGCTCGCTCAGCCGTGCCTGCCATAGATGACGACGGGCACGGTGACCATGGCCACTTCATCGCTCGCTCACCAACAACGTCCTCACTTGCTACGTGCTTCCTTGATGCAGGAACCGCCGCACGCCATGCGGCCTCCTGCTCACCACCAGCAGACGTCGCCGCAGGGCCGCAACGATCCACTGAGGTCACATCGGCCACACCCTCTCCACCAACGTCATGGCCCGGCGGCGATACATGGTGTGAAACACCCGCACCCCATTGAGACCGCTCTTCACGAGCTTCTGGAGCTCTGCCTCGATGACTCCCACCTTGTGCTTCTCCTTTTTGGCGCAGCCTCATGCCGGTCAACACCGGGAATGGCGCTGCTACCGGATTCCTAATGTAGAACCACTCCCCATGCCACCCCTGATTGGAGTCATAGGGGAGGTACCCAGGATATGAGTCTCCTATGCCTGGCTTCCTCTGCAGGGCGAATCCTCCCACTGGCGCGATCTCAGCCAAGTCCCCCGTCGTCAAGGCTCTTGGGGAGAAGAGCCGCTGGAAGAAATCCGCGTGCAGCTCCATCCCAAGAAAAGCCTCGCAGATAGTAACGTAACCGGCGAGGTGCAGCACCCCCGTCGGATTGAGACACTACAGCTCCAGGCCCCACTCGTTGAGAAGCCCGCACAGGAACCAATGCGCGGGGTATCCCAAACCTCGCTCATGGAAGGTAAGGAATGAAACCACCTCATCGGAACGAGGTTGCGGGAACTCCTCCTTTCCAGGGACCCTCCAGTGCGCCACCTCCTGTGGCGATAGAAACCCCTTCTAGACAAAGGCCTCCAGCACCGACTTCCTCACGGTGGACGACTTCTAGTCGGACATCCTCACTCCAGATTGCAAAAAGAATCAGTAAGTTCTTCTCTTCCGCTCTCACCCTCTGCCTTCTCTTTCCTAGAGACCACCATGACTCTCAGGAATGCTCACGGTAAGAATAGCTGGAGGGCGATAGAAGAAGAAGAACAGGCAAAAGAACGGAGCAAAAACCTCTCCCTGCTCCTACTTAAAAGAAAAGGGACAACGGTTAGGGAAGGATGCGCCAATCGGGGAAGGCAGAACGACGGAGCGAGAATTTCTCTCTCTTTCCCATTTAATGCAGATGGGACGCCATCTGACCGACAGGACGTACCTAGCGCGACAAAACGGCTCCTGATCAGGCGGGACATGACCGGGACATGGCCCACCACTACCGCACGACCAACCACTACCACACGTCAAGCACAAAAACCGAAGCGCCACCACACGCGGATGACTCCCCGTCTCCCTAGGCCAGACCTAGAGAGATCCAACAGTGAAATCTCTGTTGGGAGAGATCAACCAGCCTCCTGAGTCGATTGATTCACTCAGGATAAACACCTGAGATACAGGTCTCGGTCGGACACTTCCGACTAAAGCTATCCGAACCCCGTCTCTCAGGTCACCAAGGTCCCGATCAGACGTCTTCGACTGGAGCTCTTCGAACCCCATCACTCCAAGTCACCATGGCCAGACCTAGAGAGATCCAACAGTGAGATCTCCACCAAGAGAGATCAACCGGCCTCCTGAGTCGATCGATTCACTCAGGATAAGCACCGGGACACAGGTAGGAAGTGAAGGGACGCCCCATGTGGGCCACGCCAACTCCATCACGAATGACGAGCGCGGGTCCCGGTCGAACATTTCCGATTGAAGCTCTCCAAGCCCTGTCACTCAAAACTATCAAAGGTAAACACTCCATACGAGCATTTCATACCATACGCCTGAACCCTCCGGACGGTTAGGGCATGAACCGCCCAGGGGCTCAGGAACTAAGCATCGCACATGCAGCGAAATGCATCAGAATGTTCCATGATTGCGTCACGAAGCGGCGGTTGCCTCATTCGATATGAGCAACCAAAACTGAGCCAGGGGAGAAAACCGTAGATGAGCTCCGTGCGACCCTCGCCCGGTCTAACAGACTTGGTCATCTCAACCTTCTTGTTCGATCCTGAACCTCTTGCCAAGCCCACAGAATCTCCATCGAGGGGAGGCCAAAAGGCCACCCAGGTTGGTCTCCGGAACGACCTAGGCATCTCTCAAGTTGCATGTAAAGGAGTAGTGGAATGTCACAAGAGGGCTATGCCGACCCCGTCATGAACGACGAATCCGGATTCCACTCGATCACACCCGTTAACAACTCACCGAGCTAGTCTTTCGAGCCCGAGTGATCGGGACAGGAGACGAAACTCAGCCCCTCTGGTTGTGAGGAACCGAGGATGGGGTAAACGTACATAAACTCACATCGACCCCTATGAAGGCCCGACAGGGCTCGGGGGCTCAAGAAAAATGCCAAGGACGGCAACCTCGAACTCGCCAGATCCACGACTATGACTCGCCTGGTCCCCGGCGCGCACCGATGCCTGGACCCACGAGCACCGCCTCATCTGATCTTTAACTAAACTAACAACGTCTTCGTAATGGCTTCAAACGGCTTCACTATGCTCCAAAGAAACCCTGGGACCGCGACCCTGAACTCGCGTCGACAGGATCGGCGATATCCAGCTACGGCTCCTGGGACCGCGACTCCTAAACTCGCGTAACGGCTTCACTAACTAAAACTAACTCTCTTGATCCACGGCGCGCACCGACGCCTAGGTCTACTCGCAATTCCACCTCGATCCTATCCACGGCACACACCAACGCCATGGTCCGTTCACGACTCTGACTCACCCGATCCCACAGCGCGCAACGACACCGTGGTTAAACAAAAATCCGTCTAAAAAAACACGCACACACACCCGCGGGTGCGCTCGTGCGCACCCGCCGAACAAAAAACCTCCCCCGCTGGCAACGCAGAAAAACCGCCCAGCCGGTTCTGCCCGAACCGCCCGGGGGCTCGGGGGCTCCTGTCGAGTTCATAAACCCGGGGTCTCTCGTGGACCGGCTTCTACGCCAGGGCTCGGCCTAGGAGGACGACTTCTTTTCTTCTGGACCGGCCCGAGAGTCTAAATTCGACAGACCGAAGCACTCACTTCGGGCCCTGGCCGCCTTCGGCCCATCTTATAGACCGGAGCACTCGCTTTAGGCCCTGACCGCATTCGGCCCATCTTTCTGACTAGAGCACTAGCTCAGGCTCAGGCCAACTCCGAACGGCCTCCCCGATCGGAGCGCTAGCGTCAGGCCCCAGCCGCCTTCGCACGGCCTCCGCTCGGAAAGCCTGACCCAAGGACCGCCTCCGACTCCGACCCCGTGTCTCCGACCGGGGTTCATAGAAAACCCTGCCCATCGCTATTTTCTGACTGGCGCGCCAGAACCAACTAGGGCCATCTGACCGGGGACGCCCGCTCGGGAAGAACCAGAAGGCGTACGAAGGAAGGCAAAACGGGGCTCGCAAGTCAAAACACGGCACCAGGGACCATACCCTACGAAATAGTACTTTACAACCGCCCTGCCACAAACAGTATTGTAGGCGCCAACATTTACCTCTACAGTATTGTAGGCGCCGGTCAAAACACCCGTACGGTAAGACCCCCCATGTGCCTCTGGGCATCAACAGTATTGTGGGCGCCGGAATTCACCTACCAGGTGAACGTGGTAAAGCCATGCCTCCAGTCGGCGAGACAGCATTTTTGCAGGTACCAACGTCCTCCAGTCTTGAAGAAAGCAGCTCAACCTCCCACATGTACCTGACATTCTGCGGTGACATCAACATTATCGCGGGCACCCACCATTGTCCCGTCCCCGTCGGCGTGGGCAACAAGGCTTAGAAACGTCCGTACTCTCTCTCCCTCTCATTTGTAAAGCCATCCCCTTCTTCTATAAAAGGGGATGTGCTCCCTCCAAGCACAGGCAGTTCACCCAAGTCGACCTCTTCAAGTTCAAGTTTAGGGTTGGACACTTCATTCATAGCATAGCTCCCGTCGATCTCGGCCCTTCCGACTGGACCGACCGGACACCCCCATCTCTCTCTCGTTTGTACCCCCACTACAGACTTCGAGCGCCTGGACTCAGGAATAAAGTCACCGACCGACCCCGACTGGACGTAGGGCACGTTGTCCGAACCAGTATAAATCCTGTGTCATTGAGCGTTAGGCCACCTCCGATCACAACGTACAACAAAACTACAAATATTTACTAGTTGGTCACTTTCTGCACCGACACTCTGTGTCATCTTTTCATCCACTGTCCTTTTGCAACTTCCTGCTGGAATTGGTTGCAGGTTCAAACAGATCAGCAGGATGGATTTTCTTCGGAATATAGAGTTGTTCAGAAGGCAGCTCCAAGTGCCTTTCTTCACATAGATCATAATAATCATATGTTGGACAATTTGGAAGGCAAGAAATGGACTGATTTTCAACCAAATCCAACCTTCAATTCAAGCATCCAAGAGAGAGTTCAAAGATGAGTTCACGCTGCTTCTTTTGCGCGCCAAAAAGAAATTCTTTCCCTCGATAGAATTATGGTTAAACAATCTAGTCTAATTTCTCTAGCTTGGTTGATCTTTTTTTCTTTTTCTTTTTGTTTCTTGAACTCTCCATTTCTCTCTGTATCTGCTTGTTTTAAAATTTCTTAATAAAATTCAGTAGGGGCAAGCCCCTCCTGTTCCCCTAAAAAAAAGGCTTTCATCAAATTATTGGGACTCCAATACAAAATACAGTACAAAAAGGGCTTGGAGAATAAGGCTGCCAATGCACTTTCTCGGCAGCCCGAACCTACCCAATTGACTGCAATATCCACAAGCACGCCCAAGTGGCTGGAAACCATCATAGAAGGATATACCAAGGATGATGCCACCAAACAACTGCTAACTGAGCTCAGCATCACCGGATCCAGTGACAAGGGATTTTCATTAACCGATGGCTTAATCAAGTACAAGAACAGAATATGGTTGGGTAACCACACTGAAGCTCATCACGCCGTCTTATTGGCTCTACACTCAAGTGGATTGGGTGGACACGGTGGCATTACTGCTACATACAACAAGGTTAAAGCTCTATTTGCTTGGCCTCACATGAAGAAATCAGTCCAGGAGTACATTGCTGCTTGTGAGGTATGTGCCCAGGCTAAACCTGAACATTGTCGATTACCTGGACTCCTTCAGCCCCTCCCGGTTCCAACTCATGCTTGGCATATCATTAGTCTTGATTTCACTGAGGGCCTTCTTAAATCTAAAACCTTTGACACAATACTAGTCATTGTGGACAAACTCACAAAATATGCCAATTTCCTGTGTCTATCTCACCCATACACTGCCTTATCCATAGCTCAATTATTCTTGTCCCATGTCTACAAACTCCGTGGCATGCCATCTGTCATTATTTCCGATAGGGACCGTATCTTCACGAGCTCATTATGGCAGGAACTCTTTAAACTCACTGAAACCACACTTGACATGAGTCATGCCTATCATCCCCAAACCGATGGCCAAACCGAGCGCCTCAACCAATGCCTTGAAACCTATCTACGCTGCATGGTTCACTCCTGTCCTCAGAAATGGGCACAATGGACACCATTAGCCAAAATTGGTATAATACCACATATCATTAAGCTCACGGCCACACCCCATTTGAGGCTCTCTATGGCTATCCACCCAAACATTTTGGCATTACAGCTTCCGATGCTTGCCAAGCTATGCAGCACGGATACAGATACGTGTATCGGTATCGGAAGGATACGGATACGCAGATACGACAATTTTCTAAAAAACCCGATATGCAGATACGTTTTACTATTTAAAAAAATAAATAAATAATGGCACATATTAAAATTGTGAAGTAGTTCAGTAACCACTAATTAGTAAAGTAGCAGTTCAGGTAGAAAAGAGAGGAAGAGGACAAAGGAGCACAGGACAGCCACAGGCCCACAGCCCACAGGAACAACCGTACAGGACATCAAATTCTCAAATTAGCGCGTGTTTAGGTGGGTGAAAGTTGGAAATTTGGCTACTGTAGCACTTTCGTTTTTATTTGACAAATAGTGTTCAATCATAGACTAATTAGGCTCAAAACGTTCGTCTCGTAATTTCCAACTAAACTGTGCAATTAGTTTTTTTTTCGTCTACATTTAATGCTCCATGCATGTATCGTAAGATTCGATGTGATGGCTACTGTAGCACTTTTTTGGAATTGGGGGTGGGAACTAAACACGCGCTTAAGTGTCCTGGTTGCCCCACTCTGCCGTCGACCTTATCCTCGTCCCAGCCTCCCAACGAGAG
The DNA here is from genome assembly GCF_019320115.1 of Miscanthus floridulus. NCBI lineage: Eukaryota > Viridiplantae > Streptophyta > Magnoliopsida > Poales > Poaceae > Miscanthus > Miscanthus floridulus. The sequence continues at coordinate 31,068,160 of NC_089597.1, read as the reverse complement.
CGCACGTCTCCCCCGTCCTCCCTCCCAATCTAGACACTTCTCCCGTACCTAGGTCCCTAGACATCTCCGCTGCTCCCACCACGCCGCCCACCCTCCTCCCCTTCGTATATCTCTCGCGACGTCAGGGCGCAGCGGGTGGCCGCCTCTTGGCACCGCGCTGTGCGGGCGAGCAGGCCTCGTCGCCGGCGAGCAGAGGCTCGTCGCAGGTGGCCGGCGGCCGGCGAGCGGGGATGCGGCATCACTGCGCGGGGATGCGGCGCAAGGCGCGGGCGTGCGGAAGTGCGGGCATCCGAGGCTAGGGCGTCGGGGACAGAGGGATAAGGGAGTCTACTGTTATTGGGTTGGGTTGTATCCACAAGCCAGATACGTATCGACTGCCGTATCCAATATTCGCGAAAAAAAACAAAAAATCAGATACTCCGAGGATACGTACCGGAGGAGTATCGGACACGTATCCGCGCTCCCAGTGACGTATCCGTGTAACATTGCCAAGTGTCGGATTTGGAAGAGTGGATTCAGTCCCGGAATACCATGATTCAGCACATCCAACAGAATTTAACCCGTGCACAGCAGCGTATGAAGCACCAAGCTGACAAGAATCGTCAGGAAAGAACATTTCAGGTTGGCGACTGGGTGTATGTCAAGTTGCAACCTCATGTTCAACAATCCGTCACTCGCCGAACTAACCAGAAGCTGAGTTATAAGTATTTTGGGCCATATCTCATCCTTCAGACTGTGGGTAAGGTTGCTTACAAACTACAGTTACCAGCTTCTAGCTAGATTCACTCTGTTTTACATGTTTCTCAGTTGAAAAAAGGCCCTTCCTCCGAATGCTGCCCTGTCGACTGACGACGATTTGCAGCTACTCTTCATGCTGGACTCTCTGCCGCCGACACAGGTATTGGCTCAACGCTTGCATCTGGTTGGTCATCGAGTGGTACCTTCAGTTCTTGTGCAGCGGGAGTCTTGTCCTCCTCATTGGGCGGTTTGGCAAGCTGCGTCTACTGTACCTCGTCTGTTGCCGGCGTCATCCTCTGCATCAGCATCGCGAGGGTGCGCTGCAACTTAAGGGGGGAGGGAATGTCACGTAAAGGGCCTATGCTGTGCATTTGTGATTTGGACTACACTAGCTGGATCAAGGCTCGTAAGCCGGCCTGCGAGCCGCAGGGGTGTATCGCTGAGCTTTGGCCCATTTACTTGTGCACTGACTAAAACTAGCTGTGTGGGAGGTTGGGCGGACAGCTAAGAACAATCAAAACATATTGCCTTCTTCCTCTGCTTTGCTCCGAGACGGCGCCGCCGTGCTCCTCCGCCGCGCGCATACGCCGGCAAGCCCTCCAGTTACCTCGGATCGTAACACCATTGACTTGTGATGAACAGTAGTGTTGTTGCCAAGCCAATTTCTGTTCTTGAAGCAAAGTAGTCCATCTTTCAGAGTCTAACCCAGCATAACTGAAGGAGAGATAACCAATTAGGATAAAAGATCACAAGCCATAGAATCCTTGATGTAGCTGTGCATGACCTCGGTGCACCACTAAGGAGTGTTAGAAGAAACAACCAAGCAATGGAGCTGATCATGTGACCGGTGGGACAGAGCATCAACGACACGGTTATCACACCCTTTTTTGTAGACAATGCGATAGCGAAAACCAAGAATCTTTAGTAAAGACTTTCTGTTGCCAATTGGTGTGAAGGAACTACTCGTTGAGGTGAATCAAACTTTTCTGATCCGTGTAGAGGATAAACTCGGAATGTTGCAAGTAAAAGCGACATTGTTCGATGGCAAAGATGATTCCCATGTGTTCCTTTTCATCTGTTGATAGGCCTTGAGTTTTGGGGCCATGGGGCTTGCTGATGTAGGCCAAAGGGTGACCACATTGCATAAAAATGATGCCAATACCATTTTTACTTGCATCTGTCTCCAAGAAGAAGGCCAGAGCAAAATCAGGCACCCCTAAGTCTAGGGCAGCCGACAATGCATCTTTTAGAAGCTGGGAAGTAGTTGCATGCTCATCTGTCCATGGAAACAGCTAGTGCATTTTTTAGCAAATTAGCCAATGGTTTAGCAATGACTACAAAGTGACACACGAAGCAACAATAATAGCCGGCAATACCTAGGAAACAATGCAGTTATTTGATATCAGTCAGATTAGGCCAAGTCGAAATGGCCTGCACTTTGGCAGGATTAGTGGCAATGTCGTCGTTGGAAATTAGATGGCCCAAATAGTGAATATTTTTTGCTGAGCAAATGTACACTTGGACAATTTGAAACTCCACCCCTCTATTTGTAATAATTTTGAATTGATGCCTTATCTAGAACGAGGTTGAAGCCTAAATTTACTCCATTATATCTTAAAAAATAGATATCAATAATTTTTTTACCTTAAAAAAGTACAAGCTACAGTATTGCTGCCTACTTTTCCAAACCCACCAAGCTCCTCCATTTCCAACTTCTGCAATACGACATTCAGCCCAATAAGGTATGCAGCCCAACAATGCTGTATCTTTTGTTTTTGTTTTTTCTTCTTTCTTTTCCATGGTTCAAGCCCACGGGCCCGCTAAGTGGCCGACGGGCCAATAAGAAGCGGCCAAGAAGGTTTTTATCTAAAGTAAAAAAATATTTTATTGCGAGGAAAGTACCTTTTCATTTATATTCTGTCTTTCTGGTTCTGTTTTTTTTGAATAAGGGATTTCATTACTCATTGGACTCAGCCAAATCGCTGGTCACCAAATTCTCGACAAAGCGAAGTATATCCCCCCAAGTGATTTGATCATCACTTGGACATTTACACCCAAATGCTGCTAAAGCATCAGCAACTTTATTACATAGTACACACTTGTACTCTAGCCTCAGAAAACTCCAACATCAGCAGTAAGCGGAGCTCAGTGATAACCCCCATCCAACACCGAAAATCTATGTTCATCGCCCTCTACTGCAGTCTTTTTACCAATTTGTAGAACTCAACAATATAGTAAGAAAGCTATCCTAATTTCTTACATCATATTTTTATTCGATTACAACATTTTTTGGATGAAATAGTAATTATTTTAATTAGGTACAAGAGGAACAATTCTGCTAAATCATTTAAACATTCTTTTTCATTCTTGAGCAAATGAACTGAAAGAAGTCAAAGAACTAGCGAACTGGCCCATACAAACTACGCATGTACCATGATATTCAACGTTTTTATCGCAGTAGGTGTCCCACCATCAACAGTTTGGTATAATTTTGTACATAATGGTCGTAGTGGTGAGTAATTTTATCAACATGCGTATGTGTAATTAATTTCCCCCAATTGATGTGTTAATTCGAGGCCTTAAGAATTAAAGTGGAGATCCTTTTGTTGACCAATACTAGTATAGCAGATAAACAATGCGTAGAATCAAAATATTGTACTATAATTTTGAAAAACAAAACTTTGTTATTTCTATTAATAACCTAGATGGCTATACATACATAACATGGTGGAAGACGGTGGGTGGTGTGTACGTAATTAGCTACTCTCTCAGTCAGGATAAGCAGCATGCAATTCTAGAGTTTGCATTGGAGCGTCTCCTAGAAAGATTACAACTTTAGGGATGTGAGGTAATTGTGAAGTAACTAGGGTAGGGCTCACTGAGTAAAAAAAGAAAAGAAATCAACTCCATCTGTTCTCTCTCCTGCCCTCCCCCATTCATGTTCTCTTTGGCGCTCCTCCCATTCATTTTCTCTATCATGCACTCATTTGCTCGTGTGTGTGTGAATAAGAAGTTGTGGCTGTAGACTTGGAGTGGACATGAATCCAGGGACACTTGCGTCATTTCCTCTCTTGTGCACTTCTATGCATATGTGTGAAAAGAAGTTGTGATTGCATAGACTTGTAGTGGATAGAAATCTAGGGACACGTGCGTCATTTTCCATCTCCACCAACTTGTCCTCGGTAACCTGGCTAGACTTGCGTTCTTTCACGAACGGGGTTTATTTTTTCATGGACCGAGGGAGTCATGTACGTACTAGGTGTGAATGCTAGAGCCTGAAGTGTGAATATATAGGGCCTATATACTACTGGAGGCGCCCTCTTTGCCGAGGGCCCAGGGCACTCGGCAAAGGCCCAAAAGCCCTCGGCAAAGGCTTTGCCGAGTGCCGTCCTCGGCAAAGAGCCCTCGGAAAAAAATTTAACGGCAAAGAGGCTTTTTGCCGAGGGCCATTTGTCGGGCACTCGGCAAAGCCTTTTTCGAGTGCCAACGGCGGCACTCGGCAAAGAAAAGCAGCCGTCAACGGCGCTGCTCCATTGATGGCGCCTTTGCCGAGTGCCGACAGTTAGGGCACTCGGCAAAGACATTTTTTATTTTTTTTCAAAAACTCTTTGCCGAGTGCCGCGGCGGCAAGGCACTCGGCAAAGACATTTTTTTTAAAAAAAAACTCTTTCCCGAGTGCCACGGCGGCGCGCACTCGGCAAAGCCATTTTTTAATTTTTTTAAAAAGCTCTTTGCCGAGTGCCTCCCCAGCTTGGCACTCGCCAAAGATTTTTTGCTTTTTAAAAAAAAAATCTTTGCCGAGTGCAATGTCCTGGCACTCGGCAAAGTTTCCCAGCTTTGCCGAGTGCCATGACCATTGCACTCGGCAAATCAACCGAAATTGCAATTTTTTTTTGTTTTTTGCATTCCACTGACACAAACCGTTCAAATATATATCACATGTCACATATATATCACAAACATCACAATAATCACATATATATCACAACGAAACCATTTTCACACATTATATCACAACCACAACTCAAATAACAACATATCACAACCACAAGTCAAATATCACAACCACAAGTCACAAATTCACAACCACAGTCCATCAAGTCCAAGCACAAGTCACAACCACAAGTGAAGCTCAAGTCCAAGCACATGACGAAGCACAACTCCTCAAAAAGGCGGTCTATGACACGATGGTGAAGCAAAGGCTCCATCATTCGGTGACGCATGAGCGGGGTTATTCGAACCCGCCGACAGAAGCTGCAAAAAGGATAAGAGGTTGTATGTGTGAGATTCATCTAGTAAGTTTCTATGTGAAGCATTGGTGTATGTCATAGCTAGTGCAATCATCTAGTAAGTTTCTATGTCAAGCATCTAGTAAATTGAGAATGTCAAGCATGGTTGTATGTCATAGCTAGTGCAAGCATGTAGTAAGTTTCTATGTCAAGCATCTAGTAAGTTTCTATGTCAAGCATCTAGTAAGTTTGTATGTCAACCATGGTTGTATGTCAAGGAAGCATCTAGTAAGAGTGAACTTTCATACTTACAGGAGTGGCTGTAGGAGTAGGCGGTGGAGGAACTGCCAACGGCAAAGGTACACCCCCTTGATGGACACTCCACATGAAGGCCTCCATTTCTTGCATCCTCCTCTCCTAGGCCATGAACGCTTCCCTCTAGGCCTGCAGCTGTGCGCTCTGAGCCTCGACCACGAGCTTCTGGGCCTGCAGCTCGGCCTGCAATACAAACTTCAATGTTTTAGTAATGCAAATGTAACTTAGGTGTGCAAAGATAAACGTACGACGAGTAAAACAGGACGTACCTCGAGAGCGTCGACTCGCTGCAGTGACGGAGTAGGCCGTGGGCATATGGGCTAGCTGGAGCTTGTGCTCCGTGCTCGGAGCACGTCGAGAGAGGGAACAGTGGTGGAGTTGATGGCGCCATCTGCAATCCACAGCCACCCATGCTTCTTGCCTCTTCCTAGCCTCATGATGGTCTCTGCATCAATGGGCTCAGTGCGCACATCGTAATCTTCCCCATGGACCTCCCTCACCTTTGAGGTGTACTCTTGGACCTTAGTGTGCACGGTCAGGTCGGAGTACACCTCGCGTGGGGCAGACAGGTCGAAGGAGATAGAGGAAGACGCCCTGCCCATGTGGGACATAGCCCACGCAGAGAACTCCGAGACCTCCACGCCCGGGTGTGCAGCCTCCTACGAGTAAGACGGCAAGATGGTGAGAAATAAGGCAGAACTCAGCGTCAAATAAGATAAAAGAAATCACTTACATATGCTTGTTTATAGGCGGGGAGGTTGCGGCTGCCTTGATGGTGAGTAGCACCTCGCCTCAGCAGACGCTGGTCCTGCTGCCTCGCGTGGTTCTCAACGAAGTCGTTGGACAACCACCTGTCCATGATCATCTCCCAGCACACGGAGTGGGATCGGCACCACCAGGGAATCACCTACAAGTCATCGATTATTTGACATAGAAAAAGATAAAATTAAACTGACTTAATCTCAAAACGAATCATTATTAATATTTTTCGTCTACCTCAAGGTACTGGGCCCAGGACAGCTCCACCTGTCTTGCATCAGGCTTGCTGATGGACTGCTTCAACACCACGGCATAGTAGTCTATGTGGGCCTGCACGCGCGCCTCGTGGTGCATGTCGGTGATGTACTTCCTACAGGCGGCGGCAGCCGCCTGATCCGTCCGGGCCTCAAGTCCTTCTTCTGGCTTGAAATACCTCTGCATACAAAACCGATGTATCCATTCATTATTTCAATAAAAGACTTGCCCAATGAAAATGTTGTGCGAGAGAGACTTACCCAAAACTCCGCCAGTACCCGCTCCTGCTTGTTGCGGTACCTGTCGTCAGGGGCCAACTGGTACCTGTCCCACGTGTAGGCCGGCTCCCGCACGTCCTCGGACATGTTCACAAGGCCGGGGTACCATTTCCTGCACAAAACACTAAGGATCCTCGCGGGGGAGCGTGCAGGAGTACCCGACAAAACCAACCAGGCCCTGCACAAGTGATTAAGAAAATTTACCAGTTCCTCTTTTGATTTCCAACATTATCATATGAAGTAGTTGTGATAACATCTATAGTTACTTACCTCTTTGCCATAGGGCGAATCAGTGCCCAGTTGTGAGGAAGCGGAGGCTGAGGGAGGCTCGCGGGACCTTGCTGGTAGACAGTCGAGGGTAGCGGAACTGTCGCCCTCGGCGGCCTCGTCCTCGGCTGCCTCGTCCTCTGTCTGTCGGACGTCCTCATCCTCGGGCGTGGCCGTCACGTGCTCCTCCTCTATCACCTCATCTGAAGGTGGCGGGGAAGGAGTCCGCTGCCTCCTGTTGACCCTGGTCCTCCTCCTCTAACCTCCTGTGGATGCTACCCCTGACCCGACCCCTCGTCTAAAACAGGAGGGCATGGTCTCCCGTAAAGGGAGACCGTCTCATGTCGTGGACGGCTGCTCGCCATCACCTGTAATCACAAAGAATGAACAAGACTTATTAGTATATATATTAGAAATAGATTCAAAATAAATAAAGAAAACACAAACTAAAACAAACGTAGTATTACATGTATTAGGAATAATCTTCATGATTAGGATCATAGGTGTCGTCATCACTGTCAAAATTGTCCAAATGGGCAACACTATCTGAAGGTTCTATGTTGTCTTCGTCGTCATTGCCTAGCCTTAATCGGTCAAGCATTTGTATGTCCTTGGCATTTTGCACCACATCTCCATCAACCTCGTCATCCTCCATTTCGTTGTCTACATCCATTTCGATCGCTTCGGGTAAGACTATCTCAAATGTGCCTGGTAGCCCATCTTCTTGATAGAACTGTCCATCAAATGTGTTTGCGTTGAAGTTGTAATCATCATCGTTTGGGGCAGGTAGTTTACCGTGTGGAGACACCTGGTCCACAATAGCCCAACCCTTAAGATCCGCTTTGTCTTGGTTGGCATATCGCGTATAGTACACCTGCATGGCCTGTTGAGCCACAATGTAGACATCTTTTCCTAGATAGACGGAATCTTCTCGAATCTCGACTAGCCCAAGATGAGGGGTTCGTCTCGTTTCTCGAGGATTAAACCAGTGGCATTTGAACACGACAGGTTTATGTTTGTAAACATGAAATGAGAGTTCATAGATTTCCTCAACTCTACCATGATAGTCGAGGCCATCAGTGCCGGGCGTACAAACTCCGCTATTTGTGGTTTTCCGTTTGGGCTGAGTCTGCTCATATCTTGTTGTGTGGAAGTGATATATGTTCACGTCATAACCGGTAAATGACTGCACCCTAACGTCATAGCCGCCTGCAACCTGTCTCAACTCCTCACTCATGGACGAGTCAGTCTGGGCCTGCAAGCTCAAGCATGATAGGTCGTTATATTAATCGAATGAACGAGAAACTTGGAATATGGAATGTGGGAGCTAAATTGGACATTACCTTTTGTTTGAACCAAGAAATGAAATCAGACCTCCCCGCACCCGCACCCCGAGAAAGAAGGGTGTCATGTTCCTGCGAGGTAGGATCCCTTGATTGATGCCAGGACTCATGAACAAATTCCCTGTCCGAACGAGAATCAGTGGGGTTGCATGAAGAATATTTAGGGCGTATTGAAATAAGTTCGTTGAGAACTTACTCGACGAACGGCTGCACCTTGGGAAGGTTGGTCAACACATATAGCATGACACTTCACCACTCTTCATTTCCCAATATCTTATTGGTCGATCCACTTGCGCTGCCGAGTTGGCCTTGGAACAGGCTAATGGTCCATTCATTTTCGCCAACATTGTAACGAGGGAGTGGATTATGATTGCTAGGAAGTTTCGGCTTGTAGTATAGTGTTGTGAAGTTTGCCACCTCCTCCCTTAGACTTGCCTCTGCAATGGAAGCCTCAATTCTAGCTTTATTTGTATATTTCTTGCGAAGAGTCTTTAGACATCTCTCGATTGGATAGCACCACCGGGCTTGCACGACCCCCCAAACGTGCCTCGGACGGGAGGTGCACAATCAGATGCTGCATGGGCAAGAAGAAGCCGGGTGGAAAGATCTTCTCTAGCTTACAAAGCAACACAGGTGTCGCTTTTTCTAAGTCCCGAGCGACGGTCCGAGATATCTCCTTGGCACAAAGCTGATGGAAGAAAAAGCTCAACTCTGCCAGCACTTGCCAGACATGGTCAGGGACATAGCCTCGGACCATCGCCAGAAGAAGCCGCTCAATCCATATGTAGTAGTCATGACTCTTCATCCCGTTGACTCGTAAAGTGCCTAAGTTCACTTCCCTGCTCAGATTCGCTGCATATCCATCTAGGAACATTAACGTCTTGATCCATTTTAGTACTTCCCTCCTTTGATTGGGTTCCAAGATGAAATCGACCTTAGGTCTTTTCCATTGTTTGTTTCGGCCACTAGGAGGCTGCATCTCTTGCTTCGGTCTATCACACAATGTCGCTAGGTCCACTCTAGCCTTAACGTTGTCCTTAGACTTGTCAGTGTTCATGAGAGTTCCCTAAAGTGCCTCGGTGATATTCTTTTCGGTGTGCATTACATCAATGTTATGTGGTAGAAGAAGGTCATTGAAATAGGGGAGCCTCATCAAGCCAGGACTTATGAGTCCATATATGTTCCTCACAATATCCCACAAAACCACCTCCTTCATTGGGCACGAGTGCATCTATCTGAGCACGCACCTCAACACCACTCTTCATGCGCGGTTTAGGGTCTATCACTGCAACACCTTTCGTAAAGTTCTTGATGTCTTGTCTGAATGGATGGTTAGAAGGGAGGAATTGACGATGCTTGTCGAACGACGAATACTTGCCACCCTTCTTCAACCAAATGAACCTCACAGCTTCCTTGCATATTGGGCACGGGAACTTCCCATGGACACACCAGACGGTGAATAACCCATACGCTAGGAAGTCATGCAGGGAGTAGTGGTACCAAACATGCATCTTGAAGGATGATTTTTAGCTCGGTCGTATGTCCATACCCCCTTCTCCCAAGCGTCGATCCAATTCATCAATCATAGGCTCCATGTACACACCCATATTACTCCCCGGGTGTCCAGGAATTATCAACGACAAGAAGACGTTATGCCATTGAAAGGAGATGCCGGGGGGGAGACTCAGGGGGATAACAAACACGGGCCAACATGTGTATGGGGCAGACAACTGTCCATAAGGATTGAACCCATCTGTTGCCAGCGCGACACGTACATTACGAGCCTCAGCTGCTTTGTCAGGATGTTTGTCATTAAAGTATGTCCATGCTTCGGCATCGGACGGATGCACCATCGTCCATGGCTTGTACCATACACCTTCTTTATGCCATGTCATCTGTTTCGCGGATTCCTCGGTCATGAAAAGCCATTGGATCCTCGGCACAAACGGAAGGTGCCATAGGACTTTCGCGGGGATCATAAGCTGCCTCTTCTGGCCATCTCTAGAGTCTACCTCTAGGTACCTTGAGGATTTACACTTCGGATAGTACTTTGCATCCTTGTGATCTTTCCTAAATAAGACGCACCCCTTCGGACAAACATGTATCTTGTCATATGGCATCTTAAGCATATGAAGTAGTTTCTATGACTCGTGCAAGTTCTTTGGCAGAATGTGCTTCTCCGGTAGCATGCTGCCAAACACGGCCAACATCTTATCAAAGCCTTCGTGACTCAGATTTAACTCGGCCTTCAACCCCATAACACGTCTAATGGCATCCAGCTGAGAAACCGTTGTACTCTCATGAAGGGGTTTCTATGCTGAGTCCAACATTTCGTAGAAGGCCTTAGCGGCTTCCTCCATCTCCTCCTTCTCACGTCCTTCTGCGAAGTGAGCTTGGTGAGTGTCATCTAGCATGTCTGCTACTCCAGCATCACCATCAAAAGCCTCGAGGCGTGGTCTCACCACCTCCGCTCTTATACGATCTGCTTCACCATGGTGGATCCACCGGTGGTAGTTAGCCGTATAACCATTGTACACAATATGTTTACCCATGGTCACCTTGTCTACCCTTCTGTTGTTGTCACATTTGCTACAGGGACACCAAAGTTTAGAATGTCCTTTAGCTACACCCGAGCTCCATGCATGTTCCAAGAAAGCATCTGTCCCATTCACCCACTCAATGTCAAAGTCACTCCTGCTTCTCCGGCCCGTGTACATCCACTGACGGTCTTCCATCCTTCTACATATATAGCACATAGTAATGTAACCACCAATTGCATCTACGCGGTGTTCCTACTCTCTAATAGGTGAGGATAGGTCCTAATCCCACCCACGGATGCATAGATGAGGTTAGTTTCCATGCTCCGCTCCCTATCCAAGATAGAATTTCGGCAGCACCTCCCCGCCATTCTCCCGATACATGTCCTGCAAGGGAGAGTGTGTATCCAGAGAACAACAAGGAGGTGATGCCGAAAGTCTGCCTCGGACCGGAACGGACCATGGAAACTAACCTCATCTACGCATCCGCAGGCTGTCCAAAAAATGTGGACAATCCGAAACAGATACGGTCGCAGATATGCAAAGATCCGCATACCTCCGACCGTATCTGTTCGGACGGGAGACGCCTAACTGGGTTACGCGACCTACGACCATGATATGGATAGAGGCATTATACCTAAGGTGCCGGTGAGGTTAGGCTAGTGGGGGCGGTGTCGAGTCGATGCAGTGGCGAGGCGACACGGTGCAGGCAGACCCGCAACGCCCACGAAGACGATCGGGGTCCTCTGGTCCCCTCCGACGGATCCTCTGCAATATAAAAAGGCAACATGTTAGTATTTGTTAAAAAATTCGGCAGCACCTCCCCTACACGGTGAGGTTTCCATAACCTGCAAAAAAGAACGGCACGAAGGCCGACATTCACAACGGCACGAAGGCCGACAACGACAACGGCACGAAGGCCCTCATATCGACATACAGCACGAAGGCCCACACAACCACATGGCACGAAGGCCAATTACGAGAGTTTTACCTAGTGTTGCGGCGGAGTCGGGCGTCGCGGTGCGAGGTTCAGTTATTCTCCGGTGAGGTCGAGGGCGCCGGAGTACTCCTCTCCCCCTTCCCTTCTCTCTTCTCCGCTTCTCCTCCTCCTCCTCCTCTCCTTCCTCTTCTCCTTCTCCTCTCCTTTTCCTCTTCTTCTCCTTCTCTTCCTCTTCCTCCTCCTCTTTTCCTTCTCTTCTTCCTCCTAATTCACCTCTGCCTCCTCCCCTCCAACACCAGCCGGCGACCAGGCCGAGCTGAGGGCTGGCCTTCGGGGTGGCGGGTGGGGACGGGGCGGCCAGGCGCAGGGGGCCACCGATGGGGGCCGGCGCGGGGCAGGAGGGCCGGCACAGGGGGAGGAGGGCCGACCGGGGCGCGGGGCGGCCGCCGGTGGAGCCGGGCGGCCGGGCGCAGGGGCCACCGGTGGTGGCCGGCGCGGAGGGAGGAGGGCCGGCCGGGCGCGGGGCGGCCGCCGGTGGAGCCGGGGGCGGCCGGGCGCAGCTACAGGGGGCCACCGGCGGTGGTGGCTGGGGTGGAAGAGGGGGCCGGCGTGGGGAGTGGGGCGGCCGCCGGTGGGAGCTGAGGTCGGGGGAGGGGCCGGCCAGGTGCGGGGCGGCGCGGAGGCGGGGCGGGCGGGGCGGCTAGCGGCGTGGCGGGGCGGGCGGCGAGGTGAGCGGGCGGTGGGGGTGCAGAACCGAGCGCGGGCGCGGGCCGGAGGGAAAAAGATAGGGATTTTGGGGATTTTGGGCCGACCCCGGTTTTTTAGGTTTTGGGCCTTTGCCGAAGGCCCAGATCTAGGGCCCTCGGCAAAGATGTTTTTATTTTTTTTAAAAAAATTCTTTGCCGAGTACCCCTGGCCCAGCACTCGGCAAAGACAGTCTTTGCCGAGTGCCAAGCTGGCACTCGGCAAATTTTCAAATTTTTTTGTTTTTTTGACCCCAAATTTTTTGTTGGGCCCGCCTACATTGTTTACAACTTCATGTTTAAATTTGGTGCTTTTTCTAGTTTTTTTGTTATATTTGGTTGATTAATTTGATTATGTTGAATTTTTATATATAATTCAAATTTGAATTGCAAGTGCATGGAATATTGTAATCTAGTGCTTCGAAAAATGTTATTCATGGTATTTGGTGTATGTTGAGTCTCTATCCACGAACTCACATCAAATTTCGCGCATCCTCTTCACGTAACATGACGAGCCATTTGCCAGACTTCGTATGGACTTTATATAATTTTAAAACACTTTTCCGGCAAGTGGCTCGTCATGTTACGTGAAGAAGATGCGCGAAATTTGATGCGAGTTCGTGGATAGAGACTCAACATACACCAAATACCATGAATAACATTTTTCGAAGCACTAGATTACAATATTCCATGCACTTGCAGTTCAAATTTGAATTATATATAAAAATTCAACATAATCAAATTAATCAACCAAATATAACAAAAAAACTAGAAAAAGCACCAAATTTGAACATGAAGTTGTAAACAATGTAGGCGGGCCCAACAAAAAATTTGGGGTCAAAAAAAACAAAAAAAAATTGAAAATTTGCCGAGTGCCAGCTTGGCACTCGGCAAAGACTGTCTTTGCCGGGTGCTGGGCCAAGGGTACTCGGCAAAGAATTTTTTAAAAGAAAATTTTCAAAAACGGTTAAAAAGTCTTTGCCGAAGGCCTAACGATGATGCCCTCGGCAAAGATTGACGACAGGGGATGGACGTCGTGTCAGGCGGTGTTGCCGAGGGCCGGTCCTTTGCCGAGGGCTTAGCCCTCGGTAAAGATGCTCTGTCCGGTAGTGATACCGTGTACATACCATCCATGAGCATATAGCTAGGTGTGAATGCTTGAGTGCGAAGTGTGATGGGCTATATCGTGTACCATGTGTGCAGCAGCATGCATGTGAATGTGTGATGGATCGATGCATCCACCCGGCACCAGCTGCGGCAACGGAAAAGGTTTGCATTGCAGCTTGTTATTTTCTGCAGGGAGACGAGGCAGTGGCAGACAACTCTAGTGCGAGACGTGGGTCATGGCTCACCCTCTCCTATCCAAATTTTGGCAAAGATGGAGATGGTTGAGCACAGAGCATACACTGTATGAATTGCACTGCACATGCATGCATGTTACTAGTTGGCAAATGCTTCGTGCCTTCGTGGCTGGGTAAGGTGCATGCATGGTAACACATATAGTAGTTAGTAACAAGTTGGATGTGGTAGCTCCGATCCTACATACTACTCCAGTTATAATTTTTTGGAGGAAATTAAACTATAGATTGATTAAATTAGATTAATTACAGTATATTGTATTCATACGTACATATATACCAAATTACAAGCAGAAATGCAAAGTAGTACAGGAAAAAGCGTGCAATTTTCTCTCTGAAAATTGAAGTGAATGGAGAGAGAAAAGATAAAAAGTGTAAATATGCTATCACAACAAAAAAGTTGAATGCGTATACGTAGGTGCTTTTTGCTTTGCTCTCTGCAAACCGGCCAGGCATGCAAGGGCGAACTTGTAATGCTAGCTGATGCATGAATAATGGAAGAAGAGCAGGTAGACACAGTAACAATTCATATAATGCAAAGTAGTAAGGGATTTACTTGAGATTTCAGGATTGCACTTGGAGCCAGCTTAGTTATACCTAGCTCGGGCTGCTCGGCTAGCAGGGAAAGTGATGGATCATACTGGCGTTCGTCTCGCACCGACGCGTACTACGCGTGTCGACCAGTGTAAGGCCATAGCAGCCACAGTGCTTCATCTTGATTCTTGAAGCAGCAGTCGATTCCGGCGATCTATATTCCAAGCAACGAAAGGCGCCTCCGATCGAGCTAGTCGCGGCCCTGCAGCCGCCGGTGAGTCCCTTCCCTTCCGGCTTTGCATGCATGCATCATTTTCCGTCCCGGCCGTCGTCCCTCTGAAAACTCCCGCCGGTCCTCACGTGTCCGGCTGCATGCAGGGTGAACGATCGACAACAAGCAGCAAGAGCGGTGACCATGGCCGACTACCAGGTGAGCAACAAGCTGGCTGCGGCTGCCGCAGCTGCTTCGCTCCCAGTGTCCAAGGACGACAAGGAGGAGGTGTTGCCTCCGCTGCCGGCCATGCACGACGTCGTCGAGCAGAAGATCAAGCCACCGCAGCGTCCTCTGCGGCCGGCAGCAGCCGTGGTCGTGGAAGTGAAAGAGCCGCCGCCTGCTTCTCCTCCTCCGGTGGCCGCCGTCTTGCCGGCAGACGCCGACGACAACAAGATCAACAACAAGAAGAAGAAGACTCTCCTACTCACGGTCTGCCTGTGGGCCCTCGTCCACGCACTCGCCTTCGTCGTCGCCATACTCATCGCCGACGGCACCCCCTGCACCAAGGTAGAGCAGTACATTCATCATGCATAAATTCGTCAGTGCTGCACTGCATGCCCTCCTCGTCACCATATATATACGTGCGTGCACTTGCACGCATGCAGTTGACGTGGCTACTCCCCCCATGCGTGGCGCTGACCGACGCGGCGGCCGCAGAGCTGAGCGGTGAGCGCCCTGCTGCACGGGGAGATATGGTGCATCGCGGCCGTGGCGCTGGCGGCGCCGCCGCTGCACAAGCTGCTGACGGGGAGGACGACAACGACGGGCCGCTGGCCCACCGGCGCCGTCGACGCCCTGGCCTGGGTGACGCTCGCGGCCACGGCGGGCATCCACTACTTGCAAGTCGCCTCCGAGCGCATTTACCTCGCCGCCGACCCCGGGGAGAGCTACTTCTTCGTCAACGTCGTTGTCGTTGTCGTCTCCGGTTGTTTGTGTAACAACCCAAAAATACCGACTTTCAAAATTTTTCCTAAACTATCCCCTGAGTGATGAGTGGCATGTGCATTTATATATAATCAACTTGCACCTAGATTAAATAGTATCTTTTGCAACATGTGCTAAAGTTTAATCACATATAATAATTGTTAAACTTGATTTAACCTTGCTAGAGAGAATCTTAGGAATGAAATATTATTGCAAATAATATTGTTATCCCATGCATGCATTTTAAAGTATGAGTTGGATTTTACCTTGATTTATGTGTTGCTAAATGAAAACAACCAAGTAAAAATAAATTATAATAAATTATAATTTTATTTCTAGACACCACATAAGTAAGTGGGAGATACAAGTATATTTTGAACCGCATCAGCAAACTTGAACCAGATTCAGATTCAAATGCCATTTGAATTTGGAATTGAAAAACAGATGAGAGAATAAAAAGAAAAAGGAAAAGAGGACCAGGCCTCGCAGCCCAGTGGCCTGCTCGGCCCAAGCCAGCGCGCCAGCCCAGCACCGCGGCCCGTCCACGCGCGCGCGCCCCGCACCCGCACGGCCGGTCTGTCAGCCACATGCCCGCGCCACAGCAGCTGACCGGCGGGGCCCGCCTGTCATCCCCGACCTCCGGTCCCCCCCCCCCACGCGAGCTCTGCTTTCCACCGTGGCAGAGCAGAGGAGGAAGCGGGGGCGGCAAGGCAGCGTTCCTGGCCATCCGATCCGGCCCGCCCGCCAGCGCGACGGCCAGGATGCGCCACCGCCGCGCCCGACACCCTCTGACAGGAGCACGCCCGCGGCGTGAACTGCCCACGGCCGCGAGGCGCCCGTTGTTCCCCCGTCGTTTTCCTCCTCGACCTCGGTCGCCTTATGCCCACCCGACCTCACCTAGCCCCCTCACTGAGCGTGGACCCGCCCTCGCACGCAATCGGGGACCGCCCGATCAAGCCCGAGCCGTAGGCACCGCTCGATCGCCGTCCGCCATTGCCGACCTTCGAGCTCGGCTATATAAGCAACCACCGCCCCCCTCCTTCTCTTCTCATCCCATTCGCCGCCGCCGTTGGCGGAACCGCACCACCGAGGGCCGTGGAAAGGAGTGGAAGGAGGAGGAGCCGCTGCTGGCACGGACGCCGGAGCTGGGAGCGCCGCTGCCGCTGCCGGAGGCACGCCGGAGCCGCTGCTGCGCTGTACCAGGGAGCGAGGAGGAGGCGAGAACCACCGTCCCGGCCCTTCTTCTTCGCCGCACGCCTCGCCAAGCCTGCACCGAGCACCTCCCGGTGAGTTTCCACCCACCTCACCGCCGGAGAGCTCGCCGCCGACCACGCCGTAGGTTTTCACGCTAGGATAGTAATCGCCGCGGCCATACTTGCCGCGGTGAAGAAAACCCCGAGCAGCGCCCCGCGCTTGCCCTACTTTGGCAAGCCGGTGAGCACCGCCGGCCGCTTTGTGAACCGACGTCGAGCACGCACGCGCCATGGACACCGCACGGCCATGGCGAGCCCGAACTCACGCCACCGCGCCGTGTAGCCGCCGTTTTCACCTCGGAGAGGTCCGCCTTGCACTGGAACACGCCACGCGCACCCTTGCTCACCTGGAACTACACTGGAGCACCGTTGCATGAACGTCATGTCGCCGGCGAGGTCGCGCCGCGCCGCCATGACACGGTTACCGCGGCCGGAGCACTCGGTTGCTCCCGTGGCCTCGCTGATGCGCCCACAAGCACCGCCACATCTTCGCGCACCCGAAGCACAGCCGAATCGCACCGCTACACCGCCACAATCATCACGGACACGCTCACCGGCGCCGCCGAGTCGCCGCCACCATGGCCGGCCCTCTGAGGCGCCGAATCCGCCGCCTTGTGTGCACTGCTACGCTCGCCCGAGCTCGGGGAAGCCTCTCCCTAAGAAAATTGCACCACAACACTTCGCCTTGTCCGGTTTTCACGAGCACCACCGCCGGCGAGCCGCCGACCACCGTGGCCAAGCCGCTACGCCGCGCGGTCCGTCACGATTCTTGCGCCAATCACTTCACGAGGTCACGCAGCACCGAAAGCACAGTTTAATCGAGGATCGGCGCAGCCGGAAGGCTCGCCGCGGAGTTCGCCGCCGGCGGGATCCCGCCGGGGAGCGACGGAAGGGGAAGCCCCCCTTGCCAGCCGCCTCTGTGGACTTGGTCCACCGGCGTACACACACTGACACGCGGGCCCAATGGCTCGGGGACCACCGTGGACCGACCCCGTGCGTCGGGCGGCTGAGTCAGCCGACTGACCTCCTGGCCCCACTGGTCAGAGGCACAGGGTCGCGGACCCACCTGTCACCGAGATGCGCTGCTGGCCCCGCATGTCAGCGACACTGTTTCACCTGACCCACTAGACAGACTCACAGATCGCCTGGCCCCGCATGTCAGTGATACAGTGGGCTGGTCCCACCCGTCAGAGGGCTCTCACGCCCTGGATGACGTCACTGCTGACGGCATGCGGACGTCAGCAGTGGGGCCCACATGTCAGACACACAACACCGGATGCTGACGTCATCGCTGACGTCATCCGTTGACCGTTGACCGTTGACCGTTGACCGCTGACCGTTGACCGGGCCCACACGTCAGTGGGGCCCATTTGTCAGCCGAGCACCGTGTGCTGACGTCATGCTGACGTCAGCAAGGCTACGTGGCGCCACCACGGACTGCCACGTGTCAGCACCAGAATAATCGACCCTTTTTCTTTTTCAGGAAATAGAATAAACTTCGGAAATTCATAACTAATTCATGCGAACTCCGAAAAATGTGAGACAAGAACCAAAATTCATCTAAAATCGAGCTTTACGCAATGAACCCTTGTTTGAGTGCATTTGGCTCTTTTGAATTTTCATCGCTTCTTTGTGCTAATCTATAGGGGTCGCTAACGCGGCTATAAATCGATCTTTTGCAGAGTCGGAGGGGAATCAGACTGACGAGGACAGGGAGTACCGTGAGGAGTACGGAGACGACACCACCGGAGGTGCCACATCCCACCCAATCTCGTAGCACCTATTACGCATGGCTAACATAGAACTGCTATTGCTTTACTTTCTGCAAAGATGGTGCACTGTGATAGGGCTTGCATGGTAGTATGCTTTACTTGATGGCCTTTACCTTGACGCAACCTTACCCCTGCTCACCCTGCTTTGCGCATTTCGCTCACTTACATATGCTTACTTGCCTGCTTGCTTGCATATTACACCACTTACTTATTATTTACTCCACTTGGCGTTATATCGGGGATGTGATGCTGGTGGTGAACCCCTGGGAGGGTTTGGCACTGGGTGCCAGACTTGGTGGTGAGTGAGCGTGCTGCGTGTGTGCCTTGGGTGCGTGGAGAGTGAGGGTTGTGTCGACCGAGCTGGAATGTACGATGAGCCTGGGGCGAGTCTTGCCATGTGGTGCTACCTGGGCACTTGGATATGGATTACCTGTGGCGGGTAAATGGTACTTGGAGGTGGTCCTGGGTGTGAGCCTCGGAAAGGTGGAGCCCAGGATGGAGGTGCTGTGGTGGCACGGTAATCGGAACCCTTGTGGGAGATATTCTGGCTTGGTCAATACCTAAGGACTTGACTAGTACCGCATACACTGGGAAGCCCGTACATCCCACCTGCGCTATATGGTGTCGCGACGGTTGGCTACTTGGTAGGCAATGCCACTACTGCTAGGCGAGCGTGTGCAAGGAAGGTACGGGGCGCGCGGATTCCCCCCACACCCTTCCGAGACTTCAGGAGACCTTGTGGAACCGGCTCCTTGACATCCGGAGGGCCCCGGCACTGTCTGCGATTCACAGTATCAGCCACTCCAGACTATACTTGGGGTGTTCCAGGGCTGAGAGGTAGGGTGGCATTGCCCTAGGCTAGCAAGCGGCCGGTATCAGCCTAGACGGGGCACCGTCGAGGATGGCGATCCTGTGGGTGTGTACAACCTCTGCAGAGTGTTATGGTTGATCGATCGATACATATGCTGACTTGTCAGCTATGGACCTTTCCTGGTTACTGCGGTCTCTGGATAGTGAGATGAGTCCTTCTCTTCTTCCCCCTGTGAGAAAGTGTTCGGCCATAGCCAGGGGCTATGGGCCATGAGATAGTGCCGAGAGGGAGTCGGCCTATCGACTGAGCGATGGTATGGTAATGGTGTGAAGATGGTGGTGTGATGGATCCCAGGATCGGAACCTGGCTCCGGATGGATTTGGGGTGGTTATGGGAGTGGAATGGTGTTAAAACTGGACAATTTATTATTATATACTTGATATACATTTGCATAGGAAAACCCCAGCCTTACAGGTTCCTTTTGTATATCCATATTGCATCCAATTACCACAAAGCAATGCTCATAGGGTGGGAGTGGCCAGTACAAATCGTACTGATAATTTTTGGCGCACAGGTTCTGCTGGAGAGTTTAGCTCTGAGGAGTCGGACGGTTGAGGGGTTCGTTCTGCGCTCGAGTTGGCGATCCTTTCTTCAAAGCTGTTCTGGATGAATGCTACTTTTGATTCCGCCAATGTGGCGATGTAATAATTTAAGTAATTCCGCACTATTTGTACTCTGAATTATCGTTGTATGGATATGGTATTCGACTGGAAATTTGGGTAATATGATCTACAACGGTCTTATTACACTTCGACTCTGTGGATTTCCCTTCGCGGAAATCAGGTCGTTTCAGTTGGTATCAGAGCCATACTTGACCCTAGGACGAAACCCTCAGAAATGGACGATAGAATAGGACGAAAACAACCTTTCTTTCGGTTATATACCGACCCTGCATTACTTTACATGCAAGGCTTACCTAACCTTGAACTTTCTGACACCTTTTTCTTAAAAACTGCAGATGGAAATGAACGCTGAGTGGCCGTCTCTAGGACCACTACCTTCCGACAACGTCAGGCGTACCTTCGACCTACGAGAGCTTGGGAGTTTCGCACAAACCCTCTGCCGAGTCCTTGCTACACTAGGAGTTCCAGACGAGCAGATCAAGGTCACCTGTTCCGGGAAGCCAAACCAGAAGGGTGAAATTGAAGGACTAGTTGTCACCTCAGTCAAGTTCCCAGCCAGCACCACCTTGCCTTCTGTCCTACCTTTCACCGAGTTGACCATAGAGGACACTGTTGAGGAGGGGCTGCGAGCTGTTACACACCAGGCACTTCGCACTATACTGAGGGATCACTACCAGCACCTAAAGACGACAGAGTTCCGTCTGCTTCCACAGGCCCTTGACTACACACTCACCCCCAGTGAGCAGAGTGGCGCAGTCGGTCGAGTGATCTTTGCCGAGGAGGACAGTTGTCTGCGCGCCTCAGCTATACACCTTATCGACCAGGACAGGTACTTGACCCAGCTTGAGCAGAAGACACGTCAGGACCGTGCCCGTCTGTTGGAGTACCAGGAGCGAGTCTCACAGGGAGCACAGGTGCAAGCCAGTCTACTTGAGACAGTTGCCCAGCTACAGGACGAGCTCAACCACCGTGAGGAGGCCCACAGGGCCGAGGTTGCTGACCTACAGGACAAGGCAGCTGACCTTGGCAACAGAAACTGCTACCTCGACAGCAAGGTCCTAGAACTGCAGAGAGACCTAGACGACAGGAAGGCTGAGTCCAGTCGTCGAGGAGACAGGGAGGGGTCCAAGGGGATTGATACACTGAAGATCCAATCACAGAACAAGACCCTGACTCAGGAGCTAGAAGAGTTCAGGAAGAAGGCTGTTCGCAACCAGGGACACCTGATCGAGGCACTCAGGCAGAAGGAGTACCTGCAGGAGAAGTGCGAGAGGACTTGGCAGGCTTGGCAGAAGTCTGACAAGAAGCGTCTCCGAGAGATGAAGGGTATGTGGGACCAGCTGCCCAAGGAGGTTCGCAGCAAGACGAGACCTAGAATAGAGGAGTTCGAGTTACCACCGACTCGCCTCAACTTGGACGCTTGCCCTACCCTACCTGGAGCCAGACCTACTGAGGAGTTAGCCGAGGCCCTGCAGTACGTGTCCCGCTTGCACAAGTCCAACGAGGAGATCGAGGTCGAGAACAGTCGTTTTCCCGCCGCAGTCTACGAGTTAGACTAGATGACCCTGCGTGGTCATGTGTCATGAGTCTTGTACCATGAGTTAGTGGCTTCCATGAGTTGTTCCCATGTGAGATGTTTTGCGTAGTACGATTCTCGCGAATCTTCATGTGTAGATCTGGGAGATGTCGCTATGTAATAACAACCCATGTAATGAATGTTTCGGATCTTATTGCATCTTATGGTTCTTATTGCTTCTTTGTAATGAATGTTGGATAGCATAAATGTTTTTCTTTAAATCGTTGAAATCATTCTTAATTATATTTGAATTATTATAAGCACCTACACGAGCACTGAACATTCCTATGATCCGTCTTGCAGAATGTCCAATCGTCGCTCAGCTCGCCTCATGAATCGCGAACGTGAACGTGAGCCCTCTTCGGAACCAGCTGGAGGACGTGGTGGCAACAACCGCGGCCGTGGACGTGGCCGTGGCCGTGGACGTGGTCGTGGCCGTGGTCGTGGAGCGGGAGGGATTCCTTTCAACCTGGAGGCTACCCCGCCACCTGCTGAGAACGTCATGGAGAATGCTGAGGACGACGTCCAGCAGAACGCCGGAGGCAACGAGAACAACCTTCCCCCACCACCACCGCCAAATCTGGCTGAGGTTATGGCACAACAGACACAGCTTCTTGCAGCACTGGCCGAAGGGATAAACCGTCGCCAAGGAGTGCCACAGAACGACTTCCAGAGAAAGCTTGAGGGATTCCTGAAACTGAGGCCACCTACCTATGATGGCACTGACCCTGACCCGCTTGTGGCCGATGACTGGCTCAAGGAGACAGAGAAGAAGCTGGACCTCACCACTTTCACCGATGACGAGTGTGTCGGAGCTGCCGCACATCAGCTTACAGGAGCAGCACGCGCCTGGTGGGACAGTTACAGTGACGCACACGAAGACCCTGCCAACATCTCGTGGAATGAGTTCGCCGAAGCATTCACAGAGTATCACATCCCCAAGGGTATCATGGAGTCAAAGGCTGAGGAGTTCCGCAACATCAAGATGGGAAAGGATCGGGTTGCCGAGTACACCACTCGCTTCACCAACCTCCTGCGCTACGCACCTTCCTACATCGTGAACTCTGAGAAGGAGAAGCTGTACTACTATCGCAAGGGGCTCAACCCGCATGTCAAGCTGAAGTTTGGGGGTATTGAGAGTCGCACCCTGCGTGAGCTTGTTGATCGTTGCATCCAGATTGAGAAGGATCGCGCTGAAGCCGGGGAAGAGTTCAAGGACAGGAAGCGCAAGCCTGAGGAGTCTTACCGTGGTCGTGAGCGCAAGAGGTTCCGTAGAGATGCACCATCTCGGGAACGCTCTCGCTACAACCGGGAGGAGAACCCTGGATCAAGCAGGGGTGGCGGAGGCTACACCACCAAATACTCCCGCCCCTCCCAGGATCGTTACTCTCGTGACCGCTACTCTCGGGACCGCTCTTCCCAGGACCGCAACACTCGGGATCATTCTTACCGTCCCCGCAATGGATATGATATCACTGCACCGACCCGCACTGCACCAGCTACTGGAGACCGGAAGGCAGCCGCGCCAACCCCAGCAGGCGGCAAGCCTTTCACCTGCTTCGCTTGTGGCCAACCGGGTCACAGAGCTGCTGAATGCCCGCAGAACTCTGCTGCACAGAAATCTCAGTACAAGGGATCTGCTACCCGTGGACGTCTGAACCATCTCGACGCCGAGGAAGCACAGGCTGCCCCAGATGTTATCTACGGTATGTTTTTAGTTAATGGCATTACAGCATCAGTTCTATTTGATTCTGGAGCTACATGTTCATACATATCATCCCAGTTTGCACGTGAGCATGGCATACCTATAACCCCACGTCGAGAACCTATCGTAACCAGCTCACCCTTAGGAGACCTAAAATGCACCCACATATGCAAGGGAGTGAAACTTACCATGGAGGGTTTAACCTTTAAAGCCGACCTAACCCTGTTACCTTCGACAAACCTAGATGTCATCCTAGGGATGGATTGGTTAACCCGTCACCAAAGCATTATATCTTGCTCCCCTAGATACATCCAAGTTGTCCACCCATCAGGCCAAGCCATTAGATGTGAGCCCCAATCCGGGAAAACCACCTCTATCCTTTGTGCCCTAAAAGCAAGTATGGAGTCCCAGAAAGAAGAGAAGAGGTTACAAGATGTGCCCGTGGTATGTGATTATACTGATGTGTTTCCTGAAGAGCTACCGGGTATGCCACCGGACCGTGATATAGAGTTCATCATTGATCTTTTACCGGGAACCGGACCCATTTCCAAGAGGCCTTACCGTATGTCAGTCGACGAACTAGCTGAGCTCAAGAAACAGCTTGATGAGCTTCTAGAGAAAGGATTTATCAGACCCAGTGCATCACCTTGGGGATCTCCTGTCTTGTTTGTCAAGAAGAAGGACGGCTCTATGAGAATGTGCATTGATTATCGGAACTTGAATGCTGTCACCATCAAGAACAAGTACCCTCTGCCAAGGATTGATGATTTGCTTGATCAGCTTAGAGGGGCTAAGTTCTTTTCCAAGATTGACCTCAGATCTGGCTACCATCAGATGAAGATTCGGGAGAGTGACATTCCGAAAACAGCCTTCGTGACTAGATATGGACAATATGAGTTTACCGTGGTGTCCTTCGGACTCACAAATGCCCCTGCATATTTCATGAACATGATGAACAAGGTATTTATGGATGACTTGGATAAGTTCGTGGTAGTATTCATTGATGATATCCTCGTCTACTCACCCACTGCTGAGGAACATGAACATCATCTGAGGACTGTGCTTGAGAAGTTAGCCCAACAACAGCTTTATGCAAAGTTCAGCAAATGCGAGTTCTGGCTACAAGAAGTTGCATTCTTAGGTCATGTACTGACAGCTGAAGGTGTTGCAGTTGATCCGGCAAAGATAGAAGCTGTGAAAGAGTGGGAACAACCTCGTAACGTGACAGAAGTCAGAAGTTTCTTGGGATTGGCTGGATATTATCGCCGATTCATTGAGAATTTCTCCAAGATAGCCCGTCCGATGACCAACCTGCTAAAGAAGACTGAGGAGTTTGATTGGACGCCCGAGTGCGAGAAAAGCTTCCAAGAGTTGAAAGAAAAGCTTACCACTACTCCTGTACTAGCACTACCTGATATCAGCAAAGACTTCGTGGTCTATTGTGATGCATCCCGTCAAGGACTTGGCTGTGTTTTGATGCAAAGTGGAAGAGTGATAGCCTATGCTTCCCGTCAGCTGAAGGAGCACGAGAACCGTTATCCTACTCATGATCTTGAACTAGCAGCAGTTGTCCATGCATTGAAGATTTGGAGGCACTATTTGATTGGCAACAAGTGTGATATCTACACTGATCACAAGAGCCTGAAATACTTTTTCACTCAGGAAGATCTGAATATGAGGCAACGTCGATGGCTAGAATTAATCAAGGATTATGATCTAGAGATTCATTACCACCCGGGAAAAGCCAATGTAGTCGCAGATGCACTCAGTCGCAAAAGCTATTGTCACACCTTGATCACAGAATCAATACCACCAGAACTCAAGGAAGAGATTGATGACTTTCAGCTTGAGGTACTACCTCACGGACTATTGAATGAGCTCCGCATTGAGTATGACCTCACTGATCGTATCCGTCAAGCTCAGAAAGATTGTGAAGAGATTGAATACCTCCGTGGCCTGATGAAACTAGGCTTCAGGACCAACCACCATGAAGATGAACAAGGAACCGTCTGGTTCAAGGACAGAATTTGTGTACCCACCAACTCAGCTTTACGAAAAGAAATTCTGACAGAGGCTCATGATTCTAAGTATTGTATTCATCCTGGAGGTTCAAAGATGTACCAAGACTTGAAGAAGCACTTTTGGTGGAAGGGCATGAAGAAGGATATTGCTGGGCACGTAGCACGATGTGATACTTGCAACAGAGTCAAGGCAGAACATCAAAGGCCTGCAGGATTGCTGAAACCTCTTGATGTGCCTGAATGGAAGTGGGACAGTATATCTATGGATTTCATAAGTGGGTTACCCCGCACAAAAAAAAGACACAACACTATTTGGGTAATTGTCGATCGTCTGACCAAGGTTGCACACTTCGTACCGGTGAGGATTGACATGGACGCAGAACAATTGGCAGATATCTATATCGATCAGATCCTCAGATTGCATGGAGCCCCTTCCAGTATTGTCTCCGATCGAGGTTCACTGTTTGTATCCAGATTTTGGGAAGCTTTACACCAATCCATCGGAACTAAACTTGATTTCAGTACAGCTTACCATCCACAGACAGATGGACAGACCGAGAGAGTAAACCAGATCTTGGAAGACATGCTTCGCGCTAGTGTCCTGAATTTTGGCAAAGATTGGGAAAAGTGTTTGCCCTATGCAGAATTCTCTTACAACAACAGTTACCAAGCTAGCATCCGGATGTCACCTTTTGAAGCCCTGTATGGTAGACCCTGTAGAACACCCCTGATGTGGTCACAACCAGGTGAGAGATCATTCTTTGGGTCTGCAAAAATTCAAGATGCAGAAGAAGGAGTAGCACAAGTAAGGGAGAATTTGAGAATAGCCCAAAGTCGTTACAAGAGCTATGCAGATAAAAGGAGAAGAGACATCGAGTTTGAGGTGGGAGATTTTGTCTATCTTAAGGTATCCCCTCTTCGTGGGACCGTCAGATTCCACGTGAAAGGAAAGCTAGCCCCAAGATTCGTTGGACCATACAAGATTTGTAAGAGAATCGGGAAGCTTGCTTACAAGCTTGAGTTGCCTGATGAATTGGCAGGTGTACATCCAGTATTTCATGTCTCACAGCTACGCAAGTGTTTGAGAGTACCTGATGAAGCAGTCCCGACTGATATACTCGACATACAAGACACACTTGAGTACAAAGAACACCCCATCAAGATTCTGGGAAGAGACACCAAAGAAACCCGAAGCAAGACCATTCCTATGTGCAAAGTGCAGTGGAGCAATCACACTGAAAGAGAAGCAACTTGGGAGAAGGAAGCAGATCTTCAGAAGAACTATCCTTATCTCTTTGAAGGGTACGTTCCGCTTTAATCTCGGGGACGAGATTCTGTTAAAGGGGGTAGGACTGTAACAACCCAAAAATACCGACTTTCAAAATTTTTCCTAAACTATCCCCTGAGTGATGAGTGGCATGTGCATTTATATATAATCAACTTGCACCTAGATTAAATAATATCTTTTGCAACATGTGCTAAAGTTTAATCACATATAATAATTGTTAAACTTGATTTAACCTTGCTAGAGAGAATCTTAGGAATGAAATATTATTGCAAATAATATTGTTATCCCATGCATGCATTTTAAAGTATGAGTTGGATTTTACCTTGATTTATGTGTTGCTAAATGAAAACAACCAAGTAAAAATAAATTATAATAAATTATAATTTTATTTCTAGACACCACATAAGTAAGTGGGAGATACAAGTATATTTTGAACCGCATCAGCAAACTTGAACCAGATTCAGATTCAAATGCCATTTGAATTTGGAATTGAAAAACAGATGAGAGAATAAAAAGAAAAAGGAAAAGAGGACCAGGCCTCGCAGCCCAGTGGCCTGCTCGGCCCAAGCCAGCGCGCCAGCCCAGCACCGCGGCCCGTCCACGCGCGCGCGCCCCGCACCCGCACGGCCGGTCTGTCAGCCACATGCCCGCGCCACAGCAGCTGACCGGCGGGGCCCGCCTGTCATCCCCGACCTCCGGTCCCCCCCCCCACGCGAGCTCTGCTTTCCACCGTGGCAGAGCAGAGGAGGAAGCGGGGGCGGCAAGGCAGCGTTCCTGGCCATCCGATCCGGCCCGCCCGCCAGCGCGACGGCCAGGATGCGCCACCGCCGCGCCCGACACCCTCTGACAGGAGCACGCCCGCGGCGTGAACTGCCCACGGCCGCGAGGCGCCCGTTGTTCCCCCGTCGTTTTCCTCCTCGACCTCGGTCGCCTTATGCCCACCCGACCTCACCTAGCCCCCTCACTGAGCGTGGACCCGCCCTCGCACGCAATCGGGGACCGCCCGATCAAGCCCGAGCCGTAGGCACCGCTCGATCGCCGTCCGCCATTGCCGACCTTCGAGCTCGGCTATATAAGCAACCACCGCCCCCCTCCTTCTCTTCTCATCCCATTCGCCGCCGCCGTTGGCGGAACCGCACCACCGAGGGCCGTGGAAAGGAGTGGAAGGAGGAGGAGCCGCTGCTGGCACGGACGCCGGAGCTGGGAGCGCCGCTGCCGCTGCCGGAGGCACGCCGGAGCCGCTGCTGCGCTGTACCAGGGAGCGAGGAGGAGGCGAGAACCACCGTCCCGGCCCTTCTTCTTCGCCGCACGCCTCGCCAAGCCTGCACCGAGCACCTCCCGGTGAGTTTCCACCCACCTCACCGCCGGAGAGCTCGCCGCCGACCACGCCGTAGGTTTTCACGCTAGGATAGTAATCGCCGCGGCCATACTTGCCGCGGTGAAGAAAACCCCGAGCAGCGCCCCGCGCTTGCCCTACTTTGGCAAGCCGGTGAGCACCGCCGGCCGCTTTGTGAACCGACGTCGAGCACGCACGCGCCATGGACACCGCACGGCCATGGCGAGCCCGAACTCACGCCACCGCGCCGTGTAGCCGCCGTTTTCACCTCGGTGAGGTCCGCCTTGCACTGGAACACGCCACGCGCACCCTTGCTCACCTGGAACTACACTGGAGCACCGTTGCATGAACGTCATGTCGCCGGCGAGGTCGCGCCGCGCCGCCATGACACGGTTACCGCGGCCGGAGCACTCGGTTGCTCCCGTGGCCTCGCTGATGCGCCCACAAGCACCGCCACATCTTCGCGCACCCGAAGCACAGCCGAATCGCACCGCTACACCGCCACAATCACCATGGACACGCTCACCGGCGCCGCCGAGTCGCCGCCACCATGGCCGGCCCTCTGAGGCGCCGAATCCGCCGCCTTGTGTGCACTGCTACGCTCGCCCGAGCTCGGGGAAGCCTCTCCCTAAGAAAATTGCACCACAACACTTCGCCTTGTCCGGTTTTCACGAGCACCACCGCCGGCGAGCCGCCGACCACCGTGGCCAAGCCGCTACGCCGCGCGGTCCGTCACGATTCTTGCGCCAATCACTTCACGAGGTCACGCAGCACCGAAAGCACAGTTTAATCGAGGATCGGCGCAGCCGGAAGGCTCGCCGCGGAGTTCGCCGCCGGCGGGATCCCGCCGGGGAGCGACGGAAGGGGAAGCCCCCCTTGCCAGCCGCCTCTGTGGACTTGGTCCACCGGCGTACACACACTGACACGCGGGCCCAATGGCTCGGGGACCACCGTGGACCGACCCCGTGCGTCGGGCGGCTGAGTCAGCCGACTGACCTCCTGGCCCCACTGGTCAGAGGCACAGGGTCGCGGACCCACCTGTCACCGAGATGCGCTGCTGGCCCCGCATGTCAGCGACACTGTTTCACCTGACCCACTAGACAGACTCACAGATCGCCTGGCCCCGCATGTCAGTGATACAGTGGGCTGGTCCCACCCGTCAGAGGGCTCTCACGCCCTGGATGACGTCACTGCTGACGTCATGCGGACGTCAGCAGTGGGGCCCACATGTCAGACACACAACACCGGATGCTGACGTCATCACTGACGTCATCCGTTGACCGTTGACCGTTGACCGTTGACCGTTGACCGCTGACCGGGCCCACACGTCAGTGGGGCCCATTTGTCAGCCGAGCACCGTGTGCTGACGTCATGCTGACGTCAGCAAGGCTACGTGGCGCCACCACGGACTGCCACGTGTCAGCACCAGAATAATCGACCCTTTTTCTTTTTCAGGAAATAGAATAAACTTCGGAAATTCATAACTAATTCATGCGAACTCCGAAAAATGTGAGACAAGAACCAAAATTCATCTAAAATCGAGCTTTACGCAATGAACCCTTGTTTGAGTGCATTTGGCTCTTTTGAATTTTCATCGCTTCTTTGTGCTAATCTATAGGGGTCGCTAACGCGGCTATAAATCGATCTTTTGCAGAGTCGGAGGGGAATCAGACTGACGAGGACAGGGAGTACCGTGAGGAGTACGGAGACGACACCACCGGAGGTGCCACATCCCACCCAATCTCGTAGCACCTATTACGCATGGCTAACATAGAACTGCTATTGCTTTACTTTCTGCAAAGATGGTGCACTGTGATAGGGCTTGCATGGTAGTATGCTTTACTTGATGGCCTTTACCTTGACGCAACCTTACCCCTGCTCACCCTGCTTTGCGCATTTC
Source organism: Miscanthus floridulus (assembly GCF_019320115.1). NCBI lineage: Eukaryota > Viridiplantae > Streptophyta > Magnoliopsida > Poales > Poaceae > Miscanthus > Miscanthus floridulus. The sequence goes on along the minus strand of NC_089597.1, from coordinate 31,038,321 downwards.
GCTCACTTACATATGCTTACTTGCCTGCTTGCTTGCATATTACACCACTTACTTATTATTTACTCCACTTGGCGTTATATCGGGGATGTGATGCTGGTGGTGAACCCCTGGGAGGGTTTGGCACTGGGTGCCAGACTTGGTGGTGAGTGAGCGTGCTGCGTGTGTGCCTTGGGTGCGTGGAGAGTGAGGGTTGTGTCGACCGAGCTGGAATGTACGATGAGCCTGGGGCGAGTCTTGCCATGTGGTGCTACCTGGGCACTTGGATATGGATTACCTGTGGCGGGTAAATGGTACTTGGAGGTGGTCCTGGGTGTGAGCCTCGGAAAGGTGGAGCCCAGGATGGAGGTGCTGTGGTGGCACGGTAATCGGAACCCTTGTGGGAGATATTCTGGCTTGGTCAATACCTAAGGACTTGACTAGTACCGCATACACTGGGAAGCCCGTACATCCCACCTGCGCTATATGGTGTCGCGACGGTTGGCTACTTGGTAGGCAATGCCACTACTGCTAGGCGAGCGTGTGCAAGGAAGGTACGGGGCGCGCGGATTCCCCCCACACCCTTCCGAGACTTCAGGAGACCTTGTGGAACCGGCTCCTTGACATCCGGAGGGCCCCGGCACTGTCTGCGATTCACAGTATCAGCCACTCCAGACTATACTTGGGGTGTTCCAGGGCTGAGAGGTAGGGTGGCATTGCCCTAGGCTAGCAAGCGGCCGGTATCAGCCTAGACGGGGCACCGTCGAGGATGGCGATCCTGTGGGTGTGTACAACCTCTGCAGAGTGTTATGGTTGATCGATCGATACATATGCTGACTTGTCAGCTATGGACCTTTCCTGGTTACTGCGGTCTCTGGATAGTGAGATGAGTCCTTCTCTTCTTCCCCCTGTGAGAAAGTGTTCGGCCATAGCCAGGGGCTATGGGCCATGAGATAGTGCCGAGAGGGAGTCGGCCTATCGACTGAGCGATGGTATGGTAATGGTGTGAAGATGGTGGTGTGATGGATCCCAGGATCGGAACCTGGCTCCGGATGGATTTGGGGTGGTTATGGGAGTGGAATGGTGTTAAAACTGGACAATTTATTATTATATACTTGATATACATTTGCATAGGAAAACCCCAGCCTTACAGGTTCCTTTTGTATATCCATATTGCATCCAATTACCACAAAGCAATGCTCATAGGGTGGGAGTGGCCAGTACAAATCGTACTGATAATTTTTGGCGCACAGGTTCTGCGGGAGAGTTTAGCTCTGAGGAGTCGGACGGTTGAGGGGTTCGTTCTGCGCTCGAGTTGGCGATCCTTTTTTCAAAGCTGTTCTGGATGAATGCTACTTTTGATTCCGCCAATGTGGCGATGTAATAATTTAAGTAATTCCGCACTATTTGTACTCTGAATTATCGTTGTATGGATATGGTATTCGACTGGAAATTTGGGTAATATGATCTACAACGGTCTTATTACACTTCGACTCTGTGGATTTCCCTTCGCGGAAATCAGGTCGTTTCAGTTTGGCGGTGGACCTTCTGCTCGCCGGCTTCCTCCTCTGCTGCCGGTTTCCCCGCCGCCTGGGGCTGGGCGAGCATCAGGGCGACAACGACGGAGAGGTCTAGTGGTCCGGCCGGCCGGCCGGCCTTGCATGCATACATCACAAGACAGAGGAGTATTGGAGCATCATGGAAGCTAAGCTACCGTAGAATAGACTGTAATAAGTACGTACGGGTCTGCATGAGATGAGATTCTCCGTACGTATAAGTACGTATCTAGCATTAATCAAACTGTTATTACTACTGGTGTGTGGATTCGATCACTTAATTATTACTCCACGGAACATGCATAAACTTACAGATTACTGGAGTATTGCTGTGTATGTATTTCACCGTCGTCTTGCTGGCCGGGTCAGGGTCACAGACAGGCAGATATGATCCATGTGTGACCATGCAGCATATGCATGCATGCCACTGCTGAGTGACAAACAACAGCAGGTAGCCGATCGATTGCACTACTGTGGAGACCAACAATGTCTGCGTCGCAGCGCTCTCCACGTCTCCCACAATGCCATATCCATCACAACATCACATGCATGCATGCCCTACATCCATCACGTTCGTGCATTCCTGACTTGACTTGCTAGCTTGTTGCCTTCTCCGATCTATCGAGTCAATCAATTCTTCCCAGCCACAGTACGTATGTCGTTCACACCACTCACCACCAATCACCATCAGTGAGCTGCTTGTTGTCAGTGAGATCGATGTAGCACGATTATGCCCCATGCCCAGACGTAAGAGGCTCACGTGAAACTTGCCACTAATCCAGCCCGAGGACATGAACATGACATAGGCCACGTAGTAGGTAGTACTACTAAGCTCGGCCTAGCTACATAAAGACATGCACATGCGTGGTTGTGCCATTGTGGCGCAAATTGTAGCTGCAAGCATATGCGCCAAGAACATCGCTGGAAAATGACAGGCAGCACCATGAACATGAAGCTAGCAGCAATCTGCAGCGAGCGGTGGTGGACACCACAGCCGTCCTGCCGTTGGCCCCTCGGCCGGAGCACCGCCGCCAGTGGTCATGCATGGCCGGCGCCGTGGCGTCGCCCGGCAAGCAAATGCTGCTGGTTCGACGGCACCTGGCCTCCGGGGCCCGGGAGGCATCTGCCTTCACTTGGTTGGACTAGCAGGGCCGCCGGTGCTCAAAGATCCAGAAAATGTAGTCCACTTTCTCTCTCACGCACCACTCCTCAAATCCCTTCCAAATGATGAATCCAAGCACTAAGAGCTCTAGAGAGGGAGCAAGGAAGCTCTAAATGATTTTTGACAAGTGTTAGGTCTGGTGGGTGTCCAAGTTATGAAGATAGAGGGGTGGAAGGGTATATATGCTTCACCCCTCTCAACTAGCTGTTACTGTGCAAACTGGGCAAGGACCGAAAATTCAGAGCCCTGGGAACTTTTGAAACTGTGTACAAAGTATGTGATAGAAAAATGTCAGGTCCTAGAAATTCTGACCTGAGATCAACATTTCTAGTATTAGGAAATTTCCCGTGAAATTCCGACCGGTTGGAAATTTCCTCTGAATTTTTGACCGGTTGGAATTTCCGATTATGATCAAATTTTCGACCATAGAGAGAAAACACTCATTTTTTAAAAAAAAATTTGGGTCAACTTATATTGTGTCTAGGCCTTTTGTTAGAGAATTTTGAGCACTTAGACAATTGCAAGTAGTTAGTTTTTGTCCCCTTTTATAGTACCGCATACCTATTACACGAAATAACTTCAAAAGAACTTAGAAAACAAATAGTGCTTCCAAATGTATGCCCTTTACACTATAGCCTTTGTTGTGCATGAAATTGGGGAAGGGGGTCCCTTTTTTCTAATTGCACTTGTCATTATATCACCAAAACCTATGATAGGATTAATTAAATGCACTTTCAGCTCCAGGCACCGGTGGAACTACATGATCACAACTATGCTTGGGAGGAAGCCTAGTAAGCCCTGAGAAAACATTAGTGAATTCCTTTAGTAAGGTTACTATAACATTATTAGGAACCTCTGGACTTATGGCAGATGGATGTGACACTGGTAGACAACAGAGCTTTACTCCCGGTGGAGAACCCCCTCTAGTCCCGGTTCCCCACCCAGGAGCAAGCATCCGGGACTAAAGGGTGGTCCTTTAGTCCCGGGTCAGGAACCGGGACTAAAGGGGGACCTTTAGTCCCGGGTCAGAAACCGGGACTAAAGGAGGACCTTTAGTCCGATGGGTAACACCAACCGGGACTAAAGATGCCTCCTGACATGCCACGATGGCCGGCACCCTTTAGTCCCGGTTGGTAATACGAACCGGGACTAAATATTTTTTTTTCTTTTTTCTTTTCTTTTCATTTTTTTGTTTTCTTTTCAAAATAGGTTTTCGAAGTCGTATTGTACGCTGCTAATTATACATTTATACACGCGTATAGTATGTTTCGGTTCAAGCACAATGAACGTATTAAATTACACAATTCAAGCATATATATATATATATATATATATATATATATATATATATATATATATATATATATATATATATATATATATATATATATTTACATGCATGCATGCATATGTGTATTTTACATTATATTATTTCATGTGCATATATTACAAAAGATTGCATTACAGTTGTTGTGATATAACAAGTTTCCTCTCATCCTCTAGCTTGGCTTCAATGGCAGTGTTGGGTCGAAGTAGAACTCGCCCTTGGAATCGATGACCTGCTCATTAAAAAATCCGGCTATAGACTCTTGAATTGCTTTGATTTGGTCTTGCCGTATGACCTTTTCCTCCAACCATCGAGCCTACAGGTTTGAATTAAAGGAAAATAAATTAATATATGTACAAAAAAAAAATATATAAAGACATAGTAACACAATCAATAATAATAATTAAATGAATATATAGTTTATTTTTAACGTACTTTGAGTCTCTCTGTAGGAGTTCTTTGGGAGACCACCTTGATAAACTTGCAAACATAGTAACCACAGTAGCTGTTCCCCTGTTCCTGCCTCAGACACCACTTTACGAGAAAAAGATTTATCATCCAATCTGGTGATCTGGTGAAAGCTATATGTTTAATTAATAAAGATGATGCGATTCAGGGGACTTACTTTCAAAGGGATTACATTCAGTGGCGCTTTGCATTTTTCCATGTGTTGCTTCTCAATAAAGATTTTCCAAACACTGCCCCATAAAAAATTTGCCACGTCATCAGATATAGTTAATCATCATGTTTGTGTGTATATATAGTTGCTAGAGATACCGAAATTACCTCCGGATAATATCTATCATATCTTGGTAGTCTTGTTGTGGTTTTCTCATCGAGTCATAGATTATCAAGTGACTTTTCACCAGATCGATGTCCATCAATATCCAGTGATTGCTGCATGTGTTTATAGGATATAACGCATAACACTCATTAATTAACTAGAATCAACATATGAGCCATTAAGGATGATCGACATTATTAACACCCACTTAAAGTTGTAGGGAAAGAGTATATCCTTCTTGTGGCGTTGGTTCACTAAGAAGTTCATGATGTTACTCTCTGACTCAGACTTCCAATTAGTCTTTGGAGTAACTGGGTCTTTGAATACTATATGGGGATCAACAAAACCAATTTCATTGCAGCCTTCCTTTCTGAGCTCTGTCATTGTAAATCTGCATATATATAGTACTTGTTAGGATAATTTATATGCATATACACACATATGATGAGTTTAATAATAGATCGAAAGAATTATTACTTACAGGCAATAGCAGCTAATGATAACTTTGTCCAGAGAGGTCAGGTGGCATAGTTGATAAAATTCTGCAAAGTCAACATACATAACATCATCGCCACGGAACCAATGTTCGTCTCTAATTCTGACACCAACGCAGAAGTCTCCACCGGTAGACGCCTGCATGTACCACTTGTTTAGCAGGTACATTTGCGTCCCCAGATCAGATAAGGCTTGAGGGTTGTATAGACTCTGGCCTAGTACAAATTTTTTCTTCCAAATATCAACCTCCGCCGCACTCTCAATGTTTCCATCACCAAACATCTGGTAAAGGTCGAGACCAATCTCATCAATAAATTCACCAAGGTGATCCAAATCGACATCCGGAGGTATGTTTGCCTGATGCATTAATCCTAAATTCGAACCATATTCATTACCAACAACTAGCGGGGGGACTGATTAGTGCGATTGTTGTCCGAGTTGTGCAACTCCTTTCCCTGCCCGCTTCTTTTTCTGTGCCGCCTCAATTGACTTGGTGAGAGTGCGGTCATAGTCCGTTAACGTTGATTTGGACGGCTTACGAGATTCTTGCTGTTGTTGCTGGTAAGAAGCCACCTTTTTTCTAAGAATATCTAGAGCTACGAAGAAGTACGGTTTCTCCGGGTTTCTCCTTGCTTCTTGATTCTTTTTAAGTTTGTCATAGAATCTGGACATATCTTTTTTATATGCATCAGTTACTTCTTCCTTCTGTTCAGATATTATTTTGGGAATAGCCCTTGGTTTCACGGTGGCTTTCTTTGTCGGTGGGGACTGGTTCTTCGTTTGTGGGGCTGGCCTCTTGGTACTTGGCTTCTTGGTAGGAAGGGGCGGGGGAGGCGTTGGAGACCTCCTTAGAGGTGGTGGCAGCGGCGTTGGAGACCTCCTTGGAGGTGGCGGCTGCGGCGTTGGAGACCTCCTTGGAGATGGTGTGGATGCAGCCTCGCCTTCCAACACATTGTCATCGTACAGAGCACTATGATGATCTGGCGATTGAACAATTGGATTTAGGTTGGGGGAGGATCTGCTACAAAAAAAGGAATGACATATTATTATGAGCAGATTGTTAATTATTTAAGCCAATATAAATTAATGATGTAGTGTTTTCATCCGCACCTATGGTGAGGTAGTTCAGGAGGAGGTGGAGGCGACATCCCGGGAATGATGATGTAGCGCTTGCGCCATAGAATGAATGTCTTCTCTGCTTCTCCTAGAGTCTTCTCGCCATCACCTCCAGGAATGTCAAGAGGCAAATCACTAAAACCTTTTTCAGCTTTATCTACCGAGATGGTAGCATATCCTTCTTGGATTATATTCCCATGAATCCTTGGTGTCTTGGTTCGGTCGATAGGATTAACAAGACCGATAGCCACCTTGATTGTGGAATTCCCCTTCAGAATGTGTAGCTCACACGATGTAAAAGGTTCAGTGACGTCATCCACAGGGAAGCACAGTCCTGTGTCCCCTTGATTTGGTATCTCTGTGGAAGCGCAGCTGCTTTTCAACTGAACAGATTGGCTAATGTTGATTCCTGGCTCTGATGTCTGCTTGCTTGCACTCACTACTATTTGCACTTGCCTTCTGATTTCCTCCTGCATTCTCGCTTCAAGGTATTTTTCCCGCTCCTGTGCTTCACGCACCGCTTCCTCCAACCTCTGGAGCCGCTGTGCCTCTTCTTCCTTCTTTCTCTGGTGGCTTCTGTCGGAAGGTCTGTCCTAAGGGAATCCATGCTCCCACGAGACACTTCCTTTGCCTCTAGTTCGGCCACCGTGTTCAATAGTCCCGATGGCGTATGTGAGTTCATCCTTCTCTCTGTTGGGCCTGAACGCACCACTAGCAGTAGCTCTCTGAGCATAAAACAATCTTTCTGCTGCTTCTTGCAGTCTTGCGCCATAAACACACTTCCCTGTCTCCTGGTCCAGTGTTCCCCCATGAGCAAAAAACCAATTCTTTGCACACTCTCCCCACTCGAGTGATTCTGGTGTGATACCCTTGGCAAGAAGGTCTGCTTCTATTTTGTTCCACTTCTTCATGGCAGTCGGGTAGCCACCTGATCCCAAGTTATGGTGGTATGTCTTCTGTTGGGCATTACGTTGGTTCTTTATCACCTGACTCACACCCTCTTCCGACGTCTTGTACTGTACAAACTCATCCCAATAGGGCCTCTGCTTTGAGATCGGGCCTGGGACAGTAAAATCTGGTGCTATGTTCTTCTTGACATATGTCGTGTATAAGTGTTTCTTCCAAGTCTGAAACTGGGTGGCCATCTTCTTCATTGCCCAATCCCTAACTCGCTCCTTCAATTCATCACCATCTATTATATCACCATAACCATCTGTTTGGAGCGTGAAATGTTCCAAGACATCATTCCAAATTAATGTCTTGCCACGATCGGAGACAAAACTAATATGAGGAGCATTGGTCTTCTTCTTCCATTCGCGGGTACTGATCAGGAGCTGGTCCCGTACAAGATAACCACAGTGGTGCACGAATTTCATTTTATTTGGCCCCCCCGGTTCGCCTGTATCCACATTGAACTCCGAGATGATGAAGCGGCCCTCCAATGGCTTTTTTGGGACCTCGAACATTTTTACTCTTCGTTGTAGTTGTTGATGTCGATCCAGAGGGCTACAAAACATAAACATTATTTTTAATGTCATGAGCACACATAAGACATATGATAATATATATAGCTAATAATAAAAAATATATACTTGGCCAATATGTTGTTGCTCATTTTGTTCAAGAGCTAAGTACTGACTCCCGTCATCTGCATCCTCTTGCACGTTATTGTTAGCACCATCATCGCTGGCAACTTGAGTGCCAATGTTGATCAAATTCATCATCAACTCCTCCTCATCCATGTTTCTCGGGTCGGCCATCTAGCTTCAAAAAACAAAACCAATATATAGTACGTCAAATCTTTGCTTACATGCGTAAAATCTACGAACAATATGCATTATTAAATCTTGCCCCTCGGTCACGGACGCAATTCGCCACACTAGGTCGAATTAGGGCTATACATAAACGGCCGAGGGCGAATTGCGTCGGTGACTAGGGCGAACCACGTCGGTGACATCAACAACGCGGTTCGCCCTGGTGTGATTGTTTAGCGTTAACGATAACGATAATACGAATGTTGATCGACTAGGCCACAAGAGAGGGCGGTGTGACAAGAGTGGCGGTGCTCCACTCCGCCGTATATATGTTTGTACACATGGGTGAACGAGGGCGGCGGTGCTCCGCCGTATACATAGAAACGCATGGGCGAACGAGGGCGGCGGTGCTCCGCGATGTATATATACATGCATATGAATACAAATGATGTATATATACGTGTCGGCGCGGGGGCCAGTGTGCTGACGACGACGATGTGAGGCGGGCCGGCGTGCTGACGATGACGACGTGAGGCGGGCCGGGGCGGTGTCGGGGCGGTGTCGTGATCCTATGTACCATGTGAACCATGTAGTCATTCATCATATGAGAAAATTCTATGCTGATAATGTAAGTATAAGTCATTATGAAATGTAAGTATATGTGTCTTATTGCTAATATAACCATTACTATTTCCGAAATGATAAGAATTTATTTTCTTCTTCTACAGGCACAGTACTTCGTCTCTGATGCTATGATATAAAGTTTGAAGATAGTCTTCCTGAAAAAATATGTAATGCTCATATTACTTTAGCAACATTAATATATTATATCTGTATATTCAAAGTTCACAAATGAAGAAACGTTGAAGTTTTCCTTCATTTTTATATGATATTTGCGTATATAAAATCTAGGACATTTGTAATTTACTTTAGAACATCTATATTCGGTATCACAGCAAAATATAAAATTTTTAGAAGTTTTCCACCGTCTGAGAGAGACGAACTGATCACCTCGAGCTCGGCAGTGGAGGGCCTCGGACGCGCGCGTAGGAGGGCGCGGTGGAGGGCCATGGGCGCGTGCGGAGGAGGGCCACGGGCGCGTGCGGTGGAGGCCGCACGAGGAAGAAGAGGGCGGCGGTGTCACGGAAGGCGAACGGACGGCGGCACGAGGAAGAAGAGGGCGGCGGTGTTCGACGAGGAAGAAGAGGAGCGGATCGATCTGCGCTAGGCGCTGGCGGTTATATACCAGGGAGATTTACTCCTAGTGCCAGCCACCAGCCGGGAGTAAAGGGTCTTTACTCTCGGTGCGCGTTACCAACCGGGAGTAAAGGTCCCTTTACTCCCGGTTGGTAACACGCACCGGGAGTAAAGGGTATTTTTTGGCAGGCCACGAAACTGCAGCCCACCTTTACTCCCGGGTGGGCTTCCCACCCGGGAGTAAAGGTGGCCTGCAGTTTCGTTTCCCGCCTGTTTTGAGCAGACTTTTTTAATAGAAATATGGATTTTCTTGTTAAATACATAGTAAATTAAATAAAAGGCATAAAATTATTTTGTTAAAAATATGGATTTTCTTTTTCTTTATTGCACATAGGAAAAATCTATAACCTAACTTTTTTTATTTTTTGTTATAATTGTAAAACATAATGTAACTAATATTTATTATTTCGTTAATGCAAAAATGAAGTGTTTAATTAAAATTATTAAAACTATTGGTTTTGGACAGGAAATTTGTTCACATCATTTTAACGTTAATATTTTAATTTTTTCACTCAATATCCTAATTTTACTTTTCGAGAGAGAAATCCCACCAAATCAAACATTGATTTAATTTGAAACACGACATAATAAACATCTGAATTCACAATTATTACATAATATCTCAAACACACACTACATTAAATCACTATATCATCAAGTGGGCACAGCAGTGAACTTCTTCTTTATGTATGTCCTTTGGTTATGATCGCGTCGTAACCATGGAGCGTCCTCATCATTTACCAAGATGCTAGGGTCTTTGTTCACTTTGAAGGGCGGAATTCGGTCATACTTTTCATAATCTTCTGACATGTCCGACTTGTCCTCGATTCCCACGATGACTCTTTTCCCTGAAAGAACTATGTGGCGCTTTGACTCTTTGATTGAGTCATTATCGTTTTTCCCTCTTTTTGGTTTGGTAGACATATCATTGATATAGAACACCTGATTCACATCCTTGGCAAGGACGAATGGTTCGTCTTTGTACCCAATATTACTAAGGTCTACTGTTGTCATTCCATATTCGTTGTCTACTGTTACCCCGCCTCTGGTCACCTTGACCCATTGGCACTTGAACAATGGGATCTTCAAAGTAGGTGCATATTCTAGTTCCCATATTTCATCTATGCGGCCATAATATGTCTGCTTATTCCTGTTCGGGTCTGTGGCATCTATGCGGACACCACTATTTTGGTTGGTACTCCTTTTATCTTGGGCTACTATGTAGAATATGTTCCCATTTATCTTGTACCCTTTGTATGTTACGATATGCCATGATGGTTGCATAGCCAATAAATACAGTTGCTCATGGATGCTCTCATCACCTTGACATTTTTTTCGCAACCAACCGCCGAAAGTTTCCATGTGCTTACGCGTAATCCAAGCTCCAGTCTTCCCTGGAAACTCGGATCGTAAGAGATCCTTGTGTGTTTCAATATACGGATCTACCAAAGAGGAGTTCTGTAGAACTATGTAGTGTGCTTTATTGAAATAATCATCCTCCGTACCAATATATGTTTTCCTCCCTAGTGTCCCCTTTCCGCTTAGTCTCCCCTCATGTCTCGATTCAGGAACACCAATCGAGTCAAGGTCAGGAATAAAGTCAACACAGAACTCAATGACCTCTTCTGTTCCATAGCCCTTGGCGATGCTTCCTTCTGGTTGAGCACGGTTGTGAACATATTTCTTTAGGACTCCCATGAATCTCTCTAAGGGGAACATGTTGTGTAGGAACACAGGACCGAGAATGAAAATCTCCTTGACTAGGTGAACTAGGAGGTGTGTCATGATATCAAAGAAGGAAGGAGGGAACACCAACTCAAAGCTAATGAGACATTGAACCACATCATTCTATAGTTTAGCTAGATCAGTTGGATCAATTACCTTCTGAGAAATTGCATTGAGGAATGAATATAGCTTCACGGTGGCTAGATGTACATTTGGAGGTAGAATTCCTCTTAATGCAACTGGAAGTAATTACGTCATGAGAACGTGATAGTCATGGGACTTTAAGTTACAGAATTTCTTCTCTGGCACATTTATAATACCCTTTATATTCGAGGAGAATCCAAATGGTACCTTGATGTTGTTTAAGCATTCAAACATGATTTCCTTCTCCTCTTTGCTTAGAGTGTAGCTGGCAGGACGTAAGTAATGGTGTCCATCATCTGTCTTCTCTGGATGCAGGTTGTCTCTTTCTCTCAAACAACGTAGGTCCTGTCGTGCTTCAAATATGTCCTTAGGCTTTCCATACACACCCATGAAGCCTAGCAGGTTCACACAAAGATTCTTCGTTAGGTGCACACGTCGATCGAGCTACGGACCTCTAGGACTTGCCAATAGGGTAGGTCCCAAAATATGGACTTCTTCTTCCACATGGGTGCGTGACCGTTAGCATCGTTCAGAACAGGTTGGCTACCATGTCCTTTTCCAAAGACGACTTTCACATCATTGACCATATCGAGTACATCCTCACTGGTTCGGTTGCGAGGCTTGGTCAGGTGGTCTGCCTTCCCTTTAAAATGCTTGCCTTTCTTTCTTACGGGGTGATTTGCAGGAAGAAATTAACGATGGCCAAGGTACACGACCTTTCGACATTTTTTTAAGAATACACCTCTAATATCACCGAGGCAGTGTGTGCATGCATTATATCCCTTGTTTGACTGTCCTAAAAGATTACTTAGAGCAGGCCAATCATTGATTGTTACGAACAACAATGCTCGCAGATCAAAGTGTTCCTGTTTGTACTCATCCCACACACGTACACCTTCTTTATTCCACAAAATGAGAAGTTCGTCAATAAGTGGTCTCAGGTACACATCGATGTCATTGCCAGGTTGCTTCGGGCCTTGGATGAGCACAGACTTCATAATGAACTTTCGCTTCATGCATAACCAAGGAGGAAGGTTGTAGATACTTAGAGTAACAGGCCAAGTGCTATGACTACTGTTCTGCTCTCCAAAAGGATTGATACCATCTGTACTTAAAGCAAACCTTAAGTTTCTTGCGTCATTTGCAAACTCCGGGAATTCTCTGTCGATTGCTCTCCACTGGGACCCATCAGCAAGGTGTCTCAACATATTGTCTACCTTACAGTCTTCTTTGTGCCATCACAACAATTTTGCATGTTCTTTGTTTTTGAATAGACGTTTCAAGCGTGGTATTATAGGAGCATACCACATAACCTTGGCAGGGATTTTCTTCCGTGGACGTTCGCCCTCAACATCACCAGGGTCATCTCGTCTGATCTTATACCGCGATGCATAGCATACCTGGCATGCATCCAATTTCTCGTACTCTTTGCCATGGTACAGCATGCAGTCATTAGGACATGCATGTATCTTCTCGATTTCTAGCCCCATAGGACAGACAACTTGTTTTGCTTCGTAGGTAGTGGCGGGCAATTCATTGTCCTTCGGAAGCATCTTCTTTTGGATTTTTAGTAACTCTCCAAATCCCTTGTCAGATACACCATTCTTTGTCTTCCATTGCAGCAATTCTAGTGTGGTTCCCAACTTTTTCTGCCCTACATCACAAGTTGGGTACAACAATTTGTTGTGATCTTCTAGCATCTGCTCGAACTTGATCTTCTTCTTTTCACTTTCACATTCTCTTTGTGCGTCATGAATGACCTAACAAAGATCATCAGCAGGCTCATCTTCTGTGGCTACCTCTTCTTTAGCTTCTCTCATTGTAGTATCATTGAAGCACGCACCATCGGGAATAATATCATTATCGTCCCATTGTTCTTCTTCACCTTCTTCCATTACAACGCCGGTTTCTCCGTGCTTCGTCCAACAAATATAGTTTGGCATGAAACCCGACTTGAACAAGTGTGAATGAAGAGTCCTTGAGCAAGGATATTCCACCATATTCTTACATATGGCACATGGGCAGCACATGAAACCATCGCGTTTGTTTGCCTCGGCCGCACGTAACAAAGAATGCACGCCGTCAATGAACTCTTTGGAGCGGCGATCAGCATTGTACATCCAATGCCAGCTCATCTGCATTACATGACATAAATACCATATTAAAACCTAGATCATAATTAATTATTTATACAACATGTGTGCCACCACAAAAGGTACAAATTTATGAAAGCATCGCTACAATGTAGACAATCCCAACTACAACTAAAAGAACTAAAGCTAAAATACATTTCAGGAGCACAAGGATTTCACGACCAATCTCAACTAAAACAGACAGATCCCCTGATTGTGCAACATCTTTGGGCTTCTTCGGCTGGATCACTGCCTCATTAGCCACCGTATCTGCCTGTTGTGCAAGATATTTTTGCACGAGTTCAACATACTCTTCCTCCCAGTAGAAGCCTGAACATCATCCACCGCCATCCCACTGAAATTAAAACAAAAAATTAGAACTTTAATCACAACCATCATGAAAATAGGTATAAACTAACCATAATCATTAAATACGATAAAATAACTCACACTGCGATCTGGACACTTGTAGAAGATACGATCCTTGTTGGGACCCTCCTTCTTCACTCGGTACTCCATCACAATCTTCGTCTCATCACGACACTTGGCGTATGGAATGAGAGAGAGGCCCGACCTAAGTCGCTTTGGAAACCCATGAGAGGCCGAGGACCCGGAAGCAGTTGCCATCTACTCTCTAAACTCATTTTTTAATACACTATAAATTTCTCATTTTATAAACAAATAAAATTAAGAAACTATAAAATTATCTATATCTCTAAACAATGAAGCAGTTGCCATCTTCTCTCTATACTCATTTTTAATACACTATAAATTTCTTATTTTATAAACAAATAAAATTAAGAAACTATAAAATTATCTATATCTCTATACTCATTTTTTAATACACTATAGCTCAAAAACATGTTTTAATAAATAACCATCCGTACTAGTTGACCTTGCTTACGTGATCATCTCGGCGAGCATTTCTCCACCGGACGGCACCGTACTTGGTCAAGGAAGAGCTCCGATTCTACGAGGAAGGGAACACGGTCTTCCACGACCATTGTCGCTCTCCCTCGTAGAATCAAAGCTCCTCCTTGATGTCCGTTACCGCTCAACAGAGAACATGCTCGCCAAGCTGAACACGGTCCGCAAGTTCAACTAGTACAGATTTTCTATAATTTTCTAACTAGTTTCTAAGTTTTTCATTTCATAAAAAGTTAAAATAAAAAGTACGGTGATTGACAGACTACTGCGACGATATCGGGATATGTGAATAAATAACCATCCGTACTAGTTGAACTTGCTTACGTGATCATCTCGGCGAGCATTTCTCCACCGGACGGCACCGTACTTGGTCAAGGAAGAGCTCTGATTCTACGAGGAAGGGAACACGGTCTTCCACGACCGTTGTCACTCTCCCTCGTAGAATCAAAGCTCCTCCTTGATGTCCGTTACCGCTCGACAGAGAACATGCTCGCCGAGCTGAACACGGTCCGCAAGTTCAACTAGTACGGATTTTCTATAATTTTCTAACTATTTTCTAAGTTTTTCATTTCATAAAAAGTTAAAATAAAAAGTACGGTGATTGACAGACTACTGCGACGATATCGGGACATGTGAATAAATAACCATCCGTACTAGTTAAACTTGCTTACGTGATCATCTCGGCGAGCATTTCTCCACCGGACGGCATCGTACTTGCCACGGAAGAGCTCCGATTCTACGAGGAAGGGAACACGGTCTTCCACGACAGTTGCCGCTCTCCCTCGTAGAATCAAATCTCCTCCTTGACGTCCGTTACCGCTCAGCAGAGAACATGGTCGCTGAGATGAACACGGTCCGCAAGTTCAACTAGCTACTTTAACCTTCTTTCATGTAAATATGCAAGCTTGAAGTGATTTTGAGCTCAAATTGCTTACAAATGAAAAAAACCACAATAAAGAACCATATATATATAGTGAACAAAATGAGATAAGACAATGGTGAAAAATGAGAGTATGAGATTGGTAACCTTTACAACTGAAGAATCGATGGAGAAATCGAAGAAATCGATGGAGGAATCGAAGAATGGATGGAGGAACAATGGAGGGAGGGAGGAAGCAAGAACACTACTGCAGTGAGCTTGAAAATGTGCTGAGCTCGGGCTCGGGGAGGAAGGAGACGGCCAGGATATAAAGGGGGGACCTTTAGTCCCAGTTGGTGGCTCCAACCGGGACTAAAGGTAACTTTCCAACCCCGGGCGCAGCCATGGCTCGGGAGTAGACCTTTACTCCCGGTTGGAGCCACCAACCGGGAGTAAAAGTATACCTTTAGTCCCGGTTGGTGGCTCCAACCGGGACTAAAGGTACCTGCCACCTCTGTCTAGCGTAGTAGCCGTTGGGCAGGGACCTTTAGTCCCAGTTGGAGCCACCAACCGGGACTAAAGGTATCTCTAGTCCCGGGCGCACAAAATTCCAGGACTAGAGCCCATTTTGGCCGAGGATCAAAGGTCTGTTCTCTACTTGTGTGAGAAACCTCAAAAGAGCATAAATGCACCAACAACTCAGT
Source organism: Miscanthus floridulus (assembly GCF_019320115.1). Classification (NCBI taxonomy): domain Eukaryota; kingdom Viridiplantae; phylum Streptophyta; class Magnoliopsida; order Poales; family Poaceae; genus Miscanthus; species Miscanthus floridulus. Next base: position 31,022,403 of record NC_089597.1, on the reverse strand, counting down.
ATGCCCAGCATCAACAAGACCTTGAATAACAACCATGGTATCTTGGTAGGGAATAGACATCCAATTGATACTCCAATGCACTTCTCATGGGTTGAATCATTCCAGCTAACTGAAAGGTCCTAAATGGCTAGGGGGATGAATAGCCTAATAAAATTTTCTACAAAGCACTAGAGCAACTCGTTAATCAATTAAATGGCGTAACTTTTTGCTCTAGCTCTACTCAAATAGGCAAGCCACCTATCCAATATACTAGTTGATTACAATCTCTATAGCACACAATTGGCTTTGTCACTACTTCTACACTAGTTGAGCTAGCTAGGTAACTAAAACAACTAAAAAGCTACTCAACTAACTAGCTAACTAAACAACTAGCTAAACAAGACTACCTCTACACAAGATACATAGGAAAGTAATGCAAGAGAGGTAGAGGGTTATACCGAACCGGTAAGTGACAATCAACGAATACCAATGCAAGAGAGATCGAAGGGGACAAATGACACATGATTTTTCTCCTGAGGTTCACTTGCTTGCCGGCAAGCTAGTCCCCGTTGTGTCGACCGTTCAGTTGGTGGTTCACGAGCTAATAGGCGTATACAAGCCCAGCCCTACACAAGGGCGCCACAAGAACCTACACAAATAAGGGTACTCAACGACACGAGCAATTTACTAGAGTGGCTTTTGACGCTCCGCCAGGGAATAAGCCCAAGAACCCCTCACAATCACGATCGGAAGTTGTAAGTGCAATCAAGGCCTAATGTGGGTTTTGATGTTGATGACCACCTAATTAGATAACTAATGAGATTTATTAAGATGACAAGCAGAGAATTCATTATAGAGGATGTTACATGGAAAGGAGGAGCCCCCAATTACAAATAAGGATGACATCGCGCTCAAAGGAGTTTTGAATTCTTTTGTCTTTTGAAATTGAGTATGGGAAAAGCCGTACTATAAAGGGGGACACTACAACTGGTTAAAAGTGTGCAACCAAATGCTCAATCTTTACACAAAACATCCTCACACCTCATCCAAGACAGTCAACTTAACAACTCCTTCACCCTTGCTGTCTTGCTGGGTGCGGCAGTGCCACACCTAGAGAGAGGCATTGTCGCACCGTGGCACTACCGCACTTAGAGCGGCACCGCCGCACTTAAGTAACCATTGGGAGGCAGGGGGTATTTATACTTTTCCCTGTCCTCCAAAACATCTCTCTCTTCTTTCCCAATGGTTCAGACCGATGAAAATCAGCAAGTGCTCATCTCCTCTCTCTCTTCCATTGGTGCCCTTCAAGCTCTTAAGCTTTCCCTTTGACTTCCCCATCAATCCTTGAGAGAAAAAGGTGCCAAAAGTGATTAGAGAGCAGCTCCACTGATTCCCAAAGTCTAAAGAGCGTTTGGTTCATGTTTTGGCCAGCGGTTGTGTTTGTTACTATCGGGGACCTAATACCGGGGTACCCCAGAAGGTGGAACCAATAACCGCCGAACGTGAAAAACTTCTGGACGCATAAGGGCGCCGTTTCATCCCTCGTTCGGGTAAACAGGAGTTTGGTTCTGCCTCGCCCGATGCCTTTGGGAGATAACTCTGCCTCACCTGAGGGCTCAAGGTTAATCTCTGTCTCACTCGACGCCTTGAAGACAGGCTCGGTCTCGCCCGAGGGCCAAGGGATAAACTCCGTCTTGCCCAACGCCTTGAAGGCGGGCTCGGTCTCGCCCGAGGGCTGAGGGATAGGTTCCGCCTCGCCCGACCCCGGAGGGGTGAGGTCGGTCTCACCCGAGAGATAGAAATTGGTCTCCGTTTTGCCCAACGGCGAGGAACGAGTCTCACCCTGCTCCATATCTAAAGATTGGATTCATCCTCCCTAACAACTTCTCCCCATTCTCTCAAGATGATAAGTACAGGGCAAGACAAGACGTTCGGGTCAACTGTGGCTCCAAGGACCATACCCTGCGCCCTGGCAGGAAAAGTACTGCCAGGGGATGATAGGACAGGTGCTTTAGACCCTTCCGGGTGCCGTAGAGCCCGAAAGGTTGTACAGGTGCGTGCTCCTCGCCCTATAGAGTTGTAGGCGCTGCCTTCAGCCCTAGGACACGCAACCCGACGAAGATATATGACAACCGCTACGCTCCAGAAAAGGACTTAATATCTCCACGCACGACGGACATTCCATCATCATACTATGGACCCAAGGGAGCGACACCCACTTCCCGACCCCTCAGGTCTGCCAAGTCAGAAGGCCTTGACCACGTCGTCGCTCCGGACCCTGACCCCTCGTCCCTCCGACGAAGACTCACAGGAACCAGAAGGCGTGCGGAGCAAGGCTGGGAGAGGCCAATAAGTCAAAACCACAGTACTATAGCCCACACCCTGCGCAGGGCAGCATTCTGTAATCAACCTGACATTCTACAGAGACATCAACAGTATTGTAGGCGCCTATCTTCCTTCGCACTCACCAGAATAAAGGAGGAGGATTGGATAGACGTGAGCCACAAGACTAAGTAGAGTATACATCCTAAACCCTGGCCCTTGTAAAAGCCACCCCCTTCCTCTATAAAAGGGGATGCGCTTCCTCCATCAGGGGGACGGACAAAAAAGACCGAAAAGAAGACCACGCACTCATACACACAGTCAAGCGGCCACGAAGCTCTTGACCTCCTTTCAACCCATCCATCAAAGACTTGGGACCAGTCCCTCTCTCGATTGTTTGTACCCCTTACTGCAGACCATTCACGGTGCTAATAACATGGGCAGTAGCAAACTAGACATAGGGACATTCAGCCCAAACTAGTATAAATCTTGTGTCCTTTAGCGCACCATCCGAGCCTAACGCGCATTACTATAAATTTACTTGCCGGTGCTTGTACGAATCACCGACAGTTGGCACACCGGGTAGGGGACTTGCGCGTTCCAAATCAGGCCCTGGATGGCCACCCACGCAATCACCTGGGCCCCGGGCGCACATGTGCGTTTCGGTGACCTAGATTTCATGATCACACTAGGAGGAGAGCTGGCGCTAACTCACTCAGCCGCCTCATCTCCCCCTTCCATCAACCTCAGCCGTCTTAGGCTTGAGGGCCCACCAGGCAACTCCCAGGGAGTCCCGTCATCAAAGGAGGCCTCTCACAACGCCACCCTGTGTCCGGAAGGGTCCATACGGAGCGCCCCGACAGTGTTTCCGTTCGGTCTCCGTAAATCTACGGCGACCGCTGGCCGCCTTCTGACGCTACGTATGGTTCAATCACCCATAGACATCGAGTTCGTGGGGGCGATTGAGCGGGATACGGAGACCCTCTACGAGCTCCTCAACGAGGAGCCAGGATCGTTCTCTAGCTCGGATTCTAGTAGGGGGAGCCACCACCCTTCTCGGGAGTGCTTCATGACGTAGACCCCCGAAGGTCACGTCGAAAGCGCCTCCAGGGAAGAGGTCACCCCTACAAACAACCCTGACAGTAGATCTAGGGAAGAGATGACAGCCCCATCTCACCTAAGGATGGAGCAGCTGAGGGCCCGTTAGCAAGAGATCGATGAGGCCAGGCAAGGGCTCGTCCAGGAATACGCGGACATCAATCGCGAGATTGAACGCTGCAAAAACGGGGGGCACGCGCATGCCATGGCCTGCACCGTACATCAAAGGATCCTCACCGATGATGGGGCCCTTCCTCACTTTGCCCAAGCCAGCCAGAACATCGCCGCAGCAACCGCCTTGCTGCATGGCCTTCCGGAGGCCACGATGTCCGAGGATCGCCGTGCTCGCCGGGAGATTCGCACGTTGCTCGAGCGTGCAGCGGCGCAGCAGGCAGAAAGTTCGTTGTCTCGACGACGCGAACCCGACACTAGCGTGCGCCCTCAGTGCGTCCCACCAAGGACGCATCCGTACACCAAACACCGCCAGCCGGCGGGCAGCCCTCCATCGTCCCAGTACATCAACACCTCGGCCATGGCCGCGACGTACGTAGCATCATCGATGCTCGGAGACATGCCCACGGCGATGATGGAGAAGCAGCATGCCGCGGCTATCATCCCCGACATGGCGGGCGCTACAACAGCAATGAGGACCGAAGCCCGAGCCTTGGCCTGCCAGGCCCTCAGGCCTTCGGCCAACACATCCTCAATGCTGCGTTCCCCCTAAGGTATCGACCGCCTACCAACATTCCTAAATATTCTGGCGAAACAAATCCTGGGCTTTGGCTCGAAGACTATCGGCTTGCATGTCAGGCCAGTGGTGAGAGTGATGACAACTTCATTATTCACAATCTCCCACTGTTCTTGGCCGATTCAGCGCGAGCATGGCTGGAGCACCTACCGTCCAATGCTATTTAGAGTTGGGCGGATCTGATGGAGATCTTTGTGGGCAACTTCCAGGGTACGTACAAATGCCCTAGAAACCCATGGGATCTCAAGAACTGCCGCTAGAGGGCCGATGAAACCCTCCGTGGGTACATCTGGCGCTTCTCTCAATAGTGCAAGGAGCTCTCGAACGTCGCCGACGCCGACGTGATAGGAGCCTTTCTGTCCAGGACGACCTGCGAATCCCTGGTCCACAAGCTAGGATGCAGGGGCCCGCGGACTACCAAGGAACTCCTAGACATCACCACCAATCATGCCTCTGGAGAGGAGGCGGTCGGAGCCATCTTTGATTGCTCCGACGGAAAGACAAGGTGGAACGAGGACGCCGGCGAAGGCGCCTCCAACCGTCCCGCCAAAGGGAAAAATAAGAAGCAACGGCGCGACAACTCGCTCGTGGCCGCTGCCGACTGCAAAGGTGGCCAGAAGCCCGCGGAGGGCACTCTGAACCACTTCAAGAAAATGCTCGAGGGGCCATGCCCGAACCACGCCTTCCCAGCCAAGCACCTATACAAGGAATGCGGCCTTATGCGCAAATACTTGGCTGGGGGCCTTAATAAGGGGGAGCAGGGGAAGGAGCCTGTTCCCACCACTGATGACGCAGAGGAGAAGGACGACACCTTCCCAACATCGACCGGTGCCCTCATGATCTTCGGAGGATCAATGGCATACGACTCCAGGCGCCGCTAGAAGGTCGCACGTCGTGAGGTTTATACTGCCGGACCGGCCACACCAGCCTTTCTCCGGTGGTCGGAATCCGCCATAACCTTCGATCGGACTGACCATCTGGATGCCATCCCACACCCGGGAAGGTACCCGCTTGTCGTTGATCCGATCGTCGGTCCAAAGCGGCTCACCAAAGTACTGATGGATGGGAGCAGCGGCCTCAACATCATATACACCAAGACCCTCGACGAGATGGGCGTCGACCGAACGAACCTTCGTCCCATCCGAGCACCTTTCCATGGCGTCGTGCCTAGAAGGCAAGCCGTGCCATTGGGGCAGATCGACCTGCCCGTCACCTTCGGGGATCGGTCCAATTACCGGACTGAGACCCTCACCTTCGATGTAGTGGGGTTCCCGGGGACTTTCCACGCCATATTGGGGCAACCATGCTACGCGAAGTTCATGGCCGTGCCCAACTATACGTACCTAAAGCTGAAGATGCCGGGCCCCCGCGGAGTCATCACCATCGGCACCTCCTTCTAGCGCGCTTACGAGTGCGAGGTCGAATGCTGCGGACACGCATCCGCAGTCATCGCCTCTGAAGAGCTCGCCACCCTTAAGGAGAAGGTCGTCGAAGAGGCACCCAACACAAAGAAATCAACCGGGTCGTTCAAATCAGCAGAAGGCTCTAGGGAGGTCCTCTTGGATCCCAGCAGCTTCGAGGGCAAAAAAGTCTGTATCGGGACCACGCTCTCCTCCGAATAGGAAAGCGCGCTCGTCGACTTCCTCCGCGCCAACAAAGACATCTTTGCGTGGAAACCCTCCGATATGCCGGGCATCCCGAGGGAGGTCGCCAAGCATACTCTCTAGATCCTCCCGGGCTCCAAGCCGGTGAAACAACGCCTGCACCGCTTCGATGAGGAGAAACGCAGGGCCATCGGCGAGGAGATAGCCAAACTACTGGCCGCAGGATTCATTAAGGAAGTATACCACCCAGAGTGGTTAGCAAATCCTGTTCTTATCCAAAAAATGAGTGGGAAATGGAGAATGTGTGTCGATTATACCGGCCTCAACAAAGCATGTCCAAAGGATCTGTTTCCTTTGCCATGAATAGACCAAATAGTCGATTCCACCTCGGGGTGCGAAACCCTCTGCTTCCTTGACGCATACTCCGGCTACCATCAAATCGTGATGAAAGAGTCCGACCAGCTCGCGACATCTTTTATCGCTCCCTTTGGATCGTTTTGCTACATCTCAATGCTATTCGGTTTGAAGAATGCTGGGGCAATGTACCAGCGCTGTATGCTTAATTGCTTCGGAGACCTCATCGGGCGAACCGTTGAGGCCTATGTCGACGACATCGTAGTCAAATCCAAGCGAGCTGACCACCTTATCGCCGACCTTGAGCAAACCTTTGCGAAACTCTGGGCAAACGACATCAAACTCAATCCCGAAAAATGTGTTTTCGGGGTCCCGAGGGGCATGCTGCTCGGCTTCATCGTCTCCGAGCGAGGCATCGAAGCCAACCCAGAGAAAATATCAGCCATCACAAGGATGGGTCCGATCCAAAACATAAAGGGGGTTCAGCGGATCACAGGGTGCCTTGCTGCCCTCAGCCAATTCATTTCACGCCTCGGCGAACGAGGACTCCCCCTTTATCGACTCCTAAAGAAAACTGATCACTTCGAGTGGACAGCCGAGGCTCAGGAGGCGCTCGACATGGTTAAACAATTTTTAACTAAACCACCGGTCCTAGTTCCTCCTTGCAACGAAGAATCCCTCCTACTGTATATATCGGCCACCACCCAAGTGGTTAGCTCCGCCTTAATAGTAGAGCGAGAGGAAGAGGGGCACGCCTTCAGGGTACAGCGCCCTGTATATTTCATTAGCGAGGTGCTATCCGACTCCAAAACCCGCTACACCCAGATCTAGAAACTCCTCTAACCGTCCTCATCACCCAAAGGAAGCTACGCCACTACTTTGAGTCACACCCCATGACAGTGGTGACGTCGTTCCCCCTCGGCGAGGTCATTTGTAGCCATGATGCTACGGGAAGAACCGCAAAGTGGGCACTCGAGCTGATGGATCAGGGCATTTCTTATGCCTCCTGAACGGCGATCAAATCTCAGGCACTAGCTGACTTCATCGCGGAGTGGACCGAGGTCTAGATGCCACCAGCAGTCGTCGATCAAGAGTACTGGACAATGTACTTCGACGGATCACTGATGAAGAAGGGCGCTGGGGCAGGAGTAGTCTTTGTATCCCCCCTTGGGGTCCACATGAGGTACATGGTTTGGCTTCATTTCCCCTCATCAAACAATACTGCAGAATACGATGCGCTCATCAATGGCCTACGAATCGCCATCGAGCTGGGCATCCGACGCCTCGACGTCATGGGCGACTCTCAGCTGGTCGTCAACCAGGTCATGAAAGAGTCATGCTGCCATGACACCAAGATGGAGGCATACTGTCAAGAGGTCCGATGTCTGGAGGACAAATTCGATGGCCTCAAACTCAATCACATCCCCAGGCGCCTCAACAAAGCGGCCGACACGCTCACAAAAGCAGCATCAGGCCGAGAGCCAGTCCCAACAGGTGTCTTTGCCAGTGACCAACACAAACCCTCGGTACGCTACACGGGGCCGGAACAAGCCGACGATGGCCCTTCTAGTCCGACCCCCGGGGCTAATCCGCCAACTGCTCTGCTCGACCCCGAGGTCATGGAGCTTAGAGAGGACCCAGCAGTGGAGTCCGACCCTCCCGACGACTGGAGAATGCTTTACCTTGACTACCTCCTCCACAACATACTACCGGCAGACAAGACGGAAGCCCGACGGCTCACACGACGCGCCAAGTCCTTCGTTCTTGTAGAGGGCGAACTCTACAAACGAAGTCACATCAGAATTCTGCAACTCTGTATCCCTGGCGAACAGGGAAAACTCCTACTAGGCGACATCCACGGTGGAGTATGCGGTCATCATGCCGCACCAAGAACCTTGGTTGGGAATGCTTTCCGACAAGGTTTCTACTGGCCCACCGCGGTAGCCGATGCCGAGCAAATTGTACGCACCTGTGAAGGGTGCCAATACTACGCTCGGCAAACACACCTCCTGGCCCAGGCTCTCCAGATGATCCCCATCATGTGGCCCTTCGTGGTCTGGGGGCTTGACCTGGTTGGGCCACTCAAAAAGGCTCCCGGGGGCTTTACCCACCTGCTTGTCACCATAGACAAGTTTACAAAATGGATTGAAGCTCGACCAATATCCACAATCAAATCCGAGCAAGCTGTGCTATTCTTTCTCGACATCATCCATCGCTTTGGAGTACTGAACTCCATCATCACAGGCAATGGCACGCAGTTCACCAGTAGGAAATTCGTTCGATTCTGTGATGAACAACACATCCGAATCGATTGGGCAGCCGTCGCGCACCCCCGGACGAACGGGCAGGTCGAGCGCGCAAACGGCATGCTTCTTCAAGGCCTCAAACCCAGAATTTTCAACTGGTTGAACAAGTTCGGCACGCGTTGGCTCGCTGAGCTCCCGGCTGTGCTCTAGAGCCTAAGGACAACTCCTAGCCGGGCCATCGGCTACACACCTTTCTTCATGGTCTACGGTTCCGAGGCCATTCTCCCAACAGACCTCGACTACGGAGCACCAAGAATCAGAGCATATGACGAACAGGGCGCCGAGGCATCTCACCAAGACGCCATGGACCAGCTGGATGAAGCCCGTGACATCGCCCTCCTCCGTTCAGCTAAGTACCAGCAAGCGTTGCGGCGGTACCACAGCCGATGGGTGCGGGGTCGAGCCTTCAACGTCGGAGACCTCATCCTCCATCTTGTGCAGAGCAACAAGGACCGCCACAAACTCTCCCCGCCCTGGGAAGGGCCCTACGTCGTCGCGGAAATACTTCGCCCAGGCGCCTACCGGTTGAAAACCATCAAAGGCGAGGTCTTCACCAACGCCTGGAACATTGAGCAGCTACGTCGCTTTTATCCTTAAAATAAGCATACACTCTTCCTTGTCAGTTTTTGTCATAATAATACCCCGATCCTTAGTGACTTCTGACCCCTACAAATAGCGAGGGGTCGGACCTCACTCGGGGGCTGGCATGAGATCGTAACATATGACATATGTAATACAAGTATTACGCTTGCAAAAAATTCATGTGTTATACTTACAAACATTCTCTAAGTTTTCCATTCGCCTCATAAACGAGTCTCGAGGGCTAAGATCTTGGGAACCAATTCTGAATACAACTGGTAGGACTGCGAGACACCCACGCCCCAGCGGCTGCAACCTCTTTGCTCACTAGTTCAATCAGAATTAGTTCGCCCACGTTCCTAGCTTCTTATGACTTAGACCATGAGAAGAGTCGGAAAGCACTAAAATCATTCCTATAGAAAGGAGAGAAGATAAAAATTGCTTGCCATAAGCAAAGGATGTAATTTTGTTCATTTTTTGGACAAATTCGTCACTTACAAAGCGATTTCATTACAAAAAGGAACAATATACTTATAAATTCAGAGGACTGTTTGCTCGGGGGCTTCCCCACAAAGTTATTTCATTACAGTCTCTGCTTAGCTCTACTACAAGTACTACTGCGGTCGCCGCGCCACGCTCTCCATCGGCGATGCCCAGGGCATGTACATGGGCCAGCTCGTCTACTGCGGTCGCCGCGCCACGCTCTCCATCGGCGACGCCCAGGGCATGTACACGGGCCAACTCATCTACTGCGGTCGCCGCGCCACGCTCTCCATCGGCGACATCCCGATATCCCGCCGCTTCGCTGGATCCTCGAAGGCGCCACCATCTGTGACGTCTCCGTCGGAGCGTTCAGGGACTACGCCATTGTCATCAGCCGCAACCTCGACAACGACGCCACCGCCAGGGCATCTGGGGACTATGCCATCATCCCCAGCCATAACCCTGACAACGGCGTATGGGCAGGAAATGCCTCCCGCCAAAGGAGGAGCACAGCGGACGACGGCGCAGTCGACGACGTACGACGCCCACCGGCGCCTCTTCTCCTTCGACAGCAGCAACTCCTCAGCAAGGGCAGTACGCACCATCTCATCTACGTTGGATAACCTCTGGCTCGACATCACGTTCCAGACTCGTGAGCAAATTTGTGAGTTCTCTCTCTCTCTCTAGCATTACTCTTCCTCACTCAGGAATTGCCGCAACGCACGGACGCGTTCAACGAAAAGGAAGAAGAAGGAGAGATAGCGGCTCGAAGGCAGAAGAGGAGGTGGGATGACAACTCCTCTCCCCCTCCCTATTTAAAGAGGAGGCGCGGTAGCTAAGGAAAGGCGAAAGGTTAGACGAAAAGCCCTCTCCCTTCCCCTCTTTAAATACAGAATCAATGCTGATTGATATCTGAGGGGACGCGCCGAAACTGACGGGACGCTCCCTGGTCGACGAGGCGTCCCTCTTTGGTCAAACTGAGCACTGCCTAGGTATGGCCCGCTACTGACCCACTCCGGACATGGCAATTAAGGCGCCCACGTAGGCAGACAGCCCTTCACCTCCCCATGTAGAACCACGGACGATCCGATGATAGGACCTTTCGGATCTCCTAGGCCGGCCGTTTGGCCCAGAAGACACGACGAACGAACGTCCAAAGAAAGATAAGCCTCTCAGATTTCTTACTTTATGCGTTAAAATTCATTCATGAGTTTTCGACCCTGTCAAATGGCGGGGACACGAACATCACTCGGGGGCTGCCGAGGATGACTACCAGTCTAGACATCCTCTTCACCCGACCCCTCCGTACGCTTGAAACTAGGAGTACGGATTACAGGCATAGAACTTTGAGTAAAACTGGACGAACTGGCAGACCCTATGCCTCGGTGGCTACGGTGTTTTCGTTCACCAGAAAAACCATGCTCAAACACCCCTCGTGTTTCCGACTTCAACGTCTGCCTTCTCAAGAAGGGTTCGGAGGGGTCCGCCTACAGAGTCTCTCCCAAAGGAGAAGCTGTCAGGTTCCCTAAGTTAATTAAATGGCTCGGATCGCCACCGAGACATGAAAAACAATGAATAGCAATTCCTATGCAGGTTACTCCAACCTCATCGCGAACATCAGGGTCCGAACCCCGCGCGGACACATTTGGTAAGAGCCTTTCGTCACTCATACCGCCAAGGTAACATTGCCGACCCCGCCTTCATTTCGATTATATTATACATAGGCAAAACATCCCAACGCTTCATGTCGCATCACGAAATGGCTGTCGCCTCATTCGATATAGGCGACCACAGGACGAGGTTCGAAGGTCAGCCCGCAAAGGGCTCGAGGCCGCCTCATGCCGAATAGAGCCAGGGAGAGATAACCGAGACAAGCCCCAGCAGCCCTGCCTGACCCCGCTCAGAAGTGGACAGGGACGTCTCAACCTTCTCTCGTTCGATTCTAACCCTGAGCCAAACCCACAGAATCTCCATCAAAGAGAGGCCATCGAGCCCCCTGAGCTTATCGAATGACTCAGGCATCTGTCAGGAGGCGGGTTAAGAAGTTGTGGAGTGCCACCAGAGGGCTCTACCGACCCCATCAGCAAATGATGGACCTAGATTCCACACGAACATACCCATTAGTGAGCTCGTTGAGCGCGACACTCGAGCCGTCGAGGCAAGTGTCGTTCACTCAGCCCCTCCGATTGTGAAAACCGAGGACAGGGTAACACGCAAATAACGGCCGACCCCTATTAGACCCTAACAAGGCTTAGGGGCTCGAGCCAAACAATACAGGGACACAGGTTCGAAGGCCCCACCTTGTCGAGCCCATAGAGTCCCCAGTTGGGGATTTCTGTTGGAAGACAGGGCGGGGAATATTGCGATGACATCCATGGACTTCGTCGACCCTGTCACCAAAACCACAGTTCTGATCTCTAGTAACCCCCGACCCCAGCAAATACAAGGGGTCGGACCTTACTCGGGGGCTGGTTAAGGTACGGCTACCTCCTTTCTTTCTTTCGGAACAATCTCCTCGCATTATAACCAGCGGCATAATTCAGGGGAACAGATTGGTAAGATCGTAAAAAATCAAACAAAACGAAATTACGACGCAAAATCACGAAAAGCGTCCAGACTCGAAAAATACCGACACTTGTCCACATATTACACATAAGTTGTTCTCAAAATTGTTCGACTAATTACTCCCGCGAAGGGAGAACCATCTCTTTCAGATTGTCTGCCAGGTTCTTCACAAGGGGAGCAACCATCTTCTCCATTTCCTCCAGCTCTTCATCCTCGTAGGTGGATGGGAAGCCTTCGCTCATCACCTTCAGGTTTATTTCCTTCTCGTAATGGGCGTGGGCGATGGTAAAGGCCTGGGTAATCCCGGCATGAAAGGCACTCTCCTCAAGCTGGCCCACCCGAGCCATGATACCTGCGACACGAGCCGTGAGCGGGCTGGTCTCCACTGGCTCCGTCACATTCAGGGCATTAAGGACCACCCCGACCGCAGCTTGTAGAAGATCGTGCTCATCGCTCTCAACCTGAAGGGCCCTTCGCGCATAGGCAGCCTCTTTTTCCAGCTTGGTGGAGACGTTCTCAGCTCTCAACCTTCGGTTCACCGCGTCACTGAGCTCTGCCCGGAGAGAGCGGACCACCGCGACGTCCTCATCCACCTTCTGCTGGAGGGTCGTGGCCCTACTCTTGGCCTCCCGCCGGAGTTCCCGCTCCATCTCCAGCTCCTTCAGGACTTCGCTGGCCTTCTCATTGACCGCGGCATTCCTCTGCAGCAGCTCATCTCGCTCTTTTTGGAGCCTGGCAATCTCCTCCCCATCCAGCTTAGACCTCGCCGATAGATCCTCGAACATCCCGTGGGCCTCCTCCGCGTCCTGACGCACCTGGGCCTCCTGCTCCTGGGCGGTAGCAAGCTGGGCGGCCATGTCTGCTCGCAGCCGAGCCTCCTCGAAAAGGCGATCCCTCTCCACCTTCTGCTCATGGAGAAATTAGGACTTTTTCCGGCTACGAGCAATAAGAATCTGAAGAGGAAGAAGACTGGTATCAGAAAAGCGAAAACACAAAAACATGCGCAGAAAGAAGAAAGCCCAGCAAATACCTGAGTAGTAGGAATAACAATCTCACGGAGGGCTCCTCTAGCCTGGTCCAGGGCGTTCAGCATGGTCGAGATCCCAATGTCAAGACCCTCCTGCTCCATGCTCTCGGAATGATCATCGAGCGAGAAAAGGGTCGACGTCGGGTCCTGAGCAGCCATCCACTGGAGCGGCGGCTCCCCCCGCACGGGGGAGCGGTCTCCTCCCGACAAAGGGGCCGGGGGCGGCTCCCTCCTGACCCTATGTGGCACCACTGCCGCGCTCGAGGATCCTCCAACTAGATCCTCCTCCATCTGGGCCACTTCGAGCGCCACGGGCGGATCCACCTGGGCCCCCAGTGGCGCGGATTGCACTATGCCCTCGTGCGCTACCACGGCTGTACCCGGCTAGTCTAGGCTTGGCGCAGTCATGACCGCCTCCACCGGCGGTATACGGCCCTCGGCCGGCTATACCACGTCCGCCATGAAGGAAGCCGCCTGCTCGGTAACCTCCGCGGGCGTGGGTGCCACCACAGACGCCGTCGGGTCAGCCAACGCGGCCCCGACGTCAACATCACTCCTGCCCGAAACAGGGGTGATGGCAGGCGACGCCATCTGTCCCGCTTGAATGGCGAGGCTCTTCTTGGGCGCCAGCCCCAGGGGGTGACCCGTCCGCAAGAACCTGCACAAAGGTAATAATCATTAAGTCAAAATAAAAATGGAAAAAGGATGAAAACAGAGGAATCAGCAGCTTACGTTGACGTCCTCAGCCGGCGGAAGCATTTTGGGGATGGATCCCCAGATCCCTACCCCGACTCATCTGGGCAGGACCGTTTCATGCCTGCCCCCTACTCTGGGGCAGGGGGGTTCATCTCGTCAGGCGCAGCACCGGAGTCGCTCCCCTCCATCATCTCGTCAGGCGTGGCACCGAAGTCGCTCCCCTCCATCGTCTCACGGGGCGCGACACCAGAGCCGCTCCTCTCCATCGTCTCGTCGGGCGCGGCACCAGAGCCGCCCCCCTCCATCGTCTCATGGGGTGCAGCACCGGAGCTGCTCCCCTCCATCGTTGCCTCGGGGATGGCGGCGGCAAGCCCGCCCTCCCCCATCCACCGGCCCTCAGCCGACACGCCGTGCGAAGCGGCGGACTCGCCGGCCTCCACTAACCTCATCGATCTACTTCCCTCCACGTGGAAAGGGAAGGGCCCCTACACGGATGGGTGGCCACTCGTCAGCGTGTCCTCATCCTCTAGGATGCCCCAATCCACGCCGATGGCTACCTCATCGTCATTGTCATCATCATCATCATCGTCGTCGTCCTCACTGCTCACGTCCTCTCCCCGATCCCATGCCTCCTGCTTCAGTCATTTCACCTTCTTCATCTCTTCCCTTGCTTTCTTGTCCCACTCGGCCGCGAGTCGATTCACCACCGCCACGACCTTGTCCTTCAGTAGTGGAACCGAGCTGTCCTTAAAGACCAGCCCCCTTAGCTGGTCCCAACGTCATAAAGCAAGTGTTAAAAAATGGAGATCTAGGAAAAAGAAAAGAGCACGGGAGAGGAGGGCTTACGAATTCAAAGAATCTAGGCTCCGGCCACATTGGGGGGTGTCCGGGCACCGGATACACAATGTCGAGGACCCTGCCTACAGAATCCTTCGTTGGCTCTGTCGCCTCCTTGATGCGCTGTGCCACTTCCGAGTAAGGGAGCACCTTGTCAACAAGCACTGTCCCCTCGAACGATATCCCGGGCATCATCCGATGCAGGGGAAGCACATGCACCATCAGGGGCGCCACCCTCCTAGCGTGGTAGGCACCGATAATCCCTGTCCCCTTTACACCCTGACCCTTTAGGGCTTGGAGGGCAGAAAGAAGGTCGGAGATGTGTTTCTTGTCTTTGGACTGGACGCCCTAGCCCCACAACTCCGGAACGTCCACAATAAGACGTCCAGTATACTTCGGTAGGGTGGCACTCGCATCATCCCTAACATAAAACCACTGCGAGTGCCATCCCTTGTTGGATGTCGCCAGACGCATGTATGGGTAACCCTTCGACCGGGTATGGCACAGATGAATGCTGGCACATCCCATCGGCACGTTCACATCTTTCCCCCCAATCTTCCTCTTTGATAGACTAATGTTAAAGAAATACCGCCACAGATCAAAATGGGGATCGATCCCCAGGAAACCCTCACACAGGGCAACAAACGCTGCCATGTGCTGAATCCCATTAGGAGTTAGATGCTGCAGCTCTACCTCATAGTAATTCAATAACCCCTGAAGGAATCTATGCACGGGTACCACGAATCCCCGCTCATGGAAGATGGCAAAAGAGACGACATACCCTTCAGGCGGCACCGGCTCACCCTCATCGCCAGGTAGCAGCCACTCCTGGACGGTGGACAGTGGGCAGAGAAGGCCGCGGCGGACAAGGCCCTCCAGACACTGGGAGCTGATGCTTGATCTGCCCCACAACTCCATTAAAGCAGTAGGGGGGAAGGGCAGGCGCGAGCTTGACGGTGGCTGCAACGCGAACGCAAGCCGATCGACGGTGGCGATGCGGGCGCAGGAGGCTGGTACGATTGGTGGTGGATGTTTTAGAATGCAAAGACAGGGGAGCGAAATACGGAACCTTGGGGGCGAACCCCATGGTTTTATAGGGGGCGACGGACGCAAGGAGGGCAACCGTCCGACTCGATCTCCGGGCCTGCCACGCGCGCCACCATGTCATGTCGCGGGACACACGCCCACAGTCCCTATCCTCTCACCCCAAAAATCTCGGCGGACGGTTTGCCTTCCCTAGGCGAATTCGGACTCTCTGCCCACCTAGAAAACGCAAGCCACGAAGGCCTGTTCTTTTCTTTTTGGCCCACCTAGGGCCTAGAAGCTCGCCGGCCGGCCCAACTAAGAAAGGATCCACGAACGATCTGAAATCAAGGGCAGAAGCACTAGTTAGGTCAGCCCCGAATTAGTTCCCAGCGAATGGGATGCCACGACCCACTCGGAAAAACATCCAGTTGATAAAAAACTAAGTCCTTCAGCCTTACCCGCGAAGGGACCGATACAACCCCCCGGGCGACTCTACTCGAATCACCCAGCGGCTCGGGGGCTACACCCATCGGGTGCGCTCGCGCGCACCCTCTGGCGAAGTAACTTCGACAAAGTCAAAGAACACCCTCTAGGCGGTTCTACTCAAATCACCTAGAGGCTCGGGGGCTACTGTCGGGGACCTAATACCGGGGTACCCCAGAAGGTGGAACCAATAACCGCCGAACGTGAAAAACTTCTGGACGTATAAGGGCACCGTTTCATCCCTCATTCGGGTAAACAGGAGTTTGGTTCCGCCTCGCCCGACGCCTTTGGGAGATAACTCTGCCTTGCCCGAGGGCTCAAGGTTAATCTCCGTCTCGCCCGACGCCTTGAAGATAGGCTCAGTCTCGCCCGAGGGCCAAGGGATAAACTCTATCTCGCCCGACGCCTTGAAGGCGGGCTCGGTCTCACACGAGGGCTGAGGGATAGGTTCCGCCTCGCCCGACCCCAGAGGGGCGAGGTTGGTCTCACCCGAGAGATAGGAATTGGTCTCTGTTTCGCCCGACGGTGAGGAACGAGTCTCACCCTGTTCCATATCTAAAGATTGGATTCATCCTCCCTGACAACTTCTCCCCATTCCCTCGAGATGATAAGTACAGGGCAAGACAAGACGTTCGGGTCAACCATGGCTCCAAGGACCATACCCTATGCCCTGGCAGGAAAAGTACTGCCAGGGGATGACAGGACAGGTGCTTTAGACCCTTCCGAGCGTCGTAGAGCCCGAAAGGTTGTACAGGTGAGTGCTCCTCGCCCTATAGAGTTGTAGGCGCCACCTTCAGCCCTGGGACATGCAACCCGATGAAGATATACGACAACCGCTACGCTCTAGAAAAGGACTTAATATCTCCACGCACGACGGACATTCCATCATCATACTATGGACCCAAGGGAGCGACACCCACTTCCTGACCCCTCAGGTCTGCCAAGTCAGAAGGCCTTGACCACGTCGTCGCTCCGGACCCCGACCCCTCGTCCCTCCGACGAAGACTCACAGGAACCAGAAGGCATGCAGAGCAAGGCTAGGAGAGGCCAATAAGTCAAAACCACAGTACTATAGCCCACACCCTGCGTAGGGCAGCATTCTGTAATCAACCTGACATTCTATAGAGACATCAACAGTATTGTAGGCGCCTATCTTCCTTTGCACTCACCAGAATGAAGGAGGAGGATTGGGTAGACGTGAGCCATAAGACTAAGTAGAATATACATCCTAAACCCTAGCCCTTGTAAAAGCCACCCCCTTCCTCTATAAAAGGGGATGTGCTTCCTCCATCAGGGGGACGGACAAAAAAGACCGAAAAGAAGACCACGCACTCATACACACAGTCAAGCGGCCACGAAGCTCTTGACCTCCTTTCAACCCATCCATCAGAGACTTGGGACCAGTCCCTCTCTCAATCGTTTGTACCCCTTACTGCAGACCGTTCACGGTGCTAATAACACGAGCAGCAGCAAACTGGACGTAGGGACATTCGGCTCGAACCAGTATAAATCTTGTGTCCTTTAGCGCACCATCCGAGCCTAACGTGCATTACTATAAATTTACTTACCGGTGCATGTACGAAACACCGACAGTTACTCTTGGAGCTTGGCTCCTAGCCGGCTAGAGCGTCGCCCGGTGAGCTTGCCAAGTTTGTGGTAGCCCTACGAGGTTTGTAACCATCTCTTGCAGCGAGTAAAATCATCCCTCATCTCAATAGTTCACTCTCTTGACTTAGTGGTATATCTCAACAACGTGGACTTAGGCAAGCCTTGGTGGCGAGCTGAACCATAGGATAAATCCTTGTGTCATCTTGTGTTTGTGTTGCTACACTTGTGTTCTTGTTGTTGTTGAGGTGATTTCTACGGTTTAGGGCCGATCTACTTGTGTGTGGTGTTCCACCACTTTCAGCTATCGATTTGTGATCTACTACCCTGCAAGAAGCAAAGAAATTTACCTGATCTAAATTTCGTTGGGTAGATTTTTAACTATGAACTAATCTCTCCTACAGGTGTGGTAGTGCCGCTATTTGGTGTGGCAGTGCCACACTCATAGAGCGGTAGTGCCGCGGGTGAATTTGACTTCAGTTTGAGGCAAATTTTTACAGGCCTATTCACCCCCCTCTAGGCGTACCAGAGATCCTACAAGTGGTATCAGAGCCAGGTTACCTCATGTGCGCTTCACAGCGTGAGGTATGGAGCCCGAGAGAGGATCCGGTGTTGTGAAGCCCATCAACATCGATCCGGAGGACATTGGACTGCATGATATCAACAACAGTGAGCTTAGCGCCTCTACAGCGAGTAACTCCACACTCCCGTAGCTAGAGGCAACTGATGTCGAAAAAGTTCAAATGAAGAAGAAAGAAGAAGAAGGGCAACTAGAAAAGAGAAAAGAGAAGCAAGATAGAAGAAGAAGGAGCAGCAGCGGTTAGAAGAGAAGAAAGCAAGAAAAGAAGAAAGAAGACTCAAGAGAGAAGCTAGAAGAAAAAGAAGAGAAGCAAGAAAGAAGAAGGAACAAGAAGCAAAAGCCTCCAATGCATCTTCAAGTGAGCTATCTAGCAGTTCCAAAGATGGTGATGATGATGAGTCCTACCAAGTGCATAGCAAGAAGGACAAGAAAGGAAAGAGCAAGAAGAATGATGACAACAAATATGTCGTCGTATCCTTTAACTATTCTTATATGTCTGACTAACCATGATCGCAAGTCTTTCATCAATCTTCCCACGGGCAAGTTACCTCATTTTGATGGGACTAACTTTGCCAAGTGGAAGCACTTGATGAGAGCCTATCTTATAGGCTTCATCCCAGCATTTAGGAGGTTGTTTGCAATGGATTTGAGCCACCGGTTGATCCCAAAAATCCAACCATGGAAGAAATGTGAATCATCCACCTCAATGGTCAAGCTACTAGTGTGCTACTTAGTGCCTTGGATGGTGATGAGTACAATAGAGTGATTGGTGTGGATGTTGCCAAGAAAATTTGGGATACTTTGCATCTTGCACATGAAGGGGTTGACAAAGTGAGAAAAGCAAGAATTGATTTGTTGATGTCCAAGCTCAACTGATTTGTTATCTTGGATGGAGAAGGGCCACAAGAGATGTTTGATAGGTTGATGACCATGGTGGGCAAGATTAGAGGCTATGGTTGTGATGAGTTAGATGATCACAAAGTTGTCAAGATTATTTTGGAAGCTTATTCACCAAGAAATGAGACCGTAGTAACTCTAATTAGAGACAAGAAGTTTGAGTACTTCACACCAAATGATGTACTTGGGGGGATCTTGACCTTTGATATGCAAAGAGAAGAAGAAAATGAGAGGAAGAAGCTTGGAGAATTGCAAGCAAAGCTAGAAGGCATCAAGATCAACAAGGATGTAGCTCTCAAGGCCAACAAATCAAGCAAGGAAGGCTCTACTAGCAAGTCCAAGACCAACAAGCAAGCTTCAATTAGCAAGCCCAAAGCAATCAAGCAAGTTCAAGAAAGAGTAGATACTACCTCATCCTCTAGTGAGAGTGAACATGATGATGACCAATATGAGAAAGTGGATGATGTTGCTCTCTTTATGAGGAGGTTTCATAAAGGGTTGAAGAAGCAAGGGTACAAGGTAGTAAAGAGGAAGTTTCCAAACAAGAAGAAGAGGACATGCTACAATTGTGGAAGCACCGATCACTTCATTGCCAAGTGTCCACATGAGATCAAGGAGAACAAGTATAAGAAAGAGAAGAATGAGAACAAGGCCAACCAGAGAAAGAGCAAGAAAAACATGGGAAAAGATCACATTGGGCATGAATGGGATTCATCTATTGAAAGCTCAAGTGAAGAAGATGAGAAAGTTGCAACCATTGCTATCCATGAGCCATCTTCTTCACCAAGACTCTTCACCAACATTTCCGATGATGACTACTACTCCCCTCACATTTGTCTTATGGCAAAGGATGAGAAGGTAAAATCTAAATCCAATGCCAAAGCTCCTCCACCTCCACGTCCTAGTGATATCTCTAGTAGTGATATTAGTGATAGCTCTAGTGATGAAGAAATTGATAAATTAACTAAGAACTTAGATGGAAAGACCAAACTATTTATCACTAAACTAATGGAGGACTTAGAGAGTGTCCAATCCGAGCTAGAATCTAGAGAGAAAACTCTTATCCAACAAGAGGATCTCTATATTGCTAGCAAGGAAGCTCTTGCATTAGAGAGAAGTGAGGTGGAATCCTTGCGCAAGGCCTTGTCCAAAGAACAAGGAGACCATGCTATCACAAAGAAAGAAAATATTGCTCTCAAGAAAAAGTATTGTGACTTAGATGAAAAGCACAAAGAACTTGAGTTACAATATAACATTCTTTGGGATAGCAACTCACATCCCTCTAATGCAAAGGATGCCTCTACTACCTCCACTAGTCAAGGTTGTGGAAAATGTTATAATATTCATTTGAATGCTTATTCCACTAACCTTACAAACATGGAGGTAATGAGAAAAGAAATTGCTAGACTCAATGAGATCATTGGCAAGGCCTGCTTGAGTGGTAAGGCTCAAGTAAGTGACAAGAAGGCAAATGACTCAAAAGTGCCTCAATTCAAGCAAGGGAGATACCCCTCAATCAAGCACGGGCTTGGGCACACTGCAGGAGCCAAGACAAATGGAAGAAAGATCATAAATGGCTATGAGTGTGTCAAGTTTGAGAGGAAGGAAAGAGTTGGTATAGATTAGCCTGCACAGACAGTGGCAGTGCCACAGTCTAGAGTGGCAGTGCCGCACCGCAGCAGTGCCACAGTGAAGGCCGACTGTGCTGCTCCCCGTAAAAATGGAAAGGCCACCAATTCTGCTCCTAATCAAACTAAGCCTAAGAAGAAGGTGTCCCAGCATAAACAGGTTCAGCAGAAGCCAAAGGAATCAGTGTGGGGGCACTATGAACAAGTATGCCTACCAACCAAAGTTTCAACCACCTCGACAAAGGTTGACTTCATGTTTTGTTTTAAGGAACAACAACAGTGGAAAAGTGGTTGCTAAATATGTTGGAAAGGAAGCCAACACATATAGGAATACTTCTATTTGGGTTCCTAAATTTCTTGTGACTAACATGCAAGGCCCCAAGTCTAATTGGGCACCTAAATCAAGCAACTAAATCTATTTTGCAGACATACTCCTCCGGTGGGTCAAGTTAGAAGCTTGATAGTGGATGTACAAATTATATGACCGGAGAAAGGAGTATGTTCTCATCATATACCCCGAAGATGGACTCAAATGAAAATATTCTCTTTGGAGACAACTCTAAGGGGGATGTGATTGGTCTTAGTAAAGTTGTTATAACCCTTAAGCATTCAATTATAAATGTTTTATATGTTGATTTGTTATGTTACAATTTGTTGTCCGTCTCTCAATTATGCGAGATGGGCTTCAATTGTCTTTTTACGGATAAGGGTGTGGAAGTCTTTAGAAGGGAGGATTCCTCTATTGTCTTTATGGGTCATTTAAAGAACAAGCTTTACCTAGTTGATTTCAACAAAAGTAAAGCTAATCTTGAGACTTGTTTAGTGGCAAAATCTAGCATGAGGTGACTTTGGCATCGCCGACTAGCCCATGTTGGGATGAGGAACTTGGCCAAACTTCAAAAGGACAAACACATCCTTGGGCTAACAAATGTTCACTTTGAGAAAGATAGGATATGTAGTGCTTGTCAAGCCGAAAAGCAAGTTGGCATACCTCACCCACCAAAGAGCATCATGACCATGACACAACCATTGGAGCTCATACACATGGATCTCTTTGGACCGGTCGCCTACCTAAGTATTGGGGGTAACAAATATGGTCTTGTTATTGTTGATGATTATTCCCGTTTCACTTGGTTATTTTTCTTATTTGATAAGTGTCAAGTTAGAGACAAAGTGAAGACTTTTGTTAGAAGAGCTCAAAAGAAGTTTGGTCTCCCCATCAAGAAAATGAGAAGCGACAATGGGACCGAATTCAAGAACACCCAAGTTGAGGAGTTTCTTGATGAAGAAGGCATCAAACATGAGTTCTCAACTCGATACACCCTCAACAAAATGGTGTAGTAGAGAGAAAGAATCATACACTAATTGACATGGCAAGGACAATGCTAGATGAGTACAAGATGCCGGACCTCTTTTGGTGCGAAGCCGTCAACACCGCTTGCCATGCCATCAACCGCCTCTACCTACACAAGAAGTTGAAGAAAACTTCATATGAGCTTCTAACCGGTAACAAACCAAAGGTGTCCTACTTTAGAGTGTTTGGGTGCAAGTGTTTCATACTTAATAAGAAACCCAAAACCTCTAAATTTGCACCTAAAGTTGATGAAAGTTTTCTTCTTGGTTATGGATGAAATGAGCATGCCTATCGTGTTTACAACAAAACCTCTAGATGAGTTGAAATAGCGGTAGACGTGACATTTGATGAATCTAATGGCTCTCAAGTGGAGCAAGTTGATTCAAGTGTTGTAGAAAAGGAAAATCCACCATGTGAAGCAATCAAGCAATTGGCTATTGGTGATATAAGACCACAAGAAGACAAAGTCACTGAAGTGGGCGTTCCTCAAGCTATCGATGAACAAAGTTTTGCTGACCTACCTGATGCTGAGGGGGAGCAGACCCCTGCTACAAATCAGCAGAGTGGTAGTGCCGCACTTCCTCTAATAGTAGCAGCAAGTCCAACTCCAATTCAAGGACAGAACCTACAACCCATATTCGGGCAAGAAGATAATGAAGATCCAGAATATGGACAAGAGGCCATTGATCATCTAAGGCTAAGGCAAACAATACAATAGAATCATCCCGTTGACAACATCCTTGGGAGTCTTCGAAAGGGGGTAACAACTCGTTCACATTTAGCAAACTTTTGCCAATATTACTCGTTTGTTTTCTCTTTGGAACCTCTTAAGGTTGAGCAAGCACTTAGTGATCCGGATTGGGTGATGGACATGCAAGATGAGCTCAACAATTTTGAAAGAAATCAAGTGTGGACCTTGGTGGAGAGACCCAACACCAATATCATTGGCACCAAGTGGGGTCTTCCGCAACAAGCAAGATGAGAATGGCGTGGTGACAAGAAAGAAGGCAAGATTGGTTGCTCAAGGTTTCACTAAAGTAGAGGGCTTGGACTTTGAGGAAACATATGCACCGGTGGCAAGACTTGAAGCAATCAGAATGCTTCTAGCCTATGCCGCTCATCACAATTTCAAGCTATATTAAATGGATGTGAAGAGTGCATTCCTCAATGGCCCCATTCAAGAACTCGTCTATGTTGAGCAACCACCAGGTTTTGAAGATCCCAAGTTCCCCAACCACATCTACAAACTCCAAAAGGCGCTCTATGGGCTTAAGCAAGCACCAAGAGCATGGTATGAATGCCTTAAAGAATTCTTGCTTAAATAAGGTGTTGGGTTTATCAACCCAGGGTCCCTCATGGACTAGCTTCCTAGCAAAGGCTCGGCCTAGCAGAAAATGTTACGAACGACGCACAACTCTTGGGCCGGCCCAAACACCTAAATGATAGGCCAGAAGGATAATCCAATCTCTAACCGAAAGGCCTGGCCGAGGAGGAACGATGCCCGCTTCTGACTCTGGTCCGCCTCTCCGATCGGAAGGCCTCGATCCCAACTCCAGCCCGCCTTCGGATAGCCTCTCTGACCGGAAGGCCTGGCCAAACACCACTTCCGACTCCAACCCGCTTCTCCGGCCGGGAATGCACCGAACCCCTGCTTACTACTCCTCTCCGACTGGTGCAATCAGAGCCGACTAGGACCAACCGACCGGGGACGCCCGCTCGGTAAAGACCAAGAAACAGATAGAGAAAGTAAGGCAGGGCACTCAAGTCAACCACAATGCCAAGGACCGTACCCTGTACACCTGTAGAACAGTACCCTATGACCTCCCTAGCATGATAGAACCGAAGCAGTGTTGTAGGCGCCGACATTTTCCCCTATAGTGTTGTGGGTGCCATCAACTCCCATACCAGACAAACATAGTAATGCTCCCCCACGTGCCTCTGAGGCATCAGTAGTATTGTGGGCACCAGCATTTACTGTACCAAGCAAACATGGTAAAACCCCTTACGTGCCTCTAGGTATCAACAGTGTGGCAGGCACCGATGTCTGCCATACCTGAAGAAGACGACGCAACTTCCCACATGCATCTGACATTAATAGTGTTATGGGCGCCTACAATCATCCTGTACCCAATAGCATGGGCAACAAGACTTAGCATATGTACACTCTCTCCCTCTCACTTGTAAGGTTATCCCCTTCATCTATAAATGGGGATGCGCTCTCTCCCAAAAATAGGTAGGTCGATCAAGTTCACTAGCACACAGCAGAACCACTAGGTTCAAACCACAAGCACACGCTCGAACACTTAGCACATAGCAGAGCTCCCGTCACTCTTGGCCCCTCTGACTAGACCTATTGTACCCCCATCTTTCTCCCTTCCATTTGTAACCCCACAGCAAACTTCGAGCACCTAGGCTCAGGAATAAAGTCACCGACCGACTTAAACTGGATGTAGGGCACGTTGCCTGAACCAGTATAAATACTGTGTCATTGAGTGATAGGCCACATCTGATCACAACGTACGACAAAACTACAAATATTTACGTGTTGGTCACTTTCTGTACCAATAGTTGGTGCCGTCCGTGGGGAAGACACTGTACGTTCACACTTTTTGGTCATCGGATGGCCCACTTTTCTACCACCTTCACCATGGCGGGCTCAAGTGATATGACTCACTTTGGCTCACTGGAGTTTCCCGCACTCCCACCTGTTGGGATGCAGATTCCACCCATCTTTGAGCTATCCTAGGCCTTCCTCTTTGGAAGCATAGACTACGTCGCCGACTGGCTCAGCATACTACACCTCTGCGAGGAGGCAACCATCCCAGTGCCCGTCAGAGGGGCACCATCCATCGGCTTCGGGACACCCAACGACTTCGACGATGAGGTGCTTGCGCTTCATTCTGAGCAAATGCTCTGCCCAAACCCCGCTGTGAGTAATGTACATACTGTTATTTACTCACTATTTGCTATCTTCTGCCGATTATCCAGAGGGACCCCGCTGTCCCTACCACGACGCCATGCGACCGGTTCCCCTATGGCCTCGCGTCCCCCATGGATGCGTATGCTCGGGGGCTCTGAAGGATGCTGGCGCCGCCCCCTCTCACGTCTAAATTCGTGGGGGGTGGCGAGCTATGCTCCCACCTATTTCCTCGACCTCATGGATGATGATGTTGAGAGTGATGGCTCCAGCATCAGCGATGTGGCACCTAGCCACCGTCCGTCCTGGGAGTGCGCTATGGCGGGTGCTCCAGGACAGCCGCCGTGGTACCGGAGTCCTTACAGACTCACACCCCTCCGGACCCTCATGCGGGGACCCTCATGCTCACACAAGAGCACGGCGAGGAGCTACGACAACAGTGGCAGAACCAGCCGCCACCTGCACCGGCGCGCTCGGCGCACCACAATGCGCCCGTGCACACAACCCAACGAGCGGCGCCCGAGGTCACGTCCGCCAGGTCCAGCGTAACATCATGGATGGGGGGGAACGATCCTCCATAGTTTGCTTAGGCTGACTAGAACATCGCCGCTATGGCAATGCTTCTACGTGGCCTTCCCAAGCCAAACAACCCCAAGGAGGAACAGGCGATCCACCGAAACCTCTAGGCACTGGTGGAAACCACCACCGTTTAATAGGCGGAGAGATCGACATCACGACACTGACTCACGGCCTCTCTCCCCACTAGGGGAGTGGGGACACATGAGACGAATCGCTCCACCCGCTCACCACTATAGCCACCGAGCGTGGCACAGGAGGTCGCATCTGCGCCCCAGCCTGACCTGGCGTTCGCTCTGTACTGACCGCCTGTACACGAGCGGCTCGGGTTGAACCAAGACGCTCGCAGCGTCATTAGGAACCGACGCCAGTCCCAGCATGAGGATGGCATCCATCGAGCGGCAGTGATGGCAGGCGACTGAAAGGTCCTAATATGGCTAGAGGGGGGTGAATAGCCTATTTAAAAATCTACAAATTAACTAGAGCAATTTGATTAGTATGACAAATAGCGAAATGCAAACTTGCTCTAGCTCTACAAGGGTTGCAAGCCACCTATCCAACAATTCTAGTTGCAATGATTACTAGGCACACAACTTGCAATGTTACTACTCACTAAGAGCTCTCAATCTTGCTACTCTAAAGAGCTCCACTAGATGAACTTAAAATAACAAAGCAAGCTCTCAATTCTAATTACACTAAAGAGCTTGCCACAACTAGTTTGCAAGAATATAAATGAGTGAGTAGGGTGATTATACCACCGTGTAGAGGAGTGAACTAATTACAAGATGAATACTAAATCAATCACTGAGAGAATACCAAAGGGCAAGAGACAACCAATTTTTCTTCCGAGGTTCACGTGCTTGCCGGCACGCTAGTCCCCGTTGTGTCGACCAACACTTAGTGGTTCGGCGGCTAAGAGGTGTTGCACAAACCTTGTCCACACAATTGGACACCACAAGAACATACCACAAGTGAGGTAACTCAATGACACAAGCAATCCACTAGAGTTACCTTTCGGCTCTCCGCCGGGGAAGGCACAAGACCCCTCACAATCACCATGATCAGAGCCAAAGACAATCACCAACCTCCGCTCAATGATCCTCACTGCTCCAAGCCATCTAGGTGGCGGCAACCACCAAGAGTAACAAGTGAATCCCGCAGCGAAACACGAATGCCAAGTGCCACTAGATGCAATCACTCAAGCAATGCATTTGGATTCTCTCCCAATCTCACAATGATGATGAAACAATGATGGAGATTAGTGGGAGGGCTTTGGCTAAGCTCACAAGGTTTCTATGTCAATGCAAATGGCCAAGAGAGTGAGCTTGAGCCAGCCATGGGGCTTAAATAGAAGCCCCCACGAAATAGAGCCGTTGTACCCCTTCACTAGGCACAACACGGGGTGACCGGACGCTCTGGTCAAATCAACCGGACGCAGGACCCCAGTGTTCGATCGCCCGATGATTGCCATGTGTCATCAGCTTCAAACGCCGATCGCCCGATCTCAACGGTCAAGTGATGACCGGACGCGTCAGTTAGAAAGTGACCGGACGCAGGACCCCAGCGTCCGGTCATTTCCAGTAAGGTTCCAAACGCGAAATTTCATGACCGGACGACCGGACTCACCCAGTGTCCGATCCTCTGTGCGCCTCACGTCAGCGTACATCAGCACTGATCGGATGCACCCGATCAGCGTCCGGTCACTCTTCGCGCTAGTGTCTGGTCACAAGACCGAGACGCGTGCTCACTGCTGCTACTGACCGGACTCTGGACCCAGCGTCCAGTCACTACACCACCAGCGTTCAATCACTCGGTGAACCCCTGTCTTTTTTGTCTAGAGCGCCGGTGGCACCATCGGACTGTCTGCACTCCACTCTACGAGCAGACACTCCATCGGTGAAGTTTCTAACCCTTGCTCAAATGTGCCAACAACCAAGTGTATCACCTTGTGCACATGTGTTAGCATATTTTCACAAATACTTTCAAGGGTGTTAGCACTCCACTAGATCCTAAATGCATATGCAATGAGTTAGAGCATCTAGTGGCACTTTGATAACCGTATTTCAATACAAGTTTTACCCCTCTTAATAGTACGGCTATCTAACCTAAATGTGATCACACTCGCTAAATGTCTTGATCACCGAAACAAAATGACTCCTACTATTTATACCTTTGCCTTGAGCCTTTTGTTTTTCTCTTTCTTCTTTTCCAAGTTCAAGCATTTGAACATCACCATGCTATCACCATTGTCATGATCTTCGCCATTGCTTCATCACTTGGAGTAGTGCTACCTATCTCATAATTACTTTGATAAACTAGGTTAGCACTGAGGGTTTTATCAATTAACCAAAACCAAACTAGAGCTTTCAACGACACAGACCCTGGCCAGACCATCGCGAGGAGTGGTGAAACGCACCCTAGGCGCGGTCATCGGTCGAATGACCGAAGTCCCAGCCCGGATGGCCTAGGACCACGGACCTTTGCCCAATGCATCTGGTGAGTGCTGCTCCGTAATGCTTCAACGGAGGCCGAAGCAAAGGCAAGGCGAAGCACGAGGATCAGGACGAGGGCCCCTCCACACAGAGGGGCAAAAAGAACAAAAAAGATCGTCGCTCACCGGCCAACTCCGCGTTGGGCGCCGTAGCTGATCACACGAGCAACCAGCCCCAGCAGGGCCTTCCAGACCACTTCAACGAGCTCATGGAGAGCCCGTGCACCAACCACGCCTACCCCATCAAACACCTCTACAAGGACTGCGAGCTCCTCAAGCGCCTTCTACGACAGGCCAGCGGGCCGAAGGAAGGAAAATGCAAAGAAGCAGCGGCCAAGAAAGGGGGCGTAGCGGGCAAGGATCCGGACGACTGATGGTCGAGGTGATCCGACTAGATGCCTACCGACTGAAGGATGACAACGGCAACGTTCTCACCAACACATGTAACAGCTACGTCGTTTCTTTCCCTAAAATTCAGTCTTATCATTTTCTACTTAGTGTTTGCTCCTATAGAGGGCCCCGACCCGAACACTTTCGGTCCGGGTCGCTCGGGGGCTCCACGGGGGTACAGTACCACCTTTCTTTTCTACTATCATATGGTAAAACTTTTTTTTACCCAAATGAAAGGGTAGTTCATTCATTTAATTACCTTATGTAACTTTGCTTTAAATATTCCAACCGATCGCACCCCGCCTCTACCTATGGTTACGGGCAGCTGAGACTTGCGGGCCACGCCCTAGGCTCTTAAGGTTGTGGCCTATGGGATGAACGAGTAGGTGCAAAAAAGAAAGAATAACAAACAAAGTTATGCTAAGGTAAAAATAAGGAATGAATGGGACAAGCTTCTCTGAACGAAGTAGTTCCATCACAAAAACACTTTACATAGGGGGCTCCCCCTTGACATTTTCTTTTACATGTGCTAAAGTATCTCTAAACTACTACTTCTACTATGGCTCTGTGGTGGCATTGACTACTGGCTCGACCGGCAAGGAAAGGGGCTGCTCGTCCTCCGACTGGGCAAATTTGGCTCAGTTGGAGGCGGGGCAACGTCCACTTCTGGCCTAGGCTCCATGCCATCCGCAGGCTGGCCGACATCCTCCTGACGCATGCTTTCAGCCATGTCCACATGGTGAGCATCCATCACCCAATGCATGGAGACTTGCTCGGCCACCAACTTTGAGTGTGGTAGCAAGCTCTCCCCGAGCGACTAGATGTCCTCCGTGCTACAGCCGTCGGTGTACCCACTGCAGATGGTGGCAAAGTCTAGGTCCGGGCGGTACGTCGCCACCGTAGTCAACACCAACGATGACCCATAGAATAGCCTGTCGGTGATGAGGGCCCTAACCTCATCCGAATCCTCCGCCAGTCGGATGGCGGGCGCACTGGTACTTGGCACTGACCCGAAGACCTCCGAGACAATGAGCTAGTGTAGCACCCGGTTTTAAAGGCAAAACCAGATACACACTATATGTGAGCCCAGGAAGTCAAATCTCACATACAGCCACAAATCAGGGTAATATCAAAAGACAATACTTATTATATAACGTATTAGTAAAAGAAAAGTACCCTCAGAGTAAAGACAGCGGAAAGTTGACTCCGATCTTCTGGCGAAGACTCTGAATTCACAGGGACGACTGACTAGTTGACCACAAGCCTAACTCCTCCAAACCAGCAATCTGGTACCCATCCGGGATTTTTATCCAAGTATAGAAAAGTAAAACAAGCGTAAGTACATGTCGTACCTAACAATTATATCATGGGGTTCATGAGGCTCAAAAGGCTGACACCGGTTTACTGCGATTAGCTTTAATAGATCATCTTTTTAGCAATTGGCTGGCAACAAGTTTATCCATAAGCCCATAAACTCATGATCAAGTAAACATGAATAATGTATAGCATAAACGATTAATTATTAACATCGTCATCCATTAGTGATCATCTCTATTCCATAAGGGTCCAAGGTCGCTCGTGTCCGTGAGCACGGCTGTTATAACAGTTTTACACTCTGCAGAGGTTGTACACGTTCACTGTGAGTCGTGATTTACCCTTTCACCCGAGGTGATCAGCCTCTTGACCCACTACCAAGGAAGGTCGACAGGGTTCACTATGAAGCCTTTCAAAGGTTCGTCTAACAAGTTAGGGCCGCTAAGGTTTACCCATCAATAAGCATGAACCCCCCTCCAAGTAGTGACTAGCAAGTGCACCTACTTGGCAGACCGAGATCATACCCGTTGGAGCCCCTCTTGCGCCGTAAAGGTAACCACTAACAAGCTAGAAAAGGTCCTCATACTGAGCTAAAGCTAGAGCCATATAGCCCTCACAGCTGTACTGTAAGTCCCGGATGATCACTTACAGATGAGTCCTTAGGGAGAGGAATCTGAAGCATATAAACACTTCAGCCCCCTGATTCCATGTTACTAAAAAGTCATGTTTTAACGTTTATTGCATATATCATTAGTCAAGTTACAAGATCATGGTTTTGATTAAGCACTAGTAAAAACTATCCAATGCAATATCCCAAAGGCATCAAGGAACAAGATATCAAATATCTAGGATATCCTATTTGGCAATAAGGTAGACACATGCAATATGAATTAAGTGATTATATATGAATAGGTAACAAGGATGGTCCCATGCTATACTTGCCTTACACACCGATCCTTCGGTAAGCTTTTATTCTTTGATGTCTTTCTTCTTCTTCTTGGATCACCACGTGTATCTCACCGACTGGACAATCGTAGAACACCACACAAACATCCATACACATACATGTATAGCATACAATTGCATCTATATTAGAATAGTACACCAATCATAGAGAAATAAGTAAAAGAGATTGAAACATGGTTTTACGCATCGTTACGAACACACAGTCGCAAGAAGCACGCTAATCGAAGCTACGATGAAAAAGATACATCTACCGAAAGATTTGCTTAATACGTGGAAAATAAACTATAGGCTTCATTTATGTTAACTTTATTAATTCATATAGATGAAAGATATTTTATAAACAATATGGATTGATTTAAGTCAATTTTAGATTTAAATTATAAAACAAAAGTAAAACAAATCATATTTTATGTATAAAACCTAGTTGCATAATCTTTAATCAAGATATGATTTAAACTATGATTTTTATGGAATAGTAATATAGTAAACATCATTGCTAAAGCGTAGATCTCGTCGTTACGAAACAAACGCAACTTGAACGGACTATTTCGGAGTTAGAATGAATAAGTTACGATTTAAACTAGTTTTGCTTTAATTAAATAATAGATTAAATCTACTCATGAATTTCAAGTGTTGAAAACATGTCTAACAGTTGTATAATCACGTAGATAACGTAAATACGATCCTAACGCAATTTGAATGGATCAAATCGGACTTAAAACGCAAAAGTTACGCATGAAATAAGGTTCAGTGGCATTTCTGTGAATATTTGAACTCAAATTTGAATTAAAACAATTAAAATCTGAATTTAAATGTATTTTGGACTGGGCATACTATTTCTGGAAATGACAGGGTTTAAAGTGAATAAAATCAGGACTGATATGCAATTCTTTTGAACTAATCTGGACTTCGGGTTGATTCTACAAAAACCGAGGGGCTATTTTGTAAAACAGGCGCGGCTTTGACTGTGGTTGACCCTGGTGCAGACTGGGCTGACACGTGGCGGCATAGGGTTGGTGCGGTGTGCCACGCGGTGGTGGACGCGTGCTGACGCGACGGTGTGGACCGGGTCCACGGTCCGCGGTGGACCAACCACTTAATCAA
The DNA here is from genome assembly GCF_019320115.1 of Miscanthus floridulus. Lineage (NCBI taxonomy): Eukaryota > Viridiplantae > Streptophyta > Magnoliopsida > Poales > Poaceae > Miscanthus > Miscanthus floridulus. The sequence goes on along the minus strand of NC_089597.1, from coordinate 30,990,474 downwards.
TCGGTACTTCTAATCTTGGCCATTCCTTTCTGATCTGACGGCGCAGGGCGCGTGCGGGTGATACCGGCCGCTGCACCTCGTCTCCGGCGAGGGCACCATGGCCGGCGGCGAGCCAGGCACGGCGGCGGGCGTCGGGGCGTTCCGGACTTCCTCGGTCGAAGCCGAAAGCTCGTACGTGAAGCGCAGGTCCTTGAGAACTCAACGGAGAGCCAAAAAAATGAGGACCGAGAACAAACCGAGGCGGCTTCCCGCGGTGGCGCCATGGCCGGCAGCTCAGGGCTTGCGGATGTGGCGTTCTAGTGGGCAATATGTTTAAATGGAAGCACAGGGGGGAGGAGAAGCTTACTGCGAGTCGATTGGAGCGGAGCGCGGCGTCCGGGAGAGCTCCGAAGCGGCGGGTCACCGTCGGCGGCGATCTGAGGAGAGAGGGAGGGCGCGGGTGAGGGCGAATCCGACCAAAACGTGACCAAAAACAAGATATGGAGGTACCTACGGGCACGGTGGATCGCTGCGGAGCTCCAGGACACCTCGGCGATGGGGATTGAGGCGCGGGTGAGGGAGATTGCCGGCGTCGGGGAGATGCTTGAGCGCGGCCGGGAAAAGGGAGAAGGAATGGGGGTTCGGCTTGGCTTTATAGGCCGGGGGTGCTGCGGCATGGAAGGAAGGGAAGCGGGGGACGCAGCAATTACCTGCCATGCAGGCGCGGCGGCTTGCCGTGGAAGCAGCGCCATCAACGACGGCTGGGAAGGAAAGGAGCAGGGGGAAAGAAAGGAAAGGAAGACGACGGGAGGGCGGGTGGCTGACAAGCTGGGCCAAGGCGCAGCGAAAGGGAGCGGACGGCTCGCGCAGGCGGCGTAGGCACGCGGTGAAGGGCCGAACGGGCTGCATTGGTGGGCTGGCCGCGCGTGTGTGCGGGTCGCGAGCTAGCCACGCGGAGCAGCAAGCGCGCGGTGCGGAGGCAGGCCAGGAGCTGAGCTGGGCCGCCAGTGCGCCAGCTGGGCCAGGGCGAGCGGGCTGCGGAGCAGTGGGCCGCGGAGGCGAGGTAGCAGGCCGGGCGCGGGAAATGGGGAAGAGGGGATGCTGGGCTGTTCGGTTCCTTGGCTGGGCTGAAATGGAAGAAAGGAAGATTTTTTAAAAAAAAATGAAATTCTTTTCTATTTCTAAATTCTATTTCCTTTCTTAATTCAAAACAATTTCAAATGTGAACCAAATCAAGCATAAATATGATTTAAAATATAATTTCTAATTCCAACATAAATGAACCAATTTTTGGTAAGTTTCCAAAAATAACTTTTTTTAAGTTCTTACCTTTTCCCAATCCCTTTTCTTTTTCTAATTTTCTTTTCTTTCTTTTCTTTTATTTCAAAGCCATTTTCAAACTCTTTTTCAAAAGCATTCTAACCATTTTGACTTTTAAACTAAAACCACTCAACCAATAAAATTAAATGCAATAGCATGTATGCATCAAACATATTGCTACCTTATAGTTTATTTTAATTTAATGAAAATTTTTATTTTCCTATATTTCATGTGCACAAAAATTCATAAGTAAATCATTTTAGCTCTATTTCAAAAGAGGTAATTTTTAGGGTGTTACAGCTAGGCAACATTGTGTATCTAGTCAAGTTCCCCCTTGAGAGAATGTCGCTCTTCAAGGGACTTGGCCAGCGCCTCCGCATTCTGGCCAAACGTCGCTTTGGGCGTCTCTAGGTCCTGCTCCAACGACTCCACCTTTCCACCAAGCTCTGGAAAAAGGATGACAAGCTCATAATCGAGCTAAAGAAAGAAACCAACATGTCGAAAGCAGAAAAGATACTTACCGAGGTGGGTGTTCTCGAGGATGGAAAGTCCCTCCACCTGTCGGGTCACCTGCTCGCGTAGTCTGGCGTTTGCCTCCTCTGTCCCCATCACCTGGCCCTGAAGCACGAGCACTTCCTGGTCAGCCTCTGACCGGGCCTTTCACTTCGACTCTAGGACCTTCCGCTCTGTATCTAGGGTCTCCAGGGCTCTTTGGAGTGCTACCTTAGTGTCCATCAGGGACTTCTATAGCACCGCCTCAGTCTCCACCTAGTGGGCCTTCGCGCGCCTCAAGCCCCTGCTCAGCGATAGTCGCCCATTCTACCGCAAGCACTTCCGCCGCCCGTGCCTTGGTCGCCTCTGCTGCTCGGCCTTGGGACTTGTGGTGGGTGGACTCTAGCTGGCACTCAAACTCGGCCATCCGAGCATGCTCCATCTAGAGGAAACAGGACTTGAGGCACAACATCTTCTCTAGACCTTGCAAAAAAGAGAAGCAAGCATGCTGAGGCAACCGGCGAAAGACCAAGAGGTCAAGAACAAGCGCGGAAACTCACCATCACGGCGTGGCGCAGGTCGACCCTGACCAACTGCTGAACGGACTCAACCCGCTCCTGGGCCTCCTCAAGCTTCACCGACAGCTCGGCGAGATCAGACTCCATGGTGAGTCCTCTCCCCCTAAGGATGTCCCAGAGCTAACTCTCCTATGAATCCTGAAGGATGAACCGAAGCTTTGTCGGGTCCTTAGGATAGGGCCACACTAGGTTAGTCTCCTCTAGCCTGCTAGAGGGTCTAGCCTCCGACCGGACCACCAACAGCTCCCGCGACAGCACCGGCGGCTCCACCTCATCATCTGCTTTGTCATCGGAGGGGATCTCCACCACCTTGGTTTCATGGGCCACCAACAGGCGTTCCGGCTCTATCTCGGTCGCATCTCCCTCGGCACCTCCAGCGCTGACCGGGAAGGTGAGTCGTGCAGTCCTCCACCTGGCGAGGTAGGGAGCCCGATATCTCTCTCCTCTTCCACCACAGCTGATGGAGGAGGGGCCATAAGGGACACCTCCGACATGGCCCCCGCTATCACCACCGGGATCGCCGCCAACACCGTCGCTGCCATTGCCGCCGTACTGGCGACCGACACAAGGGGCACCGCCCCCAGAAGGGAAGGACCACCACCACCACCCAGCTCTACCCACCGTTTGCCGTGGTGCACTACAAGGTAGGCCTCCAAACCTCCTACATGGGAGTAGGGGCAATGCTCAACCCCGTTAGCATCCGGCCGCTGTAAAAAAAGTATAGGTCAGTCATACTCCAAAAAACTCAACAGTAAGATCAAAAAAAAGAGAAAGGCATACCGGGATGTAAGCGGTATGACTCTGAAACTCCGACCCAACGTCAACAGGCCCATAGGGCGAGGACCACTCCTGGGCTACGACCCATGCCCCCTCACTTCAGCTAGGGGCGAAGTCAACCCAACCGGCTCCTACACAGCCCGCAAGTCACCACGACCTTTGGCTCGGGGCACGCCAACCGGAGTAGCTGGTGGGTCATCCTCCCGCTGTGAGTCACGCGCTGGTGTCAGCCCCGATGATGTGTAGGTGTGAGCCAGCTCCTCTGACCGCCTAGCCTGTCCCAATGTGCCCATGGTAGGCGGGGACAAGGCCGGCGACACCTTAGAAGGGCATGGTAACCACGTTCGCTTCGCCTCCCGTTCATCGGCGTCCACACTCGCAGCACGCTTCCTCGGTGCAGGAACATCATAGTGCCTCTCTGCATCCTACTCGCTGCCAACGAACGCGGCCGCTGGATCATGACGCTCTGTCGAGGTCGCAGCAACCTCCTGGTTTTCCTCCTCCTCGGAGAAGATAATGTCATCACCCACCTCTGTGGGGTCCTCCGACTTGAGCTCGGACTCGACGTCGCTCCTATTTTTTTGGGCCCGCATGCGCCAGGTGATCTCCTTCTCCTTCTCATACTTCTGTCGAGCCTCATCGACTTTCTTCTTCTTCTTGGCATCCATCACCTCCTTCTAGGCGGCCTACCAAGCTGCGCCCTCTGGCCCCTTCAGAAGGTGCGGCTGGGACTTGTAAGCTTCAAGTCCCTACGAAACAGGTGACTCAAAATAAAAATATAGGAAAGCAAAGGGAAAAGAACGCAGAGTAAAAGAAAGGGGAGCATACCAGTTTGGACACCGTCGTGGCATTGAGAGGTCCAGGCTTTCCATCGACCTTCTCTTTGGGCTTCATCTGCAGCACCCGGTCAAGGCGACTCTAGACCTCGTCATTCGGTAGCTCCTCCGGCAACATACGATTGAGGTCCATCAGGCCATTGTACTTCCACATCGGCCACGTCCTCTCCGCTAGTAGAGGAACCCGCTGGCGGAAGAGGGTGTGGAACACCGGCACCCCGTCAAGGCTGTGCCGCACGAGCTTCTGGAGCTCCGCCTCGATGATCTCCACCTTCTTCTTCTACCGACTAGCGGGGCCCCATGACCAGCTATCCAGCCTCTTCGACCTCCTGCTGGTGAAAGGAGGGAATGGCGCCTCCACCGGGTTCCTGACGTAGAACCATTCCCTATGCCACCCCCGGTTGGAATCGCGGGGGTATACACAAGGTACGAGCCCCCCACGCTCGGTTTTGTCTATAGCATGAAGCCCCCCACCGGCATGGTCTCGGGTGGATTCCCCATCGACAAAGTTCGCTCGGAGAACATCCACCGAAAGAAATCCACGTGCAGCTCCATCCTGAGGAAGGCCTCGCACACGGTGATAAAGCCGGCGATATGCAACACCCCAGTCGGATTGAGGTGCTGCAGCTCCAAACCCCACTCATTGAGGAGCCCGCGCACGAACTAGTGCATGGGGTATCCTAACCCATGCTCATGGAAGGCAAGGAAGGAAAGAACCTCACCGGCCCAAGGTTGCGGGAAATCCTCCCTCCCGGGAGCCCTACAGTACGCCACCTCCTTCGGCGGTAGGAACCCCTTCCCGACGAAGGCAACCAGCACCGACTCCCTCACGACGTATGACCTCTAGCTCAACATTTTATTCTAGGTTCACTGATGGATCTATGAGTTTTCTCCTCTCCCTCGCTCTCCCCCTTTTTTCTCCTAGGAACCGCCACGGCACTCAGACGCTCTTGGCAAGAAGGAAGAAAGAGAAGAGACGACAGATGGGGAATAGGTGAAGGAATGGGTCAAAAGCACTCTCCCTTCTCCTACTTAAAGAAAGGAGCACAACAGTTGGGAAAGGCACGGCGATCAAGGAAAGGCGAAACAATGGGGGCGAAAACCCTCTCCCTTCCCCCATTCAATGCGGATGGGATATGATGGGATGCACCCTAACTGATGGGACGCACCCTGCCTGACAAAATTGCACCTGGTCAGACAAGACGTGGCCTAGGTATGGCCCACCACTACTGCACATCGGGCGCAAGAACCAAAGCGCCACCACACGCAGGCGGCTCTCCGCTTTCTAGGCGGGACTTGGAAAAACCCAAACAATGGGATCTCCGCCAGGAGAGACCATCGGGCTTCCTAAGTCAATTGAACGGCTCAGAAAACACCGAGAGACAGGTAAGGAGCAAAGGGACGCCCCATGTGGGCCATGCCGACTCTATCATGAACGACGAGCATGGATCCTGGTCAGACATTTCTGATTGGAGCTCTTCAAACCCCGTCACTCGAGTCATCAAGGTAACATTACCAACCCCCACTATTTCTTTATATAAATCATTCATACATCCATACACGCATTCATTCCATACACCCGCACTCCCGGATGATCCTACCCAAATTTCCCGAGGGCTCAGGGGCTAAAGCATTGCGTATGCAGTCAAATGCATCACAACGCTTTGTGTTGCATCACGAAGCAGCAGTTGCCTCATTCAACATGAGCGATGACCGATCGGGGTTCGAAGGTCGGCCCACGAAGGGCTTGAGGCTGCCTCACATCAAATAGAGCTAGGGGAGAAAACGTAGATGAGCCCTGAGCGGCCCTTGCTCGGTCTAGTCCAAAGCAGATAGGGTCATCTCAACCTTCTCGTTCGATCCTAAACCTCGCCAAACCCACAGAATCTCCATCGAGGGGAGGCCAGTGGGCCACCTAGGTCGGTCTCTAGAATGACCCAAGCATCTGCCAGGTTGCAAGTTAGGGAGCAGTGGAGTGCCACATGAGGGCTATGCCGACCCCGTTCTGAACAATGAACCCGGACTTCACTCGATCATACCCATTAGAGAGCTCACCGAGCACATCACTCGAGCCCGAGCCATCGGGCAAGCGACGTTAGCTCAGCCCCTCCGGTTGTGAGAAACTGAGGATGGGGTAACGCACAAAACTCAAACCGACCCCTACCAAACTCAATGGGGCTCAAGGGCTCAAAACACCTAAAAACGCCTTGGCTGCACCAGGGTCCATGACTCTGACTCGCCCAAATCCCTCGGTGTGCCCGATGCCTGGATCCATGAGTCCGTTTTGATCCCTCAATTGCACACGATGCTAGGATCCGCGAGCTCCATCTCGCCTGATCCCTAGAAACAACTACCTTGGCTGCACACGATGGGTTCGCAAGTCTACCTTGATCGATCCCTCGGCTACGCCTAACGCCAGGATCCATGAGCTCCGTCTCGCCTGATCCCTAGAAACAACTGCCTCAGCTGCACATAATGGGTCTGCAAGTCCACCTTGACCGATCCCTCGGTTGTGCCCGACACTAGGATCTGCGAGCTTCGTCTCACCCGATCCCTAAAAACCCACCTCGGCTACGCACGACACCTTGGTTGATGAGTCTGTCTTGTCTAAAATGCACGCACACACGCCCCCTGACAAAAAAGTCCCCCAGGCGATCCTGTCCGAATCACCTAGGGGCTCAAGGGCTACACCCGTGGTGCGCTCGCGCGCACCCGCTGACAAAATAAAACTTCCCCCGCTGGCAACACGCAAACCCCCCTAGACGATGCTACCCGAATCGCTCGGGGGCTACACTCACGTGCGCACCCGCCTCCAAGACAAAAATCCCCTAGACAATTCTACCCAAATCGTCTGAGGGCTTGGGGGCTCCTATCGGGTTCATAAACCCGGGGTCCCTCATGGATCGGCTATGCAGCAAAGGCTCAGCCCAGCAGAAAACATTGCAAACGATGCACAACTCTTGGGCCGGCCTAAACACCTAAACGACAGGCAAGAAGGACAATCCAATCTTTGACCGGAAGGCCTAGCCGAGGAGGAACGACGCCCGCTTCTGACTCTGGTCCACCTCTCCGACCGGAAGGCCTCGATCCCAACTTTGGCCCACCTCCGGACGGCCTCTCTAACCGAAAGGCCTGGCCAAACACCACTTCAGACTCCAACCCGCTTCTCCAACCGGGGATGCACCGAACAACTGCTTACCGCTCCTCTCCGACTGGCGCAATCAAAGTCGACTAGGACCAACCGACCGGGGATGCCCGCTCGGTAAGGACCAGGAAACAGACGGAGAAAGAAAGGCATGGCACTCAAGTCAACCGCAATACCAAGGACCGTACCCTGTATACTTGCAGGACAGTACCCTACGACCTCCCTGGCATGATAGAACCAAAGCAGTGTTGTAGGCACCGACATTTTCCCCTACAGTGTTGTGGGTGCCATCAACTCCCATACTAGACAAACACGGTAAGGCTCCCCCCACGTGCCTCTGAGGCATCAACAATATTGTGGGCGCCAGCATTTACCATACCAGGCGACCATGGTAAAACCCCTTACATGCCTCTAGGTATCAACAGTGTGGCAGGCACCGACGTCTGCCATACCTAAAGAAGACGACGCAACCTCCCACACGCATTTGACATTAACAGTGTTATGGGCGCCTACAATCATCATGTACCCAATAGCATGGGCAACAAGACTTAGCATACGTACACTCTCTCCCTCTCACTTGTAAGGCTACCCCTTCATCTATAAAAGGGGATGCACTCTCTTCCAAAAATAGGAAGGTCGATCAAGTTCACTAGCACACAGCAGAACCAATAGGTTCAAACCACAAGCACACGCTCGAACACTTAGCACATAGCGGAGCTCCCGTCACTCTCGGCCCCTCTGACCAGAGTCTGATTGGACCTCTTGTACCTCCCATCTTTCTCCCTTCCGGTTGTAACCCCACAGCAAACTTTGAGCACCTGGGCTCAGGAATAAAGTCACCGACCGACTCAAACTGGACGTAGGGCATGTTGCCTGAACCAGTATAAATCCTATGTCATTGAGTGCTAGGCCACATCTGAGCACAACGCACGGCAAAACTACAAATATTTACGTGTTGGTCACTTTCTGCACCGACACAAGGCTTTGAAATAGGCAAAGCCGACCCTACCCTTTTCACTCACAAAGTTGGTAAACATATATTTGTGTGCCAAATATATGTCGATGACATAATATTTAGTAGTACTAATCATACTTTTTGTGAGGAATTTAGTAGGATCATGATGAAGAGATTTGAGATGTCCATGATGGGTGAGTTGAAGTTCTTCCTCGGATTTTAAATCAAGCAAGTGAAGGATGGAACTTTTATTAGTCAAATGAAGTACACCCATAATATGCTCAAGAAGTTTAACATGGTGAATGCCAAGCCTATCAAAACACCCATGCCAACCAATGGACATCTTGATCTCAACATTAAAGGGAAAGCTATGGATACCAAGGTATATCATTCATGATCGTCTCTCTACTTTATTTATGCGCATCTAGGCCCAATATTATGCTTAGTGTGTGCATGTGTGCTAGATTTCAAGCTAACCTGAAAGAGTGTCACTTGGTGGCCATTAAGAGAATCTTGAGATATTTAGTACACACTCCTAACCTTGGTTTGTGGTATCCTAAGGGCTCTAAGTTTGATCTACTTGGGTATTCGGATTCCAATTACGCCGGTTGCAAAGTAGATCAAAAAAGCACTTTGGGGACATATCAATTTCTTGGACGATCCCTAGTGTCTTGGAGTTCTAAAAAGCAAAATTGTGTAGCCCTTTCCACTACCGAGGCTGAGTATGTTGTGGCCGGTGCATGTTGTGCCCAACTACTTTGGATAAGGCAAACTCTTCATGATTTCGGATGTCATTTTACCAAAATCCCATTATTATGTGACAATGAGAGTGCCATTAAGCTTGCAAACAATACCATAAGCCACTCTAGAACCAAGCACATAGACATCCATCATCATTTCTTGAGAGACCATGAAACCAAAGGAGATATCAAAATTCGCCATGTGAGCACCAAAAAGCAACTAGCCGATATCTTCACAAAACCCCTCGACGAGTCAAGGTTTTGTGCTTTGCATAGTGAGCTAAATATACTTGATTCTCGTAACGTGGTTTGAATTTTAGCATGCCTCTATTTGATAAACTAGTATCTAGGCAAAAGAGTTGAAAATTTTCATATTGTGCATGAAAATAATTTATAAAAGGCAACTTATGTATCATGATCATGGTATGTATTGATTATTTGTTTCTAGTCATGGTATATAGGTGATATGTGTCCATATCTTATACAGAGAGAGTCATATAGATTATAGCTAACTCCCACTATTTTGGGGAGTGCGGCAGTGACGCGCCTGCCGTGCAGCAGTGTCGCTCTACGGCAGTGCTGGGCTAGGCATATGGTAGTGCCACACTTTGAATCTCAATTGAGATTTGGCCCAAATGGTTTTACTATTGAGCCCATTTATTCTTTCTTTTATCCTCAGGTCTGCAGTAACTTCTTTCCCTCTCCCTTCCCCCCGACGTCGACGACAGCGCCTCTCTCTCCTCTTGCGCCCGCACCATCGTCGTCACTTGGCCGCACGTTGCCAGTCTCTAGTAGTGCTGCGGCAACTGCCAGCCCTCCCTCAACGTCACTAACGGCTGCTACTGCCCCTAGCCCGAGCAGTTTCTTCCCTCTCCTCTCCAATCCTCATTTGAGAAGGTAGAACCCTAAACCTACTCGATCTATGCAATGTGAGTGTTTTTGTGATGGATTCGGGTTCTTAGTGGTACTATGAATGAGTAGGAGGCAGATTTGATGGACAAATTGAATCAATATGTCAATTCATTTGGGGCGGTGCACAGCACGTGCGGTAGTGCCGCGGTATGGTGCAGCAGTACCGCACCCCGTAGTTTGAGACTGCGTCTGGTTGTGACTTTCCTCAAATGAATCGATGTATTGGTTGGATTTATTCACCACATGCTCTCTCCCACTCAAAATGTTATCACTATTCCCATCTATTACATGACATCATGTGTTTTTATCTTGAACTATGCTCTAGAAATTGTTTGGTGATGTGGGAAGACATTTGAAAAATGGATTTGCTAAGAAAGAAGAAGGAGGTCATGAGCTTGTGGAGATACTGAGTGCGGCAGTGCCACTCTTAGGGTGCGGCAGTGCCGCACTGCCTGGGCAGCACTGTCCATAGTGTCTCTCAAGTTCATGATCTAAGTCCTTTTTCTTATCAAGACTATTCTTCAAGTAATTTTCTATGTCGCATTTGTATAGTTCTTATCTAGTTCATTCTATGCATAGATGGAGCATGGAGATAATGATCGAAGGGGGAAAGGAAGATGAATGAGCAAAGAGACAAGGATCCACCTCGTCGTGGTCGAGGGAGGTCAATAGCAGCAGGCAGTAGTGCAGCTCCAAGGGGACTTGGTGACATGGGGAGGCACGAGCAATACATTGAAGATGAGGAGAGGCTGGATATGATAGGTCGTACCACTGATGCCATTCCTGACACCCCATAGCATCTCTCTGAGTTCGATGGTAGATACATGAGAGATTTTGAGGGTGAGATCATGATGAGACCTCTAGATGACTCCTGCCAGCATGCAGTTGTCAACTATTCCAAGAGTTGGAAGCTGATGGAAGAGGCAAGGGGGATCAATCCCTATGCAGTGCGCAAGGATTTGGGCATTGATTACATATTCTGGAATGAGTTTCATTCCAACTTTTATGCCACTGCCATTCTTGCATCCAAGAAAACCAAGATCATCAAGATGCAGTATATTGTTTGGGATGAGATGCAGGAGAAGGAGGAGCCTAAGTTTGACAAGGTAATCAAAATTTGTGACATTCTAGCTTTTAGACATCATGGGTTTCCAGTATAACTAGAATGAGGAGGTCCTTGCACAGTTTCATGCCACATACTTCTATGACCAGACCTCTAATGAGATTCACTAGATGACTGATGGTCGGCACTACCAAGTTGACTCTGTCACTTTCAGCCAGATTCTTGGCTTTGGGGAGGAGCATAGAGGTTACACTTACATTTATGATGAGCCTCGAGCTGAGATCCATGACATCAGTTACATGTGGAGAGATAGAAGGATTGCAAATGGCAAGAGGAGTGGTCTACACAGCTTCTATTACATCCTCAACAACCTCATCAGGAACACCATCAACCCAAAGGATGGAGCAGCCTCAGATATTAATGGCTATGTGAGAAATATGTTGGCTAGATTTGCTCTAGGTGGGGACAGGTTCAATGTCCCTAGATTCATGAGGACTGAGTTGAGATTTGCAATGGAGGATGGGAGGAGGGGGCTACCCTATGCCCCTTACCTCATGTTCATGATTGAGAGGGTCACTGGATTTTATTTTCCGAAGGATGGGATGCACACCGTCTACAAAATTGAGAAGACCTAGCTAGTTGTAGCTACTCAAGGAGTGGGGAGCTCTCATGGTCATGTAGATATCCTTGAGTCTTTCTACTCTAGGTCTCATAGAGGAGGCAAGATGAAGAAGTTTGGCAAGTGGTTGAAGGCAATCTTTGGCAAGTGCACCTATGCAGCTGACAGAGCATATGAGACACAACTTGAGCAGTATCAGCAGCATGGACAGGACCTTCCACCACTTCCTCCTATTCCACCTCCTCCACAGTATGACCTTCCGAGTCTCTTCGACATAGATTCAGATGATGATGATGATGAGGAGGAGGAGGAGCAGCAGGGACGAGCAGCAGATTAGGATGAGACCCTAGAGGGATACCGTCAGAGATAGGAGTCGAGGCGTTCCACTCACTACACCACCACTACTCACCATCAGGGCCTTGCATGTATTGACTCCGACGACGATGATGGTGATGGTGGTGTCAGGACTGCTGCAGGAGGTGCTAGGGCTATAGGAGGTGATGATATTGATTGGACGGACATCCAGGGAGATAACGAGTAGGTGTTGATCTTTCTTCTTTTCTTCTCTTTTTGGTGCTTTATGCCAAAGGGGGAGAAAATTAGAGGGGTCAACAACTTTTCGACGTCATGGTCAGTAGCTGCGCTTCATGTCCTATTCGATGAGTGTTAGTCTTCGCTCGGTGGAAAGTTTGAGAGTCGCTCAAAACTCTAAAATGTGAAATAATGCTACTATTTGACTCTTTGTGTATCGGATATGGACATGTATCGTTTGTGTGGATTAGAAGTCATCTTATTGTGCTAGGTTGCATATCTTTTTTTTGTCTGAGCTAGATGTGTGGTGTTTGACTCTATCTTGCTCGTACAGTCAGGTGCGGTAGTGCCACACTTAGCAGCAGCAACAAGCACATGTGTGCATGATCTGTCATATGCATCACGTATATATTTTCTTGACACTGTGTGTAGCACCCCACAAAGGCATGGATGTAGGGGGAGCCCCAATTTTCACCTCACTAAAGTGTGAATCTCAGCCTCTTATGCCAAGTTGAGAATTCAATTCTCTATTCACATATTTAGGGGAGGCTCTACACCCATGGCTCAGAAAAAAATCTCAGTTTTTCATTTCATATCTTTTGTAAGCTCTAATTGGGTTGTCATCAATCACCAAAAAGGGGGAGATTATAAGTGCAATCAAGCCCTAATGTGGGTTTTGGTGTTGATGACCACCTAATTAGAGAACTAATGAGATTTATTAAGATGATAAGTAGGGAATTCATTATAGAGGATGTTACATGGAAAGGAGGAGCCCCCAATTACAAATAAGGATGGCATCGCGCTCAAAGGAGTTTTGAATTCTTTTGTCTTTTGAAAAGCCGTACTATAAAGGGGGACACTACAACTAGTTAAAAGTGTACAACCAAATGCTCAATCTTTACACAAAACATCCTCACATCTTAGCCAAGACAGCCAACTTAACAACTCCTTCACCCTTGCTATCCTGCTCGGCAGTGCTGCACCTAGAGAGAGGCATTGCCGCACTTAGGGCGGCACTGCCGCACTTTAGTAACCATTGGGAGGCAGGGGGGTATTTATACTTTTCCCTGTCCTCCATAACGTCTCTCTCTTCTTCCCTAATGGTTCAGACCAATGAAAATCAACATGTGCTCATCTCCTCTCTCCTCCATTGGTGCCCTTCACACTCTAAAGCTTTCCCTTTGACTTCCCCATCAATCCTTAAGAGAAAAAGGTGCCAAAAGCGATTAGAGAGCAGCTCCACTGATTCCCAAAATCTAAAGAGCATTTGGTTCATGTTTTGGCTGGCGGTTGTGTTTGTTACTCTTGGAGCTTAGCTCCTAGCCGGCTAGAGCGTCGCCCGGTGAGCTTGCCAAGTTTGTGGCAGCCCCGAGAGGTTCCTCTTGCAGCGAGTAAAATCACCCTCATCTCAACAGTTCACTCTCTTGACTTGAGAAGGAGGTAGGGTTGCAAAGCCCTAAGCCTTAGTGGTATACCTCAACAACGTGGACTTAGGCAAGCCTTGGTAGCAAGCTGAACCACGGAATAAATCCTTGTGTCATCTTGTGCTTGTATTGCTACACTTGTGTTCTTGTTGTTGTTGAGGTGATTTCTAGGGTTTGAGGCTGATCTACTTGTGTGTGATGTTCTCACCACTTTCAGCTATCGATCTGTGATCTACTACCCTGCAGGAAGCTAAGAAATTTACCTGATCTAAATTTTGTTGGGTAGATTTTGAACTGTGAACTAATCTCTCTTGTAGGGGCAGTAGTGCACGCTCACAGAGCGGCAGTGCCATGGGTGAATTTGACTTCGGTTTGAGTTGAATTTTTATAGGCCTATTCACTCCCCCCTCTAGGCGTATCAGAGATCCTACAGGAGTGGCCACAAACAATCACCAACTCATGCCAAAGCTCCACAGCTGCTCCAAGTTGTCTAGGTGGCGGCAACCACCAAGAGTAACAAGAAAACCACAACAAATTGATCCCCAAGTGCCACTAGATGCAATCACTCAAGCAAATACACTTTGGATCACCCCTAACTCACTTGGATGCACAATCAAGCAAGAGATTGAGTGGGAGAGATTTGACTTAGCTCACAAGGATGTATCAATAATCAAAGTGTCCAAGAGAGTGAGCTAGAGCCGACCAAATTCTATTTATAGAGCCCCAAGGGCTCACTAGCCATTACCCCTCGAAGGGTGTCCGGACCGAGCTCTAAAACCACAGATCAGGGGGTCCGAACCATGCTCCATGGGTTCAGTTCCCTACTACGGCCGCTGCCGACGCACCACGTGTCCCCACATTTGAAAGTTACCATTGGCGTGCACAACGTCTCTCTGACACACTCTGGACCAAGCTCATAATGTCAGCTCCGGACCAATCACCACCACGGTCCGTATCACTCCTAAGAAGAACCAGAGAGCCAAATTGGCTCTGGACCTAGTGTGGACCTAGGGTCTAGACCAATCTTCACTCAGTCCAAAGTGTTTTGGTCACTCTCTATTTGAACAAATAATTCTTTAGACTCATGCTCTAAGGTCCGGACCCCTCTGGACCAGATTTTGGAGCTCGACCATCATCGCTCGTGTGCCACATGTCCCAATCGTACTAGCGGCCTATGGTCCGGACTGCTTGATCACCAGGGTCCGGAGCCTGTGCCACACCTTAGTGAACCTAGCTAGGGTTAGGTTCCAGACCACCATGGTCCGAACCCCCTGAAACTCCAGAGTCTGAAGACTCTTGTCTTCCCCTTTTCAACTTCTACTTCCACCCTTGCTTTCATGTGCCAACACCTAAGTGTTCCACCACTTGTGCACGTGCGTTAGCATATTTTCAAAGCATTTTCAAGGGTTAAGTTAGTCCACACTAGATCCTAATGCATATACATGAGAATGACATCACCTAGTGGCACTTGACAACTGTTTTAACCATGATTTTCCTCTCTTCATAGTATGGCTATCTATCCTAAACTCTATCACACCCTCTATGGTGTCTTGATTGGTAAAACAAAAATGACCCTATCAAGTACACCTTTGACTTGAGCCCATTTTTATTTTTCTCTTTCTTTTTTTCCAAGTTGGAGCACTTGATCTTCATCTTTGGCCACATCCATCACCATGAGTGCTCCACCACTCGGTGTGTACCAACCTATCTCAATTTTGCACTTAGAGCAAAGGTTGGCACACTAAGGTTTCATCAATTGTCCAAAACCAAACTAGGGCTTTCACTAACCCATACCCACAACTAGGTCATAATAGTGGAGGGAAAAATCTTGAGATTGGGGAAAAATTGATAGCCACCCATTGTCTAGATCCCTTCGATGATATGAGAAGAACATTGTAAGAGTTGGCCGCTAGCAATTTGAACATGTAAGGCAGAGTCCAGACCTTGTAGAGTAGCGGCTACCTTATGACTGAGGAAAGTGCGAGAGCTTCTAGAATCCACCAATATCAGCAGAGCATGGCCTTGGATAGGACCATGGAACCAAAAAGTTTTAAGGCCTTCAACACCATTCACTACATCCAGCGAAAGAGAGAAGAAGACTTAAGCCCCGAACATGATAGAATGAGTGACAGCAGTATCCTCTTCAAGATCGAACAATTGCAAGGCCTCCTCCATCACGTGTATTTGAATGGTAGGAGCACAGCGATGGTCGTGAGACCAATTTTTAGCATAGCGAAGGCACAATCCTTTGGCACGATAGTAAGCTTGCAATGCCTTAAACCTTTCTTCAATAGTTTTGCCTCACACATGCAGCGTTCCTTAGTAGACACTAGCCCAACTTTCTTGTCAGTGTGCACAGGTGGAAGAGGAAGTGATAGAGGTCTTGATTGAGCAAGACAAAACTACAAATTCACATCAGGATTCTTGTAGTCACGATGTTAAAGCGGTTCCATCACCTTTTCTAGGGCGTCGATGCAGTCGGAGCCAGGGATGGCAATGGGCAGATTCAGGATGGGTGGAATCTCCGTGTACCCGAACTCAAACCCCAAAAGTGCCACAACATTGGTTTGGGTGAAAATACACCCTCCTCCCCCCAAACCAAACCTAGTGGATACTCGAAACCCACCACCTATATGGCAATACAATAAGAGCAATAATAAGGAATTTTTTGTAGCACATGTACGATATATATTACATATTCACATGCATAAACAAGAGGGGAAAAACAACATACAATTCCATGTCTCAACTTAGAACAAATTTAGTAGCTTACATTATAATTTATTAATGCAAGAAATGAGTTTTGATTCAAAATGATCTATTTTGGGTCTCCATTAGACATCCGTCGGCGGAACCCTAAACCCAAAACCAAACCCGATAAGTTTTGGGTTCCTGAACCCAAAAACTGCGTGTGAAAATCCCCCCTGCCCGCACCAGGTAGACGCAAAAACTGTGGGGACCCAACCTGAAACTGACCCACTTCCATCCCTAGGCAGAGCGCTGGGCGTCAAGCTTGCACAGTCATCTCGCCCACTTGTCCTCCTGCTCTTGAAGCCACTTGGCGAGCTCATCGAGGATGAGCTGAGTGTTCAAATCCATGGCGCCAAGATTCTTTTGCAGGCAGGTGAAGTGGCTATGAGATGCAAATGAGATGGGTAAATCTAGGATTTAAGTCTCTGATACCAAGTATGTCAACAGTTGGGGAACGAGGGAGATGAATCAGAGATAGGGAGACGAACAACAATTTGGGAACGAGGAGGAATTGGATTGAGGAATTAGAGTTTTGTTATATTGTTCATGTCTCCTCTCTTCTCGCATTCTCTCTTTAAGTAGAGATATAGGCTGCACTTTGTTGCCTCAACATGGCACTATTACATGGGCATTGCCCACTTAGATCCTACAACACGGGTATATATTGGGTCGTCTGGTCCTTGTGCTCCACCAAGCCCCATCTAGTCAGAATCTCTTCCTCGTGCGTGCCAACTTGAGTACTCGTGTCTAGAGTTCCTACCGGCAGATAGGTAGTGACACAAATGCATGGCCTACTGAACACATGAATGGCACAAGAACAAATAAGCACTATATGTACTATGTTATACTCTTCTCGGATGGCGGAGTAGGGTCGTGCAGCCAGCAGCGGAGACGCCTAGCTCCATAGGTTCTGTGTT
The DNA here is from genome assembly GCF_019320115.1 of Miscanthus floridulus. Classification (NCBI taxonomy): domain Eukaryota; kingdom Viridiplantae; phylum Streptophyta; class Magnoliopsida; order Poales; family Poaceae; genus Miscanthus; species Miscanthus floridulus. The sequence goes on along the minus strand of NC_089597.1, from coordinate 30,973,435 downwards.
GCTCCTAGTTTGGTTGTATACCATTTATGTAATATTGATGTTTTGAAACAGTCTGTTAGGAAGGCCTAGTCAAAGCTGTAAGACCGCCTAGGGCGCTCATCAGAAGCGCGTCGTTTGTATGGTTAAACTCTTCTTCTTAATTACAATGATGCGTAAATCTTTTGTGTATTCGAGAAAAATATATATACATGGGCAGGTGAAGCACGCCCACCTACTTAGTCTTTTTTTAAGCATCTGCTATGTTTGGTAGTCAATTAGGGACTTCCAACTTATTGTTTCCATCATTAGGAATATAATTTGGCAGGCAAACTTTGCCTAACCTACACACAATAGAAGCTTATTAGTGTCTACTAGAAAGGGGGGCATGGAAAGGGCCACATGCAGCCACATTCAAACTATTAGGATTTACTTAAATCATATTATTATTTGAAATAAATGATATTTTCCCGTAGCAATCATGTGTTGGTACACGTGAAAATTTTGGCCTTAATTTGAGTTAGGTCAAAAGTGCTAATATTTGCTTAGTTCTTACTTCTTACAAGTCACTGTTTCAACATGCTGCGTTTAGCGTGATCCGATCCCACTGCAGCAATAGATTCCGAAGTCAACTTTGGCTCTAGAACGAGGAGCAGGCTAAGGAAGCATAGGGTTTGAATCTTCGGGCTTGTGCTCCTATATATAGACTAATACTATAGGTTGATATGCTGCTTTCGCTCTATGAATAACTTGTGCGAATTCCCTCTTGAAAATTGATCGGCACCGCTGCATTGAAGGTTGAATATCTCTGAAGATTAAATCATTTCTGACAGTCCAAATAGACCAACACATTGTGATGAGAATTTCTATGAAGAAGGGCAACAGAAGTTGGGTTTTGAATTGCACATATTTTAACATCAGTTGAGAATAAATGCTAAAAGAATTTCTATGAAGAAGGGCAACTGAAGCTGTTCGGCTGATGGTTTTTGGTCCTGATAAGCCGGCTGAAGCTGATTTGTTGTAAGGAAAAATATTGTACCATGGCTAATAAACCAGGCTGAAAATTGTGTCATTCCTATGTTTCTTTACTATAAACGAGATCTAACTCTATACAATATGTTCTGCATTGATCTCACAATGGTTCATCTCTGACCACACAATAATACCCTAGAAATGAATATAGAACTATTGCATTTGTCTATTTAGGGTCTGTTTGGATGAGCTATGACTACTTATAAGTTGGACTCAAAATTAGCTTAAATTAACTAAGGTTGGCTAGGGCCTGTTTGGATACAAAAGCTAATTACTAGCTAGCTAAAGTTTAGCTATAATTAGCTATAGTGCATCCAAACAAGAGGGCTAATAGATAGACTAATTTTTTTAGCCAAGTTTTCAATTAGTTGTTAGCCAGCTAGTCAAACTCAGCTCATTTGAGTCAATTCTTAACCCAACTAGTAACTAACCCTAGCTCATCTAAACAGGCCCTTAGTTGGCTAACAACTGGTTGAAGGCTTGTCTAAACAATTAGCTCATCCATTAGATCTCATGTTTGGATGTACTATGACTAATTTTTGCTAATTCTAATTTGGCTAGCAATTAACTCTTGTATCAAAGATACCCTTAGTCTTGTTATTATGCATTTGTCAACCAAAAAATGACTCCTAATAAGTTTGTACTGAGTAGTAGTAGAGAAGAGATAGAGAGTTAGAAGCAAAGACAGAGAAGAGGTAGAGATAGAGATAGAGATAGAGATAGAGATAGAGAGAGAGGGAGAGAGAGAAGCTAGATGGAAACATAACAATTACACCACTCTGTCTGTATTGGCATTTCTTGAGTATATGCACGTACAGTTTAATTTGGTTTGCAAGTGCCCCTTGTGCTCCATAGGGGGCAAGCTGCATTTGTTTCTCATCTATGCCAAAATGAGCAGGACGATATTTGTCATCATATAATATCTAAGTTCGAAGTTTATATATTCCCTGGGGAGTAATTAGTAACGAAAAGAAATGATAAATATGCGACTGATAAATTAGCTTCCTACATATATGTCCGACTAGTGTTAAAACAAATGGTAGTGCTATTGCTCGGATGTTTGGACGCTCATGCCTACACTCCATTTCCCGCGCCCCGCGCTGCTCAGATGTCGCCCACGCCGCTAGACCGCGCGTAGGGACCACTCGTGCCCCCTCTGCTTCCCATGAGGCTACAATAGGTGGTTGCGGCCTGCGGCAGGTGGGTCCATTGCAACATGTGTAATACCCGATCTACTTTTGAAATATTCAGATAAAACATTTGCAACATGGTCTGAAGACAGATGAAACACTTGAAATATGCACCTGAAACACTTGCAAAAACACCTGAAAACACTTGAAAATGCCATTCTGAAACATATGCAACATCCAGATGAAACACTTGCAACATATGTGTCAAACATATGCAACATTCAGATAAAACACACTTGCAACATACGTCTGAAAAACAGATAAAACATTTAGAACAGACGCTTGCCACATACGTGTATAGCCACTACAACATACACAACATCCCGATCTACTTTTGCAACATTCATTTAAAACACTCGCAACATACCTGTGAAACATCTGAAATATTTGAAACATGCGCTTTCAGTGCAACATCTCCTTGCTGCTTGGGAAAAAAAATAGAGGTTCGTCGGAGGCAGCCGCGACGTCGCCACCGTCGACCAGCGCCGCCATCGACTAGATCGATTCCGCCTACTGCAAGGCAAGCGGGGACCCCTTCGTGGCCGCCGGTATCCTAGGCTCCATGCAGGACACGTAGCCCCCTCAGCCCCCGTAGCTGGCGCCGCAGCCCCCGCAGCCTCTGCAGCCGGCGCCGCAGCAACGGCCACCATCGGATCTTTCGCCGCGCAGTGGATCTAGTGGAAGGAAGGCTGATGGGAGGCCCAAGCAGGTTGAAGTGGCCCCTATGGGCATGGTCTGCGGTTGCGAGTGGGGAAGACGGCGGCAGCAAGGCGGAGTGGGGCGGGGGCGGGCGGCGGGCGGCGCTGGCGGAGTCGTGCGGCGTGCAGCACAGTTGACTAGGTGAGCGGCGCTGGCGGGTCGGTCCATTTAGACGGACGGACCCCCCTGAGGATGTAAAACAAATTAGAAGTCAACACCACAAACTTTTGCAACCACAAGCAACACACAATATGTTAATTTGCAGAGGAAGCAAAGTGGATCAGATCGGAGCTGTGTGTATACGTGCCAATACGTGTATTCATCGTCACCCTTATAGACTGGCATATATTATCTCGGTGGTGCGGTATATGAACAAGTTAAAGGTTGCTGCATCTCTCTGGATCACACATGCTGGTAGCCTGCGTGCTGCGGCTAAACCATGAACGACACAAGCATGCCCATCCGGGTGTCTGCGGTAGTAGGAAGGACTCTCCTCGGCATGGTGATGCCTATGCTTCTCTGCTTCTCCTTGGGTTTTGTCGTGGGCATCACCTGCAACGCCAAGTTCCCAAATTTCTACCTCCCTTTCGTGCCGCCATTGCCCTCTGCGAGGATGTGGTCACCATCACCACCTCCATTGTTGCCGCCGCCTGCGCCGTCGCCACCACCACCTCCGGCCCTACAGTCGCCGCCTCCTCCGTCGCCACCTCCACCTACACCTTCGACGACATCAGTACAAAGCCCTAAGGTGGCGGAACTGATGATTGGCTCTCTTAGCAGTGTCAAGAGCAACAACATGACCGACGAGGAGCTGCTCTGGTGGGCGTCCATGTCGCCCAAGGTCCGCGCCACGCCGTACCACCGCGTGCCAAAGGTGGCCTTCTTGTTCCTGGCAAGGGGTGACCTGCCGCTGCGGCCATTGTGGGAGAAGTTCTTCGAGGGGCACCACGGCCTCTACTCCATCTACGTGCACGCGGATCCGTCTTACACCGGCTCGCCGCCGGAGGACTCCGTGTTCTACGATCGCATGATCCCAAGCCAGGTAAAAGGTTGCACTGCCACTGACGAAGTAAAGAATTCGCACGCAATAATGCGCATATGGCCATGCATGGCTGCAGAAAACGTCCTGGGGAGACGTGACCCTGGTGGGCGCGGCGCGCCGGCTGGTGGCGAACGCTCTGCTGGACCTGGGCAACCAGCGGTTCGCGCTGCTCTCGGAGTCGTGCATCCCCCTCTACAACTTCACCACCGTGTACGCGCTGCTCACCGGCTCCAACACCAGCTTCGTGGACAGCTTCGTCAACCACGACAGCGAGGTGCGGTACAACCCTTTCTTCGGCCAGCGCGCCGCCGGTGGCAACATCACGCTCGCGCAGTGGCGCAAGGGCGCGCAGTGGTTCGAGATGGACCGGGCGCTCGCGCTCGAGCTCGTCTCCGACGACACCTACTTCCCGGCGTTCCACGAGTACTGCGCGCGCAACAGGTACTGCTTCGCGGAGGAGCACTACCTGCCGACGCTGGTGAGCGTGCTCCGGTGGACGCGCAACGTCAACCGGACGCTCACGTACGCGGACTGGAGGCGAGGCGGCTCTCACCCGCGCAAGCACGGGGCTGGCGACGCCACGGAGGCGCTGATCAGGGAGATCAGAGCGGGCGGCGCCGGCGGCGGAGGCAAAAACTGCACCGGATACAGTGACGGAGCGAGCGGCGTCTGCTACTTGTTCGCGCGCAAGTTCGCGCCGGACACGCTCGAGCCGCTGCTCCGCTTGGCACCAAAGGTTATGGGGTTTGGGTGACGTAGTTCTAGAAAGCATATGCTCCCTCCGTTCCAAATTATAAGTCATTTCAAGCTTGGAGAATCAAAGTATCTCAAGTTTGACTAAAATTATAAAAAGAATTACGAAAAAATATCATATCAAGTAGATATACTATAAAAATATAATCAATAAAGAACCGAATAATATTTAGTTGGTATCATAAATGTTATTATCTTATCATAATTTGGTCAAACTTAAGATATTTTGATTCTCCAAGATTTTTGGAATGACGTATAATTTAGAACTGAGGGAGTATATCCGTGCAGTGCATTGTAATTTATCTATACGAACGACTCGCAGCTTGTAGTTTATTCAACATGTCATACATTTCAGTTGGTACCAGCTTCTAGGCCCCCACGTCGCCTCTATGGGGTGACTCGGGCGGCATCGTCTCTCCGCCTAGCGCAAACCCCTCCCGTGCTCTGCCAGAGCTGGATGCCAGCAAACCGGCCGAAAGCAAGGACAGTGGCGGCTAGGCCATCTCCTCTTCTTCCCCACCCCTCTCTCTTTCTCTCTCTCCTGGAGGCTGGAGGTGCTCCCGAGCTGGGACTGGGGCAGCGATGGCCGGCGGGTTCTCGGTCCGGGGTGTGCGAATCCGGCGTCCTCTCGGCTGGATCTGCCGACTCCGCGCCTGGAGCATCTTGTCCAGCCGTGGGGGCACTCAGTGAAGGCCCCTTTCCTCCTTCCTCGACGGCGGCCATGGCACCGACCTAGGCTGCCTAGACGGCCGGATCCGGTGCATGGGCGGTCAGATCCAGTGCCTGGGTGGCCGAATCTGGCTCGCCCTGGCTGGGAAGCGCGACAGCCGGAGTCGGCTGTGGTGGCGGCGGGCAAAATTCATGCAAGCGCGGGGGGCGGCGGCAGGGCTCTCTTCTTCTCCTCCTCCGTCCGCCCCCTTCCCTCACAGTAGTGGCGGCTATGGTGGTGGCCGGCGGCGGCTGGGCGGGGCGGCCCACGGCGTGCGGCCTGGGTGCAGCCAGGGCGGCGGCTGGCCTAACAGCCTGAGCGGCCGAGGACGGAAGTGTTGGTATTTCTTAACACAAACAGAAAGAATATGTAAACGTATGGAATTACCATTGTACCTTTCACCTGAAAGTATTCAGGGTATCGTATTTTTTACAGGGAACGGAGGTACTCTTCTAGCTAATTCGTCCAATGACAACACAAGGATAACTGATAAGGGTAGAGATTGATCCCTATAGCTTTAGGGTCTATGTAAGATAAACTCTACTATTACTTGCCTACTTCGGGCACTGGAGCATACCTGATCTGCCAGGCGATGCCGGCCTTTGGTTCTACGCCAAACCCGAACGTAGAGGATTATGAGGGACGGACAGGGCTATCACCACCTGCCGCCTACCCCTCAACAATGGCGAACAAGGCAAACGAAGGTAGCCTCTAGCCTAGACATCACACGTCTATGCTATCGACTACTGCTCTAGCGTCGTATAGGGTTATCCGTCTTTATTAGGGCCCTCTACTAGAGTATCATCTACAAGAACGGATGATAAACCCGCAAGCAAGTAAAAGTAAAGCTTAACTAATCAGAAGACTTATGACCATAAGAATCAGGAACACTTACTTAGAGGAAGATTTCATTGAGGTATAAAGTAGGTGTTCATCAAGGTACAAGCTTGGGGAGACTACCGACAATCCCGGTGCTTCCTCGAACTCTTCCTCACATCTCTCCCTACTATTACTTTGCTCTATCTAGATATGGCCTAAGCCTTTGGAGTGGAGCTCTTCTTCTTCTTCTCTTCTTGCTCTTGTGTGTGTTGTTGTGAGTGAGGGGGAGGCCTCCTTTTATAGGTGGAGAGGAGAGGATGTTCCTTGTAATATTCCCTTGACCAATCACCCACAACCGCCCTCATGTGCATTTAAGTTACCGACCAATCACCCACAACCGACAGCGGAGAGGCGGCATGAGGCGGCCCGCAAAGCTAAGGCCATTTGGGCCTGCTGGAGCGGCGGGCGCCCCATGGGCTCGGCCAGGCCCCTCTGGCCCCAAATGCGCCCAATTTTGGTAGGTGACCTCTTGTGGGCTTTTTGATTGGGCCTGTAGGTGTTGGCACCAATTGGAGATGGGTTACTATGGTTTTGGTCTTGTTCTCCACATGATTAGGCCCTGATCTGCCTGGTAAGTGGACCTTCTCCCCCTTGGGCTCATGTCGGATGTTTGTTTTACTATGTTCTTCGTATACTTTAAGCATATTTTCTGTGTTACTCCGACATGTCCTCCTATAAATAAACAATCACCAAAACTTGTGAAATTTGTTAGTTATAAACACTAATTCTAAGTTTGGCGTTCATTTTGAGTGAGTTTTGGTGGTTAATAAAATAGGAGTTAAGGACCGCCAACAGGAGGTGGGCAGGGGGTGGCGCCCGTAATGGCGGGGCATGCGCCTCGTGGCTGCTGGCAGCGTAGGTCGGCAGCGACGGCGACGGGTGCCAGTGTCACCGATGGCGGTCAGTGACGACCTCGACGTGCGGCTATGTTTCACGAGCGGTAGTGGAGTCAGGTCTGGCTCTTTGAGTTGCCCAGATGGAGGGGGTGATGGCTGAGGCAGCTCTGCGGCTGCTGTAAGCAGCCGGTGCGTTGATGCCCCTCTGAAGGGGCTTCTGTGGGGTGGTAGGACAACGCAAGGACGGTGCTGGCGGGCGAAAGCCTTGGCGACGGCGACGCTAGTGGGCACCACTTTCCCTATTGGAGGTGTCGTGTCTTCCCCTCTAGCACTATCATACAAGGGTGAAAACCCAGTCCTCTGTGGACGTGATACGGTGGCACCATTGGCGTCGCTCCCTTCTTGAAGGCATTGCATTTGGATCGTCGTCGCAGCTTTGATGTCTCCTTTGACGATTGTGCTTCTTAGCGCCTGGTGAACGCGAGGAGGATTCTGCAATGTGAAGTCAAAGTTGTTGCGTCGGGGATTGTTGGTATTTGTTAATGCAAACAGAGAAATCCGCAAGTGCACGTATAGCGTTGTTACTTTCACTCAGGAGTATTCCAGGGTATCGTATTTATCCTCAGGGAAGCAATGGTTAAAGAACTTGATAGTTGACCATCATGTATCCACTAACTAGTATACCGACTGGACTAATGTGGGGGTAAGTGATAAAATATGAGTTATGTATAAGTGACACACACAGAAGAACTCCATGATAAGATAAAAGAGCAGACAGGCTAAGCTGGGAGGACAATGGGTGAGTTCAAGGTTTCTATTTACTTCTCCATTACTGTGGTTCTATTCTAGAATAGACCAAAAGGATTAACTAAGCAAAGGTCAAACATAGCGATCACACCATAGCACTTTGGAGCGGCAGTACCTTTCCGATCCTCGAAAAGACTGGGAAGGGGTGATCGGGGGAAGGCTACCAAAAGCTCTACGAAAACACCAACCCGGACGTGGTGGACTACAAAGGCCTGTTTAGAGCTGTCACCTCTGGGCTACCACAACTATCCGTGGGGTTGAACGCAAACTCATGTAACATATAGTCTAGACACCACGTGTCGGGTTCACAAACCCGGGGTCCCTCGGGGACCGGCTTCTACGCCAAGGCTTGGCCCAAGAGTCTAAAAACAACAGGGCAAAGGAACGGTCCAGCAACCGACCGAAAGGCCAGGCCCAAGAAGAGCAACGCCCGCTCGTCAGCTACTTCGGCCCACCTATCCAACTGGAGCTCTCGATTCAGGCTCCAGCCGTCTCCGGACGGCCTCTCCAATCGGAAGGCCTACCCCGAGCCCTACTTCCGACTCCGACCCCGCGTCCCTCCGACCGGGGCTCGTAAGAACCCTGCTCACCGCTCTTCTCCGACCGACGCACTCAGAGCCGACTGGAGCCATCCGACCGGGGACGCCCGTTCGGTAGGAACCAGAAGGCGTGCGGAGAAAGGCAAGACAAGGCTCACAAGTCAAAACCACTATACCAGGGACCATACCCTGCACGAAACAGTACTCTACAGCCACCCTGACACAAACAGTATTATAGGCGCCGACATCTCCCTCTACAGTATTGTAGGGGCCGTTAAAACTCCCATACGGTAAGACCCCCCGCGTGTCTCTGGACATCGATAGCGGTATGGGCACCAGGATTTAACGTACTAGGTGAACATAGCGAGACTCCTCACATGCCTCTAGGCATAAAATAGTATTTACAGGTACCGGCGTCCACCGTCCCTGAAAAAGGCAGCACGGCCTCCCGTGTGCATCTGACATTCTACAGCGACATCAACAATATTGTAGGCGCCCACCATTATCTGGTACCCGCCGGTGTGGGCAACAAGGCTCAGTAAGCGTGGACAACAAGGCTCGGTAGCATACGCACCCTTTCCCTCTCACTTGTAAAGCCGTCCCCTTCATCTATAAAAAGGGTGCGCTTCCTCCAACAAAGGAGGAAAAAAAACATACCGATCGATTCAAGCTCAGTTCCTTTAGATTCATTAGTCCAATAGCTCACAACCACAGAACCGCAAGGTTCCGACCTCAAGCACACGCTTGAACACTTAGCTCATAGCGAAGTTCCTGTCACTCTCGGCCCTTCCGGTCGGAGCCGACCGGGCCTCTTGTACACCTCATTTTTCTCCCTCTCGTTTGTAACCCCACTGCAAATTTTGAGCACCTGGGCTCAAGAATAAAGTCACCGACCGACTCCGACTGGACGTAGAGCACGTTGCCTGAACCAGTATAAATCCTGTGTCATTGAGTGCTAGGCCACATCCGATCACAACGTACAGCAAAACTATAAATATTTACTAGTTGATCACTTTCTGCACCGACACCACGTCTACATTATCGATCACTACTCTAGCCACATATGATAACTAGAGCACTCGGTCGAGCGGAGATCCCATGCCAAGCTGTAAACCACTATACTAACCGTACTTAGCTAAACCACTAAGACATGAACTAGATAACCATAAAAGATATTCAAGTAATTGGAGAAGATAAATATATGAAATACTTGAGTCTTACAAAGGAACGATACAAGTTTATACCGGACCTCCGAGGACTCCTCCGGAACTTTAGCACCTCTCCCTAACTCCCAACTAGCTAGTAATACTACTGCATCTTGGAAAATGGTAGATACGAGAGCCCTTGTAACGTGTGTTGCAAGTGTAGAGAGGTCCTCTATTTATAGGCGGAAGGTTACTTGGGAGAGTGGAGATCCTCCCTTGGGTTCCAGGAATATTCCTCCTCTAATCTCTCCACCGACGTTTCCTCCGACGTATCTTGATTGGTACGAACCGGCATTGCAGCGTCCGTGCAAACTTACGTTGTCGGTGCTGCTGGCTGAACTGGGCCTGCTCGTTGGGCGTTAGTTTGGACAGCCTGCGTCGTACGTGCCAATATCCCAACGGAGCCTTGTTGTGCGTGGACGAGCTATCCCTGTTGGCTGCTGTTGGGCCCATGTGGGCTTCCCGTACGTGCCAGTAACGAATACGTGCGCCGTCGCCTGGCCGTTCTCTGCTGGTCGGAAGCAGTGGCTGCTAGCCCGATTGTTCCTCCGCCGGCAAAGCTGCTAGGCCTCGTCTTGCCTGATGCATGCATGCACGAATACGAGCGCCCCAGCGTGAACCAAATCATACGTGCATGGCCAGGCATTTGCTGCTGCGCTAGCCCCACATGCTGCTGCTGTACGTAATTTGGGGAGTCCTCTCGTGCATGGCCAGGCAAATATGCAAGTGAACTTGGTGGCTTGTGATGCTTGTCCTAATATGCCTTGCTGTTACGTACATACATATATGCTCCCTCTGTATACATGTATATTTATATGTGCACAAATCTCCTAGTTATGATTAATTAAATCCCTTTTCAAGGTATATTTGCACCACGACTGCTGTTGCTCCATATAATACCATTTAATGTGCATTTTCGGTATGTCCTGCAAAATAACTCAAGGGTACCAAAACTCGTGGAACTTGGTAGATAAGAGACCTACCTTGCTCAAATATATTTTATTCGTTGTCATTTTAATATATTTTGACGGGTAAAATATTTGAGTTAAGGACCGCCAACAACCTCCCCCACACTTGTTCTTTGCTCGTCCTCGAGCAAGTTATATGTAACTATGAAGTATGACTTCAAAAGATATGATGCTAGCATAAAAGTTATTCCATGTCTTTCCTTATACCTGTGGATTTTTGAAGTGTCTACCATATCGCCTTGAGCGGTTGAAAAGTCAAACGGCTGTAACACCAAATCATCACTTTCCCTCTATGAAGCATACTTGGAGTTTTTGTATTTTTGAAATTGAAAGCATAGCGCATACTTCTCCTCAAATGGTACTCTCAAGTCGCTCAATGGTGTTTATATCCTTACCAAGGCATTGATGCTTTGCCTTTCTTTCCTACTTCTAATAAGCTTATTTGGAGCTCAAGGTAGGATAAGAGTAAGGCATACTTGCTTTGTAGTTATTGCTAAGTCAAACAATGAATCCATGGAGAAATATGTCATACTCCTAGATCAAGATGTGCATGTGTGTGGTTTTATGGTCAATACGTCAGAATAGCACTTCACTGTCGGTTCAAAATACCCCATCACTGTCAGATTTTGAACCGGCACGACCATACCGACAGTGATGAGGGTAAGCTATCACTGTCGGTTCCTACAAACCAGCAATGTTCTTCAACTTCACTATCGGTTCTTTACACAACCGGCAGAGTTCAGTTCCACCAACACTGCCGGTTCATAAGACCACCCGGTAGAGTTTAGTTCCACCAACAGTGTCAGTTTGTGTTTCAACCGGTAGTGTTGTCGTAAGAATCACTGCCGGTTTGTGACAAGAACCAGCAGTGATGGCTAAGCCAACGCTGCCGGTTTGTGGCTCCAGCTGGCAGTGCCATCACTGCCAGTTTGTTGCTAACCGGCAATGATGTTTACGACAACACTACCGGTTTTCTGCTAACCGGCAGTGATGCCACGTTCGCATTTTATTGTTTTATAATTTATTTTAATTTATATTTTTTCATGGAATCGGTTTTACTTTATATACGCTACGTAGACGACAGGTCCATCAATATTAAACATTATAAATGTTATGGCTACAGTTAAAATGTTCTTATCAAGATCTCGATCCCTCAAAATAAAAAAGAAATGTTCTTGGACTTCACAGATTGTGCAATGCTTCTCGGACTTCTTACAATAATCTGGCGAGCCGCTTTAGGCCATACTGGTCCTTGAACTTCACGGATTGTGCAATGGAAAATACTCCATCTTTTTTCAATACATCGGCTAAGATGAATTTTGCCAGCTCTGATTGCAGCGCGACGATCTCCATGTCTAACAGTCTTTCGTGGTTATATTTCTTGCGCTGTCGTTCAAAAAAGATGATATTCAAAGAGGAATTAGTAAATCATTTTGTTGAATGATTAACAGACATAAATGAAATGGGGATTATACACACCAAGTTATCGGCTTTTTCCGATTTCCCGCCTATATAGCAAAGCATTGCCCACATTACATAAAACATGCATTCATTGTTTCCCGTCGGCTGTTTTAAGTACTTCCCCTCCATTTTGACAACCTTGAATGGGATCTGCATCCCACCGATATGTCTTCTTCGGACACTGAGCAACATTAAAAGGAGAAACGTTAGAAAGCCGTATGTGTAATTAGAAAATAATATGTTATTAGGATCGCTTACTAATTCAGCACTGTCACCAGTGCATACAGATGATGAAATGGTTTTTTCTTCGAGTCCCACACCTCGATCAGATTTGTGGCAAGATTAACACAAATGAAGACAAAATAGTTGCTGCAATCACATAATCCTAATTATCGAATAATATTAACAAAAAAAGAAGCATAAAATTAAAAGCCAAGAACACATACTCACAGTTGTAGGCTAGAAGTATGTGGGTTTTGTTCTTCATCTTGAATTCGTCAAAAACAGCAATCAATCTCTGTTTCAGGTCTTCCACGTCACATCCATGGAGGCCTAGACATGTCTTCTCATTGACTCGCAAGGGGTCTAAGAAGCCTATGTTATCCCATTTGCTTTTTAGAATGCAAAATTTTGCTATACACCTACATAAAATCATGGAAAGTGCTCAAAAGTTAACAATTTGTGTTTCGAGAGAGTAGTTAATTGTAATATCGTGCGTGTAGGGTACTTACATAGTCCACAGTGTAAACATTTGTGTATCGAGAGAGCGTTTCTGATATAGCTGGAACAAGCACTACCACTCGACATCGAACTTCTCTTCTTCAGGATAATGAAAAACATGTGGCGAACGGATAATAACCTCAAAACCAAAGTCCTACGTCTCTGTTGTTTGAGCCATGTAATATTCATGCAACTGGCACATATATGTTGTCAAATTTGTATACTCATGATCGGGAACCAAAAGATTGCCCCTTTCATACTTCATTGACGGTGTTCCCATCCCTTGTACATCATAATAGATGTTTGCGGCCTCTTCCATGGTTAATTCGGGGTTGCCTTCGACATACTTCTGTATCTTCCTTAAATCTTCATTGTGTATTTCATCGGCTCTTGTTGTAGCGTACTGATTCTGTGTTTGCCTTTTGAATTCGGACTTCAACAAAAATGAAGGCAGTGAGGCACATAGATTGAAGAAACTAATACAATCTTCCTTCGAGATGTGTGCTGTAAATTTTCCTTCCATCAAGTTTGTAACGCTGTCACTGAACGGCCTTTTTCTTTTTTATTGGTCCACTTTGGGAGCATTAGCGACCGAATCCAAGGACCTTTTCTACGACTGCGAGGATGCCTTTGATCTTGTTTTGGGCTGAGGTGGAGGAGGAGGAGGATGACTATGAGAATTCTGTTTTCCTAGGGCTGATGAAGATGGAGGAGGAGGTGGAGGAGTCTTCTCTTTTCTTGGGGCTGATGAAGATGGAGTCAGACGAGGAGGAATAGAAGGAGACCTCTGTCTTCTCAGGGGTGATGGCAAGGGATGAGGAGGGGAGTGATCTCTGTTGGGAGAGGGTGAGTGATCATCGTGGGTGGGTGAAGACTCGCAGTCGTCCTCATCATCAGAGGACAATTGGTGGTCAAGCTTAATGAAGTGTTTGTGCTAGGCCACTTGAGAGCTCTTGTTATGACCAAGTTTTGGCCTGTCTTTTGCTATGGGGTACTCAATGTGTATCTTGTTATACTTCTTATCAAGTATTCTGTCAATGGTGACGCGAGCGTACCCCTATGGAATTGGGCGGCCATTAATGGCCCCGTCTCCCACAGGCTAGGCCTGGCCGAGCACCACCTTGTCCTTTGTCCATTCCTAATAGATGTACAACTTGACATTGACGGGTTCAGTGATGCCATCCACCGGATGTGGCACATTCGCATCTTCTTCGTCGAGCGGGGTCGATCCGCAGCTGCTGTGACCCCTAAACTGTGGGCTAAAGGCAGTAGGAGTAGGGTTTTATGGTACTCCTGACCCCTTGAACAGCAAAATTTGCTGCACTCGTGCTTCAATAGTCGCCTTAATTCGTGCGTCTATTCTTTCTTTCATCTCTTTTAGTCGCCCCAAATACTCTGCCTCCTAATCTGCTCTACCCCTCGAGCGACTCTGATAAGTGTTAGATTCTTGGGAGAATGCTAGTTTCCAAGGAAGAACACCGGTTCCTCTAGTGCGACCAGGGTGCTCCTTGGTTCCGAGTGCTTGGGTGAGCACGTCTTTCTCCCTATTAGAAGTGTGAGTCCCTTGACTCACCTTCTCAGTTACCTAGGAGATCCTCTGGATGAGTTCGCTCACGGGTTGATTTGTGGTGCTAAAGCTCCCGTCCTCTGCGTGGCATATATTCCTCCCCATACAGTATATTAGCGATCTTGGCTCTCGGTTGGTGGCTCAACCTGAACGCCTTCCTCAGTAAGACGATCCATCTTTTTAAGTTCCGCTTCAAATTCTGGTATCTTTTTGGCGTAGCCACGAGAGCCAAGATGATGAGGATTCGTCGCTTTCTACGAGTTCTCCTTATTCTTCCTACTCAGTTCTAAGTACTCCTTGGATAACCTGTATTCCTTGAAATTCTGCCAGAAGTCCTTCTGCTTGCTAAACTGTCCACCATCAAAATCTGGCTCTTTATTTTGGAGGACAAAATTCTTGTACAATGTCTCCTTGAAATTCTTGAAGCATGTCCCCATGATTTCTTTTGTTTTTTTCTTGACTAACTCCTTGTCATACTCCATTGGGAAAGTGAAATACTCTAGGATCTTGATATCCCATATGTAATCCTTCTCACTTTCGGGAACCCTCCACAGGTCATCATCTTTCCTAATCCACTTCCTGCATCTAATCGTGATGAAGTCCCTTACAAGTAACCCGAGGATAGTCTTGTATTTGGTCAAAGCTATAGGCGGTGAGAGTGGATCCCTAAATTCATCAAACTCAGTGATGTGCCAGTGTGCATTCCTACCAACAGGAATCTTTGACATGCCTCACTTGGATCTAGCCTTCCTGCTACCCGAACCCTCTGCCTCCTCGGCCGGTGAAGGCTCCTGCTGGAGACACCAAGTAAGCCATGACCCTCTCAATTGATTAGCGTGTGTGGCTACATAGTCACATGATACCAAAGTTATGTGGCCATCTTGGTCATTTTGAAACAGATCAAGCAGGCCGGATGGGGTCCATGGCTGCTCGTTCTCACCGTCCTAATTGACACCGTCACCGTTTATCGGATCATGCGGCTCTCCCGTCCCAGCGATATCAGCCGTTTCTTATTGCTGATCTGTTCTTCGGTGATGGGGTAACAAGCGAGCACGAGTCATGGCTGTGACACAATCATGGTTAGTTTTGGCTATGGACAACTACTAATAGCATATGTTCATATTATATATTTATATAATATGTTTAATACAAAGTCTAATAATAAGTCCACATACAACAAAGTCAAATAATAGCTAGCATATGTTCACCTAGAATAAATTCATTGTTTGATTGACCACATACAACAAAGTCCACCTACTGTTCTACGAATCTAAGCCTACATTAACTTTCAAATAAGAAAAGCAGTGACCATAGCCATAAATAAAAGCTTGACATCTTTCCAAGACCAAGGAGCAATTCTTCTAATCTTCACATCTCCAGCGGCTGGCTTCTCTTCAATCTCCAGTGCCAACGGATGGCCATGGTTTGTATTCATTGGACCATAGTAGGCCAGTTGCCTATGGTTTGCAAGGTAGGCCGGATGACTATAGTAGGCCCTCAAAGCTTCAGCTTCTGTGTTGTATTTTTTTGTGTAAATTACCAGGGTAGCGATTGACTTGAGCATAGCAATCTTCCCAGGTTCGATAAATCCCAGGCACATGACCAACATGCACTACATACCATGCCATGGTTGCCTATACATTTAAGTAAATTAGGTTGCCATTCAAACATGATGTATTCTTATAAAATTTAATATATTTATGAATAACACACAACCATTGCATAGATAGGAGTGTTTGGAAAATAGCTATTCACGTGCCTCAGTAATAGTTACTACAATTTATGATTATATCATCATTGCACATGACCATAGCCTCAGTCCAATTAATATATTAAGTCATCATAACCTTAGTCTAAGTGCATTGAACCCTCTACAATGCATACAAGATAAAGAAAAGTTGTTAGATGTAGGAAAGATATAAAGAATATTTTTTTATTCGTTAAAAACCAAATGATGATTTAGAGAGCTAGTTTAAGACTTTTGGATATACTTCTAGAGATGTCTTAGAGTCTTTAGTCTCACTATAAATCCCCCAACCATCGACGCGAGGTTCTTTCACAAGTATCAGTGTAAGTAAGCATCTTTCCAAATTTCAATCTTCTTTGATAATGATTGTTTCTTCCTGCCTGATACTCATCGAACAACCCTTGTTTGCTTGCAGTTAGCCTCAGTCCAATTAACTTTTCTTTATCTTGGCTTTTGCACAAGCTTGAAACTTGAAGTGACTCATAATCAGCTCTAGGAATGAGATTTGTGAAAGGATTTGCATTGAACTGTCACTCAGATGCATGCCGTGGATCGGAGCTTTCACTGCACTCGCAGCTAGAGAACTGTGAAGTCCGTGCTAAGGCTAAGCAAGAGGTTGTCCAACAGAGTCATTGATATTTATTGGTTAACAATTTCCACAATTTGGTTATGTGTTTAGGCGCATGGAGATAAGAAGGGTGGAACCCCACAGGATGGGGTGAAAACAGACAAGGGCAAGATCTTGAAGGTTTCATGGGATGGGAGTGCTGATTTGTACAATGCGGCAAAGTTGGAGGAGCTCTTCTAGAAATTTGGCAAAGTTGAAGACATTGTTATCAAGCCAAGGAAATCAAGGAGTAAGGGCTCAGCAATTGTAGTAATTGGCTCCAAAGAAGTTGCAGTAAGTCTTGTTTCTCTACCCTTTATCATTTGAGTGCATTCCATATTTGACTAAGAATAGTTTGACTTATGTCAGTTACCGGAGCTGTCTTTTTTGTGTTAATGATACTTTGATCTGAATCTTACATGGTTGGTAGGGGCAAATATACATCTCATACTATCCCAGGAAAGTGACATGCAAAAACTCATAATAAGATAGGATTGTTGGAAAATATTCCCAGTTTAATGCACAAGGCTACATAACTATGTATTACTTGTAATCTTGCATAAGTTAATAATTATGCACCTTTATGCTGATAGCATGGAGAATTCCATGACAAGTTTGGAGTGGTTATCCAGAGAGCAAACCAAATTCTAAAAAGTTACCAGGCAACTAGGTTCTTCTTGTTGTACTACATTATTTCTTTCCATGGTTGTGCATATGCTCTTGTTTTTATTTATCTGATCATAGTAGGGTCCTCCCCTCTGTTAAATATTTGGGATCATTACTGAATGGCATTTCCTATCTTTGAATTATATTACTTGCATTGTGCAATGACCAATACCTGTTTCTCTTTTTTATAGTTATTAGCAATACAAAACCATTTCTCTCTGTTTCCATTAGCAATACAGTTATTAGCATGGAGATTTGTGAAAGGATTTGCATTGAACTGTCATTCGCATGCATGTCGTGGATTGGAGCTTTCACTGCACAAGCAGCTAGAGAACGGTGGGGCATTTCATCAAACACAAAGACAACAGTGAGCCATGCACTCACCGTGGGGGTGGGAAGCAGCTATCCGCGCGCTCCTGAAGGCCTCAGTGGTGGGAGTGCGGGCTTGGAGGAGGAGGGGCATGGCTAGTGTCGTGGACGAGGAACGAGGGCACGGACGGCGCGGTGCTCCGGCGTGGGGTAGTCGATGGCGTGGGGTGGTGCTCTGACATGGGGTGGTGCACGGGCATCGGCGTCGAAGAAGAGGAGCACGGGGCTGGGAACGGCAGCGCGGGGGGCGGTGGATGGGTGCGCGGGGAACGGTGGTGCCCATCGGCGTGGGGTGGTGCTCCGGCGGTGCGGCGGGAGGGGTTGGCGCGGGGTTGAAATGAATTTGGATAATTTCAACCTGTGCCTCTTTTATACCAGTAGCTCATCACTGCCGGTTCTAATTATAAACCGACAGTGATGGGGTACATCACTGTCGGGTCATTCCCCAAACCAGAGTGATGTGGTGTAGCAGTTAGGTGTTAAGTAGGATAACTTTTCATTTTCTTTCGAATTCCTCCGACTAGCTCGATGGTTAAGACCCCTAAACTTAGCCCTCGAGACCCGTGTTCGAATCCCAAGCGGCCCAAATTTTTTTGTTCTATTTTATAAATTATTAAATGACTTCAGGAAATGGCTCATCACTGCCGGGCCATTCTTTAAACCGGTAATGATTGCGGTGTAGCGGTTACAACATAAGTAAGTTATCTTTTCCATTTCTTTCGAATACCTCCAACTGGCTCAATGGTTAAGACCCCGCAACTTAGCCCCTGAGACCCGTGTTCGAATCCCAGGCGGTCTAATTTTTTTTGTTTAATTTTATAATTTATTAAGCGGCCTAAAGGTCAAAAATAAAAAATAAATAAACCTTGGCACACATCCTATACTAGCACAGTGGTTAAATCTCTGAACTCTGCAGCCCGAGACCGGAGCTCAAACCCGAGGGCTGGCACAATTTTTTTAATATAACCAGAATCATTGTCGGTTTCTTCTCATCAATGCCGGTTTTTTGAAACCGACGGTGATGTTTATATATATTAAAAAATTTCTTTTATATACTGAATAAATAGAAGCATATGTATTCCTATGTTGAAATGGCTTGAAATTTTTTTGGCAAGCTTGTACACCCAAATTAAGACCCCACACAGAATCTTAGGTTTTTCTGAT
The DNA here is from genome assembly GCF_019320115.1 of Miscanthus floridulus. Classification (NCBI taxonomy): domain Eukaryota; kingdom Viridiplantae; phylum Streptophyta; class Magnoliopsida; order Poales; family Poaceae; genus Miscanthus; species Miscanthus floridulus. Next base: position 30,954,499 of record NC_089597.1, on the reverse strand, counting down.
CAGTTTTTTTATTTATTATATTTTCAGTGTGCTGAATGAGACAAAAGAGGGTGAATTTCATCTTGGACCCAATAGATTTTTTCATTCACCTCCACAAAATTCTTGTCCCTATGGTACATTAGAGCCTATGTAAAAGTTTGGCACCATTCCGAATCTTTTTATGGGTAGACTCAGTTCAACCTATAATTAATCGGTGTCGTCGCACGGAAATTCAATTAAACCTCATAAAGTAGCAAACCATCTCCGAAAAATCCCAAACTTGGTGTTTCCTTCACACGTGGCAAGTGCAAGCCTAAGAAAAAGTTTGAGACCAATACGACACCAGAATGCCTATGAACCATAGAAATCCTGATAACCTATGTGTATAGTCATGGTTCGGTGAAAGGGCACATGTACCTCTATAAAGCATGTATACTCTGCCTATGTCGAAATAGCTTAAATTTTTTTGGCAAGCTTTTACACCCAAATTAAGACCCCATATAGGATCTTAGGTTTTTCTGATTAGTTTTTTTATTTATTATATTTTGTGTGTGCTGAATGAGACAAAAAAGGGTGAATTTCATCCTGGATCCAATAGATTTTTTTCATCCACCTCCACAAAATTATTATCCCTAGGGCACATTAGAGCCTATGTAAAAGTTTGGCACCATTCTGGATATTTTCGTGAGTAGACTCAGTTCAACCTATAATTAATCGGTGTCGTCGCGCGGAAATTCAATTAAACCTCAGAAAGTAGCAAACCATCTCTAGAAAATTCCAAACTAGGTGTTTCCTTCACACGTAGCACGTGCAAGCCTAAGAAAAAGCTTGAGACTAATACGACACCGGAATGCCTATGAACCACAGAAACCTTGAGAACCTATGTATATAGTTATGGTTCGATGAAAGGGCACATGTACCTCTGTGAAGCATATATACTCCGCCTATATTGAAATGGCTTGAATTTTTTTGGCAAGCATATACACCCAAATTAAGACCCCACACAGGATCTGAGGTTTTTCTGATGATTTTTTTTATTTATTATATTTTTCTTTATGCCGAATGAGACAAAAGAGGGTGAATTTCATCTTGGACCCAATAGATTTTTTCATCCACCTCCATAAAATTCTTATCCCTAGGGCACATTAGAGCCTGTGTAAAAGTTTGGCACCATTCTAGATCTTTTCGTGAGTAGACTCAGTTCAACCTATAATTAAACGGTGTCGTCGCGCGAAAATTCAATTAAACCTCAGAAAGTAGCAAACCATCTCCGAAAAATCCCAAACTAGGTGTTTCCTTCACACGTGGCATGTGCAAGCCTAAGAAAAGTTTGAGATGAATATGACACCGGAATGTATATTTCTAGTTGTCCAGCAAATGTTACCCGAATTACATGCATGACAATAATTAAACACATAAAGTCGTACAAATTAAAATTAGAACCCAATTAAACTACGACCTTGAAAACCTAGCTAAATAAACAATAATTACTATCGGAATCATTGTCGGGTTCTATCGGGCCACGCACACTAACATGCCTCTATAGCCATATATGGTAATTGATGTCATGGATTCTGTATACGCTTGTATCAATGAAGTCCAATGCCCATATGAGTGCACTCTCTTGTGTCTCACAATACCAAAACAATGGTCGGCCATAGATATAACCTACTGAATAACAACTGCCCCTGTTAGTAATCCTTATGCAGTACTGGCGTCCTTCTACAGTGAGTTGGTCGAGGTTACCATTGCAAAAGTCCCAATCATACCCGAGTTGCTCCGTAGCGTGGTCTAGAATGGCCCACAAGCCACATGCAGCATAGGTAAGGTCCTAGAGCGTAATCTGCATGTGGAGAAAAAGAAAAAAATTAGAGAATGTTATTACAATAATAAACAATAAATAACCATGACTCAGGTATAAGTGACCATTTTACTACATCCGCACGGTTATAGCTCGTAAACCATTTGCTTGCTTGCGGGACAGGGATATCACCAGCATTTAAAGCAAGTGTCTTGAAGTGCGAGAAATCAGGCATATCATAGCAAACACGTTGAAGTGCCTCTAAACAAATGCGCACGGCACTGAATTGGGCGCTTATCACATCTGGGCTATGTCTTCCCGTCTCGTGGATATGGTTCCGATGATTTGCACCCCTCAAAGGGATGGAAAAACAAAGTTCACGCGTCCATAGCCGACCACTTGCATTAGATGCCGTGTTCTCGACGATGTCTGAGATAAAGAACCAGCTAAGTGATGTTCGTAGCCAATCTATTGGGGATATAGTCTACGACATATATGTATGCAACAATGATATTAAACTAATTGCACTTATTTGTTAGCATAAAAAAACAAAAGATGTTGAAAAATATTTCATACAATAGCTGGAACAGGGAACCATGGAATGGCCACATTAGGAGCGAATGGCTCATCGCTAGGGTGGAAACCTGGTTCTTATGGTGGGGGAGGTCCATTGTTCATACCACCTTATCGATAAAATGCCAAAAAATATGAACATAAAATATATGCACAAAAAATTCTTCTAAGTAAAATGTGGCAACATAATTAAATATAGATCAAATGCAAGGAATAAGAATATATATAAATATAGAATGCAAAGAAACATGAATATAAATATAGATCAAATGAATATAGATAGAATATTGGAGAATTCAACATATCAATACCATTGAAAAATGCAGGAGCCATGACCAAATCACGTAGAGAGAGAGTGGATTTCTTGAGAAGTGAGATTGAAACGTGAGAAATGAGACTGTGAGAGTTCATGGGTGGGTGGGATCGATGTATGTGGCCGGCGGTTTGTTTTATATAGGGAGGCATGGACATCACTGCCGGTTTTTAAGTAGAACCGACAGTGAAAGTTAATATCACTGTCGGTTTTTAAATAGAATCGACAGTGAAAGTTAATATCACGGCTGGTTTATAAGTAGAACCGACAGTGAAGGTGCATATATGTAAAAGATATATTTATTTAGATAGTACAGTGGAAAAGTTTTAACAACAATGATAATTTTATTTAGATAGTAATGAAATACATCAAAAAATAACAAAAATATTAGAAATAAATTACATATATGATAACAAAGACCTTACACTAAAATTCCATATACGATAACAAAGACCTATTTGCGTACAGGTCAATGTTACAATCAATGTGTATCAACACATTATAATGTAACCACCTCAGTAGCATTCTTCTAGCACCAACTAGGGTCAAACAGCAGCACCGAGGTAGTCTACGAGCTATACCGGTTGGAGATGACAAGGTGGCATTGATGAATCCACCTTGTATGTACATGGCCTTTTTCCAGACGCGCACCACAGCGGATGGCTCTATGAACCTTGTGGCATCTCCAATCTTTGGCGTTGCTCTATCTTCAGTAGCATTCTTCTAGTACCTCTTATGTGCATCATTTTGGTGGACTACGACGCATAATTGTATATGTGGTTTGTTGTGAGAGGAAAATATTGTATCATAGCTGATAAGGCCTGGCTGAAACCAACATGCATGGAGAGTCTAGCTCCTGGCCGAGGACCATTTTATAGGGGCTAGCAGTCATGGTACATTTTTATTTCTGAACTAAAGTTGTCGGCGTAGGTGGGAGTAGTGTTCTAACTGTTGTGCTCAGTGGGAGCACTGTTGGCATATGAGGAGCATCTACACATCACTGTCTTAACTGTTGGCATGTGATGAGCATGTTACCAAAACTGGCAGTGAAGGACCCTGCCGCCATCGCAGCTAGTTAGGGGTTAAGTAGTATAACTTTTCACTTCCTTCTGAATTCCTCTGACTGCCTCAACGGTTAAGACTCCACAACTTAGCCCCTGAGACCCGTGTTTGAGTCCCAGGTGGCCCAAATTTTTTGTTTCAATTTTATAAATTACTTTGGGAAATTGTTCATCATTGCCGGTTCTAATAATAAACCAATAGTGATGAGGAACCATCACTGTCGGGCCATTCCTCAAACCTGCAGTGATGGGGATGTACCAGTTAGGGGTTAAGTAGTATAACTTTTCCATTTCTTTTGAATTCCTTCGACTGCCTCAATGGTTACGACTCCGCAACTTAGCCCCCGAGACCCATGTTCAAGTCCCAGGTGGTCTAAATTTTTTGTTTCAATTTTATAAATTACTTTGGGAAATTGTTCATCACTGCCGGTTCTAATAATAAACCAACAGTGATGAGGAACCATCACTGCTGGTTCTTTACACAACCGGCAGTGATGGGGGTGTACCAGTTAGGGGTTAAGTAGTATAACTTTTCCCTTCCTTTTGAATTCCTTCGACTGCCTCAACGGTTAAGACTCTGCAACTTAGCCCCTGAGACCCATGTTCAAGTCCTAGGAGGCCCAAATTTTTTGTTTCAATTTTATAAATTATTAAATGAATTTTCTCTGTGCACATTCTTTCTCCATGGCCTTCTTAGCGTTCCTCTTCATCTCAGCCTGATCGGGAGAATGGAACAGTACACGCATCAAGTAAATGGATCACTCAACAGTCAACACACAAGCCACAGGCATTCTCATTCACATCTCCAAGAGCACATACATCAATGATCAATGAAGGTTGGAGGAGGAATGGAGCTACTACACCTTTGCTTAATGCCAACTGTGGGCTAGGCTCCTTCGAGTATTGCAAGCAGAGACTACAAACTGGTTGGGGACCAGTGGAGCTGAGGAGCTGTGGATCCCTCACTACTACTAGTAGCTCGGAAGAGAATGGCCGCCCCAATGTCCTTCTATCGGAAGTCTAGACATATATATTTATATTTAGTTGGTGTTTAAATTCAGAGAGTAAAGTTTAGAAATGTTACGTCTGGTGTTTAATCGAGTGTTTAAATAGTAAAAGGTCAGTCTCAATGGTAGTTTTAAATAACTTTCATTCTCATTAATTGCTATGATACGTCGACATATTTCCTGAGTTGGTAGAGTATTAACGAGGAAAAGAGAGGAGATGAGAGTTTCATCAGGATCAAACATCCTTTGCGGTTATGTGCATAATGATTACATAGTTAACAATAATCTAACTATCTTTACGTGCATCAACAATGAGGGCCTCATTGTGATCAAGCCGTACGTAAGGAGGTTCATCACCCTCTTGAAGGATAGGTAGGGGTACGTTCGCCCCGAATGGAGGCATTTCCTGATAGCCCCTGTATTCTTCTTCGTCCATCACTCCATCGACACCGACAATCTTCCTTTTCCCTTCTAGGACTACTTTTAACCTTCCTTTTGTCTTTTTGTCCCTTGCATAGAAGACTTGCATAACATCTCTTGTAAGGACAAAGGGGTCGTCTCTGTATGCGGTCTTAGTGAGATCAACGATAGTGAACCCTTCGCTGTCAGTGTTGATTTCCTAGAGCCGGATCCACTGGTAGCGAAAAAGAGCTACCTTCAACAGACCATAGGCTAGCTCCCATATCTCCTCTATGAAACCATAGTATGTCACCTGCACATTGCCGTTTTCGTCGAGAGCATCAAAACGAACACCATAGTTTTGGTATGTGCTCTTTCCATCTTGCTTTTTTGTGTAAAATGTGAATCCATTGATCTCATACCCTTGGTACTTAAGATATGTACTCGAAGGTCCCTTGGCTAAGGCATCCAGTTGATTACCCAACTTTATGCCAAGCAAGCGACGTCGTAACCAGTTGACAAATTTCTCCTTATGTTTTTTATCCAGCCAAGCCTGTGACCTGCTCGAATATAGAGTTTGCAGCGATTGCCTGTGCTTGTCAATGTATGGCATCACACCCTCGGCTTGCTAGAGAACAGCGAACTATGCCTGTCTGAAAGAAACAGGGTCGTCTACTATAATAGATTTCTCCCCGATCGTTCCTTTACCACGTAGTCTTCCCTCATGACGAGATTCTGGAACTCTGACCCTGTTGACCATCCTTCAACCATGTCCCTTCTATCCTGAATCTGTTCCTAACATACCTCCTGAAAACTTTCATCAATCTTTTGAAAGGGAACATCTGATGCAGGTACATTGGGCCAAAGGCTCTAATTTGGTCAACAAGATGAATGAGCAGATGCAATGAGATATCAAAGTAAGTTGGCGGGAAATGCATCTCAAGCCTAACGAGAGTTTTGGCAGGTACATTGGGCCAAGGACTCTAATTTGGTCAACAAGATGAATGAGCAGATGTAATGAGATATTAAAGTAAGTTGGCGGGAAATGCATCTCAAGCCTAACGAGAGTTTTGGCTATGTCCTGCTGCAGCTGCTCTAGCGTGTACACATTAATGACCTTTTTTGAGATCACATTGAAGAACGAGCAATGCTTTATGATTGGGGAGCGGACCTTTGGGGGGAGGATACCACGTAGGGCAACAGGGAGCTGCTGAGTCATAATGACATGATAGTCATGGGCCTTCATAGGGCCATAGTTGAACTTGAGTTCTCTCATGTTCACTAACCTCTTCAGGTTCATACAGTAGCCCATCGAGACTTTGAGTTCATTGAAGAAAGAAATAAGCGCATGTTTTTCTTCTTTCTTCAATGTCCATGACACAACCGAAAGTTTGAACTAGCCATTCTATAGCTCCACGGGATGCAGCTCCTTCCTGATTCCCAAGTGTTGCATGTCCAGGCGTGTGGCTAGTGAATCCGTCGATGTCCCCCTGGTATCCATCAAGGTGTTAAGAGTGTTAGCGCACATGTTTTTAGTGATGTGCATGGGATAAAGACAGTGGCGTACACTCAGAAATGGCCAGTAAGGTAGTTTCTAGAAAACTGATTTTTTTCTTCCAAATGCTCCCATCAAGCGCTGCTACTGCATTGTCCTCCTTTCCAAGGACAACCTTCAGTTTGTTGAGTTCTCGAAGTATCGCAGGCCCGTCTCGATATTTTGGAGATAAACGTTTCTTAATAGTACCATTAAAATCTTTTTTGTTCCTACGGTAAGGGTGATCCTTAGGTAGGAACCTACGGTATCCCACATAAACTATCTTTGAGTTATTTGGCAGATTTACCGCATCGGTGTCGTCCAAGCACTCGACACATCCAGTATAGCCTTTTGTCTTCTCTTCGGACAATGAACCTCGACCTAGCAGGTCAGTGATTGTAGAGATAAGTACTCCCTTGATCATGACATATTCCTTTTTGTACTCGTCCCAAATATCTGGCACACCCTTTTCAAACATCTCCACTAGTTCATTGATCACTGGTTCTAGAAACACATCGATGTCATTCCTAGGTTGTCTTGGCCCTTGGATCAATAGTGACATCTGGATGTACGACCGCTTCATACAGACCTAAAGTGGAAGGTTGTTTATACACAGTGTCACTGGCCAGGTGCTATGATTGCTTCTAACCTGGTCGAAAGGATTCATCCCATCAGTGCTCAAAGCAAACCAAAGGTGTCTTACCTCTCCACCGATGTCTTTATAGAACATAGTATTGACAGTCCTCCAGTCATGCCCATCGGTGGGGTGCCTCATCATTGTATCTTTCTTATGCTCTTCGCCATGCCAGCGCAACAGCTTGGCTAACTTTGCACATGCAAACAGCCTATGCACCCAGGAAGCTATAGGGAAATACCAAACGACCATTACGGGACCTCCTCTGGTCTTGGTACCCTCATCTAACGGCCCTTCCTTGTATCGTGGAGCTTCACACTTAGGGCACTGTCCAAGTCTTTGTATTTTTCTCCACGGTACAATATGCAATCATTGGAACACGTGTGGATTTTTTCAACCTCGAGGCCAATGGGGTAGATCATTTGCTTGGCCAAGTATGTCTTTTCTGGCAACTCATTTTTTTCTATGAGCATTTTCTTTATTATACCTAACAACTGATCGAAGCCTTTATCACTCAATCCTTTTGTCGATTTGAACTCTAACAGCATGTTGTCGGCTTCCTGTTTGCTCATTGGACAATCCCTATACAATGGTGTTTTGCCATCTTGTCTCGTTTTTTCTAGCTTTCTCAGCTGTCTTTCACTAAGACATTCGGTCTCTACATTACGTAGCAGCTGAGAAATGCCATCATTATCCTCGGTGTCGTCAGCTAGCGTGTTCCTAAACACATTATTAACTGTGGCCATAGGTTCCGTGTTGACACCGGGTTCCTCATTAGCATCGTGGATGGCTACGTCAGGCTTGTCCACATCATCATTGTTTTCCTACAGAACATTCACACCAACCTCGCCATGCATATTCCATATCGTATAGTTTGGCATGAACCCCCTGGTAATCAAGTGCGATCGTATAGACTCAATTTTATGAAAGTTCCTTTGATTCTTGCAATCTTTGCATGGGCAGAAGACATGGTTCCCATTCTCAGCATGGGCTTTGGCATCGGTGATAAACTGGCGGACGTCATGCATGTACCGTTTGTCCGTTCAGGACAGATGCATCCACTCTCGATCCATCTCTGCACAAAAAAATACTGAGACAGTAATTACAAAGAATTAATAAGAAATCAAGCTTCATGAACAACAATTGTAGCTCGAAAGTACCATTTTTGGAAAACATTATTGTACACTAATTATTGGAAAATTGAAATTGGTAGCCCCGGCCCTGTAAATTGAAAATCATAGTAAAAACAATTATTGCACAATATTGAAGAACAACTATTCTACTCTACTTCTAAGAACTAATTATAGCATCACATACTAACAATGATGATCTTGACCACTATGGAATAATTAGCTAAAAAATTAAATGTGTTCATAGACACTAAACATTTGGATGATGGATTCACCACAATTTGAGCCTTGCACAAATGTCCAATTGAAAAAGTGCTCTCTAGGATAGAGAAACAACTAGAATGAGAATCAAGCAATGTAGCCATCAAAACGAAGCTAATTAAGCAACAAAATCAAAGGAGTGGATGTTTGTTGCTAACCTTAAAGCAAAAAGATCAAGCCATTCTTCAAAATCCAAGCGCTAGTTTCATGGTGAAGAGCAGCCGCAACAATGGAGGAAAGGGCCCAAACGCGTGCCTCTGTTCTCAGGGTGGAAGAGATGAGGAAGAAGAGGACGGTTGCAGCCTTTTGTGTTGTAGGCTTATCACCATCGATTCTTGGATAGAACCGACAGTGATAAGTGGCCGCCAAAACACTACTGGTTCTAGCCGCAAACCGGCAGTGATGTGGTCCTTCACTGTCGGTTTTAGCCCAGCCCCAATCATTTTCTCATTTTCAAGCTCATAACCGGCAGTAAAGGTACATCACTATCGGTTCTCACAAATCCGGCAGTGATGTGCAAATTTAGCGTAGTGGGTGGATATATATGGTGGCTAACGTAATTCTACTATGCTCTTTAAAACCCATCTCTCTCTTTATTGAGACTTGAAAGATTTTTGTGAGAACATGGGCTATCTTTATTCTCATCTTTCTTTTCTTTTCTTTCTTTATTTCTTATCATCTCTTTTTATTTTTCTTTCTTTATCTTTTATTTCTTTTTGATGTTAGCCTCATGCCTTTTTTAAAAAACTTTTGAGAGAGATATCAACAAGGATTTGGAGTATTTTATTTTTGATAGAACCTAACAAGCATATTTTTGTTCACTCCTAGTGTAGGAGTAGAACATTTTTTTGGTGGATCTAAGTGGAGGGCATGTTTTTGCGCTACTCCTAGTGTAGGAGTAGTGCATATATTACGTTTCATTTTAAATACTACATACTTGTTACATACCGGTGTCTGTATAATTTAGAGGTTGCAATGCTGCACCACATGTTTCTTTTTTAGTGTCCAAGAATTCAGTGCTCTCACTAGCATTTTAGCCAGCAACCTGTATGTCTTGATTGCAATTTGCTCTTCGTTTGCATCATTACCCAAAGAGATCAGATCCTCCATAGTGCTTTGTTTGTTCTAACTTGCATGTCTTTAAGCCACCCCTTTTTTCGGGGACATAGGCAGGAGCGCAAGTGTTTCATTAAGAGGAATGGAATGTTACAAACACAACTACACCACAGCTGAAATCCATGAGTAGCCCAGTATTGCAAGGTGCAAACCGGAGCATACCACAGACCAGCACCGAATATTTCAATGTTACCTTATACTGAGCTTGATCAACGCCTCCTTTGGTGTTTGTAACAAGTTTAGACTGTTACTTTCAGTTTCCAATGTTAGTGCTAGCTCTCCATAGTCCATGCTTCCTTTTGCGAATTTACATTTAGAAAACAGGTGCCTCTTTCAGCAAATCTGAAACACATGGGAGAGCGAGTACCAATATCCAGTCCACCATTTTGCTAATTTGCTTCTTCATTGGTAGACTATTATGGGCTAGCTATTCTCTACACAAAGGTTTTGACTTTAGCACAGTACTGTCCAGATTTTCTTAATGAAAGAATTGAAGTTCCTATTTGCTGTACAACGAACAGTGATGCCTGAACTTGTGGTCGCACGGTCAATTTCAGAGATCTGCGCATATATACCTTATATAGGGATTTTGGTAGTGAAACTTCCTTGTTTGAATTCTTTACCGTGATCATAGATTTATCCTGCTTATGCACATAACCCACGTACGCATCCCTACCTTGCAGATCCAAGTGGAAACTCTTTCAAATTAACAATTCGATTGGCTCGTAGGAGTGTATGCAATGCATCTGAAATTCTGAATGCTATAGCTGTTTGCCCGCGGACCACATCTAGATGTAAATGTATCGAGCAGACAAGAGCAAAAATCTATCTATATTTGTAGTATATATATACTCGTCATGGATGGAAGAGTTTTTCTTCTACTATAAAAGATACAAGTAATCAAGGTCCCAAGTTCTTCGATGACACACCTGAAAATTGATGAAACAAAGAAAGAGTCCAACCATGACTCCCTGCCGGTTAAAGGACTACGGCATGTTCCACAGTGGGCAACTCGATTCACAGGACTATGGCATTGGCATTTGCGATTTCGAATACTATTCATGAAGTAAATTACATACTGTAACTTGCTTGTTTTTCACTTTGTTTTGGGTACTGTGACCTGTTTTATTTTGAGATTGGAAGACCTTCTATTAACCAAAGGCCGCTCTTTGCCAGCGGCTAGTAAAGTGATGAATACATCATCAAGAGATATCACATACCAGATTAGCATTCCAGACGGCCTGAGTTGTGCTCCTATACGAGCAAGTTTTTTTGCAAATCTGTTACAAGACCTCGCACAATAATACTCCACCTTTACATCAACAAAACTAGTAAACATGAAAAACGATAATGCTACATACAGGACATCCAACGCTAGCGACTCCCTCGAGACGGACACGTGGCGTGACATGCACACTACAACTTTGACTCCCTCCGTCTCTTATTCTCATCCGGACAGCGCTCGCTCACTCCGCTCGGCCTTCTCCCACCACGCCCTGACCCCTGCGCCGCTCGCTCACTCCCCGCTCCCGCGTCGTCGCGTGCCCCACCTACGCCGCTCGCTCCTTGCTCCCGTGCCGTCGCGTGCCCCACTTGCGCCAATCGCTCCTCGCTCCTTGCTTTGGCCGTGCGCCGCGCCACCTGCTCCCTCCCTCTCGTAGCACGTGCCGCCCGCCAGGCTGAGCCAGGTGCTGGTAGCGCTGGCTGGTGGTGGTGCTCGTGCACCACTGCTCACCGCCGGCTCTTACCCCAATGGCTCGAATCGGCTAGCTCAGGCTTCCCTTCTCCTATGTTGCAAATGTATGTTTCAAGTGTTTCAGTCGTTTTAAAAGTATGTTGCAGTTGTTTCTTATGGATGTTGCAAAAATAGATCGGGAATGTTACACATGTTGCATAAGTTACAAGTGTTTCAGAGGCATGTTGCAAGCATTTGTTCAAAATATTCTATCTCTTCCAAACGTATGTTGCAAGTGTTTTGATCCGGATATTTACATATGTTTCACACACATGTTGCAACAACATGTTCCATATGTTTCATCTGTTTCAGACGTATCTTGCAAATGTTCTATCTAGATGTTGCATATGTTACAATAACTATGTTGCAACTGTATGTTCTAAATATTTCATCTGTTTCAGTCGTATGTTGCAATTATTTCACTTGAGTGTTGCAAAAATAGATCTCAATGTAGGGTTGTTTAGCGAGGAAGAGAGAGCTAGTGCGGAAGCCATGGCGGCGTCGACTGTAAGCTGGCAGCGCTCTATCGGAGGACGCGCAGGCGTCCGTGCTAGCTCACGCGGCCTGTACCCATACGACATACTGCCTCCGCCGAAGGTCCTGGAGCAGAAGCTTGTGGCATCTCCCCGCGTGATGGAGATGCAGACCCTGGCTATGGAGGTGACGCGGGCGCGACGAGGTTGAGACCCGCTGCGGGCGCAACAAGCGGGCAGGCTCCCCTATTATGCAGGCACGGCGGACGCTCTGATACGTAGAGAACAGGACAGAGTGTGGCGGAGGTGCGTCCGGACACGTGCCTGGGCCGGACGTCCTGGCACTAGCTATTCCCCATGACAAATGCTATATCCACAAATAACACACTCTAATAGGCGCATGGTCGGACGATTAAGATAGCATAGCAACGGTGGTATTACGACTTCGAAGCGCACTGTCCAGATTTTCTTAAGGAAAAAATTTGAAGTTCCTATTTGCTGTACAATGAACAGTGATGCCTGAATAACTTGTGGCACGGTCAATTTCAGAGATCCACGCATAATACCTTATACTGATTTTGGTAGTGAAACTTCCTTGTCCGAGCTACCATAGATTTAGCCAGCTTATGCACACAACCCACGCATCCCTACCTTGCAGTTGCAGACCCAAGTGGAAACTCTTTCAAATTAACAATTCATTTGGCTCGCAGGAGTGTATGCAATGCATCTGAATGCTATAAATGTTTGCCTGCGGACCATCCACATAGATGTAAATGTATCAAGACGAGCAAAAATCTATCTATATTATTTGTAGTAGATGAGGGAGGTCTCTCCGATAAGAGAAAGACAAGGTCTCTCGCAATTTGGCTCGCGGTCCCGGACGAGTTGCAGACTTGCAGTCGGAGAAGGGAACCGCCGCGAGCTCGCGACCTAGCAACCAGATAGGGACCCATCCAGATCCAGATATAAGGTTTGAGGGAGAGACCGAGAGAGGCAGGTTAGGGTTTGAAGGTGATCGAGGCTATGGAGGTGGAGGTGGAGGCGCTGGCGCTTGTGAGACGAGGGGGAGCAAGGCTTCGGTGGCGGCGACGGAGGAGATCGCGGCGGGGAAGAAGGCAGCAGAGGCGGAGGTCTTCGCGGCGAGGAACAAACCAGAGGCAGCGGAGGAGGCCAACAAGTCCGCGGGGGCAGCGAAGAAAGAGAAGAAGAAGATGCTGATGAAGGTATCGGATGACCGCATCAACTTCCTGCTGGCGAATCCACTGAATCTCAGGCTCAGTCATCGCCTACGTTCATTCACTCAAGAGTCCGCCCCCTTCGCCTATTCCAATCCTGAGAGACGACGAGCCGTTCTAGATCTGCTTCCCGGAGTTGCAGATTCGATCGACGAGTGGAATGAGCCTAGGCTTGAAATACTCCCGTCAGTTCCATGAAACTGGATGCGCCTATGAGGAGATCGAGGTTGGTGATGAGGACAATTAGGACCTGCAGTAGGGGATTAGTTGACAAGTTGGAACAACACTTGCATGGTTCGGTTTGGAAGTTCTTTTTTATGTATATATATGTCTTATGTGTCGTTAGGCTTTGTCTAAACTTTGTTAGGGCCTGTTCGGTTCCAGGGATTGACCTCCTGAAACCGTTCCTGGCCGGAACGTTTCTACAATTTGTATAGGACAGCCTTCACCAGGAATCGCTCCCGACAGAAATGATGCAAAACGAACGAGCCCTTAAGCTCGTGATAAACTTGTGGCCTTGGGGCCGTGGAACGCGACGCGGCACGTCAGCTCCGCGCTGCGGTGGCTGAGCTGGAATGCGTCCTCTGCTGCAACGCCGAGTTGGAGCGCCAGCGAGCGGACCGGCGGCACGAGCACGAGCGGACCACCAGCGAGCGGACCGCCGGAGCAGAGGTAGTCGAGAAACGCCGCGAACTTTTGGATAAGCACCTTGCTCTCGTCTCCGAACGCCTCCGGGGCGGGGCCGCGTGCGGGAGGGAAGGCCATGGACCTCGCGGGCGCTGCAGTGCGTGGCGACGGAGCCCCGGGCGCGGCCAGCCATGGACGAGGTTCCACGCGAGCTGCGACGGGCGACCGCGAGCTCCACAGGCGGCGGCGCCGGACACGGCCACGAGGCAGCCGTCCAGCGGGCGCCCGCGGGGAGGGAGGTCGGCGCGGCGACGGCGGTGCAGAAGGGGTCGGCCGGCTTCGATGGGGAGGGCGCACAGGATCGCTAGAAACCACGGTGAAATTCCCCAACGCAGTACGCGTTGGTTTCTTCTGCTTCGTTTGGAGCGTAGAGCTGGTTTCTACATTAGACTCGGTTTTTTTGTTTTTTCTTCTCTTTCTCTAATAAATATCGTGCCATGTCAGCAAAAAACAATAAATAGAGGGTTAATAAATGAATATAGAAACCGTGATGAAGCAACTGTGTGGCTGCTATGTTATTAACGAGTTATATATTGTTTTACATGTCTGCCATCATTACTTGATAAAGTGGGGGATGGGAACAAGAAGAACACACCAATGGAACAGGTGACAGGTTAGTTCAGACCTATCAGCCATGATTTGATCTGCTGGGGTTGGACAGGCACAACCAGCACACACACTACCTCCTGTGTCTTTTGCACAGACATCATCGTGTTGCACTGCCCCCAAAATAAGCTGGCTTCTTGTCCTAGGATTTGCCTTACTATCATGGGTTAATTGGAACCATACCATTATAATTTTTAAAATTCTAAAATATACTATTATTATTCACCTATTTGGAGATGTACCATTATAATTTTTCGGTTCCATGAAATATGCCATTACGCACGCTTTGGATGCAGTTGGGTCCATTTGCAGGTCAATGTATTTTCGTATTGCCCGGCATGCCCATATATATTCCTCTTACTCCATATCACAGACATGTGGACCCTGTCATCTTCTTCCTCCTTCGCGTTGAACACCGTCGCGCGTTGCCGGCCCCAGGCCCGCGCCGCAGCCCGCCGCCGCTCGTAGTCAGCCCCATGCCCAAGCCCGAGCAGCAGCCCACGCACCGACGCTGTGCAGCTCCTGCTCTTCGCGAATAGGCGACGGTCCAAGCGACCGCTCTGTGCGCGACAGCGTGGACGGCGACGAAGGCTCCCTCCGCGGCGCGCCACGGCATGCTCGGCAGGAGGAGGACGGCGTGCTCGCCACCGGTGTTAGCGTCGAGTCCATCCTGATTCTTGTCCCGTGTTCATCTAGCTGCTCTTCCCCTTCCGTCCTGACGTCCTGTGTCGCGTGGGTAAGGAGGGGATCTAGATTCCCGTGTTCATCTCGATTGCTACTTGGTCTGGTGCTGCTATCTTCTCTCCTTCCCAATACTTGTGTAATGGCGAGGAGAAGTAGCGCTCAGTGGAGCAGCGGCAGCGCAGCGCAGGCCATCGCGGTGCATCGGGGGTGGAGTCCGGTGAGCCCGCACGAGCTGGAGTCCGGCGTACGCGCGGCGGCGGCGTACCACGCACGAGGTGGGCGTCGCGACGCTGCACGCAGGCGGGCCACGCGGTGGACGCCGCTTTCACGGTTGTGCTCTGCCTCGGGGTCGGGCACCCCATGTCCAGCGGCGTCGTGCGGGCACCTTCGTCGTCGTCAGGGACGCCGCCTCCGGCGAGGCCGTCGCCTTCGTCGCCCAGGAGACCGCGCCGGCCGCAGCCACCACATCCGCCGCCGTCCTCAGCTCCGGCCACCCTGTTAGCCCCGCGGTGGGGCCGAGCTCGCTCGCCCGCGCACCGAGGCGGAGGTCCTGTGGCTGCAGCTGGGCCGAGCTCGCCCGTCTGCACGCCGGGGTAGAGCTCGCCCGCCCGCGTGCAACCCGTCCGTTGGCCTGTGGAGGTTAGCTGCAGGAGATGGAGGAAGGAGATGACGTGTGGACCCCGCGTGTCATTGAGCTGGAGCCCGGGGCAGCAGCAGGGGATTTTTGGGCCACACGAAAATACAGATGCTCGTGCGTGGACCCAACGGTGTTCAGAGTGTATAAAGTGGCGTATTTCAAATGAACTACGAATAGTAATGGCACCGTTCCAATATGACGAATAGTAATGGTGTCTTTTCAATCCGTGAAAGTTGTAATGGTATGGTTTCAATTAACCCATCTATCATGCAACCCAGTGTTCCCCCCTGACGGTGATGCTCCTGAGCTTAAAAAAAATGCTAGTTAAGCTACTTATAAAGGTGAATAACTGAACTTTTATTGTTGGTTGAATTCTCCTTCCTGCAACTATATTATCTCCTCATCTGTCTTTTTTTCTCTTTTTCAGCTGCTAGGACTGATGCTATATATTGCCAACTGAATCCCAGGGTAAGCTTTGGTAATTTTGGTTCCTTTTTTGTACATGGACAACCTAGAAATTACTATTTGTTAGCCTAACTGCCAAGAGGTTGACAAAGTAGGTTAGCTCAAATGAGGAGTTCTGCAAAGGCAGAGCTAATTAGTTAAAGATGAGAGCCTTTAACATGATAACAGTATAATATAACTGTGCTTGCCGATAGATCCTACTTCCCAAAGTGAATTGCTCTCTCAATTCCAAATTATAGGTTATTTTGGTTTTAATAGATACATATATAGTTTTAACTGTGACATAACGTACATTTAGGCATAGCAAAAACTATGTCACCAAAACAACCTATAATTTTGGGCGGAAGGAGCACTGCTCATGGCAAGCATTTTATGGAGTAGTTCTGTTTGATTCCAAGCTTGTCTAAAGGGATATTCTTGACATGAATTCCACAATTTGGCAATCAGATGTTTGGTTACAATTTAATGTCAAAAAATATGATAGCTGATGTTATCCTATTATCATCTATAGGGGGATAGTAGCAGTTATGGCCATAAATAAATTAATTAACAAAAGAAAACAACTTGATTGTGTATCATCTTGAAAGTGGTGGGTGCACCTGACAGACCAAAAGCCATGACACGAAACTTGTAATGCCCGATATAAGTGTGGAATGCTGCTGTTTTATGCTCTTCGCCCGGCTTGCGGAAGTCTTTCCGACCAGCGTCCCGCAAATTCCTCCTGTAACAATGCAAGAACACAAGCAGAATCGAGCGATGTAGGACCATGCAAGTGCACAGAAACTTCAATATCATCCCGCAGTCCATCCACAAAGCGCATGGCGTAGCAGAGAGATCTGTGTTGCGACCATACGCATCAGCTCATCCACTGGCCGGCTAGCCCCAAGAAACGCGGGATGTAATCAGAAACGGACCCCGACTGACGGATAGTGACAACTGAAGGATCAACAACTGATGCTGATCCTTACCGAACCGATCCAAAGCAGCAACCGCAGAAATCAGACCAGCTCCTCTGCCATCGCTCGCCCAGTGAATGATGGGGACGGCCACTGCCGGCAGAAGCCCCAACAAACAGTGAAACAAATGTCATCACATTCAAATGTTCATTTCGCAAGGAAAATGCAAGTACTCCATTCGGCTGTCGGTAAATACTCCCTCTCTCCAACAAAACATGCAACCATGAGTTACATATCACAAAAAATAGTTCACGATTGACCAAGTTTCTAGTAAATAGTATTTATATTTATAGCTCCAAATCAATTTATTATAAAAATATTCGTAATTAATTTAATAATATTTATTTGATATCATAAATATAGATATTTTTTTATCTATAATTGATAAGATACTAAAAATATGATATCATGCTAAAATTGCAGGTTTTGCAGGACGGAGAGAGTAGTGCAAAACACTGGAAGCTCTGAACGAACGGGTAGGGGTATCTTAACACTAACAGCAAGACGACTTTCACGGACGACAAACCATCTGGACGAACTTGTCGAAGTTCTTCCTGCACGCGCCGCCGGACCCGAACGCCTCGGCCACCGCGGCCTGCAGCTCCTGCGCCCTGGAACTCATCCGCGCGCCTTCCTCCCCGCGCAGCAGCTCCTCCACGGCCGCGGCCACCCCGGCGCGCGTCATGCCCGCCTCGAACGCGGCGCCGAACCCCCACAAGTGCGCCACGGACCGCGCGTTCATCCGCTGGTCCCCGAAGAAGGGGCGGCACGCCATGGGCACGCCGCTGGACACGCCCTCCAGCACCGACGCCCACCCGGCGTGCGTCACGAACGCGCCCACGGAAGGGTGGCGCAGCACGGGCACCTGCGGCGCCCAGGGCACCACGAGCCCGGACCCGGCGCCTGCGGTGCGGTCCAGGAAGCCCGGCGGGAGGAGCGGCCACGAGTCCTCGCGCAGCGACCACAGGAACGGCGTGCCCGAGGCCTCCAGCCCGGCCGCCAGCTCGCGGAGCTCGTCGGGCCGCGGGGACGCCACCGTGCCGAAGCTCACGTACGCGACGCCGCGCGCGGGGTGGCGGTCCAGCCAGGCGAGGCAGCCGTGCGGGTCGGCCGGTGCGGCGGTGTCAGCGTCGTCCTTGGGGACGAGCAGGTGGTAGGGCCCGAACGGGAGGCAGTTCGGCAGGATCTCCGCGAGCGCCGCGGTGACGTCGGGGGGGTCCAGGCCCGGGAAGGTGTTGAGCGCGACGGCGGCGGCGGCGCGCGGAAGGCGCTGCCCCATGCGGTGGAGGAGGAGGCTGACGACGTAGTTGAAGTCCCCGGAGACCACGCCGTCGGGGAGGTCACGGACGCGGTACCTGGCGAGGCCCGGGTGGGAGATCAGCAGCTCGTCCGCCCTGTTCGCGGCTGTGAATGGTGGTAACGCAAAAGCAAGCCAATCATCAAGATTCAAAAAGATCAGACTTTTTCCTTTTTTCTCTAGTTATGAAGACCTTTTTTTCAAGGGAAAAGTCTATTTTTAGCCCTCTAAGTATGACTGCAGTTTTTTTCTAGCCCTCTAACTCGAAAACCAGACACGCGCAGTCCCTTAACTCTCAAAACCGTTTAAAATTGACCCTCGTGCCCATTCGACAGTGTTTTCAGCCCAGTCAACCCGCCACGACCGCGGTTTCAGCCTAGTCCTCATCCCTTTGCGACTCTTGCGCGGTCAACGAGCGAGAGCAGAGAGGGAAGGAGAGAGAGAGAGAGAGAGCAGGGCGGAGCGGAGGGGCAGAGGGCACTGGGGCGCCGGCGACGGTCTTGGGCCTCGGCGGAGCAGGCTCCGCCGTGAGCTGGGCGGCAACGGCGCTCGGCTCGCAACGGCCCAAGGCGGCGTCCGTCTCGGCGTGACGGCGGCTTCAGTCGCGGCGACGTGACAGGCGAGGGCAGCTACGAGCGGGCACGGCGTTCCTGCATCCTCGTCGCGTAGGGCTTTGTGGCCTGTGCAGCTCAGCAAAGCAGAGTGGGGTCGGGTGAGCGGCCTCCTCGGTGCTCGACTCCAGTGCGATGGCGAGCAGTGGCTAGCCCGTTCTACGACGGCTGCGGCGAGCGCGGCTCCGGTGGCTTCTTCGAAGGGCCGTGGACCAAGGTGGCCTTCGGGTCTAGCAGTGCTCAGCCGATTCAGGCTGGCAGGAGGTCGGTGGCGGTCTCCGACGAGCCGAGGCAGAGCTCTGCTGCGGGGCTAGCCACGACAGCAAACTGAGGGCGGCGGCGACTGCCCGAGGTGGAGGCCAAGAGAGGAGGGGCGCTCCGCCATTCCTTGCTCACGTACGGGCACACCAAGAGGGCCGTGTGCTCCGTTGCGCTCCGCCTCGGCGTCGCGGAACCGGCCGCCTCTGCTGCCGTAGGGGCGCAGGTGGTGTGGACCTCGGTCGACGTCGTCAGCCGAAAGATCCTACTCGTGGACGACATGCGCGGCCTATACCGCGGCCTCAGTGTCTCTGTGCTAACCTACGCGCCCTCCAGTGCCGTGTGGTGGGCCTCCTACGCGACGGCGCAACGGCTCCTCTGGCGCACCGTCGGCCCCGCGCACCCCACCGCTCGCTATTGACGGCGGATGGCCGAGCTCTCCCCACCGCTCAGTCCCCTCTCTCTCCCTCTGTAAATGGCGCAGGGCCTTGTGCGCTCACCCCACCACAACCTCCACGCTCCCAGTGCTCTCCCTTCCGCTCTCCGTGGACGGTCCAGTCATCACCGTCGGCGCCGCGCATCGTGGCGGGTTGACTGGGCCGAAACCGCGGTCGAATGGACGCGAGGGTCAATTTTAAACGGTTTTGAGAGTTAAGGGACTACGCGTGTCTGATTTTCGAGTTAGAGGTCTAGAAAAAAACTGCGGCCATAGTTGGATGCCAAAAATAAACTTTTTCCTTTTTTTCCCAATATCCATCACAGCGAACGCTAGAGAATAGGAGAATCCAACACACCCTGATCGCCGACGTCCTCCCGGAGCGCGTCGGTGCGGAGGTGCGCCAGGAGCGCGCACGACGCGGCCGTCCACACGGGCACCCACGGGGCCCCAGCCGCGGCGGCCGCGTCCGCCGCCGGCCACACGAACGCGTCGCCCACCACGCAGCTCACCCTGGCGCCGCCCGCCGCGTCGCGGGCCGCCTCCAGCCCGGCCTTCACCCCGCCGGCCTCCGCGGCCGCCATGAACAGCTGCATCTGCCGCGGCACCGGCACGGTTCCCTCGGCCGCCGCGGGCGCGCCGTCCGGGACCTCGACGAAGCGCAGGTTCCCCGGGAGCCCGTGCCAGGCGGAGCCGCCGCTGCCGCTGGCCTTGCGCAGCTGCGCGAGGGAGGACGCGGTGGAGAGGAACGAGAGCGTGGCCCCGAACGGCGCGGCGGCGGTGGCCACGGCGCGCGCGAAGGAGAGCAGCACCGCCGCGTGGGAGCTGAAGGGGAAGGCGACCACGGCCACGTGCGGCGGCGGGGAGGACGCGACGGGCGCCATCGTCGTGTCGTGCTTCGGCGAGGCTGGCGTCGGCTACGCGCGCAATGCGATGAGATGCCGCTGGATATGCGGCTTCAGTCGCGGCGCCGCGCGGACGTTTTGTACTCCGCGCGACGAACCACGCGTGCGCAGCTGGCAGCTGCCAGTCGCGCGGTGAAATCGACGGTTAGCCGGCAGTTGGACCGCGACGCGCGTGCAGCGTTGTGGTTGTGGCGGCGCGGCCACGTGCGGAGCCCGACACGTGGGTGTTAGGTACGGATGCTACGCTGCACCGTGCGGACGCCCATCGGCGACACGTGGACATGTGGCTCGGTCTCCCGCACTCACGATATACTCCGTATATAGATACGAAACCGCAGCTCGATAGGATGGAAAAGGGCCGGAGTTCAAGGGAGACGGCCGCGGCGGTGGATAATGGCGAACGCTCATCGGCCGGAAACGAGCGAACAATGTTCCTACACGCCGCACCTTCCTTTTTAGAAATAATAATTTCCGTGTAGCACCCTAATTAGATAGTGACACGTGTGCTCGTTTTCTTTTCCCGTGCTCGGTTGAGCGAACTGCTGCATACGTCCACTCAATTTCAGCTGTGTGTTGGGATCCACGCAAAACATTTATTCCAAAATATTATAATTTCTAAACGGTGTATCCATTTTCAATTTTATCTACACCGGTGTATTCTGCGCTACAAGACGAACAAAACTACAAACCATTTGCATATGTTTCGAAGAATTTTTTTTCATGTGGCAAACTAACTTATAACATATAACTTATCACCTGTAACTTAATCAAAACTTAGAAACACAAAAAGTTATAAAAACAGAACCTATCTAAAAAAAAGTTATCAAACGCAACTATGTACATAAGTTATTCTATACAACTTAGATGAACAAATGAATATCATAACATATTAGCAGATACTCCGTATGTTGTTTAGCATGCATAAAAGGAAATTTGATAGACTGATATAAAATTAAAAAGAGAAAAAAGGGAAAGAAAAAAAACTGTGTTTCGTAACCTTTTTGAATTTTGGCATAAGTGATAAGTTATATTGTATAAGTTATATATTATAAGTTATACGGTGACAACTTTTGTTTTGCAAAATGTTATATTGTCCAAGTTGTCACTATAAGTTATAGAAATAAGTTATGTCACATTAGAGCATCTCCAAGAGTATCCCAAATTTTGTTTCTCATCCATGTTTTTTTGCCAACTCCCAAAGTAATATGAGGAGGGAAAAAAAAGACCACCTCCGAGAGTACCACATATTTGACTTCTAAAATATCAAAATTGTGGATCCACGATGATTTTTTTGGCGACTTCTTTTTTTCGCGCGATCTGTTTGGCGGCACCGCGAACCCCTTCGCACCGCCGCCGTTTGCACGTCGTACGTGTCCGTCGCCTGTGGTTCCCAACCGGCGTCAACCAGGGACCCGACCCCTCCAGCCTGCAGGTCCCTCTCCTAGCCGGTAGTGCAGGCTTTGGCAGCCAAGCAGGCACCCCCTCGAGCCTTCAACTCCCTCTCGTAGCCTTCGGCAGCAAGTATTATTGGAATTGGCCGTAGAGGAGCATGGACGAAGATAATTTCACCTGGACGTCGCGCCCACTGCCAGCTCCACTGTGCCGGCCGCCACCTCGCGCGTACGTCTCAAAGCCCCGGGTCCACCATGGCTTCGGCACGTCACACGCTGCTGCTGCTGCCGCTGCTCCTCGCGCCCGCGATGATGGCGGCGCCACGGCGTCGGAGCTGATGATGTCCGACGACTCGTGTTGGGGCTCACCCGAGGAGTGCTCTGTCGTGTACGACGTGGACGCCGAAGGCGGCGGCGCCACACCGAGGGGCCGGATGCGGCTGCAGCTGTACGACGACGTGAACGCGCTACGGCGCGAAGGAGAGGCCACGCGGCAAATCGTCGTGGGGAGGAAGAGACGGTGCAGCTCTAGGGTGAGCGTATTTTTACTCACAACGGAGGCCGATTTGTAAGTGCCCAAAGATGAGGAACGGATATGAGATACTCTTGGAGATGAGGTTTTCTCTTTTTTTTTTCCTTTCCAAAAAACAAGGATGGGAAGGGAATATATGGTACTATTGGAAATGCTCTAACATATATGTATAATAACTTAGTTACTTTCTAAAAACAGAAAGTTGCAGAAATTATTTTTACTTTCTAAAAACAGAAAGTTGTGGAAATTATTTTTTTCAAATAAGAAAACTTGTGGGATAGCTGATGATTTGCTGGATTCGTTCCCAGTGAACGATCGCGGGCATTAGATTTCGGGACGGCCGCCACAATCACGTGTAGCGTGACAAAAAAAATCTATAACAGGACAAGCAGATCGGCATCCATGCACGCAGGCACCATGGAAGCAAACGCTGCCTTCGATGGTGCTGCTATTGTTGATGTTCAAGATGGTGATGACCGCAGCAAAAGAGAATTCCTCGGATAATAGTTATAATGATGCACTGCAGGTACAAAACAGGATATACAAGTAAGGCTATAGAAAATAGAGACGGAAGTGCTAATCAGAACCATTTAATCGTAAGTCATCAATTTGACATTACAAATTCTATGCCCGCGCAATCTTCTATCATATTTGCACCATACATCCAAGGAGGATTTACAGATCTTTTACTTGGAGTTCAGCAAGATGCCTTAATGTCCTCGTCTGCTAGAAAGATATTTCGATGAAAATATGTAACTGTGTAGAGCTGGATACTGCTATGGTGACCTTTGTTGTCAACCTCCTTGTTCACAAATGTCCTAGCACCAAATGTCCTAGCACCAAAAGCCCTCACACAAATTTTCCCAGCACACAGTCTAATCCGAAGAAAAAAAATCCCCAAAAATACCTGCAAAAATCAGGGAAAAAGGATATCCTGTGAGTAGGTATCCTCGCGGCGGCGGCAAATGGTGACAGTGGCAGTGAATGAATCAAGTATCCCGTCTCCCTTGGTGAGCACATGGAGCACGCCCGTGATGGACAAAACGTGGATGAGTGGTAGCGGCGGCAGCGGCGAAAGATGAGGCGGGCTTACGTGCGCATTGGAGACTACGAGTGGAGCTCCGGTGAGACTCTACCACCTGCGGCGACCTCCTCCTTCTCCTCCCTCTCTCGCCGGAGCTCCACCATGGCCATGGCCGCTCCCACTCCAACCTAGCCCGGCAGCCTCCACCGACACTAGAACCCTAACGTTGTCCTCCCACTGTCCCCACCGCCTGGCCGACTTGGCTCCCCCAAACTCACTTGTAAGCTCGCCGAAGTTAGGGGAGAAGAGCGTGAGAGCGGGAGATGCCAGAACCGTAACCGCCAGCGAGTTCTCAATCTCACGACACCAACTAAGGGTGGGGTGGGCGGTAGGGGAGGACCTGGGTCTCGCGATGGGCCTCGTTTAGGGCAGGCTCAACACGGGCAGCGGGAATCATATGCCTCGAACTCCATGTAGACCAAACTGAGGCCTTGTTTAGATTCCAAGTTTTTTCACTCTCTCTCCATCACATCAAATCTTTGGACACATGCATGGAGTATTAAATGTAGATAAAAAAAATAACTAATTACACAGTTTGATTGTAAATTACGAGATGAATCTTTTAAGCCTAGTTAGACCATGATTGGACAATAATTGTCAAATTAAAGTGCTACAGTGCCGAATACTGATTCCTAACAGCGATTTAAACCAGGCCTGAGTTAAAGCATACTGCAAGCTATCAATCTCCCAGTGCAGCCAGCACTTTTTCTATCCCCACCACTGTCCATTCTGCAGCTTTCCCTCAGCCTTCTGCTCTCCACAACGCTCGCTCAAGCACATGCTCTGGTTTTTGTCAGATGGAGCACACGGTTCTTCTGCAGGAACATCTGACGCCCTACGGGGCTGCTGTTTGAGGTGACATGGAGCAAAGGCTTCGACGTGGAGGTTGTGGCTGTTGTCCAGCCTGGGACGTTGGGGACGGCCTTAGCTACCCATGTATTAGAGTGTATCAGGCCCAAAAACACGCTGCACGTGGAATGCAGCCCAGGCCGGGATGAGAACCCATGCTAGGTCCAATTTCGCATTTGGCACGTCACGTGTGGAAGTGGATCACGGCCTGATCCACCCTGACCGACGGGTGAGAGAAAAATCTCCACCAGTGGCGTGGAACGGGCGGGATTTTTAAGTTTTTTGCCATTGGATGGCACTCCTCACAGCCAACTGTATATTTGTCACATAAAATAGTAAGACTTCTATGTATTTGTAATTTTCGTGTTGGGCCTTGTTTAGTTCGTGGTTAGGAATCACTATTTGGTACTGTAGCACTTTCGTTTGTATTTGATAATTATTATCCAATTATGGTCTAACTAGGTTCAAAAGATTCGTCTCGTAATTTACCATCAAACTATGTAATTAGTTATTTTTTTTTATCTACATTTAATACTTCATACATGTGTTCAAAAATTTAATGTGCAATCTAAACAAGGCCTTCGTGTGGCACGCCACACAGCCAGCGTGACAGCGATTTTCAAAACCACCGCTGCTTCTATTCGTCCGCTCGCTGACATGTAGCCCGTCAGGTTCATCTTCGACCTCTAGCCAACTAGAAGGCGAGCACGCGTTACTTATTGCCATCCGCACGCGCCCCACAAGTCAGGTTCATCTTCAACCCAGCACGACGGGCTGCGCGTCGGGTGGTGCGGGAGGCCTACGCGTCGGGCGGTGCTGGAGGGCGGCACGGCGGACTGTAGGCGAGGAAGACGCGGGGGCCGCGAAGCTCCGGCGTCGGCGGCCACCATCACCAGCACGCCCGCGAAGCTCCAGAGCTAGCTCAGATGTGGATGAAGGGTGCGGTGGCGTGTGGGAGGCCAGTGTGCACGCGGGCCTGACGACGCCGGAGTCGAGCACGGCATTGGCGACGAACGCGTTGTGCAGCGCGCGGAGTCCCGCCAGCGCCGGGCACCAGCTGCGGTTTCTGGCGGCGGCGCCCGGCAGCACGGCCGTGTCTACAAGTTGTGGCGGTGGGAGAGGTTGAAGGAGACCGCCGACCCTGGCATGGCGCGCAGCGCCGTGGGCGGCCTAGGCGCGTGCAGCCTTGGCGCGCGCCAGCCTGGGCGGCCTCGTCGCGTGCAGGCTGGGCGCGTGCGGATGGCAAAAAGTTAAAAATCCCTTTTGTCCCCCTCGCATCGCCACCTTCTCGCCGGCGTCACCCCGACAGCTCCTCGGTGTATCAATGTGGCAGCTCCCCTCCTCCATCTCCTCCTCGACCTCATCTCCTTTCCCTTCCCTTTCTCCTCCTCATCCATTGTTTTGTTGCTAGGGTTCGACGCCGGCGGCGGCTGCTGCTCCCACGCCCGCCTCGGTCACCTCGAGTTCCTCCAGGTGCATCTCTCCTCCTCCACCTTCCACCCCTCCTCTTGATCTTCTCCTTTGTTGAAAGCCTCGTTCCTATGCTAGATCTGCTAGGATATCCAAGATCAGTGGGTGGTGTACCATAAGGAGAAGCTCCTCCTCCTCAACCTTCGCGCCCAAGAAGACTGAATTGTGCCCTCCTCTGCCACCTGACTAAGTACCAGGTTCAAATCTTGCGTATTCCTTTATTATTATTATTATTATTATTATTAGTGACTGATGGATGCCGTGGACTGAATTGTTTGTTGTTTGGTAGGAGTACTGCTCATTTTCCATCTTGTTACTGCTCTGTGAAACTGATGAATACATTAATTAGTTCTGTGAAATTAATGAATAGCGGAAGACTTTGTCATTCTTGCTTGATGTGCGGTGCACAATGTGAGGCTGATTTGTAGCGAGTTCTTGGGTCGGAAGTATATGTATCCATAATCAAGGGCTCAAGGCAGATGTATTATGTGCTGTCAACTGTCATAATGTATACTCAATTGCAAATATATTTGGTTGTAGTTACAGACCAAATCTCTTGCTTGGCATGTTGTTATTATCTGATTTTTTTACAAAAACCTTTGAATACAAGGCAAGATCCAATCATTAATTTCTTTGCAAGTTTTCTTCCTGCATTCATAGTTAATTGTGATTTAGTCGTGACATATATATTTTTGTTTTCCACAACGGTAAAACCGAATTTCATTACCAAGGCAATGAAATTACAAAGTTCAGCAGTTCGAAACCAGCTACCATCGATTACAAGATCAGATAACCTTCACACACATGATCACACAGGGAACACATGCATGAACGCGCTAATACTACAGACGCACTGAAGATAACGTCTACCCAGCCCGACCGACGCAACCAAGAGTGTTCCATTACAGGGCACCATGCCCAAAAAGCAAAAACAGACTGCTGATCTCTATCTTTAGCCAGCGAACGGCACCAGCTGACGCTCCTCCTGCGAGCACGCCTTCAGATCTTGAGAGTGAAAGAAGAGGGCCGCTGTCTTCATCACCTCAGCTCCCTGGATCATCTGCTCTTTTAGGTCTTCCTTAAGCAATCCTGCCCAGTATGCCAGAAAGGAACAGCATTTATCAATCCAGTTGTGACATATCTATTATCTACTACATTTATCAATCCATTTCTCCCAGCACTGCACTGGTGTGGGAGAGGAGAATCTTCTATTCATGAGAGCAGCATGCATGGGAATGGCCAATGGCATGGTTGTGTGTGTGGTGTAGTAGTTTCTTTTTCACCTCCCTGGAGGCTGCTAGATGGATGGATGCCTCTGCCCTGGCCAGTCATTATTTATCTCTGTAAATTTGCTATCATCCTATCCTACATGCCTTACATTCCTCCATGCATGGTGATTGGTGATGGAAGCTGTGCTGTGGCGTGCATGCATGCTGGGTGAGGGTCAAGTGGGGGGAGAGGCAAACAAAGGGAAGAAGCTGCAGAAACTTTCTTCCTTCGCTCGTGCTTCACATGAGCTGTTGCATCTACAGTTTAGGGGCAGCTTGCTCTTGGCCTCTCTCTGCCTCAGGAACAGAGGTCTCAGTCTCAGCCAGCCCCAGCCCCTAGTTGTTTTAGGAAAACCATCATGAGATGAGAGACCCAGATGGCAGGGAGAGCATCTTGTTGCCTCCTATGCAGTGGCATGCAGGGGTAGGGGGAGAGCTTGCAGAGGCTAGCTTGAGGCTATCCTTAATTTTCAAAGCTTATGCTCCTTTAATTTTCTAAACTTGTGTATCTACCTTGTTTATTTCCTATGCGCATCCGACCTTAATATAGTTGATGGATTTCCTTTTTGATGAAGGATGGTTAAACTGCCATGGACAGTTCCATTTATATGTGCATATTGCATATGTGGTTTACCATCTAATGGGTTAAACTGTGGTGGACAGTTTCTGAAGTTGATGGTCTATTGTTTATGTAGTGTTGCTGTCATGTTGGAGCACTAAGTTTAGATACTAGGCTTTGTCTGATTGATGATCGCGTAATAAATATTCGTATTTCTTTGTTATTATGCTCTGTTATTGAGTGTTATGTGCTTTCATAATGTATACTCAATCTGCATGCTCTGTTAATGAAATATCATTGTTAACAATGTGGTTTTTTCCTTGTACTTCTGGGCTGTAGCTAGTTATCTTCTGAAACCATTTTTTTTTTGCTTTTTTGCTAGCTGCAGCCATCTTAGATTCAGTTTTCCTTCTAGTTAGAAGATAATGGATTTGATAATTAGGAAGAGAAAAGAAGAGGAGGATGAGGAGATTATGTTGTTCTTTTTGCCTGCCCTATATCTTCTAACTAGTAACGAGGGAGAGGGAAAAGAGCAAGGCATACTTCAAGTCAGTCTGGTGAAGAAAAGGTTAGAGAGCTTCTAGGAGTACATGAAAGGAATTGTCTCGTTGCGTTTCCCATTGAAAACCAAGTGAAGATACCAGCTGCAGCAGTGTTGCTCCACAATCTTACACGGATGCAAAATGGGGATGAGGGTTGGTTGAATCGCCAAACAAGCAATATATGTCCAGAACATTTTGTTGATCTCCCTGGAGGTGACAACCACTACAATAATGATGTGATGTCTCTTAGCAGCCAAATAGAGGATGGGAACACAGTTAGAGATATGATAGCACTAAATATATGGAATGACTACAATCATAACACGTCCTAATGTGAGTCTTAACTAGTTTTGAATTAATTTGCTTTTGTGTTTTTTACTTTTATTCCCTGTCAGGTTCTTCTATTTGCAACCTGTTTTTTATTACAGTAATAATGCGCTAAATATCAGATTCTTGCATTTACAGTAATAATGTTTGGAAGGGGGTCTCCGAGGATCAATTTGATGAAAGCTGTAGCAGTCCAAAGAAAGCCTTCTCCAAAGATTTCAAGCACACAAAAGAGAGAACCATCACCTAAAGGTATGTCCTGTTATTACTTGTTCAGTTCAGTAGGTTGTACTGGCTGCTGTTGCTGCTATACTGGCTGTTGCTGCTTTAGGGCCTGCTGAACTTCCATTTTTCAACGGCTGTACAGGCCGTTGTTGCTTTCTTGCTTCTAATTGAATAGTAGATGCAAGTAGGCTTGTTGCAGCAAAAATTCCATTCTAATTGCTACATTTTTTGTGACAGTTGATCATTCTAGAGCGTGTTGGAATGTGGGACTTGAAAAGGCTTTGATTGACCTTCTTCATGAGCACAACAATGAATGTTATAGGGGACATAATGGATGGTCAACAGAAGCATGGAACAAAATTGTCAAGTTATTCCATGAGAAGTTCCCGTATGTCAATTTTACAAAGGTTCAAATCCAAGACAAAGACAGAGAGTTAAAGAGGGAATACAAAGTTCTAAAAGAAGCAAGAAAACAAAGTGGTGCACATTGGAATGAAAAGCTGTGCAGGATTGAGGGAGATGAAGCTGTTTGGAACAACATTATTACTGTGAGATTTCTTGTCAATTACAACTATTAATTCTTGTTAAATTCTTAAATGTATTGTTGGTTTAACCTCTATTGCTAACTACTTTTCATTATTGTATTCAATAGTCTCATCCTAAGGCCAAGAGATTTCGGAATAAATCTTTCCCATTGTTTGAGTCTTTAGGAGAGCTATATGATGGTATATCATCAATGCTAAAGCTTTATCTTCCTTGCAATCAAACATGTCGCATTCAGTTGAATTAATCATTAGTTACCAATGTTTTCAAGTCGTCTAGTCGAACCTAGTCGCCATGGGACCGACCAGGCGACTAATCGCGATTACTCGTTGACTAGGCTAATTAGTCTAGAGAGTGGATTGCTTCTCTTTCCTTTGGAACCAGAGAATAGCAGAGGGATAGCAGTACAGCACAACAAGCAACCTAGGAGTCTAGCAGAGAGCCAGAGAGGCTGCAGAGTGAGGGATGGGGGAGGAGGGAAGAAGATAGAGAGGGGAAAGGCACATACCGTTGTCGGAGCAGCTCATCACGAAGACTACGGCCACTTGACCTGGCAGAGGGCGCCGTTGGCTTCACAGCTCACCAGAGAGGAGAATAGCGTGCGAGGGAGGGGAATAGCACACGAGGGAGGGGAATAGCTCACGAGAGAGAGGGAATCACGCGCGGGAAGGGGAGGAATCGCGTGCGGGAGGCAGGAAACGCGCGCGTGGGAGAGTGGAGGCGCGCGAGGAAAAATTGCGGCCGCCCTGCATTTGCCACCGTGCCTGTGTGCCTCCGGTGTTTTGGGGTGCCTATTCTAACCCTAATAGGCCAAATTGGAAGGCCAATAGGCCACATATAGGCCCGGTTGAACAGGCCCAAAAAAACAGAGCAACCACACTAGTCGTCCATGGCCTAGTCGGACGACTAATCGGACGACCAGCTTTCTGGTCGAGCTAATCGAGTCGGACCTCCTAATCGAACACCAGGGACTGATTAGGACGAGTAATCGGGATTAATCGGACGACTTGAAAACATTGTTAGTTACTTCATTTTTTGGTGCAGGACAAACTGCTGAGGGAACCTTAAACTTTACCTCCATAGCCCCTTCCCAAGTTCCTGTCACACAGCCTTATCAAGGGGGTATCACACAACCTTCTTCCCAAATTCCTGTCACACAGCCTTCTCAAGGTGGTATCACACACACACAACCTTCTTCCAAAGTTCCTGTCACACAGCCTTATGAAGGTACAATCACACATCCTTTTTTCCAAGTTCCTGTCACACATCCTTATCAAGATGCTACCACACAACCTTCTCAATCTGACATGACACAAGCCAATTATATTGGGGAAGAAACTGAAAAGGGCCCTTTTGACCCTTCTGGACATGCTATGGATGATGATGATGAGGTCAGAATTGTGGACCAACCAACCACTACAACAACAATAATAACAAAGTCTTTAAGTCTCAAACAAGTTGGGGTAGGCTAGAGTTGAAAACCAGCAGAAGCAATCAAGGTTCAGGCACATGAATAGCTGTTTTCCAAGCACTCCTATCTAAGGCTAAGTCTTTGAGTATATTCCATCCTTTCAAGTCTCCTTTTATTGCCTCTACCCAAGTCAACTTCGGTCTTCCTCTGCCTCTCTTCACGTTACTATCCTGGCTTAGGATTCCACTATTCATCATTAAACAAAAGAGAGAAAAGGCCTGCTACTTCTAGAAACAAAAATCCAGTGTCTAGTGATAAAGCGGAAAGGGCAGGATTCAAATGCCGACAAGATGGGAAGGTTGTTGAGATGATGGGATGGTTTCTGGAACTGAAAGAGAAGGAAGGTTGTTGAGATGATGGGATGGTTTCTGGAACTGAAAGAGAAGGAAGCCGAGGCTGAACCCGTGCAGCAGAAAGGGCAAGAACTAATGTGCATGAGTTCCCCATCCAAGCGTGCATTGCTGTTGTGGACAACATGGAAGATCTATCAGATGATGAGAAGGTCGAGGCTTCGGATGTCTTCAAAGATCCACAAAACAGGGTCATTTTCATGACCGCGAAAGACTCTACACGACTCAAGTGGTTAAGGAAGAAGATTAGAACAGCGTAATCTGGTACTGCTCCTCTTCCATCTTGTTATTGCCTCTGTAAAACTGATGAATATATTAGTTAGTTTTGCGAAATTGATGGATGCATTATCACTTTTGTGGGTAACCCGTAGGTTGAATTGTTTGTGGAGTATCATTTGTGTACTCTGTAGTCTATAATTATTATTTGTGGAGCATCAGGCATGAATTTTGTTCATCTGCAGATGTACTAGTCAGTCTGCTGCAATGCTATACACATGTTAAAACAGTTCCAAATATGCATATCCTCTTGGAGTGAAGCTTATTTGTTGGAACTTGGCAATGAATTTTCTAAGAACAAGTAACAGTTCTTAGAAACTTGTACATTCTACACAGAAAGTCAGAAACTTGTACAGTCTGCACAGAAATTCTGATAGTGTAAATTATTGCAATCCTTTGTCTTCGTGACTGATTGCAGTTTGTAGTTTTGCAATTACTTAGCAATCTTCTTGCATCTATCTGCATAACATAATAGATGTCTCTTTGGTTGAAAAATGTAGCAGTGAATTTCTAGCTGTTATTGAGCATGAATGCTAAGACAAAGAAGCAAGAGGAAGTGTAGAGAGACCATTTTATTTTCAAATATCTTTGAAGTTCAATGTCAAATAATCTTTTGTCTTTTACTTTTGTTTCAAATGATGCAGGGAAAAAAGTTTTGATGGAAGGAGGGAGAGTTGTTAGTGCTGGAGTTGTCTCCAAAGTTATCTGTTGCTGCCAAATACATAGCTGTCTTTTGCTTGGATGTTTCATGTTAAAGAAATTCTTCAAAGCTAGAACCACTACTGGAAACAGAGACTTTGCCGAGTGCAAAATTCTTTGTCGAGTGTCAAAAATCGGGCACTCGGCAAAGACCTTCTTTGCCGAGTGCCGGGCACTTGGCAAAAAAATGCACTCGGCAAAGGACTTCTTCGCCGAGTGCCAGACTCTCGGCAAAAGAGCGGCACTCGGCATAGGCTGACCCGCGTAACGGTGTTCGGCCACGTCCTTCTTTGCCGAGTGCCTGTTGTTAGGCACTCGGCAAAGATTTATTTTTTTTAAAAAAAATTCTTTGCCGAGTGTCCAAGATCTGGCACTCGGCAAAGATTTATTTATTTTTTAAATTTCTTTGCCGAGTGCCCCTGGCACGGCACTCGACAAAGATTTTTTAAAAAAAAATGTCTTCTTTTTTTTGGAAAAAAATACTTTGCCGAGTGCCCCTAGCCCGGCACTCGGCAGATTTAATTTTTTTTTAAAAATGTCTTTGCCGAGTGCCCTGTGAAGGCACTCGGCAAAGAGGAATTTTTTTAAAAAAAAATCCAAACCCTCTTTGCCGGGTGCCTTATCCGTGGCACTCGGCAAAGACCCCCTTTGCCGAGTGCCATACCCCGGGTAAAGTTTTTTTTTTTGTTTTTGGCCTTGAAATTTTTTGTGCAACCCTTTAAAAGCACCGGGAACTCCTAGTTAGAATTTGAGGATTTTTTATGACTTTTTGATATATTTAGTTACTTTATTTCATTTACTTGAATTTGTTCGAAAAAAATATAATTTTGAACTGCACGTGGTGCGAATAATGAAATTTAATGATTCAAAAAATGATAGTCATGTTACTGAGTGTAGTGTGAGGCCGTATCCAGAAATGTACCCAAAATTTCGGACATCTTGTTCACGAAACATGACCGCGAACTTGCGTGCAAAGTGTTTTTAAATTCTATAAAAAGCAAACGAAGTTCGAAAATCATGAAACTTGTTGAGATGTCGTGATATTATATGTGGAGGCTATGATAAAAATTTTAGAAGATTTCGTACACGTTGT
Organism: Miscanthus floridulus; assembly: GCF_019320115.1. Classification (NCBI taxonomy): domain Eukaryota; kingdom Viridiplantae; phylum Streptophyta; class Magnoliopsida; order Poales; family Poaceae; genus Miscanthus; species Miscanthus floridulus. Next base: position 30,921,027 of record NC_089597.1, on the reverse strand, counting down.
CACGTACGATGCTCACAAACCAGGACATCTCTACATGTGATAACGTACGTGACAACGTGTACGAAATCTTCTGAAATTTTTATCATAGCCTCCACATATGATATCACGATATCTCAACAAGTTTCATGATTTTCGGACTTCGTTTGCTTTTTATAGAATTTAAAAACACTTTGCACACAAGTTCGCGGTCATGTTTTGTAAATAAGATGTCCAAAATTTCGGGTACGTTTCTGAATATGGCATCACACTACACTCAGTAACATGACTATCATTTTTTGAATCATTAAATTCCATTATTCGTACCACGTGCAGTTCAAAATTATATTTTTCGAAAAAATTCAAGTAAATAAAATAAAGTAACTAAATATATCAAAAAGCCATAAAAATACCTAAATTCTAACTAGGAGTTCCCGGTGCTTTTAAAGGGCCGCACAAAAAATTTGGAGGCCAAAAACAAAAAAAAACTTTGCCGAGTGTCGGGGCATGGCACTCGGCAAAGAGGGTTTGGATTTTTTTAAAAAAAAATTCCTCTTTGCCGAGTGCCTTCACAGGGCACTCGGCAAAGACATTTTTTTTAAAAAAATAAATCTTTGCCGAGTGCCGGGCTAGGGGCACTCGGCAAAGTATTTTTTCCCAAAAAAAAGACATTTTTTTTAAAAAATCTTTGCCGAGTGCCGTGCCGGGGGCACTTGGCAAAGTATTAAAAAAAATTTGCCGAGTGCCAGATCTGGGACACTCGGCAAAGAAATTTAAAAAAAAATAAATCTTTACCGAGTGCCAGATCTGGGACAATCGGCAAAGAATTTTGTAAAAAAAAAAATAAATCTTTGCCGAGTGCCTAACAGCAGGCACTCGGCAAAGAAGAACGTGGCCGAACACCGTTACGCGGGTCAGCCTATGCCGAGTGCCGCTCTTTTGCCGAGAGTCTGGCACTCGGCCAAGAAGTCCTTTGCCGAGTGCATTTTTTGCCAAGTGCCCGGCACTCGGCAAAGAAGGTCTTTGCCGAGTGCCCGATTTTTGACACTCGGCAAAGAATTTTGCACTCGGCAAAGTCTCTGTTTTCAGTAGTGTGTGGAGGAAAATTAGGAACATGGGAGTTTAGAACCAAATAAAATGTCAGAAAAAATGTCGAAAGGACCATTAAGGAGTAACCGAGCAAACATGTGTACATGACAGAGAAAGGAAACTGATCTTTGGAGGAAAAACATCAAATTGTTTCACTCCTCAATTGAAAGACATAAGTTCTATTTTAGGGTGTATATAACACAATGGGTTAAACGGCAGTAAACATATAGTAGAAGTTATTAATATCTAAAATTGGGGTGCTTACAAACATTGAAAGAAATGATAAAAAATTAGGACTCAGCCTCCTCTGCCATCTCCTAAAATAGATAACATGAATTCATCAGCACCTGAGTTTTTCCTGGAAGAATAAGATGAAGATCATGAGTGATGCACACTTTCTGGTAAAAAAAAGGGAAGCAACATGTGAAAGGCCCTTGGCCAACAAACCAACCGAATTAAATCAACAAAATGGTTAATACCATGAAGGAGATTTGAGAAAAGAAAATATACTGCTGCAATATTGTAATCTGTTACTTGAATAAATCTAATTATACAATTGAGCAAAGGTCAGATATACCCTAGGATAGGAGCCTAATATATATATATATATATATATATATAAAATATTGAAACAGTATGGACACAGAAATGTGGTACACTATATCTGTAAAGGATATACATGTTTAACTTTAGGCACACTTTGTTTCCCATGCATAAACCTGAGGCTTCGTTCTAAGGCGTTCACATGATATTTTTGAAGCTGAATACATTGTCGTTGTAAATTAAACCAACCAAGGCCTTGTTTAGATTGCAAAATTTTGCAATCTGGACACTGTAGCACGTTTCGTTTGTATTTGACAAACTTTGTCCGATCATGGACTAACTAGGCTCAAAAGATTCGTCTCGTGATTTACAACCAGACTGTGCAATTAGTTATTTTTTTATCTACATTTAATGCTCCATGCATGCGTCCAAAAATTGATGTGATAGAGAGAGAGTGAAAAAACTTAGAATTTGGAGGTGATCTAAACAAGGCTCAAGTCATAAAAAAAAGTTTGTCTATTTATTACAGCCGGCAAAGGTAACTTGGTTTAGGGACATGTACACGGCATATAGGGTCCGTTTGGTTCACGTTTTAGATCTAGACTAGACTAGCTAGCCAACTAGGCCTCGGCAGCCCAACCCTGGTTCGAGTAAGGCCCCGTTTAGTTGAGGCCAAAATCCAAAAATTTTTGCATAGTACCCGTCACATCAAATCTTGCGGCACATGCATGGAGTACTAAATGTAGATGAAAAAAAAAACTAATTGCACAGTTAGCCAAGAAATCGTGAGACGAATCTTTTAAGCCTAATTAGTCTATAATTGGACATTTTTTGCCAAATAAAAACGAAAGTGCTACAGTAGCCAAAAGCCAAAAAATTTTGCAACTAAACGGGGCCTAATGCAAGAGGCATGTGTTTCGTTTGCGGTTTATCTAGATCGTGTTTGGTAGTCTAGCTAGCTTAGATAGGATCACCTCTTCCTAGTGAAGGTGAATCTTAGCCAAAATCACCTCTCCCTTACGACCTACCTTTGTTCTTCAGCTCGTGTTCTTCTTCTTCCATCAGCTCTATAATTAATCTGGATCTCGTCTGCGTCGGTGACTCTATAGACGGGTGGAGGTGCGAGCCCAGCGGCGGAGCTCTTGGGGCGGGCATGCATGAGGTGGATACTCACCACTAGCACAGCCTCCGGCGACGGTCGCACGGTGTGGGGATGGAGCGCGGATCCACAAGCGGCCGACGCCCAGCGAGGTGGAAGCGGACCGTGGATTCCGCGGTGACGGGCGGGGCGGAAGTAGAGAACGGCTCTTGGGCGGCGGCCGACGGGGTAGAAGCAGAGAACGAATCCAGGGATGTTGGCCTATAGGGTGGAGGCCGAGCGCAGATCCATAGATGGCAGCTGGCGACGTAAAGGTGGAGCGCGAACCTCGAGGCAGCGGTTGATGGGTTGGAGGCAGAGCGCGAACCCCAGGGCTACGGCATGTCGGCAACAAAGGCGACGAAGAGGCAGGCAACCCGCGGTCAAACAGCGCGGAGGTGAGCGGGTCGGTCATGTCGCTTGTACAAGCCAGGCTCCGCGAAAACGAAGGGTCAAGCTTTTCGAGGTACCTAGACCAAGACCAAGGGATGGTCGGTGCACTAGTTGGGCCTGGTTACGAGCCTAAAACAGGCAATCAAACAAAACTAGACCTTGAGTGTATTTCTGGAGCCTGAATAGGGAGCTAGCCATCCAACCAAACACACCTGTCAAATGTAATATTTGAAAATAGAGTCACCTAATAATTTTTTATAATGAATTAAGCACATCACGGTTGAATTAGCTTTATAGTAAAAATAATGTATCTAGAAAAGCTAAAATATCTTATAATTTGGAAGGAAAGGAGTAGAGAGGTAATGGCCTGATAAGTGAAATAAATCTCACCATCTTACATAACCTATAGGAAAATAAATTTAGCTCTAGACGGCATGAAACGTGTTTCCTATAGATTCATGATGTTATACTAATCCAAAATTATAGCTCACTTTATCTTTATCCTATGTGAAACTTTATTAACTCTGACAAAGTTTTTTTTTTATAAAAACATATATTAGCATCTACAAGTTTATATGAACACACTTTCAAGATATATTTTATGAAAAAATTAGTGAAACTAATTTGTTGGTATAGATTTTGATATGTTTTTGTAGCTATAAACTAGGCAAAGTTAAAGAAGTTAAGTTTGACTTTGGAAAAGTTAAAATAAACTATTAGCCTGTTCGGCTGGCTGGGTTGGATCGTGGATTATTTACTGTTGACTGGTTTGGCTGGTTTGGTATGAGAGAAAAATACTGTTCTAACTTATAATCCACGATCGTATACGATCGTTTACGGCCTGCCGAACAGGCTGTATACTAGTTTGGAATGGAGGAGGTACAAGTTGAAATCGTGTGCACTCGTCGGCAATGCAAGCACGGTGGTTTTGTGTGTCTTTGTTTCCAAAGGGCAACAAAAAAAATTCGAGTAATATAACACGTGTTCCAAAAGGGCAGGAATCCGTTGTCCAGTGGCCACACGTTGAACGAGGTTGAAGCTCCGCTGAACACCTCTATTTTCGGCCGGCACGTACGGCCCAGACGGACACAACATCCCTAAAATGGCGTGCTTAATAACAGGAGGTCAATCTTCGAGCAGGAAGCTGCGAAGAAGACCGACGACGTGCCCTCCCGGCCCCTCGGCGTGCCCCCGTCGTCCTCCCGTCCGTTGATCGATCGATCTGGCCATGGCACAACACTGAGATCCTCGTCGGTCGTCGTGTTGTGGCTCGTGAGCCGAACGATTAATCCGGCGGAAGCTAGGAGGGTCACACCGTACGCCGCCGTCGACAACGACGACAGATGGGGCGGTCGTACTACGACGGTGGCAGGGACGCCGGGACGGACCTTGGCTACCCGCTGGTGGCCGTGTGCATCGACAAGGACAAGAACAGCCAGAACGCGCTCAAGTGGGCCATCGACTCGCTGGTCCAGAAGGGGGAGACCATCGTCCTCGTCCACGTCAACACCAAGGGCACCTCCGGCGGCGTGGAGGACGCCGCCGGGTTCAAGCAGCCGACGGACCCGCACATGAAGGACCTCTTCCTCCCGTTCCGATGCTTCTGCACCCGCAAAGACGTACGTGACGATCGTCGTGCACCGACGGAGGAGACGTTGTGACATGTATGTGTTGCCTTGCTGCAGATCCACTGCAAGGACGTGGTGCTGGACGAGCACGACGTGGCCAAATCCATCATCGAGTTCTCGGCGCACGCGGCCGTGGAAAAGCTCGTCCTCGGCGCCACGGCGAGGGGCGGCTTCGTCCGGTTCAAGGCGGACATCCCGACCACCATCTCCAAGGGCGCGCCGGACTTCTGCACGGTGTACGTCGTCAACAAGGGCAAGGTGTCGTCGCAGCGCAACTCTTTCCGCGCCGCGCCGCGGGTGTCGCCGCTCCGGTCGCAGATCCAGTCGGCGCAGAGCGCCGCCGCGACGCCCAAGCCCGAGCCGGCGCCGCAGTCGCAGCGGTGGTCCTCGTCGTCGAGGGGCCACTCTGACCACGGCGAGACGCCGCGGGTGGACAACTTCCGCTCGCCGTTCGCGCGCGGGGCCCCCGCCAACACGCGCAAGTCGTACGCCGACCTCAGCCACATGTCCATGCCGGACTCGGCGGACATCTCGTTCGTCAGCAGCACCGGCCGCCGGAGCGTCGAGCACCACTCCGCGATCCCGCCGCGGATGTCCAACGGCTCCGTGGATAGCTACGACCACAGCTTCGAGATGTCGCGCACGCCCAGCAAGTGGGGCGGCGACTCCTTCGGCGGCGGCATGGACCACACCACCTTCTCGCAGAGCAGCAGCTCTTCCTTCTGCTCCCTCGGCATGGTGACTTGATTTCTTTGCTTTTGTTTTATTTATTAGCTCGATCGACTAAGATCTCCATCGCCACCATCTTGAATTGAATTCTTTGATGAGATAAACGATGCATGCACTCCTATGCTAATAACAGCAAGACGACGTGGAGGCGGAGATGAAGAGACTACGCCTGGAGCTGAAACAGACCATGGACATGTACAGCACGGCCTGCAAGGAGGCGCTGACGGCCAAACAGAAGGCCATGGAGCTGCAGCGGTGGAAGATGGAGGAGGAGCAGAAGACGCAGGACTCGCGGATAACAGAGGATTCGGCGATAGCGATGATCGAGCGGGAGAAGGCCAAGGCAAAGGCGGCCATGGAGGCGGCGGAGGCGTCGCAGCGGATCGCGGAGATGGAGGTGCAGAAGCGGATCAGCGCGGAGAAGAAGCTGCTCAAGGAGGCCGAGGAGCGCAAGAACCGCGGCAGCAGCGGCATGTCGCACGAGGTCCGGTACCGCCGCTACGCCATCGAGGAGATCGAGCACGCCACCGACAACTTCAACGACGCGCGCAAGGTGGGCGAGGGCGGGTACGGCCCCGTGTACAAGGGCTTCCTGGACCACACGCAGGTGGCCATCAAGGTGCTCCGCCCCGACGCTGCGCAGGGCCGGTCGCAGTTCCAGCAGGAGGTGGAGGTGCTGAGCTGCATCCGCCACCCCAACATGGTGCTCCTCCTCGGCGCGTGCCCGGAGTACGGCTGCCTCGTGTACGAGTACATGGCCAGCGGCAGCCTCGACGACTGCTTGTTCCGCCGCTCCTCCGGCGCCGCCGGGCCTGTCATCCCCTGGCAGCACCGGTTCCGCATCTGCGCCGAGATCGCCACGGGCCTGCTGTTCCTGCACCAGACCAAGCCGGAGCCGCTGGTGCACCGCGACCTCAAGCCGGGGAACATCCTGCTGGACCGCAACTACGTGAGCAAGATCAGCGACGTCGGGCTGGCGCGGCTCGTGCCGCCGTCCGTCGCCGACACCGTGACGCAGTACCGGATGACGTCCACCGCGGGGACCTTCTGCTACATCGACCCGGAGTACCAGCAGACGGGCATGCTCGGCGTCAAGTCCGACATCTACTCCTTCGGCGTCATGCTGCTGCAGATCATCACGGCGAAGCCGCCCATGGGGCTATCGCACCACGTCGGCCGCGCCATAGAGCGCGGCGCGCTGCTGGACATGCTCGACCCCGCCGTGCCGGACTGGCCCCTCGAGGAGGCGCAGTGCCTCGCCGAGATGGCGCTCCGCTGCTGCGAGCTGCGCCGCAAGGACCGGCCGGACCTCGGCGCCGTCGTGCTCCCGGAGCTCAACCGGCTGCGCGCGCTCGGCGAGGACAACATGCAGTACTGCGGCGCCATCAGGGGCGGCGGCGGCATGGGCATGCACAGCTCGCCGTTCCACAGCAACGTCTCACGGTCGCACGCCGCCGTAAGCATCCTCCGTCCATAACAACCAAACATTTTTCCAACACTTCCGTTTAAAAAAAACAATTTTCCAACACGACTAATAACGAACTTCAATTCTAAGCATAACTGAGACGAGCATTCGATGCGAAATTTACAGGAGATGATGGTCGATTCTCAGTACCCAAGATCAGTGTTCAGCTCAAGAGCGAGCGATTCGCCCAAGGCGCCGAGAAGATCGAACGCTTGACGCCCATGCATGAACTTTCCAGCATCGGCACTTGCAGAGTGAAGGGGGTGGCGTTGTGTTGTGCAGGTTCATAAGCTGCCTACCATGCGGGGGGGGGGGGGGGGGGGGGGGGGGGGGGGGGTTTGGTGCAGAATTTTTCTTGCACGAGCCATGTACTAGTAATACAGAACCGTATGGCTCTGCCATTGCCGTGTACCTGTTCTTGTAACTTGTGAGAGCTTCCTCTTTTGTGTAATGGATTTTTTTGGTTGGATTAGGGGCATGTTCTTATGTTTTTTTAATGTCTATACATCGGCTGGTATGAAAAACGCACTGTTCATGCTGAAAAACATTGTTCCGGCTGAAAAAAAAAGCCGAACAAGTCGGCTTCTTGATCAGCCGAACGGGGTATTACATTGAAAAATATAGCTCGCCCTAATCTATCCTATCCACATCTAATCTCCTCCATTGTATGTTTTTAATGTCTATACATGGTCATGGAAAGTCAAACCATTTAGATACTTAAACCTATTTGTAGTAGTTTTAAGGAATACAAAGAATCTCATAATGCCACCGAAAGGTTATGAAAAAACCAAAGCAACATACACTTCAATGCCCGAAGCATCTCTGCTACCAATTACAACTGCCTGCAACAAAGCTTCTGCCCATCTCCTAGACCAAGACAGAACAAGGACATCCGTGACCATGGCAAAGCCCAAAAAATCACTCTTCAGACCATATTAGATTTATTTTTCTGCTTTTCTATTAATGAACTTTTTATAAAAATAAATGGTTGGATAATTTTTGTAAAAAAATACTCATCACGCCCATTAAATTGGTGAGATTTATTGGTAGAATTTCCCTTTGCACCAATTGAATTGGTTGAATTTATATTATTGTCCTTTGTAATATTTCTTAAAAATCATACATTTTCCATATTAGTTTGGGGTGGAGATAAAATTTATATAAACTTGTAGAGCTCGATGAGATTTAAAACTTTTAATCTCGCAACTTTTTGTTTGAAGCCATCTTGTTGCTGAGATAATCGGTACAATGTTTGCATACATATTTGTAAACCTAAACATTGTATTGGTTATTTCAACACTAAGATGGCTTCAAACAAAAACGATGTGAGCTACAAAGTTATTGATTCATTGAGCACTAAATTCATCCGCATCATATGGAAATGTTATAATTTGTAAGATATTTTATGCTACAATTGGATAAATTGATGACAATTTATTCAGTCCCCTATGTAGCAAATCTCTGATAAATTAAATAATTATGACATTTTATATGATGTTGTTTGAAGATAAGTTTTATATGATTATGGTAGTACCATTAAGATCTACAACTTTGTAGTTCACAACACTTTCGTTTGATGTCGTCTTGGTGTCAAATTGATCCTTACAATGTTCATACCCGTGTTAAGAGAAGCTATAGATGGGAACATTGCATCGGTATAAGTTGTATGCCTAAACATTGCACCAATTATTTCAGCACTAATATGGCTTGAGACACAAAAGTTGTAAGCTACAAAGTTGTAGATCTTGTTGAGCTCAGCGATTTTCATATAAGTCCACCGAGCTCAAATAGAAAAGCGACGACTATTTAAACATACATGGAAAAGAAAATTTGCCAACTGGAAATTCTATCAATAGAAATAGTGAAATTTAAATCTCATCTCAATTGGTGAGAGGAGTATTTTGCATTTTATTATTAATAAGATTATTCATGTGAAAAGCTAATTTAAAAATAAAAATATCAAATCAGACTTGGAGTCCCGACGTGGACCATCTACGAGATCTCGTTGCACAAAATCTTATTCCTCTTTTGCTGAACGGAAAATTTGAGATTAGTCGACCCACTTATGTGCACAATGATCTGATGATGTCAACATATGGTTTTGCTGATGTCAAATAGTTTTCTTTGTGTTAGGGGGGTCCTTTCTTTTTTGTCTTAGAATTTTCAATTTCTTACATACAAGGCAAATATATTTCACTGTGGCAATTTGTTTTTGTTCATTGGCTTTTGTTTACAGAAAAGCTAAATGACACTCGAGTGTTCTAACATTCGATTTTCTCTTCTTCTCCATCTCCGGCGGGCTTAGAAGAAAATGTGGGGAGGCAGGCAGGCCCCGCGGTGGGGACAGGAGAGACGGCAGCGAGGCAGAGGCAGTGGTGACGCTGCCGGAGCGAGCGACGGAGGAGGCGGTCGGGACGGTTGGGGCAAGGGTGACCAGGGCCATGATGGCTGCGGGGGGGACGAGAAGAAGGAGATCACCACCCTACTGTGCCGCAGCGAGGCGGCCGGCGACAGCGGCGGCGCATTGGGAGGAGGAAGATGCGAAGAAAAAAAATCAAGTGTTCTGGCCCCCAAAACACACAGAGTCAATACCATTATCCATGATACCTTCATCTTCTTTTGTTCATCACCTTATTATTTTTTGGTTTATGGTAATATGTTTTGTGCTCATCGTAATTTTAGTCGTGTTATTTTTTATTCATCAAAATGAAGTTTTCTTGTTCATGTAAATTTAATTTAATTTCAATACCCGATTGTTATATATTTTTCTTCGCCACACAACAATTCCTTTTGTTCGTGTGAGTTATTTTTTCCATGTTTTTTATTGATGCTTTTTGGTGCATCTTCTATTTTTGTTCCATCATAGCAATTATATATGTGCAAACAAAGAAGAAATACATTTTTGAAAGTCCGTGGCCCTGTTCTGCAGCACTTTTCAGCGAACGAACATTGTTTTTCTCTCACAATAAATCAGCATAAGCATCAGCATAAAACAAATTTCAGCGAAATGTCAGAAAGTAGCGTCGATGAGATCAGCAAAGCCTCGCCGATCAGACATGTAGACCGAGAGGTGACGTTTGGATATATGGAAATGAGTATGGGATAGGGATATAGCACCCGCAGTGGCAGACCTCGATGCCTCAAAACTTTGTTCACATGTGGCATCGTTTCTGTATGCTACAGTGTTCAAGCTTCGCTATACAACTCCCCATTCCTGACGTAGGGCTTGTTTAGATTGCAAGTTTTTTCACTCTCTCTTCATCACATTAAATCTTTGGACACATGCATAGAGTATTAAATGTAGATAAAAAAATAACTAATTATACAATTTGATTGTAAATTATGAGACGAATCTTTTGAGCCTAGTTAGACCATGATTAGACAATAATTATCAAATACAAACGAAAATACTTCAGTGCCAAATACTGATTTCTAATCTCAATCTAAATCAGACCGTACGTACAAGCACATGGAAACATTTTTTAACAACCAAGTACCCATGACTGTCGATGCTGGCATTTTTTTATCCCAGCGTCGCACGCTGCAGCATGAAAAACGATGCTGGGACCTTCTCTCCACGGCCTTATTTAGATTGCAAGTTTTTTCACTCTCTTTCTGTCACATTAAATCTTTGGACACATATATAGAGTATTAAATATAAATAAAAAAATAACTAATTACACAGTTTGATTATAAATTACGAGATGAATCTTTTGAGCCTAGTTAGGCCATAATTAAACAATAATTATCAAATACAAACGAAAGTGCTACAGTATCTGATACTGATTTCTAACGTCAATCTAAACACGGCCCAAACATTGATTTTTTTGTCACACTGCGCATGCTCTAGGCCTTGTTTAGATTGCAAGTTTTTTCACTCTCTCCATCACTTCAAATCTTTGGACACATGCATGGAGTATTAAATATAGATAAAAAAATAACTAATTACACAGTTTGATTGTAAATTACGAGACGAATCTTTTAAGCCTAGTTAGGCCATGATTGGACAATAATTGTCAAATACAAACGAAAGTGCTACAGTGCTAAATACTGATCCCTAACCCCAATCTAAACAAGACCCTAAAAGAAAGGATAAAATCAATCCCTTGTGTGTGGAAAGGTTTGGGAAAAGAGAGGAGGCTCTAAAATGCGATAGGAGCGTCACTTTTGCCAGCGTTCAAAACCTAGCGGCGCAGGTGGGTTAGGGCGGGATAAGGCTGATGTGAATGCGAAATTTACCATTTTGCCCTTGGAAAGGTAAGATAGAAAGCGCATCCACAGAGCAAGCGCCCCACTCCACTCCACCGCCCTCCTCTGGCGCCTGCTGCTCTCCTGCACTCGCTCCGGCTCCCCACGCTCGTGCCCGCGTCGGCTGCTCTCGGCGCTCGCTCTGGCTCCCCACGCCGCGCCCGCCTCCGCTCACGCTCCCTCGGTGCTCACCTCTGTTCGTCAGCGCGGTGCTCACCAGGTTCGTTTCTTGCATTGCTTCCAAACCATCTGAATCAGGGATTGGTTCCTGGAATCCCGAGCTGGTTCAGCTCGCGAACAGTTTGCTGCAACATTCTTTTCCTTCCCCAATTTGTCTACCTCAAGTTTCCTAGTCCCTATCCTTTCGTGCATATCTGAAAGAGTTGAATATATTTGGACCATCACTGAGTTTCGATTGCTTTAGATTGGTTTGAGCTAATTAGCTAGTGAGGAGACTACTGTAGGTAGCAGTAAGGTAAATCTTTATCGTTTATCTTCTCATCTGTCCTAAGCAGACAAGCAGTTTTCGCGCCCCCGCGAAAAGACGAAGAGTCTTTTATATATATGCCATTAAAAAAGTTTATAATTATACACAAGCTATTAAAAAAATTGATCGCACACAGGTGCCACTGCTCTAAACTTTTTTTTTTTTGCCTTACAAGTCATTTCGTCCGTGTTCTGTTTGTTTTTCGCCGTTTGGTGTGGGACCGGCCAGTGAAATTGTCTGTATTATCCTTGACCGTGGAAACCGACTACGATTCACCACCTCAGTTTTCTTTCTCTCTGTGTTCCTCCTTGTCTTCGTCCCCTTGCGCGTCGTCAGCACCTTGCCCGGTGGCCTGGCCCTGCGCCCCCGGCACCTCCAGGCCTCGGCCCCGCCCTTCGCCCCCGGCGCCTCCTGGCACTAGCCCCGCCCTGCGACCCCGACGGCCTAGCCCCACGCTCCCAGCCCCAGCACCGCCCTGCACCCTCGGCGGCGGCGGCTCGGCCCTGCGCCCTCGGCGACCTCGCACGCTCCAGGTCGGGGCGCCGCCGCGCCACGTCGCTAGATTCGGCGGCGCCTGGCTACTCCTCACCTGCCTGGATCCCGTCACCGTCCGCGCGGCCGAGCTCCTAGTCGTCCTCGTTGCGCCCCGTCACCGTCAACGCGGCCGAGCTCATAGCTGCCCCATCGCACGCCTGCCGTCGCCGTCTCCTTCACCAGATCTGTCGCTGCGCTCCTCGTTAGCTGTGCGTTGCTGTTGCCGTCCGCCGTAGCCATACCCGCACGCGACCGCTAGCTCCAGGGCGCCATCGCCGTCTCAGTCCTCCAGCCTCATCGTGCACTCGCCACAGGCGCACGGCGCCCAAGATGCTGGATGCACCACCGGTGGGGATAGGAACGGGAAGTGGACGCTGTCCGGAAAGAGCAAGGAGGTGCCCTGGTGGCCTCGCTGCTCGTCGCCGTGGAGAGGGGAGCCGGGGCACCGCCGTTCCTTGTCGGCAGATCCGGCGGCGCGTGCTCTAGGAGGGTGGCCGCGATCAAGGGGCGCGAGGCCGGCGGGTGGCTCCAGGAGGCCGTCCGCGTCGCCTCCAAGGGCCGCCGTGTGCGCCGCCGGGAGGGAGGAGGCCGCGCGCCCAGGGAGAGCAAGGAGGTGCCCCAGTGGCCTCGCTGCCAGATCCGGCGTCGGCACTCCTAGTCCGCCGTGCGCCGCTGTCGCCCGCGCTCTCTCTCCCCCAGGGTTCTTCGCTGTTTGGTGTGGGACCGCCAAGGGTAATATGAACAATTTCACTGCCCGGTTCCACATGAAACGGCAAAAAACAAACAGAACACGGACGGAATGGTCTATAAGGCAAAGAAGTTTAGAGCAGTGGCACCTGTGTGCGGTCAATTTTTTTAATAACTTATGTGTAATTAAAAACTTTTTTTAATGGCACGCAAGTAAAAGCCTCGAAGCCGAAACGCGACGCCCTTATCCTACTCGAACCAAAAATTGAATTCGAGTTGGAGTCGTAAGCGTTAGAGCGACGCCACTGCCATCTCAGCTGTCGGATCCCCCCTTCCCTTCCCTTCAATTGGCTTCACCCAATCGCTTCTTTCCATCTCGATTCACAATTCGCTCTCTCTGTACTCGTCTTTCGATCCCGCCTCCTCGCGCCCAGATCCCCACTGCCTCTTCAATCTCGAGTTCAGATCATGTCTGCGGCGGTGGCGGTGGTGCCGATGGCTCGCAAGCGCCCGGCACCGGACCAAGAACAATTTGCTGCCGACGCGAACAAGCGACCGCGACCGCCGCACCGGCAAGATGGTGGCGCTCAAATGGATCCGTGGCGATGGGCCCAACGGCCACGGCCCCCTGACCGCCGCGCGCTAGCCATGGAGGCCGACTGCCTCCACGCGTGCCGCGGCCACCCGTCGATCATCGGGATCCATGATGTCGTTGCCAACCCCAGGACCGGGGATGTCCACCTTGTGTTGGAGCTGGTCCACGGCGGGGTAAGCCTCCGCGACTCCATGTGGAGGCCCTTGTCCGAGGACGTGGTCCGCGAGATGATGCGGCAGCTCGTCAGCGCTGGCAAGAAGATTCATGGTGTGGGGTTCATCCATCGGGACATGAAGCCAGAGAATGTCCTCGTCTGTCCTTTCGGCGAGCTCAAAGTCTGCGATTTTGGATCAGCGACGCGACAGAAGCCCGCCGAGAAGGCGCATGAGGCCTCCCCTGTCGGGACGCTGTAGTACAACGCGCCGGAGTTGCTCGACGGCAATTGGTACTACGGCCCGAGTGTCGACATGTGGGGCCTCGGGTGCGTCATGGCGGAGCTTCTGAGTGGTGAGACTCTGTTCGAGGCGGAGACACATGAGAAGATGCTTGACGAAATGTCGGAGCTTCGAGATCGGATGACCTCTGCAGCCAGAAAGCTTGATCTAGAGTGTTTGGCAGATTTGTCGGAGACTGGGCGTGATGTGCTGACGGGCCTGCTGGCCTTCTGCCCTGATAAGAGACTCAAAGCAGCGGAAGCGCTTGAGCACCCGTGGTTCAAGAACTTCAAGTCACCCTGGATACATGACATTGTTTAGTTATTAGATCACTAGTAGCTGTTTCTTGATGTAGGATTGTAGTACCACAGGGATTATTTCATTGCATTGTAGCGCCTTAGCTGATTCATGTAATGTTATGAAGCAACCTAATTCATTGTTGCTTCCTTGCCATTTATTTGTTGTTTGACCAATCTTCGTAGCAGGAATTGATCAGTGTAATATTTGTTCAATGCAATAAATTAATAAAACGTCGACTTTGTTTTATAAACTGTCTCTTGTTATCTATTCCCAGTACGGGATGTTGTCAGTAATCCTATGTAGAGCATGTCTATTTTCAGCACCTGCATACGCACGAGCGCCAACCTGTGGTGGCCGTGTAAGTAGGAGATAGTGGTTAGTTTCTTTCTGCCATGAACCAGAGCATGCACGCCATGGCCGGCAATCGCGGCGCGTGGGGATGGACGCGCGCAAGCTTCGCGGTCGTGTGCGCTGTGGCGTGTTTTGCTCATCTCTGTAATCAAATAAAAGGCAATCAAGTGCATCAGAAAACGCTGCGCCCTTGGCAGCACAAACTCTCGTGTTCACCGTTTGTTTCTCGCTGCTCACTCTCGCTCGCAACCGCTCACAGCAGCACCGCCGGCTCACCGCCGTCCGGTGACTGACAGCACCGCCGTCCGGTGACTGACAAGTGGCATCAGAGCCAGAGAGTTGAGAGGACCTGCAGCGGCGCCATGGCTTCACCACCGCGCCGCAATCGCACCCCGGAGAAGAAGGAGAAGCCGGAGGGCAGCGGCAGCAAGACGCCGCGCCGCTCTCCGTCACGCTCACCGTCACGCTCACCACGGCGTCGCTCACCGCGCCGCTCCCCGCGTCGCTCCAGAGCACCACGCCGGTCTCGCGGCCGGCAGCCTCGCGAGATCGTCGTCGAGCGCATCGTCCGTGAAGGCGGCGGTTCCGGCACCTGGCCGCAGCTGACGCGCACCAACTATCATACGTGGTCGCTGCGGATGAAGCTGAAGCTGCAGGCTCGTCACCTCTGGGACGCCATCGAGTACCCCGACGACGCGGAGTACGACGACGACCGGAGTGCCCTCGACGCCATCTGCAGCGCGGTACCGGAGGACATGGTGCCCGCGCTCGCCACGAAGGGTACCGCCTACGACGCCTGGGAGGCCATCAAGACACTCCGCATCGGCGACGACCGCGTGCGGAAATCAACCGCCCAGTCTCTCCGGGCGGAGTACGAGAACATCAAGCTCCGTGCCGACGAGGCCATCGAGGAGTTCGCCCTGCGCCTCACCAACATCACGCAGCGGATGGCAACCCTCGGTGACCCGGAGCCTGATCATCGCGTGGTGGCCAAGTACCTGCGCGTCGCACGTCCGCGGTACAAGCAGTTGGTAATCTCAATCGAAACCCTCCTTGACGTTGCACAGTTGTCAATCGAGGAGGTCACCGGGAGGCTCAAGGCGGCCGACGACGACGAGCCTCCGCAGCCGCAGAACGCGAGCGGCAAGCTGCTTCTTACCGAGGAGCAGTGGATCGAGAAGTACAAGAAGAAGGGGCATGAATCATCACGCGGCGGTTCCAGCTCCGGCGGTTGCAGCAGAGGCTGGGGCAAAGGACGGGGGCGCGGCTCCGGCGAGCCTCGTCCGCCACCGGACTCACCCTGTCCTCGCTGCGGCAAGAAGGGCCACTGGGCCAGTGACTGTCGCAAGCAGAAGAAGGAGCATCCGCTCCATCAGGCCCATGTGGCCCAGGAAGAGGAGGAGGAGCACACTCTGATGCTTGCAATTGACTCGGCCCATGAGGAGGCTGATCCCCACTCTTTGCCAGTCACGCCGGCATCCTCTGCGCCGCCGCCATCGCCCACACAGCTACACTTCATCGAGCGGAAGGTCGTCCCCAACCTCGACGATGCGGCAGATCGGGACGCGACGAGCTGGATCCTGGACACCGGCGCATCCAATCACATGTCCGGGTCCCGCACCGCGTTCGCCGACCTCGACACCGCTGTCACCGGGTCCGTCCGCTTCGGCGATGGCTCCGTTGCGCGCATCGAAGGGAGCGGGACGGTGCTCTTCCACTGCAAGAACGGCGAGCACCGGGCGCTCACCAACGTCTACTTCCTTCCACGCCTCACCGCCAACATCATCTCCGTCGGGCAACTCGACGAGAGCGGTTACCAAGTTCTGGTTGAACACGGCGTGATGCGGGTGCGTGATGAAGACCGGCGCCTCCTCGCCAAGATTCCCCGGAGTGCAGGGCCGGCTGTACACCCTCGACGTCACCATCGCACGCCCCGTGTGCCTAGCCGCGCGCACGGATGACGCCGCCTGGAGGTGGCACCAGCGGTTCGGGCACATCCACTTCGCCGCGCTGCGCAAGATGGGGCGAGAGGAGCTGGTGCGCGGACTGCCCGTCATCGACCAGGTGGAGCAAGTCTGCGAGGCCTGCCTCGCCGGCAAGCAGAAGCGGGCGCCGTTTCCCCAGAAGTCCCTCTGGCGCGCCACTGAGCCTCTCCAACTCGTCCACGGCGACATCTGCGGCCCCATCACGCCGGCAACCCCAAGTGGCAACCGGTACTTCCTTCTCCTTGTCGACGATTACTCACGCTTCATGTGGCTGTCGTTGCTACCGTCGAAGGATGCTGCTGCCGCCGCAATCAAAAACATCCAGGCAGCTGCAGAACGCAAGAGTGGCAAGAAGATGGTGACGCTGCGCACTGACCGTGGCGGTGAATTCGCCGCCGCGGGCCTCGTCGACTACTGTGCCCACCTCGGTGTCCACAGGCAGCTCACGGCGCCGTACACACCCCAGCAGAACGGCGTCGTGGAGCGCCGAAATCAATCGGTCGTGGGCACAGCCAGGAGCATGTTGAAGGCTAAAGCTCTTCCTGGCGTGTTCTGGGGGGAGGCGGTCACCACAGCCGTGTATTTGCTGAACAGGTCATCGTCCAAGGCGATCGGTGGCAAAACTCCCTACCAACTCTGGAATGGGAACAAGCCGTCGGTCCAGTACCTCAGGACGTTCGGGTGCATCGCCCACGTCAAGGTGAACGCGCCGCACCAGAAGAAGCTCGACGACCGCAGCCGCCGCATGATCTTCGTCGGCTATGAACCGGGGTCCAAGGCATACCGGGCCTATGATCCCACGACGAGGCGCATCCACATCAGCCGCGACATCATCTTTGACGAAGCGGCGCAGTGGGCTTGGCAAACTGGTGGCGACGTCGAGTCCGGAGACTTCGTCATCGAGCAGCCGGAGCCGGAGGACACACCTCTGGTCACCACCACCAGGACGATCACGACGCATACCTCTGCACCTAGCACCGCGTCAGGCTCCCCTACGCCAGCTCCATCAACACCGGTCGAGGCCGGGACGCCGGCCAGTGCCCCCCACACTGAGTTCGCGTCACCGCCAGAAGCAGGGGCTGACGACGCCCTCGACGCGGACCATGATAACGATGCGCCTCTACGGTACCGGCGCCTCGACAACGTACTCGGTTCAGCCCCGACACCTGGACTGGCAGCACGCAAGCTGGAAGAACGCTTGCTGCTGGCCAGCGATGCTGAACCGGCCTCCTTCGATGAAGCAATGCGGCACGAGTGTTGGCGCCACGCCATGCTCGACGAAATGACCTCCATCGAGGCGAGCGACACCTGGAAGCTGGTGGAGCCGCCGACCCACACCAGGCCGATCGGCCTCAAGTGGGTATTCAAGGCAAAGAAGGACGCTTCTGGCATCGTCACCAAGCACAAGGCCCGCCTCGTCGCAAAGGGCTACGTGCAGCAGCAGGGCATCGACTTCGACGAGGTCTTTGCTCCTGTTGCGCGCCTGGAATCGGTCCGGCTCTTGCTCGCACACGCCGCCAGTCAAGGATGGGCCGTCCACCACATGGACGTGAAGTCGGCGTTCCTGAACGGGGAGCTCCAGGAGGAGGTGTACGTCGAGCAGCCTCCCGGCTTCGTCCTCCGCGGCCATGAGAACAAGGTCCTCCATCTTGTCAAAGCGCTCTACGGGCTGCGTCAAGCTCCACGGGCGTGGTACGCCAAACTCGACGAGTCCCTCATTGGGCTCGGGTTTCGGAGGAGCACTTCAGAGCATGCAGTCTACCTGCGTGGTACTGGAGGTCGCCGGCTGGTGGTCGGGGTCTATGTCGATGACCTCATCATCGCCGGCGGCAACGGAGGCGACATCAGCATCTTTAAGGACCAGATGAAGGGAATCTTCAAGATGAGCGACTTGGGGCTACTTCACTACTACCTTGGTCTGGAGGTGTCCCAGACTGAGGCTGGCATCACCATCTGCCAGAGCTCCTATGCGGCCAAGATTCTCGAGACAGCAGGCCTGTCCGGCTGCAACCCAAGCGCAACGCCCATGGAGCCTCGCCTGAAACTCAGCAAGGTGAGCACGGCTCCAGCCATTGATGCTACCATGTATCGCAGTGTGGTGGGATCCCTGCGGTATCTGGTGAACACCAGGCCCGACCTGGCGTACTCGGTGGGTTACATCAGCAGGTTCATGGAGAACCCCACCACCGAGCACTTGGCGGCCATGAAGAGAGTACTACGCTACGTCGCCGGCACACTGCACCATGGCTGCTTCTACCAGAAGAGGAAGGAGGCTCAGCTGCTCGGCTTCAGCGACAGCGACCTCGCCGGGGACATCGACACTCGCAAGAGCACCTCCGGCATTTTCTTCTTCCTCGGCGGGAACCTCATCACCTGGCAGTCTCAGAAGCAGAAGATCGTGGCTCTTTCCTCATGCGAGGCGGAGTACATCGCCGCGACGACAGGAGCGTGCCAGGGGATCTGGTTGGCACGGCTACTTGCTGAACTCAGAGGCGAGCAAGCTGGTGCCTTCGCCCTCCACATCGACAACAAGTCTGCCATCGCTCTCTGTAAGAACCCTGTCTTTCACGATCGCAGCAAGCATATCGACGTTCGCTATCACTTCATACGCGAGTGTGTCGAGGAAGGCTGGGTACAACTCAGGTCCATTGGGACCACGGAGCAGCTAGCGGACATTCTTACCAAGGCTCTGGGGCGTGATCAGTTCACTGAGCTGCGTTCCAGAATCGGAGTTATAGATGTACAGCATATACATTAGGATTAGGAGGAGAACTGTTGTCAGTAATCCTATGTAGAGCATGTCTATTTTCAGCACCTGCATACGCACGAGCGCCAACCTGTGGTGGCCGTGTAAGTAGGAGATAGTGGTTAGTTTCTTTCTGCCATGAACCAGAGCATGCACGCCATGGCCGGCAATCGCGGCGCGTGGGGATGGACGCGCGCAAGCTTCGCGGTCGTGTGCGCTGTGGCGTGTTTTGCTCATCTCTGTAATCAAATAAAAGGCAATCAAGTGCATCAGAAAACGCTGCGCCCTTGGCAGCACAAACTCTCGTGTTCACCGTTTGTTTCTCGCTGCTCACTCTCGCTCGCAACCGCTCACAGCAGCACCGCCGGCTCACCGCCGTCCGGTGACTGACAGCACCGCCGTCCGGTGACTGACACGGGATCTACAAAGGCCAGTGGCTTAGGAAGTTGCAGCTCTTGTCAGGAAGTAGTAGATTCTAGCCTTGAGGAAATGCTCTGAAAAATTGAAGCTTCACTTCAATTGCCAACGGTAAAGCAAGCTAAATGTATGAAAATTGTGAGTTACTATTCCTTATCTTTTCTGGCCTTCAAGTGCATCTGCTGTTTGAGCTACAAGTCTGAATCATCTGAATGGTGCTGTGCCTCCATTGTTCCACAGGGATGGCGAGTATGATTTTCGATTGGAATGGGTCACGGAGAAGCAGATGCGATGCGATAGATCCTCGTCCTGGTTACTACAGAGCTGGAGCTAATGTCATAGTGTGCTTTGACTGACGGGAAGCATCGTCACATAGGATACTTGCTCTCTCGCTGACCCAGTCGAACAAACAGGTACCGGTTAACTCTGCCATATCCCATAGGGCATGTTAAGATCAGAATACTACATACTCAGCACATCTTTTTGTCAGTTCACTTCGGACCTTTCTTACTAGGTGTCTTATTGTCCTCTTTTACCAATGACAGATGAAACGAATAGCTGAATCTTGCATATTGATGAGGATCTGTTGAATATTATGAATAGTTTGCAATCCATTTGAGGGCAGAGTTTTAGTTTCCAGTTTTCTCTGTGGAGTGTCACTAAATTCCTCTCATCAAGTCTATTTCCAATGTTTTTTTTCCGTTACAGTTATTATCTACGTGAAATGACTCTTTGTTTAGTTTATTAAACTTCTTTCTTATCAACCTTTCATCGGGAGATTGTTGGTTCAACCTATATTCAGCTTCAATGGCATTCAGCAGAGATCGCAACGACAATTTAGTGATATAAGAGTATGTGGATTGTACATGTAGAGAATTCTTCAGGAATGTGTAGCCAGGGAATTCTGAGTTACTATTCCTTATCTTTTATTCTTTTCTGGCCTTTTAAGTGCATCTGCTGTTTGAGTTACAGGTCTGAATCATCTGAATGGTGTTGTGCCTCCATTGATCCACAGGGATGGCGTGTATGATTTTCGATTGGAACGGGTCACGGAGAAGAAGATGCGATGCGATAGATCCTCGTCCTGGTTACTACTGCTCCGTAGTTACTACGACTCCGTACTACAGAGCTGGGCCTCCATTGATCCACAGGTAGCACCTTACGAACTTTTCTTTCACACTAGTCCACATGTTGATCTCATGCATTACTCGATCAAGTAGTCAGATAAAAAAAATTATGTACCATCGGAAAGCCGAAGAAAACAAAGACGCAAAAAAGGCAATTAACTGTTGTCGTTGGTTTCCGTGTTAAAAGTTTAACTCGATTTGTAGAAAATACGTGCAACATTTATATCTCCAAATAAATTTATTAAAAACTAGATTCAAATATTTATCTAATGATATTAAGGTGGTGTTTAAATTCAAGGAGTGGGATGTCACATCGGGTGTGACATCGGGGTGTTACATGGGATTGTTTGATAGTAATAATAAAACAAATTATATAAGTCCTCAATAATTCGCGAGAGGAATTTATTAAGCCTAATTAATCCGTCATTAGCACATGTTACTGTAGCACCACATTGTCAAATCATGGATTAATTATGCTTAAAAAATTTATCTTGCAAATTAGTCGCAATTTGTTATTTTTTAGTCTATATTTAATATTCCATGTATGTGTCTAAATATTCGATGTGATAGGAAGTAAATTTTAGAGGATGAACTAAACAAGGCTTAATTATATATCATAAATATTAATATTATATATATATATATAGTCAAAGTTATTTCTAGAAAAACGAAAAATGATATTTAGAGACGAAATGACTACTACGCAGTACTCGTTCACCCGAGTCATCCATGATCTCACCAAAAGTCCGTGCTCGACCCGTCACATCTTCCCTTGTCACACAAACCTCTTGCCTTATACGTCCAAAAAAAATACAATTTTTATTTTTCAAGAAGTCAAACAGGTTATACTATGAGTGAATTTATATAAAAAGTACTAATATTTTTTATACAAAATAATTACTATTACATTAGTTATAGAGTATATTTTCATAATAAATTTATTTAGAGACATAAATGCTAATACTATTTACTATAAACTCAGTCAAACTTAAGAGAATTTAACCGGCACGAATCACATAATTGCATTCTTTATGGATGGATAGAGTACTATCTCCGTCCACAAAAAATATAATTATAAGATCCGTGCCGGTTAAATTAGCTCATCTTTGATAAGCTTATAGTAAATATTATTAGCATTTATGTCACCTCTGGCACGATTCCCATAGCATTTATGTCTCCTCCCGGCAAGATTCTCATAATAAATAGAAAAATTGGCTAGTACGATTTCCATATCAACTCTTTTTTTAAGGAACCGAGGGAGTAGATGGCGAATCAGCTTTTATATATATATATATATATATATATATATATATATATATATATATATATATACAGTGACACTGCTGGCACACAAACACGCGACGACGTCACAGCGCAGTACTATCCTCCTTCGTGCGGATTGCAGTTTTGCTTCGTGCACCGTGAGTTCTCGTATCCTGTTAGTTGCTCGACATGGGCACGGGAGGTGCAGCACTGGTCGCCGCCGCCGTCGCCGTGGTGGTGGTCACGAGGCTGTGGACAGTGCTGCTCCACCTGGTGTGGCGCCCGTACGCCGTGGCGAGGGCGTTCGCGCGGCAGGGCGTCCGCGGGCCGCCGTACCGTGTCTTAGTGGGCAACAGCAAGGAGGTTCAGGCGATGCGGGCGGCGACGAGCGGCGACACGCTGGGCCTCACCTCCCACGACTACATCCCGCGCGTGATGCCGCAGTACCACGCGTGGATGTCACTCTACGGTACGCGAGCGGGCAAGATTAAGGATGGCGACGGATCGGGTTTGGGGCGGATATCCGCGGGTTTCGGGTTCTGCGGGTTCGGGTTTGGGGATGGTTTTTCACCCACGGTTTTTTTGTTCGGGGCCCCGAAACCAATCGGGTTCGGTTTCGGGTTTAGTTTTCCACCCGTGGATATCCAATGGATATCCGAAATAAATCATTTGGAATTAAAACTCATGTTTTATAATATACTAATAATAATTTGTTTACTTAGATTATTAAATTTATTTAAAGTTGACTCATGAAAATATTTATTATTTGTTGCCTCTTGTTTATACATGTGAATATGTGTATATATATCCGCGGGTTTCGGGTATCCATTCGGGTTTCGGGTATCCGTTCGGGTTTCGGGTATCCGCGGGTTTGGTTTTGGTGATGGATTTCCACCCGAATCGGTTTTCGGGACGGGTTCGGGTTTCGTTTTCGGGTTTCGGTTTTGGGTGCACGGAGACTCCACCCGATCCGAACCCGACCCGTTGCCATCCTTAGGCAAGATCAATTCTGAATTCTGACAAGTTTTCGCTGTGGTCGTGTCACACGGTTGGCTGTGTGTGTCCAGGCAAGGTGTTCCTGATGTGGTCCAGCTCGACTCCGGCGCTGCTCGTGGGCAGCTACGACATGGTGAGGCGGGTCCTCTTCGACAGGTCGGGGCTGTACGGCAAGTCGGACCCGGGCCCGACCATATTGTCCCTGGTGGGCATGGGCCTCGCCTTCACCGACGGCTGGTCGCGCCACCGCCGCGTCGTGCACCCGGCGTTCACCATGGACAAGCTCAAGGAGATGACGGGGGCGATGGCGGCGTGCGCAGAGGAGGTGATCCGGGCGTGGGAGGCACGCGTCGCCGCGAGCGGGGAGGAGGGGGTGACGGTGGAGGTAGGGCAGCAGTTCTTGGAGCTCACCGCCGACGTCATCTCGCACATGGCGTTCGGCAGCAGCTACCGGCAGGGGAAGGAGGTGTTCCTGGCGCTCCAGTTCATCGCCTTCGCCTCCATCTACAACGTGCGCATGCCGGGCATGCAGTACGTGCCCACCAAGGCCAACGTGCGCCGCTGGCAGCTCGAGAGCACGGTGCGGGGCACGCTCATGGCCATCATCGGCGAGCGCCTCGCCACTGCAAAGGAGGCGAGGGGTTACGGCAGCGACCTGCTCGGCCTCATGTTGGAGGCCAACACCACCGGCGACGACGGCGGCAAGAGGCAGCAGGCCATGACCATGGACGAGATCATCGACGAGTGCAAAACCTTCTTCTTCGCCGGCCACGACATGACCTCGCACCTGCTCACCTGGTCCATGTACCTCCTCGGCACGCACCCTGAGTGGCAGCAGCGGCTCAGGGAGGAGGTGATCTGGGAGTGCGGCGGCGCCGAGTTGCCCCTCCGCGGCGACGCCCTCAACAAGCTCAAGCTCGTGAGTCTCCTCCGCCTTAAGCTTACTACCTCCGTCCTGAAAAGATGTAACGTGGCGTGCCACAAAAATTGTTTCACGTTTGATCAAGTTTTTAGTAAATAATATTCATATTTATGGCTTTAAATTAATTTATTATGAGACTACATTTCATAATTAATCTGATGATACTTATTTAGTATCATAAACAGGGATACTTTTTATCTATAATTGGTCAAACTTAAGATACTAAAACGTGATATTGTGATAGAATTGTATTCTTTTGGGGACGAAGGTAATATTAAGCTAGCTGCAGGTGTATATGCACACGGAGGGTGAGCGTGCGTCACGGCCATGGTCTTATGTTGTTTCGCAGGTGACGATGGGGCTGTACGAGATGCTCCGGCTGTACGGCGCGGTGTCGATGATCTTGAGGCAGGCGACGGCGGACGTGGACCTCTGCGGCATGAAGGTGCCCAAGGGCACCCGCCTGCTGACCCCGATCGCGATGCTTCACCGCAACGAGGAGGTGTGGGGCGTGGACGCCGACGCGTTCAACCCGTTCCGGTTCTGGGACGGCATTGGCAGGGCGGCGACGCACCCGAATGCGCTGCTGTCCTTCTCCTTGGGCCAGCGGTCGTGCATCGGGCAGGACTTCGCGATGCTAGAGGCCAAGGCACGTTGGCGCTCATCCTACGGCGGTTCGCGTTCGAGGTGGCGCCGGAGTACGTGCACGCGCCGGTGGACTTCGTGACGCTGCAGCCGTTCAAAGGGCTCCCGGTCATGCTCAAAGTTCTTGGATGTGTAGTAGAGGGGATTGGAAGCCATACTTGTCACATGTTCCATTTGAACTAAAGTAGGAGTACAAATTTCCTACAACGTTCATGTGTCACCTGCCAATCTGTCCTCTGCGATGTGATTCCTCAGTTTCGTTATCATATTTCACAATGGAACTATAATATTTTGATTTTGTGAATCGATGGGCCAGGTCCAGTCATCTTTTTTAAGAATGAAGAGGTGGTATGGCTTTGCTTGTCCAAAGTCTAGTGAGTTCAGGCGGCGTGTCTGGATTGGCTAGTCTAATCTACAACATAATCCCTTACTTTCGTACTGGATTTTTCTGAAGTTTTCGGCATGTATGTTTTCTTTGTATGTGTCGGTGTTTCGTACAAGCATCGGTAAGTATATTTATAATAATGCGCGTTAGGCTCGGATGGTGCGTTAAAGGACACAAGATTTATACTGGTTCGGGCTGAATGTCCCTACGTCCAGTTTGTTGCTGCTCGTGTTATTAGCACCGAAAATGGTTCGTAGTAGGGGTACAAACGATCGAGAGAGAGACTGGTCCTAAGTCTCTGATGGAAGGGTCGAAAGGAGGCCAAGAGCTTGGTAGCAGCTTGACTGTGTGTGTTGTGTGTTGTGCCGTCAAAAGCCGGTTCCTTTGTTGGAGGAAGCGCATCCCCTTTTATAGATGAAGGGGACAGCTTTATAAGTGAGAGGGCTAGGGTGCGTATACTACCTAGCTTTGTTGCTCACGTCTACCTAGCCTTGTTGCCCATTCTGGTGGGTGCGAAAGGATGATAAGCGCCTACAATACTGCCGATGCCTCTGTAGAATGTCAGGATGGCTACAGAGTACTGCCCCGCGTAGGGTATGGACTCTGGTATAGTGGTTTTGACTTATGAGCCTTGCCCAGCCTTGCTCCGCACGCCTTCTGGTGCCCATGAGTCCCTGTCGGAGGGACGCGGGGTCGGGGTCTGAAGTATCGCTGTGGGCAACGCCTTCTGATTGGAGAGGGCGTCCGGAGACTGAAGCGTGTGCTCCGATCTGGTGAATCCGAGGGGGCGGGAAGCGGGCGCCGCTTCCTTGGGACCATAACGTGGTGACGGCATATCCGTCTTTTGTGGAGGTCGTGAATCCTTTTCTGGAGCGTAGTGGTTGTCATATATCTTTGTCGGGTTTCGTGTCCCAGAGCTGAAGGCGACGCCTACAACTCTACAGGGCGAAGAGCGCGCACCCACAACACTTTTCAGGCTCTGCTACGCCCAGAAGGGTCTAAAGCACTCATCTCGTCATTCCCTGACAGTACTTTTCCTACCACGGCGCAGGGTATGGTCCTTGAAGCCACGGTTGACCCACACGTCTTGTCCTGCCCTGTACCTATCATCATGAGGGTATGGGGAGAGGTTGTTAGGCATGACGAATCTAGTCCTTGGACATCGAGTGAGGCGAGGTTCATCCTCGGACGTCGGACGAGGCGGAGACCAGTCCTTCTCCCTCGGGCGAGACCGAGCCCGTCCCTCAGGGGTCGGGTGAGGCGGAGTCTATCCCTCAGCCCTCGGGCGAGGCGGAGCTGGCCCAAAGGCGTCGGGCGAGGCAAAGTCTATCCCTCAGCCCTCGGGCAAGGCGGAGCTGGCCCAAAGGCGTCGGGCGAGGCGGAACCAAACTCCCATCATCCGGGCAAGGAATGTAGCGGCACCCTTGTCCGTCCAGAAGTTTTTAACGTTCGATGGTTATTGGTTCCACCTCCTAGGGTACCCTGGTGTTAGGTCCCTGACAGTAGCCCTCGAGCCCTCGGGCGATTCGGACAGAATCATCTGGGGGGTGTTTTCAATTTCGTCGGGGTTAATTTGCCGGAGGGTGCGCGCGAGCGCACCCGATGGGTGTAGCCCCCGAGCTCCCAGGCAATTAGGACAGAATCATCTGGGGGGTGTATCGGACCCTTCGCGGGTAAGGCTGAAGAACTTGGTTTTTTATCGACGGGATATTTTTAAGGGAATCGTGGTATTCCGTTTGCGGGAATTTAGCTTAGTGCCGACCTGACTGGGTCCTGACCGCGGATCAAGGCCCTGGTGACGCTTGCGTCCTTGAGTTCTGGTTTCTCGCGGGCCCATCCTTCGTTGGGGCGGCCATTGAGTTGGTTGGGCCGACCCCGGTCTTTCTAGGCCTAGATGGACCAGAGAAGAATTTTTTCTGGCCCACGTTCCCTCTGTTGGAGAAGAGTCCGATCACCCGGGGAGGTGAACCGTTTGGCGTGATCTTGGTGGGAGCGGATAGGGATCGTGGGCGCGTGTCCCGTGACATGACGTGGCGGTGCGCGTGGCTGGCCCGAGGACCGAGGCAAACGGTTGCCCTTCTCGCATCCGTCGCCACTATAAAACCACGGGGTTCGCCCCAAGGGTTCCGTACTTCATTTCCTCGCCTTTGCATCCACAGCTTTCACTGCCAATCACCCTAGCTTCCCACGCCAAGACTGCTGCTGCTGTTAGGTTCGCATCTGCGTTTACCGCCGCCGTTGAGCTCGCGTTCGCGCCGCCGCCCTCGTTGAGCTCGCACCCACCTTCTTCCTGGCGTTTCGATGGAGCTGTGGGGCAGATCCGGCATTACTTCTCGTCGTTTGGAGGGCCTTGTCCGCCGTGGCCTCCTCCGCCTGCTGTCCGTCGTTAGGGAGTGGCTACTGCCCGGTGATGAGAGTGAGCTGGCGCCGCCCGAAGGGTATATCATGTCTTTTGCCATCTTTCATGAGCGGGGATTTGCCGTACCCGCGCATAGATTTCTTCGGGGGTTGTTGGATTATTACCAAGTTGAGTTGCAGCATCTTACCCCCAATGGTGTCCAACATATGGCGGCGTTTGTTGCCCTATGTGAGGGTTTCCTGGGGATCGATCCCCACTTCGATTTGTGGCGGCACTTTGTCACCGTCAGTTTGTCGAAGAGGAAGATTGGGGGGAAGGATGTGAACATGCCGATGGGATGCGCCAGCATTCATCTGCGTCCCACCCGGTCGAGGGACTACCCGCTGATGTGTCTGTCAACCTCCAATAAGGGGTGGCACTCGTAGTGGTTTTACGTCAGAGATGACCTGAGTGCCACATTGCCGAAGTACTCTGGGCGCCTCATCAATGAGGCCCCAGAGTCGTGGCAGTGGGGCTGTCCGACTCTAGGGAAGAAACACCTTGCCAACCTTCTCGCCGCCATTCATGCTCTAAAGGTCCGGGGCGTGAAGGGGTCGGGGATCATTGGTGCCTACCATGCGAGGAGGGTGGCACCGCTAATGGCACGCGTGCTTCCCTTATATTGAATGGTTCCTGGAGAGTCATTCGAAGGAACAGTGCTCGTTGATAAGGCGCTTGCTCCTTCTGAGGTGGCGCAGCGTATCAAGGAGGCGATGGAGCCTTCGAAGGACACCACCGGCTTTGCCCTCGAACATGTGTATCCGGTGCCAGGGCATCCCCCAATGCGACCAGAACCTGGGTTTTTTGAATTTGTAAGCTTTCCTTCCCCGTGCCCTCCTTTTCAATTGAATTTTTGATCCTTTAATACCAATCTTGGGATGGTAGGACCAGCCGAGGAGGCTAACCTTCAAGGACTGCCCGGTCCCGCTGCCGAAGGATCGGGTCATGGCGGCGGCGAATCGCATCATGGCCGAGTGGGAAAAGAGGGCAAGGGAGCAGGAGAAAGCTGAGAAGCAGCAGAAGCAAGAAGCATGGGATCGAGGAGAGGATGTAAGCAGTGATGACGATGATGATGACGACGATGATGATGTCGATGAGGTTGCTGCCGATGTGGATTGGGGCATCCTGGAGGATGAGTGCCCGCTGACCAGTGCCCCTCCATCCGTGCAGGAACACCCCTCATCCCGCGTGGAGGGAAGCGAGTCCGCAAGGTCGATGGAAGTTGGAGCCGAAGAGTCTGTCGCTTCGCGTGGGATGCCGGCAGAGGATCAGTGGGTGGCTGGATCCGAGGAGGCCCCCGAGGTGCTGATGAAGGAGGGTGGTCTTGTTGCCGCGTCCCATGAGAGGACGGAGGTGGGTGGATCTGCCACCCAGCCCGAGGTGTTGACCGAGAGGGGTGGCTCCCCTGCCCAGGAGCGGGGGGCAGGTTCGAAGCGGTCCTGTCCTGATGAGTTGGGGTAGGGGTCTGGGGGTTTGTCCCCAAAGCGCTCCCACCGGCCGAAGGCGTCGGGGTAAGCCATTGACTCCCCTGTCTTTCTTTTATTTCATTTTTTGTTTTGACTTTATGCCTTTTTCTTTTGTGTAGACTTGCGGATGGGCCACCCTCTGGGGATGGCACCCAAGAAGAGCCTTGCCTGTCAGACAGGATGGGCGGCGTCGCTCGACGTTGCTCCTATTTCGGGCAGGAGTGGCGACGATGCTGCGACTGTGTTGGCCGACTCAACGGCGGCCGTGGCGGCGCCCGCGCCTTTGGTGGCCACCGAGCAAGCAGGATCTTCCACGGTGGGTGCGGCACCGCCAACTGAGGGTCGCGTAACGCCAGTGGAGGTGGTCGTGACCGCGTCAAGCCAGGATCAGCCGGGCGCAGCCACGGTGGTGCTCGAGGGCACAGTGCAGTCCGCGCCACCAGGGGCCCCGGTGGGGGTGGCCATGACCGCGCTGTGCTAGGAGAAGCCGGATGCAGCCATGGTGGTGTCCAAGGGCGCGGTGTAGTCCGTGCCGTCGGGGGCCTAGGTGGATCCACCCGTGGCGCTCAAAGCGGCCCAAATGGAGGAGGATCTGGTCGGAGGGTCTTCGAGCGTCGTGTTGGTGGCGTGGAGGACCAGGAGGGAGTCACCCCTAGCCCCTTTGTCAGGAGGCAGCCGCTCCCCCATGCGGGGTGAGCCATCGCTTCAGTGGATGGCCGCTCAGGACCCAACGTCGGGCCTTTTCATGCTCGACGATCATGCTGAGAGCATGGAGCGGGAGAGTCTTGACTTCGGGCTTTCAACTATGATGAATGCCCTGGACCAAGTTAGAGGGGCCCTGCATGAAATTGTCATTCCTACTAGCCAGGTATCTGCTCGCTCTTCCTCGTTTTCCTCCTTCTTCAAGTACTTTTATGTTTTCATATTTTTGATACTGGTCTTCTTTTTAGATCATTGTTGCTTGCAGTCGGAGCAAATCCTAGTTCCTCCGTGAACAAAAGGTGGAATGGGATCACCTTGCCGAGGAGGCCCAGTTGCGAGGTGATGTGGGCACGCAGCTTGCTGCCACCCAGCAGCGGGAGGCCCAGGCGCGTCAGGACGCAGAAGAGGCCCATGGGATGTTTGAGGATTTGTCGGCGAGGATGAAGCTGGATGAGGAGGAGATCGCCAGGCTCCGAAAGGAGCGAGACGAGCTATTACAGAAGAACATCGTGGCTAATGAGTGGGCCGGTGAGCTCTTGGTGGAGCTGCAGACGGAGCGGGACCTTAAGCTAAAGGCTGAGGAGAGGTCCGCGACATTGCAGGAGAAGGTGAACCAGGATGCCGTGGTGGTTGATCGGGCCATCCGAGAGCACGACGAAGCACGTCAGGAGGCCGAGGCACGCCGGGTGGATCTTGGAGTCGAGGTGGTCCGATGGCGGGATGCCGAAGAAGTTTCTGTTGGTTTGCGCGCCGATCTTGCCGAGGTGCAGGGGCTTCTCCAAGCCAAAGGTGATGAGTATGATCGCCTGTCCTCCGTCGTTCTGGTGGTCTGCGATAACCTGCAGGTGGCACAAGATGAGGGGACTAGCTCGCTTGTGGCCCATGCCGCTAGTATCACGGCTCGAGTGGGCCAGCTTGAGGAGAGTGCTTTTCATGCTGGGGTCACCCAGGCCTTCACCGTTGCCCATTCTCATTACGAGAAGGAGATCAACCTGGAGGTGATGAGCAAAGGTTTCCCGCCTACTTTTGAGGATGATGAGCTGGACGCGATTGAGAAGGCAGTGGCTCCTCTTGTGAAAAACCTGCCAGATAATCTGAAAGAAATGGTTCTCCCTTCACGGAAGTAGTTAGTCGAATAAATTTGAACAACACTTATATGTAATATGTGAACAAGTGTCGGTACTTTCGTGTCTGGAAGCAGTTTCATGATTTTGCTTCGTAATTTCATTTTGTTTGATTTCACCTTCTTCCCTTTTTGCAATCACAAAGAGTGTTTATTTGATCCGACCCTTCCCTTTGTTTAAGGCCGCTGGGCCGGTGGTGCTTTTAGGGGAAAAAATTTTGGATTGTGCTATTTGAGCAAAACATACAGTAGCTGTCTGGTTGTTTGGTTTTTTGCGGTCTTACCAATCTGTTCCCCTGAACCTTGCCGCTAGTCTTGATGCGAGGAGGGAGTCTGATGTAATGATTGTTTCGAAAAAAGGAAGGGAGGTAGCCGTACCTTTACCAGCCCCCGAGTGAGATCCGACCCCTTGCATCCGCTGGGGTCGGGTGTTACTGGAGACTGGAGCGACGGTGTGCCCGATGAGCTTGCCAACGGGGATGTTCAGATGGAATCCCATTCCGTGGTTTTTGTGACAGGGTCAGCAAAGTCGTCGGATGGTGTTCCACTATTCCCCA
Source organism: Miscanthus floridulus (assembly GCF_019320115.1). Lineage (NCBI taxonomy): Eukaryota > Viridiplantae > Streptophyta > Magnoliopsida > Poales > Poaceae > Miscanthus > Miscanthus floridulus. The sequence continues at coordinate 30,889,698 of NC_089597.1, read as the reverse complement.
CCCTGCCTTCCAATAGAATTCCCCAAATGGGGACTCTATGGGCTTGGCAAGGGGGGCCTTTGAACCTTTGTCCCTGTATCGAGCGACTTGAGCCCCCGAGCCTTGTTAGGGTTTGATAGGGGTCGGCCGTAATTTGCGTGTTACCCCGTCCTCGACTTTCGCAATCGGAGGGGCCAAGTAGACGACACTTGCCTCGGTGGCTCGAGTGTTGTGCTCAATGAGCTCGCTAGCGGGTACGTTCATGTGGAATCCAGGTCCATCATTTGCTGATGGGGTCGGCAGAGCCCTCTGGTGGCATTCCATGACTTCTTAACCCGCCTCCCGGTAGATGCCCGGGCCGTTCGATAGGCTCAGGTGGCCCAATGGCCTCTCCTCGATGGAGATTATGTGGGTTTGGCTCGAGGTTAGAATCGAACGAGAAAAGGTTGAGACATCCCTGTTCGCTTCTGAGCGGGGGCGGGCAGGGCCGCTGGGGCTCGTCTCAGTTATTTCTCCCTAGCTCTATTTGGCACGAGGCAGCCTCGAGCCCTTCACGGGCCAGCCTTCGAACCTCAGCCTGCTGCCACCCATATCGAATGAGGCGACTGCTATTTCGTGACACGACACGAAGCGTTGGGATGCAATGTTTTGCATATGCAATGTTTGAATGTATAATTTAATCGAAATGAGAGCAGGGTCGGTAACGTTACCTTGGTGGTATGAGCCGTGGGAAGCTCCTACCAGACGTGTCCGAGCCAGGTTCGGGTCCAATGTTTTCGATGAGGCCGGCGTAACCTGCATAAGTATCGCTACTTTTGTTTTTGCGATTGATTTTTAAGCGATCTGCCAGCTTCCCCCATGAGGGGGGGGCTCTGCAGGTGGTTCCCTCCAAACCCCTTTTGGGAAGGCAGGAGCCAGGGCTAGTAATGTGAGAAACTATGAACGTGATTATGCTGGTGAACAAAAAACACCGTAGCCGTCGGGGCGTAGGGTCTGTTGATTTGTCTAGTTGTATTCACGTTTTGTTCCCATACACCGTGCTTCTAGTTTTTCAAACATAAGGAGGGGTCAGGCTAAGAGGGTGTTTTAGACAAATAGGCACCCTCGGTAGCCCCCGAGCGATGGCCGTTCCTCTGTCGTTGCTGGGGTTGGAAGCTTGGCAAAGAATTCAACACTCAAAGTAAATAAACAATGGTGCTTATCTTTGAGTTGGTCATTCGTTTTTTTGTTTTGCCTAGGCCGCTCGATCGACCTAGGAGGCCCGTTGGGCTTTCCCTGGAAGGAGGTTCCATCGTTGGGTCATCCCCTGGTCCTACCTGGGGAAATAGAGAGTTGCCTGTAGGTGAGCGTGCCTTGGTTCTCGTGCCCAGGGCGTATTAGTGGCGGGCCATGCCCGGGTGACGTTCTGGCTTACCAGGTGGCGTCCTGTCGACTAGAGCGCGTCCCGTCATTTTCGACGTGTCCTCTCATATTTCTGTCAGCATTGATTTTGCATTTGTATTGAATAGGGGAAGGCAGAGAGTTTTTCGTCCAAACCTTTCACCTTTCCTTAGCTGCTAAGCCCCCTCTTTAAATAGGAGGGGGAGGGAAGAGTTCTCGCCCCACCTCCCCACTAGCCTCTGAGCCACCACCTCTTCTCCTTTCTTTTCTCTGAATGCATCGGCTCCTAAGTGAGAGAGGGTAATGTCAGGGAGAGAAGAACTCACAAGTCCGCCCGTGATTCCAGAGCGCAATGTCGAGCCGGAGGTCATTCGACGTAGATGAGATGGCGTGGTTCGCCTATGCCGAGGAGGGGTCACCGCTGCCGAAGGAGAAAAGGCACCGGAGGGCAATGATCGTTGTGGATTTCGCCGCCATTGGTTGCGGCCTTCCTTTAGTGGGAGGCATTTTCTGTCCTGACGCCGTTGTTAGGGTTGCGGCTGATGATGATGGCGTAGTCCCCGGGCCTACCGGTGGAGGCACCATTGTCAGGGTTGTGGCTAATGACGATGGCGTAGTCCCTGGGCTTCTCGGCGGAGGCGCCGTTGTCAGGGTTGCAGCCGATGACGATGGCATAGTCCTCGGGCTTCCCGGTGGAGGCGTCGTTGTCAGGGTTGCGGCCGACGACGATGGCGTAATCCCTAGGCACCCCGGGGTCAAGGCACCATAGTCGCCGGTGTGGTGCTCATTGTTGCAGATGATGGTGCTTTCGAAGATTCGGCGAAGCGGTGGGACGTCGCCGATGGAGAGCATGGTGTGGCGGCCATAGTAGACGAACTGGTCCATGTACATGCTTGGTCATCGCCGATGGAGAGCTTGGCACAGTGGTCGCAGTAGACGAACTGGTCCATGTACATGCCCGGTCGTCGCCGATGGAGAGCTTGGCGCGGTGACCGCAGTAGTACTCGTAGTAAAGCTTAGCAGAGACTGTAATTGAATAAGTTTGGGGGAGCCCCCAGGTGAACAGTCCTTTGGATTTTTAGGAGTACACTAGTCCTTTGTGTGATGAAATCACTTTGTAAGTGGTGAATTTGTGCAATAATGAACAAGTTTTCATGTTCTGTTACGGAAAATATTAACAGTTTTTTAGTTCCATCTTTTTGTGAAGAGGTTTTGATGCCTTCCCATGGCCCAAGTTGCAAAGGACTAGGAATGCGGGTGAATTAGTTCTGATTATGCTGGTGAGCAAAGAGGTTGTAGCCGCTAGGGCGTGGGTCTCCCGTAGTCCTACCGGTTGTACTCAGAACTTACTCCCAAAATCTTAGTTTTTTGGACTTGTTATGAGAAGAACCGAACAACTTAGATGAAGACTTGCAAAGACAATGTAGGAAGTGTTTGCAAAATGTGCTCGTATTATTTGTATCAGCCCCCGAGTGAGGTCCGACCCCTAGCAATTTGCAGAGGTTGGATGTCACTAAAGATTGGGGATTTGTAAGGACAAAAACTGATAAGAAAAAACATGCGTTTATTTAAGGGTAAAAATGACGTAGCTGCTCAATGTTCCAGGCATTGGTGAAGACCTCGCCGTCGATGGTTTTCAACCTGTAGGCGCCCGGGCAAAGTACTTCCACGACGACATATGGCCCCTCCTAGGGCGAGGAGAGCTTGTGGCGGTCCTTGTTGCTCTGCACAAGGCAGAGGACGAGGTCCATGACGTTGAAGGCTCGGTCCCGCACCCGTCGGCTATGGTACCGTCACAACGCCTGCTGGTACTTAGCTGAACGGAGGAGGGCAATGTTGCGGGCTTCATCTAGCTAGTCCATGGCGTCTTGGTGGGATGCCTCGGCCCCCTGTTCGTCGTATGCTTTGATTCTTGGTGCTCCATAGTCAAGGTTTGTTGGGAGAACAACCTCAGATCCGTAGACCATGAAGAAGGGTGTGTAGCTAGTGGCCTGGCTAGGGGTTGTCCTTAGGCTCCAGAGCACCACCGGGAGCTCAGTGAGCCAGTGCGTGCCAAACTTGTTCAATTGGTTGAAGATCCTGGGCTTAAGACCTTGCAGGAGCATGTTGTTTGCGCGCTCGACCTGCTCGTTCGTCCGGGGGTGCGCGACAGCCACCCAATCGATCTGGATGTGTTGTTCATCGCAGAATCGAATGAATTTCTTACCAGTGAACTACGTGCCATTGTCTATGATGATGGAGTTCGGTACTCCAAAGCGATGGATGATGTTGAGGAAGAACAGCACAGCTTGCTCGGATTTGATCATGGAGATTGGTCGAGCTTCAATCCATTTTGTAAACTTGTCTATGGTGACAAGCAGGTGGGTGAAGCCCCTAGGCACCTTTTTGAGTGGCCCAACTAGGTCAAGCCCCCAGACCGCGAAGGGCCATGTGATGGGGATCATCTGGAGCGCCTGGGCTGGAAGGTGAATCTGTCGAGCATAGTACTGACACCCTTCGTAGGTGCGTACAATTTGCTCGGTGTCGGTTACTGTGGTGGGCCAGTAGAAGCCCTGTCGAAATGCATTTCCAACCAAGGTCCTTGGCGTCGCATGGTGACCGTAGACTCCACCGTGGATATCGCTCAGCAGAAGTTTTCCCTGTTCGCCAGTGATACAGAGCTATAGGATCCCAGTATGGCTCCATTTGTAGAGTTTGCCTTCTACAAGAATGAAGGACTTGGCGCGACGTGTGAGCCATTGGGCTTCCGTCTTGTCCGCCGGTAATGTGTCGTGGAAGAGGTAGTCGAGGTAAAGCATTCTCTAGTCATTGGGAGGGTCGGACTCTGCTGTTGAGTCCTCTTCAAGCTCCATGACCTCAGGGTCAAGTGGAGCAGCTGGTGGGTCGGCCCCCGGGGCTGGATTAGATGGGCCTTCATTGGCTTGTTCTGATCCCTTGTAGCGCACCAAGGGCTTGTGTTGATCGCTGGCGAAGACACCCGCTGGAACTGGCTCTCGGCCAGACGCTGCCTTTGCAAGTGCGTCGGCCACTTCATTGAGGCGCCTTGGGATGTGATTGAGCTCGAGGCCATCGAATCTGTCCTCCAATCGTCGGACTTCTTGGCAATATGCTACCATCTTGGTGTCGTGGTAGCTTGACTCCTTCATAACCTGATCGATGACCAGCTGGGAGTCACCCTTGATGTCGTGGCGTCGGATGCCTAGCTCGATGGTGATTTGTAGGCCATTGATGAGCGCTTCGTATTCTGTGATATTGTTTGATGAGGGGAAATGGAGTCGAACCATGTATCTCATGTGGACCCCGAGGGGTGATACGAAGACTAGTCCTGTTCTTGTACCCTTTTTCATCAGCGATCCGTCAAAGTACATCGTCTAGTACTCTTGATCGACGACTGCTAGTGGCATCTGGACTTCGATCCACTCTGCGATGAAGTCGGCCAGCACCTAGGATTTGATCGCCGTTCGAGAGGCATAAGTAATGCCTTGATCCATCAGCTCAAGCGCCCACTTTGTGGTTCTTCCTGTAGCATCCTGGCTACGGACGACCTTGCCGAGGGGGAAAGATGTCACGACTGTCATAGGGTGTGACTCGAAGTAGTGGCGTAGCTTCCTTTTGGTGATGAGGATGGTGTAGAGGAGTTTCTAGATTTGGGAGTAGCGGGTTTTGGAGTCGGATAACACCTCGCTGATGAAATATACAGGGCACTGCACCTTGAAGGCGTGCCCCTCTTCTTCCCGCTCTACCACCAAGGCGGCGCTAACCACTTGCATGGTGGCCGCTTTGTACAAGAGGAGGGATTCTCTGTTGCTTGGAGGGACCAGGACCAGGGGTTTAGTTAGAAATTGCTTAACCATGTCAAGCGCTTCCTGGGCCTCGGCTGTCCACTTGAAGCGGTCGGACTTCTTCAGGAGTCGATAAAGGGGGAGTCCTCATTCGCCGAGGCGTGAAATAAATCGGCTGAGGGCGGCAAGGCACCCTGTGATCCACTGAACCCCCTTTATGTTTTGGATCAGGCCCATCCTTGTGATGGCTGAGATCTTCTCTAGGTTGGCTTCGATGCCATGCTTAGAGACAATGAAGCCGAGCAGCATGCCCGTCGGGACCCCAAAAACACATTTTTCAGGATTGAGTTTGATGCCGTTTGCCTGGACTTTCGCAAATGTTTGTTCGAGGTTGGCGACAAGGTGGTCAGCCCGTTTGGACTTAACTACGATGTCATCAACGTAGGCCTCAATGGTCCATTCGATGAGGTCCCCGAAGCAGTTGAGCATACAGCGCTGGTAAGTTGCCCCTACGTTCTTCAGACCGAACAGCATTGAAATGTAGCAGAATGATCCGAAGGGGGTGATAAAAGACATCGTGAGCTGTTCGGACTCTTTCATCGCGATCTGGTGGTAACCGGAGTATGCGTCAAAGAAGCAGAGGGTTTCGCACCCTAAGGTGGAATCAACTATTTGGTCTATTCGTGGCAAAGGAAACAGATCCTTTGGACATGCCTTGTTGAGGCCTATGTAATCGACACACATTCTCCATTTCTCACTCTTTTTTTGCACAAGAATAGGATTTGCTAACCACTCTGGGTGGTGTACTTCCCTGATGAACCCAACAGCCAATAGTTTTGCTCTCTTCACCGATGGCCCTGTGTTTTTCCTCATCGAAGCGGCGTAGGCGTTGCTTCACCAGCTTGGAGCCTAGGAGGATTTTCGGGGTATGCTCAGTGACCTCCCTCGAGATGCCTGGCATATCCGAGGGTTTCCACACAAAGATGTGTTTGTTATCGCGGAGGAAGTCAATGAGCACGCTTTCCTATTCGGAGGAGAGCGTGGTCCCGATGTAGACTTTTTTGCCCTTGGAGCTGCTGGGGTCCACGAGGACCTCCTTGGACCCTTCCGCTGATTCGAACGACTCAGATGACCTCTTTGCATCGGGTGCTTCTTCAACGACCTCCTCCCTGAGGGTGGCGAGCTCTTCGAAGGTGATGACTGCTGTGGCGTGGCCGCAGCATTTGACTTCGCACTCGTAAACGCGACGAAAGGAGGTGCCGACGGTGATGAGCCCGCAGGGGCCTGGCATCTTCAGCTTAAGGTATGTATAGTTGGGGATGGCCATGAATTCGCGTAGCATGGATGTCCAAGGATGACGTGGAAGGTTCTGGGGAACCCTACCACATCGAAGGTAAGGGTCTCAGTCCTATAATTGGACCGATCCCCAAAAGTGTTGGGCAGATCGATCTACCCTAGCAGCACGGCCTGTCTTCCAGGTACAACGCCGTGGAAGGGCACTCGGATGGGGTGGAGGTTCGTTCGGTCGATGCGCATCTCATCGAGTGTCTTGGCGTACATGATGTTGAGGCCGCTGCCTCCGTCCATCAGTACTTTTGTGAGCCGCTTTGGGCCGACGATCGGGTCGACGACAAGTGGGTACCTTCCTAGGTGTGGGACGGCATCCAAATGGTCAATCCGGTCAAAGGTTATGGTGGATTTTGACCACCAGAGGAAGGCAGGCATGGTCGGTCCGGCCGTATAGACCTCGCGGCGTGCGACCTTCTAGCAGCGCTTGGAGTCGTAGGCCGCTGATCCTCCAAAGATCATGAGGGCGCCATTCGGCGTTGGGAAGGCATCGTCCTTCTCCTCGACATCATCAGTGGGGGTAGGTTCCTTCCCCTGCTCCCCCTTGTTGAGGCCCCCGGACAAGTATTTGCGCATGAGGCCGCAATCCTAGTATAGATGCTTGGTCGGGAAAGCATGGTTTGGGCATGGCCCCTCGAGCATTTTTTCAAAGTGGTTTGGAGCACCCTCCATGGGCTTTCAGTCACCCTTGCGGTCGGCTGTGGCCACGAGCGATTTGTCGCGCCATTGCTTCTTATTCTTTCTTTTGGCGGGATGGTTGGAGGCGCCTTCGCTGGCGTCCTCGTCCCACCTCGCCTTGCCGTCGGAGTGGTCGAAGATGGCTCCTACCGCCTCCTCTCTTGAGGCGTGGCTGATGGTGATGTCTAGGAGCTCCTTGGTGGTCCGCGGCCCCTGCGCCCTAGCTTGTGAACCAGAGACTCGCAGGTTGTCCCGGATAGGAAGGCTCCTATCACGTCGGTGTCGGCGATGTTAGGGAGCTCATTGCACTGCCTAGAGAAGCGCCAGATGTACCCGCGGAGGGTTTCATCGGCCTTCTGGCGGTAGTTCTTGAGGTCCCATGGGTTTTCGGGGCATTTGTATGTGGACTAGAAGTTCCCCACGAAGATCTCCGTCAGATCCGCCCAACTTTGAATGGCGTTGGACGGTAGGTGCTCCAACCATGCTCGCGCCGAATCGGCCAAGAATAGCGGGAGATTGCAAATAATGAAATCGTCATCATTGGCACCACCGGCTTGACATGCAAGCCGATAGTCTTCGAGCCAAAGCCCGAGGTTTGTTTCCCCAGAATATTTAGGGATGTTGGTTGACGATCGATACCTTAGTGGGAACACCGCGTTGAGGATGTGTCGGCCGAAGGCCTGAGGGCCTGGCAGGCCAGGGCTCGGCCTTTGGTCCTCGCCACTGTTGTAGTGTCTGCCGCATCGAGGATGGTAGCCATGGCGGGCTGCCTCTCCTGTGTCACCGTGGGTGCACCTGCGGGCGTCGCTGGTGCTGCGCACGTCGCGGTTGTGGCCGAGGCATTGATGCACCGAGATGACGGAGGGTTGCCTGCCGCCTGGCGATGTCTAGTGAATGGATGCATCCTTGGTGGGGCACACCGAGGGCGTGCACTGGCTGGCGTTGGGCTCGCGTCGTCGAGACAATGAGCTTTCTGCCTGCTGCGCAGCTGCACGCTCGAGCAACGTGCGAATTTCTCGACGGGCGCGGCGATCCTCGGACGTCGCAACCTCTGGAAGGCCGTGCATCAAGGCCATCGCTGTGGCGATGTTTTGGCTTGCCCGAGCGAAGTGAGGAAGGCTCCCGTCATCAGTGAGGATCCTCTGGTGCACGGTGCGGGCCGTGGCACGTGTGCGCCCACCGCTTTCGCGGCATTCAATCTCGCGATTGATGTCCACATATTCCTGGACGAGCCCTTGTTCGGCCTCATCGATCTCCAGCTTGCGGGCTCTCAGCTGCTCCATCCTCAAGCGAGAGGGGGCTGCTACCTCCCGCCCTAGACCTGCCATCAGGGTTGCTTGTCGGGGTAGCCTCTTCCCCAGAGACGTCCTTGATGTGTCCCTCAGCGGTCTACGCCATGAAGCATTCCCGGGAAGGGTGATGGCTCCCCCTACTGGAGTTAGAGTTGGAGGACGATCCTGGCTCCTCTGTGAGGAGCCTATGGAGAATCTCCATATCATGTTCACTTGTCCCCACGAACTCGTTGTCCGTGGGCGACTGAACCATGCATAGTGCCAGAAGGTGGCCAACGGTCGCCGTGGCGTTGCGGAGACTGAATGGAAACGTTGTCGGGGCGCTCCGTATGGGGCCTTCTGGAAAGAGGGTGATGCGGCGCGAGGCCTCCTTGGATAACTGGGGTCCAAGGGAGTCACCGGGCTGGCCCTCAAGCCTCCAGTGGCTGAGACTGATGGGAGAGAGAGACTGGACGGTCATGTGGGCCAGCGCCAGCTCTCCTCCCAGTGTAATGATGAAATCTAGGTCACCGAAATGCACGTGTGCGCCTGGGACCTAGCTGATTGCGTGGTTGGCCATCCGAGGCCTGATTTGGAACGTGCAAAGGCCCCTACCTGGTGTGCCAACTGTCGGTGTTTTGTACAAGCACCGACAAGTAGATTTATAGTAATGCATGTTAGGCTCGAATGGTGCGCTAAAGGACACAATATTTATACTGGTTCGGGCTGAATGTTCCTACATCCAGTTTGTTGCTGCTTGTGTTATTAGCACTGAAAATGGTTCGTAGTAGGGGTACAAACGATCGAGAGAGGGACTGGTCCCAAGTCTCTGATGGAAGGGTTGAAAGGAGGCCAAGAGCTTGGTAGCAGCTTGACTGTGTGTGTTGTGTGTTGTGCCATCAAAAGTCGGTCTCTTTGTTGGAGGAAGCGCATCCCCTTTTATAGATGAAGGGGACGGCTTTACAAGTGAGAGGGCTAGGGTGCATATACTACCTAGCCTTGTTGCTCATGTCTACCTAGCCTTGTTGCCCATTCTGGTGGGTGCGAAAGGATGATAAGCGCCTACAATACTGTCGATGCCTCTGTAGAATGTCAGGATGGCTATAGAGTACTGCCCCACGTAGCGTATGGACTCTAGTATAGTGGTTTTGACTTATGAGCCTTGCCCAGCCTTGCTCTGCATGCCTTCTGGTGCCCATGAGTCCCTGTCGGAGGGACGCGGGGTCGGGGTCCAAAGTATCGCTGTGGGCAACGCCTTCCGATCGAAGAGGGCGTCCGGAGCCTAAAGCGTGTGCTCTGATCTGGTGAACCCGAGGGGGCGGGAAGCAGGCGTCGCTCCCTTAGGACTATAACATGGTGACAGCATATCCATCTTTTGTGGAGGTCATGAATCCTTTTCTAGAGCATAGTGGTTGTCGTATATCTTCATCGGGTTCCGTGTCCCAGAGCTGAAGGCGGCGCCTACAACTCTACAGGGCGAAGAGCGCGCACCCACAACACTTTTCAGGCTCTGCTACGCCCGGAAGGGTCTAAAGCACCCATCCCGTCGTTCCCTGACAGTACTTTTCCTACTAGGGCGTAGGGTATGGTCCTTGAAGCTGCGGTTGACCCACACGTCTTGTCCTGCCTTGTACCTATCATCATGAGGGTATGGGGAGAGGTTATTAGGCACGACAAATCTAGTCCTTAGACATCAAGTGAGGTGAGGTTCATCCTCAGATGTCTAGCGAGGCGGAGACCAGTCCTTCTCCCTCGGGCGAGACCGAGCCCGTCCCTCGGGGGTCAGTGAGGCGGAGTCTATCCCTTAGCCCTCGGACGAGGTGGAGCTGGCCCAAAGGCATCGGGCGAGGCGAAGTCTATCCCTCAGCCCTCGGGCGAGGCAAAGCTGGCCCAAAGGCGTCGAGCGAGGCGGAGACTAGCCTTTAGCCCTCGGGCGAGGTGGAGCTTGGCCCAAAGGTGTTGGGCGAGGCAGAACCAAACTCCCATCATCCGGGCAAGGAACGTAGCGGCGCCCTTGTCCGTCCAGAAGTTTTTAACGTTTGATGGTTATTGGTTCCACCTCCTGGGGTACCCTGGTGTTAGGTCCCTGACAGTATGTTGCTATAGACGAGCTCATTTGAATCAGGGATGTCACAATCATGTGTATTGATTTTCTCATCTTGTCTTTTTATCACTTCCCCTGGTGTCTTTTTTTATCACTTCCCCTAATTTTTTTTGAATCAGATAACATGCAATTTATTATTATTTGGCTATTGGCTACAAAAAAAGTTGTTCACTATAGTTGTCCTTTTAATTGTACCAATTATCTCTTGCAAATTGTTACCTGAAAATTACCAAAAATTCAGACAACTAAGGTATAGCAATTCCATTATTTTATTTGCATGTTGTGCAGTTTTGTCGCAAGTCTCGGATCACATCATTGGCTTCTTCTATTCTACTACTAGGATTGCGAGTCTACTCCTTAGTTACTACAGAGCTAGAGGTAATGTGGTAGTGTGCTTGGATTAGTAGCTTGTAGTAGTTGTGAAATTGGTTCATGTGGTCTAAGTGGCACACTTGTGGTTGTGTTTGGTGGGTTTAGTTCCACCTTGAAAGTTTAGGAGGGTGAAGGCTAGCTTATAAGCCTTGTCGTTCCAAATGTAGCACCTCTGGGTTAACCTTGTTACATGAAGCGAGGACGAGAGTGTAAGAGAGGTGCTACGCGTATGAAGGCCTGTTCTATGGAGCTAGGCCATATAAGTAGTTTTGGACGCACGTGCCCGTAGAGGGGAACCGGTTAACTCTGCCATTTCTTGACCATCGTGTCCCAGGCATTCTACCCTGCGACCTCGCTCTTTTTTGGCACGATTGCTTGGTCTTTTAGTGCGAGGGTTGGAGCACATGGACTCCGACATGAGCACAACCCTGTGGCCTGACAGTATGATGTTCAGCCTGTTCGCTTGGTCATATTTAGCTTATAAGCCATGGCTTATCAGCCAATGAACAATATTTTTCTCTCACACGAAACCAACCAACAGTACTTTCAGCCATGACTTATAAGTCAAACAAGCCCAAATGAACAGGATGGTTGTCCATGGCGAGGAGCTCCGCCAGCACGTCCGGCTCGGCGCTGCTAATGACGCCCTCCCGCAGGCACCGCACCAGCTCCGGCTCGTCAACTAGGCCACCGCGGCCGACGTTGACGAGCACGCCGCCCCTGCCGAGCGCCCCCGGTCCACCACGTGCCGCGTATCCTCCGTCAACACGCACGACAGCACCAGCATGTCGCTGGCCACGCCGAGGGCTTGCGCCATGGGGAAGAAATCATCGTCTGCACTAGTTGACAGTTGCCCGCTGTAACAGTCGGTAGCCGAGGACGTCGCAGCTAACCATAGTTGATAGTTGCCCGCTCGGAGTCAGAAACGGTGACATCGATGGACCCACACAGACCCACCACACCGGCGACTGTGGGAGAGTAGAGCAGCCGCTGCTGCTGCATATATTTCTGCACTGACACAGGTGAAATCTGAGCGGGGTTATACGGTACAGTGCAGCAACTAGTGGTAGTGGCATTGGAGTGGTCGAGATGAGCGGCAGTGGCATGGGAGTGGTCCTCACTGCGCTCGCTACGGCGCTGGTCCTGTTGCTGTGGCAGCGCTAGTGCACCAGGTGTGGCGGCCGTACACCGTGGCGCGAGCGTTCGTGTGGCAGGGCGTCTGAGGGCCGCCGTACCGCTTCTACATGGGCAACAACCGTGAAGCGAGGGCGATGTGATAGAATAAAACATGATCACTAACCAGATATACTAGTATGAGATTAACAGAGAGAGATAAGGATGTGCAAATCATCAGCCGCCTTCGTAGAAGACGAGTTGGCCATGCGGCTACTGACGATGATGTGGGGAAGCCTGGTGGCAAAGGCGCTGTCGCAGTGGTGACGGTGCAGAGGCGGCAGTGGCTGGTGGCGGAGCTTCCCATCACTGGCAATGCCCCCTCTCTAGATCAGTTAGGGTTTTGGGATGTAGGTGGGGCGTCTAGTGGCTCAGGTGAACCTCATGCCTTGTGCCCTAGCCACCACCTCTCTTTTTATGGTGCTGTGCGATGGGGGCCCACCAACCATGGAACAGTTGGGCACCCCTGATCAGGGCGCGGATCCAAGGGCCTAATTGGCCGTTGGGCCAATTGGTGGAGATCATCTAACATTCTCCCCCTTGATCTCAACTTATATGACTTAAACTCAACTTACTTTATCCTATTCCCATTACATCACAAATCAGTGCGTAGAGCGTGTCTCATCATCACGATCAGTTGCCATTAGATTAGACAGCTACAATGCACTTCTCTGTTTTGAAACAGACTCTCAACTAGGCTCTTATTATTTAGGAATCATAGGCTTTTCCTTAAACCCATGCCAACTAAGTGTTCTCTGAACACGCTGGGTGGTAAGCCTTTTGTAAACGAATCCGCGAGCATCTTTTCTGTTCTTATATGCTCAAGACTAATTATATAATCCTAGACTTTATCTTTCACAACATAATACTTTATGTCAATGTGTTTGGCAGCACCACTTGACTTATTGTTGTGAGCATAACATACTATAGGATTATTATCGTAGTATAACTTGAGTGGTTTATGTATGTCGTCTACCACTTTCGACCCGGGCATGAATTTCTTTAGCCAATTCACCTGCCCTATGGCCTCATAACATGCTACAAACTCAGCATACATTGTGGATGATATAGTAATGGTTTGTTTTGAGCTTTTCCACGATATAGCTCCTCCTGCGAGAGTGAATATGTATCATGACGTAGATTTTCTGTCCTCTCCCGCATAATCAAAATATGTATACCCCTCTATGTGTAGGGAATCAGATCTCCTATACATTAGCATGAGACCCTTCGTACCTTGCAGGTAATGTAAAACTTTCTTTACTAATTTCTAGTGTTCTATTCCTGGATTACTCTGATATCTGCCAAGTAACCCGGTAATAAATGTTAAATCAGGGCGAGTACACACTTGAGCATACTGTAAACTTCTGACAGATGAACTATATGAAGCCGCTTTCATTTGATCGATCTCATATTGGTTCCTGGGACATTGAAATTCCCCATATCTATCGCCCTTGACTATGGGAGCAGGTGAAGACTTATAATTTTGCATACTATATTTCTTTAGAACTTTTTCTAAGTATGCCTTTTGTGATAATCTTAAAACCCCATTTTCTCTATCTCGATGAATCTCTATTCCTAGGACGAACGAAGCTTCACCGAGGTCCTTCGTATCAAACTTTGTGGACAAGAACTTCTTAGTTTCTAGTAGTAGATTAACATCACTGCTAGCGAGCAAGATGTCATTCACATACAAGACTAGGAAAATGTATTTCCCATTCTTGAACTTTGCATAAACGCAATTGTCCTCTACATTTTCTTGAAATCCAAACTTTTTTATTGTAGTATCAAACTTCAAATACCACTGTCTTGAAGCTTGTTTTAATCCGTAAATGGATTTCTTTAGGTGGCATCCCATACGTTCTTTTCCTTCCACAATAAAACCTTTCGGTTGTGCCACGTAAATATTTTCCTCCAGATCCCCATTTAGGAATGTCATCTTTATATCTATCTGATGTAATTCTAAATCGTAATGTGCTACAAATGCCATTATGATTTTAAAAGAATCCTTACATGAGACTGGAGAAAATGTCTCATTGTAATATATGCCTTCTCTTTGCGTGAAACCTTTTGCCACAAGTCGTGCTTTAAACCTTTCTATATTCCCTTTAGAGTCATGTTTAGTTTTGTAGACCCATTTACAACCTACTGTCTTGGCTCCTTTAGGAATTATTTCTAAGTTCCAAACACCGTTGGTTTTCATTGTTTTTATTTCATCTTCCATGGCTTCAATCCACTTGGATGAGTGAGCACTTCTCATGGCTTCTTTAAATGAGATGGGATCACCCTCCATTTGAAATTCCTCACATTCATAAACTTCGTAGTCATCAAGAATGACTGATCTCCTGACTCTTTGAGACCTTCTAGGAGCCTTGTTAGATGACGCTTGTTCTATATGAGGCTATTGCTCCTCTCCCTCAAAAGTGACAACGGGTTCTAGGGGTTCTTGAAGGATAGGTTCCTCATGTTCATTCATTGTTGCCACAGGAGAACTAACAACAAGTGCTGTTACTACAGTGTCTTGCACTGTTGGTACAGCAACAATAGGTAGCGTGAAGAATGGCTCTTGAACCATAGGAGTGGGCACGTATACCCGCTTCTCTTCAAAACTAATTTCTCACGCTACCATGCTCCCCCTGATCATATCATCCGCCAAGAAGACAGCATGTCTTGTTTCTACAAACTTTGTTTGTCTGTTAGGACAATAGAAGCGATAACCTTTTGACTTTTCTAGATAGCCAATGAAATGGCAACTGACTATCTTGGAGTCTAGCTTTCCTATATTTGGGTTAAATACTTTTGCCTCAGCTGAACAACCCCACACACATAAATAGTTAAGTGAGGGTTCCTTTTCTGTCCACAACTCATACGGTGTTTTGGGCACCGACTTACTTGGCACTCGATTAAGAATATGAATGGCGGTTTTCAACGCCTCCATCCATAAACTTATCAGTAAGGTAGAGTAACTTATCATGCTTCTCACCATATCCATTAAGGTACGGTTGCGTCTTTTAGCTACTCCATTCTGCTGAGGCTCACCCAGTGTAGAATACTAGGCTACTATGTCATTTTCCTGTAAGAACCTTGCAAAAGGTCCAGGAACTTGGCCATATGGGGTGTGTCGACCGTAGTACTTTCCCCCATGGTCAGACCTTACTACCTTAATATTTAAGTTGTGTTGATTTTTTACTTCAGCCTTAAATATCTTAAATTTATTCAATGCTTCCAATCTTTCCTTAATTGGATAAATATAGCCAAAACAAGAATAGTCGTCTATGAATGTTATAAATGAATCATAACCATCCACACTCTTCACAGGAAAAGGACCATAGATGTCTGTGCGAACTATTTCTAAAATTCCTGCGCTTCATTTGACATCTTTCTTTATTTTCTTAACATACTTTCCTTTTATGCAATCTATGCATTGTTCTAAATCTAAAAATTCTAAAGGCGAAAGAATTGATTTCTTAATCAATCGCTCTATTCCCCCCCTCGAAATATGGCCTAAACGATAGTGCCATAATTTCAAAGATACATCATGCACTCTCTTCTCTTATTTGTTGCATTCATAGATGAGGAAACATTATCATTCTCAGTGCTCACAGCATTCACATTCTTAGAAAGTGATAATAAATAAAGCTTGTCTTGTCGGAAGGCAAGACCAACACACTTATTATTATACACAATCCAAAATTTGCCATTACCAAAATAGCAATCATAACCATCATCGTCAAGTCGTGAGACACTTATTAAGTTTCTACACAAAGAGGGTACATAAAGAATATCTGAAAGCTGAAGTCTAAATCCATCATCTAATTCTAGAGAGAGATCTCCAATGGCTTCAACTTCAGCTTCAACTCCATTTGCTACTTTAATCCTTCTTTCTTCTCTTTGCAGGGTTCTCCTCGTACGAAATCCCTCTCTTCAGAGGGCTCTTCTAGAAGTCTGGACAGTCCCTCTAGTAATATCCATGCTTCTTGCACCATTTACACTGATCCTTTTCAACTTGAGCGTTGTTGTTCTTCTGATGGTGGTCATTCTAAGGGGCTTTCCCTTGAGGTTTGGCATTCTCATTGAAATTCTTCTTTTTGTTGTCCTTCACAAGGATAGCAGAGTAACCCTATAAGGATTTCAGCCTCTCCTCTTCTTGATGACACATTGCGATGAACTTCTCTATATCCCACTTATCGGGCTGCATGTTGTAATTAACAACAAAAGTTTCATATTCCTTTGGCAAGGAAGCAAAAACCAAATGAATCAGGAACTCATCCTTGAGCCCCAAATCCATTGGCTTCAGCTTCGAAGACGTGTTGCTCATCTTCAGTATGTGCTCTCTAATACCTCCACCAGTATACTTCTTATTGAACAATTTCTTAATCAAAGTACTGGCATAAGCCTTTGAAGAGCCAGTGAACTGACTCTCCACCTTCTTAAGATACTCTGTGGCGGTATCACAATCTAGAATAGACCCTCTTATTGCATCTGAAATTGTGGACTTAGCCACCATCAAGCACTTGCGGTTTGAAATGTCCCATTTCTTGTGTTTGAGATCATACTTCATCTGCACTTCTGCATGATCTCGCTACCGAGCAGTGAAATCAGCATCAATCTCATTATCTTTCTTCATCGGGTCCACTGGCTTAGTCGGACACGGGGAGGTAAGCGCTAGGTTATTTTCAGACAGCGCAAGTGCTAGTTCATACTTCTCTCGCCATACCCTATAGCTGCCCCCTTCAAGTGATGGTATGTGTGAGATAAAAGCCATTGGGTTGAGTCCTGAAAAACACCGTCAGAGATAGTGAGAAAAATATGACATCATAATTGCATGCTTTAATTTAACGTTGGTCAAAATTAAAACATATAACATTCTTATACACTAATTCTACATCACCGTTGGGCAGAAATAGAATTAATGCATGTAAAACTTATGAATAAACATTATAATATTGCTATTATCAATGCTGGTAAAAAATAACAATATTATAATTTACTGACTAAAAAATGACTACTCTTTAAATTAAATTCTCCCGTTGGTTCGAATTTAATTAAAAGATGATAAACTTTAACTTACAGCGAAAACATGAAAAAATTATGTATCTAGTTTTTAGAAGCATTTAACTATGCTAATCTATTCTCTGAAAAAATTATCTCGTTGGTTCAAATTTTGACAGAGATTAAAACTAGACAAAAAAATCATCAAAATTTGCTTCTGAAAATGAATAAAACAATAACTCAGTGTTTACTGTTCATATAGCCCAGCCCATTGAAACAGCAAAATCTGGCCTGGCCTGCACTGTTCTTGCACGCGCTGTGCCTTCCTAGGCCGCAACCCGGGTCTAGGCCAGCAAAGTCACCCGCCGCGCGTGCCCGCCTGCGCCGAATCTTGGTCCAACAATCGCAGCCGTTCACTGAGATCCGATGGCCAGGCGTTGATTTCGCGTGATCAAAACCCTGGCCATAGCCTCGACCGAGAAAGCCTAGCTCATTTGCATTTTCCCTTTCTCTTTCTTTGTCGTGCCCCTCTCTTCTCCTCAGCGCAACAGTCGGTAGAGAAATGGAGCAGCGGAGCGGCGCCACCGCCAGTCCCCTCATCGGCGCGCACGCTTGCCCTATGCTGAGTGCACCATCGTCGAGCGGGTTGGGTGATGGTGCCCTAGGCTGTGGTGGGCTCACCCGCAACCCTAGATCTGTCCAGCACCACCAGGGGTCTCCTCGCCGATGCGCTCGCTCGCCCAGTGGGTGAGCGCGCCACCGTCGAGCGGTCCTATGACGGTGCCCTCGACCAGGCTCATGCGTGAGGTGGTGAGCGTGGCTCAGCTTCTCCCCATGCACCGATGAGGTGGCGGTGGAGCTCCTTCCTACACAACGGTAGGATTCAACCCGCGCGATGGCGGTGGTGATGCGCGGGGAAGAGTCTAGGTAGGTCCTCCCCTCCTTCGTCCGATCCGTTTCTAGGGTTAGGGTTAGGGTTTCGGGTTGGACTTCGATCCAATTTGAATCACCTCCTTCTAATTTCTTCTACTCGGTTTCTTACCCCGAGAAGTTAGATCTACGCCTAGTTAGGCTCTGATACCATTGATAGAATAAAACAAGATCACTATCCATAGATCTAGCATGTATAATTACATTTAGAATAAACATTGAATCCTAGAAGGTATACTAGTGTGGGATTAACAGATAGATAGAGAGAGAGGGGGGTTGAGGAGGTGTAAACCACCGGCCACCTTCGTAGAAGATGAGTTGACCATGGGGTTGCTGACAGTGATGTGGGGAAGCCAGGTGGCGAAGGTGCTGTCGAGGTGGTGACGGTGCAGAGGCGGTGGTGGCCAGTGGCGGAGCTTCTCGTCGCTAGCAACGCCCGCTCTCTAGATTGACTAGGGTTTTGGGACTATAGGTGGGGCGTCTGGCGGCTCAAGTGAACCTCATGCCTTGTGCCCTGGCCCTCACCTCCCTTTTTATGGTGTTGTGCGATGGGGGCCCAACAACCATGGAACGGTTGGGCACCCTCGATCAGGGCGTGGATCCAAGGGCCCTGGTGGAGATCATCTAACACGATGCTGGCGGCGGTGAGTGATGAGGCGCTGGAGTAGAGCTGCAACGACATCGTACGCCATGTGATGACGCACATGTGTGCGTGGGCATCGCTCTACGGCAAGGTGTTTGTGTCGTGGACTGGCTCGACACCGAGGCTATGGGTGGGCGACCTTGACATGGCAAAGTGGATCCTCTCTAACAAGGCTAGGCTGTATGTGAACCCGTACCTAGGCTCGACCCTCATGGCGCTCCTAGGCCAGGGCCTAGTCTTCACCAAGGGCGACGACTGGGCGAGCCACCACCACGTCATGCATCTGGTGTTTGCCATGGACAGGCTCAAGTCGATGACAGGGGTGATGGCGGCATGCGTGGCGGAGGTGGTCTAGGACTAGGAGGCGAGCACCGTAGCATCGGCAAGCGGGGAGGTGACGGTGGAGGTGGGGCAACGTTTCATGGAGCTCACCGCTAACGTCATCTTGCACACAGTGTTCGGCAGCAGCTACCAGTAGGGGAAAGAGGTGTTCCTAGCACAGCAGGAGCTCTAGCTCATGGTCTTCACCTCCATCAACAATGTCGTCGTGCGTGTCCCATGCATGGATCACGTGTCGACCAAGGCCAACGTGCGCTAGTGGTAGCTCGAGCACACCGTGCGGGGCACGCTCACGGCCATCATCGACGAGCGCATGGCCTCAGCTAAGGAATCCAAGGGCTATGACAATGACCTGCTCGGCCTCATGTTGGAGGCCAACGCCGGCGATGACAACGACAAGACACAGCAGGTCATGAGCATGGACGAGATCATCGATGAGTGCAAAATGTTCTTCTTCGCCAGCCATGACATGATCGTGCACATCCTGACCTGGACCATGTTCCTCCTCGGCACCCACTCTGAGTGGCAGCAGTGGCTCAAGGAGGAGGTGCTCTATGAGTGCGGCAGCATCAAGGTGCCCCTCAATGCCGACGCCCTCAACAAGCTCAAGCTTGTAAGTAATTAAATTAAAGCCCTAATCGGTCGGCATGAACGAGAAGTACAAGACTACTATGATTAAACCGATGGTGCCCATGATCATGGTTAATCAATTTGTAGGTGACGATGGTGTTGTATGAGATGCTTCGGCTGTACGGTGCGGCCAACATTATTGACTGGCAGGCGATGGTGGACGTGGACCTCTATGGCATAAAGGTGCCCAAGGGCACGCACCTGGTGATCCTGGTCCCGATGCTCCACCACGATGAGGAGGTGTGGGGAGCGGACGCCAGTGAGTTCGACCTGCTCCAGTTTTGGGATGGCATGGGTAGGGCGGCGATGCACCCAAACACGCTGCTGGCCTTCTCCGTGGGCCTGCGGTCGTGCATCAGGTAGGACTTCATGATGCTGGAGGCCAAGGTGACACTGGTGCTCATCCTACGATGGTTCACCTTTGAGGTGGCACCAGAGTACATGCACGCACCGGTGGCCTTCTTGACTCTACAGCCGTCATTCTCAGGCTCTTGGGTCCACACACTTTGGCCAGTTGAAACATGTTGTAATCCTATTGGCGTCCATCTCTAGTTTGATGATAGTAGTTTGCTGTGATTCCTCGAGCCAGTGTCACCTTCTTTTCTGTCTTCTTCTCTCTTATGTCCAGTAAGAGCTAGACGAGTTAAAAGGATAGCGGCTTGTTTTTTTGGAATTGCTATCCAACAATCGAATGTTTTGGCTCCCTCCGGCATCTGTTTTTTTGACCGTGGGATCTGCCTCGTTTGTGTTGTGGATCGTCCGATCTGGTTGTTTCATTTTGGCCTTTGCTTTCCCCGTCACTATGGCTTTATGTGACGATGACATGTGGGGTCGAGTTGTCGGTGCCGCACTATTTGATTTTTTGGGAGTCGTGCCGATTTCGCTGTCGTTTCCCCCTTTCCCCATTCAGTTCTGCTTTTGCTTTGTCTTCTTCCTGGTGACTCGGCTCTCTCCACTGATGAGGACATGACACCATCGGATACGACCGTTGTTTGTAAGGTGAGCTCGTTCCTACATTTGCATAGTGATTTTTGGTACAATTCACTTGGTTCCACATATACATATCGTTATTTGAATGTAGGTATAAATGTGTCTCAACGTGCAAGTTCATCAAAGTTGAATTTTCGGTTCATCGGCAGCTCGACAGTGCATCATTGGGAAGGCCATAACTCAGCCATCTGGAGTGCGATCGAGGTCAATGAGCACTTGATGGAAAGCTTGTTTGATAAGATTTTAAATAGATCTGGTCTCATCTCAATATCACATCAGCAAGGCCTCCAAACCATCAAGATATTCTGTCGTTGTTTTTGCTGGGAGCTACACTGTCGTTATGGGCTTGTTATTCATCCTTGGGACCCTGGCCCAAGTGGGAGCACACCCCAAGGACTTGGAGAACCCACCAAGAAAGCCCTTGGATGTCCTCCTCCTTGTCCACCACCTTAGGACGCCAGCAAGGACGTCCAAGCCAAGCCAGAGGCCCAGTCCAACTTGAGTTCGAGTCCATCTCGGGCTCTAGGACCAGCGTGTAGTAAAATGGACGTCCAAGTCGCATACGAACTCCGTTTTTTATGATCCATATATGGATGGAAAGATAATTTCATAAGGAAACCAATGGAAGTGGTCCCACATCAAAATTCCATCATAATCAATGGGAATCGTCAAAACAAGTTGACATCTAGAATCTGTCACGGCGCTGTGTCGTCGTCTTTTGGGCCGTTGGGCCTTGTAACGTGTTGGGACACCTTTAGGACGTGAAGAGGGATCCTTGGACGTCCCTTAGGCTATATAATCAGTAGCCACCACCTACTTTAGGTTTTGGGTTTTGTTTTAGATCAATCTGTCATTGAACAGTCGCCGTTATCGGTTTGCAAGACCCCAACTTCGAGTGCTTAATCATTCATCTGCAATTGTCACCTTAATTGAGTTGCTTTTTATCTTGTTCTTGCTTGTGTTCTTCGATTCGTAGCAGGGATTAGCCTTCTTAGCGAGGTCAACCAGATTGTGACACAGTTGATAACCAGATGAGATATAGTGCTAAGGTTGCAGGGTTTGGGTCTTTGTGATCTAAAACCGGATCGGTGTGTCGCTCTCTGAACAAATTGTTGTTTATCTTGAACCTGACGGAAGATCGGGACCCCCGTTCCCATTATCCACCATTGGCGATTGCTAGGGTTTGGCGAGGTACGTTCCATGTGCTCCAATAGATCAAGTTCTTCCTCGGCTAGTCGGCGTTCTGTGTTGTTCGTCGTTGCTCCACGCGTTTTTTGTAGGGTTTGTTTCTGGTCGTTTCTTCTGCTCCCCGTTCTAATTTGTTCTTGTCTTCATGCATGCGAATCTATGTTCCCTGGTGGCGGCGACTAGTGCGGCGTCTGGCGTTTGTTAGGGTTTGGTAAGTTATGTTTGATTTCTGCTCCATTGGTTGTTGTTTGATAGGGGTCATTTTTGTTTTTTGATGTTGTTGTGATGTTTGCATTTCTTGTCGTCTTCCTGCTCTAGTTGCTGCGTGTGGCATGATGATGGTTGATTCCTGGGGTTTGCGAAGGTATGTTCGTTCTGCTCCAGTTGATTATATTTGTTAGGGTTCGTTGTCGTCGATTTGGGTTTTTGGCGTTCTCATTTTTTTCTATTCCTCCAGTCGATTTGGTGTTTTCCGGTGGCGGCGGCTGGCCTGGCTACTCGTAGGGACTGTTGAGGTATGTTTTGTTCTTGAGTTAGTCATGTTTTTGATCTAGCTCTACTGCCTAGTGTGTGCTGCTAGGTTTTTTTTTGCTTAATGATGTATGATGTGTGTAGATCTGCTTGGTAGGTTTATTTTTGAGTTGATTGATGATGGCCATTTTTGTTTTGTAATGATTTGTAGATTATTGATGTTAGATTTGATTTTTTTATGTTGATGTTTGCCAGGGGAATTTATTTTTTTGTTCTAATTTTAGGTTTAGTTTAGTAGATCATATTTCCAATTTTAGTTATGTTCAAGTTCAATAGAATATAATTTGTCTTCATGTGGAGTGGAATAGTTTTTGTTCAAGTTCATTAGAGGTTGATGGATTGCAATTTTGTTTAGGTAAGTTCATATTCAGGTTAATTTGAGTACAACTTCTTTTAATTGGTTTCTCTTTGTTTGTTGTTGTTTTGGTTGACCGCAGATGCATCCTCTTTGTCGTATTGTTCTGGTTATTTGGGTTTGCCCAACGAGATTAGAGCATGTAGATGTATATGATTGAACTATGAGCTTATGTTCCGTGGGATCTATTGTTGTGGAACCATGATTTTTCGTTCCACTGGATCTGTCGATTCTTTCTGCCTATTCGTGTTTTGCTGTTTTCTAGTCATTCGTTACCGGATTTGTTGATTCTCTCTGTCGTCTGTTCTTTAGAAAGTTGAATTATCATTTGTGGGATACTTTGATTATTGACCATGGTTTTGTTTTGTAGTATGAGCATTTTGCAGTTGTGGAAATGATGTTAATAGGTTATGGTTATGAAATGATTTGCATGCTATTTTTGTTAGTCATGGGCATGTTGTGGAAAATGGGAATAGTGTGGAGTTTAGGGTAGTGGAAGTTGTGACAAGTGTTAGCTTTAGAAAAATTACATGAGCATGTTTCTGTGAGTTGTCATCATGACTGGCTGTTATCTCCTTTTAGAAGATGCATCATCAAAGGCTGTTTAGTTGATGGTGTGTTGTGTTTCGTGCATTGATTTGAAGATCAAAGATAAATTTGGTTTTAGGACTAGATTATCTGTTTTGTAGCTTATATTTTACTTTTGTAGACTGCAATTGTATGCTTATTTGTGGGCTAGAAATGGTTGTTTTCTTATTTTTTGGAATGGTCTTAGAAATGTTGCAGTGTCGTACTACAACTATTTTGGAGTACATTGGGGTGATATTACCCTTGTATAGTAGTGTGTTGTGTCGTTGGTACTTAGATTTGTATGTATACTAGTCAAGGCAATAGAGCAAATGAGTTTAGGGTGCCACCCTTTCAGAGTTTGAGCCATGTGTACTTTTACTTATATGCAAATATTACTATTTTTACATCCTAGGACTAAATGTATTTTTTTCTTAATCAAAGTGTAATTTTAATATTTTGTTGCTGTAAGTATTTGAGTTTGAGTTTTATGAATTGTTCTTAGGTGATCAACCTTATCCAATGAATGATAGCTGAGTTGTGTTCTTTTGAATTTGTGCTTAGTTGATTTCCTATGTAAAATCCTGCTTTTCTTAATTTTCTTTTAGGCTGTTTATTTCTGTTAGTGAATATTATATCTATTTTAGTATGGTGTGATTCAATATTATTGTTTGTTGCATCAGTTTTAGTTCTATTAGTTTTTTAATTTATTTATTTTTTTGTTATATGGTTCAGTGTAACATCCTAATGGGCCAAAGTGGGCCCAATCCAATCCAGTCATGGGCCGGTGGTACTGTAGTAGAATGGGACAGTTACTGTAGCATCTGAATTCTGGGTTACTGTAGACCGAGCACTGTTTAGTACCATACTGAAAACTCTGAGATCGCCGGATCGACTTAAATACCAGGGCCAGGGACGCATAGTAACCTTCGGTTAACCGTTTTGAACGAAGCGAGAACGAAAGTTCAAGCGGGTTGCTACGCGGATGGGACCACTCCTAGGAAGAGTGGGCCTGGGCCATGTATGTCGGGACTGGTTGTTACATTTGGTATCAGAGCCGACTCTCGAGGTTTCATGGGCACGTGGGGACAACTACATGGGTATGTTGTGTGCATGTGCGTGGACCCGTCGTGGACACGGCATGGCATACACATGCGCGGGCACGGGGCCACACAAACGTGTTGAAGAGAGGAGGATCCTGGAATAAATGTCCCGAAAGGGTAAGCTGATCTGGCACGTTGAATCCTTAAGGGGGTGATTGTAACATCCTAATGGGCCAAAGTGGGCCCAATCCAAGTCAGTCATGGGGCGGTGGTACTGTAGCAGAATGGGCTGGTTACTACAGCATCCGAATCCGGGGGTACTGTAGACCGAACACTGTTCACCCAAAAATGGGTCGGTCAAATTCGGGGGTACTGTTCACGGGTTGCTGTAGCGCCACGAAAAACTCTGCGCAACCAGTTTAGTACCATACCGGAAACTCTGAGATCACCGGATCGACTTAAATACCAGGGCCAGGGACGCGTAGTAACCTTCGGTTAACCATTTTGAACGAAGTGAGGACGAAAGTTCAAGCGGGTTGCTACGCAGGTGGGACCACTCCTAGGAAGAGTGGGCCTGGGCCATGTATGTCGGGACTGGTTGTTACATTCAGAAAAGGCCTGTTGGTGTTGTTGATTTATCTAGTTTTGATGATTCTAAAAATGATCATTTGGAAGATGTCCAGTGTTCTCAACTTCCTTATATGGATTATGGTTCATATCAATCTGCTTTGGAAACTCAGGTTGTTTCAGATGTGAGTGTTCTGTTTGTAACTTAGTTTTATTTTTTTGTATTTTTTGTGTTTTTGTTGTAGTTATTTTTTGTTGTTGACTGCATGGTGATTCTAGTGACAATTCAAGTTTTGACCGACATTTGTATGAGAAGTTTTTGAAAGATGTATGGATTTGTTCTTTTTTCCTTCTTGTCTTTTTCTCTTTAGGTTTCTTTTTTACTACTTTCTTTTACTAAAATAGTTTGTTGTTTGTTCAGTATGAGAAGATAAGGAATATGAAGAGACGGCTGAAAATGGCACTGAGGCATAAGGTTAGTAGTACTTGTTATTTCCAGATACAATTTATGTGCTGTTACTGTTTTATAGGTTTATGGATTGTATGTTTTCTAATTTTTTGAATATAATTCTAGTCTAAGAAGGTGAAATCTGTGAAGAAGTCTAAGGACGGATTCACAAGATTTTCTGCCACAGCTTTTATGAATGTGATTTCCTCTTTGTCCCCTGAGAAGAAGGCAGTTATTGCTAGCTATGGGTTTGGTTCTCTATTGTTGTTTGATAAATGCTTTGTGTCGAATAGTTTTGCTAAGTGGGTTGCGCATTTAGTTGATTCAAAGTCTGGTGATATTGTTCATAATGGAAAGGTAATCTCACTTACTGAGGAATTAGTGAATCTTGTTCTGGATCTTCCTGTTGGTACAAGACCCTTCCCTTCTGATCCAAGTGCTGGCAAGGAATTTTTATTATCGAAGTTTGGAAAGTCTAAGATTCCATTAGTTTCTTTTTTTTTGCTGATAAATTGATCAAGAAGGAAGATTTGTCAGATGAGGACATGTTTGTTTGTTTCATGATAGTTGCTTTGAGCAGTTTCTTGTGCCCCAATACGAAAACTGTTCCGAGCCCAAAGTACTTTGGCATATTTGAAGATGTTGAGCACATTAAAGATTTCAAGTGGTGTGCTTATGTGCTACATTGGTTACTTGAGCATGTCAAGGCGTTCAATGGATGTAAAGATGATAAAGCGAAATGTTGTTTAGGTCTTGGTGGCTGTTTGTATTATCTTGGGGTAAGTTTCTTTTTTAATTGTAGATATGATTCCTGTAATACTTTGTTTTTAGTATTTATTTTGTCTATTTCTACTATAGGCATTACTTGATGTTGTGGAGGTAGTATTTGGGTTTATGAGTTGCCTAGTCATTTATTTCTAGGTTGTTAGTGAGTTTTTTTTGTGGTTTGTTTTCTTCAAGATATTTGTTATTTTATCTCTTCAGTTGTAAGTCTAGTTTGTAGTACATTTTGATATGGTTGATCTAGTAACTGGTGTTTTCTGTGAGCCATTTGTATTGAAACTACTGTTGTGGTCTTATGAAGTGAATGGTGAAGCCTTAAGGTTTGTTAGTTTTGCCCACTGTTTTAGTATCTTATTGCAGGTGTTTCAGGAGTACATTGGGTTGATGTTTTTGTTGTGTTAGTGTGTCTTATAGTTGGTAGTTAACAAGGCAATAGAGCATGTGAGTTTGTGGCAGCATCTTTTAAAAGTTTTAGCCTTGTGTAGGTTAGCTTATATGTTAACACTACTATTTTTTCATCTTAGTACTATGATTTAATTTTTTCCTGTTATGTATTTGCTTTATGTAATAGGTCCTGGTTGTAATGTATTTTGTTTTTTATTGGTTCTTTTCAAGGTTGTTTATCTGGATCATATCGATTTCTGACAGAGGCAACTTGTAGGCTCTATTCCTCGAATATCTGTGTGGAAGGGTGATTTGATTTAGTTTTATGCTAATCTTGACATCAAATCTCCTGGTGTTTATGGTTACAGACCTCTGCTTGACTTTGAGAAAACATGCTATTACAAGGTTAGATCTATTATTTGCATTCATTTTATTGTGATTAATTCTAACTGATGCATTATTTGATTATTTATTTATTTTCTTAATTTTTTTGGACAGTGTGGTCGTCTTAAGACTGTGGTTTCTGCTGAAGACCTTGATTCTGTTTTTTGTGATAAAATGGAATCTGTTTCTGGTTGTAAGCTCCCTTTAACTTTGAAGTTGAAGATATCTCAGTTGGTTGACAAGCATTCCTTTAATTGTGGTTCGTCTTTCAATTTGGATATCATTTCTCTTGGGAATGTGTCCAAAGACTTCCAAGATATGTTTGCAAAGCTGATGCGGCATGTGTGTACTATTGATTTGAGATCGAAGGAGTTGATTGTGGATCTTATGGAAGCTATTGCTCAGACTGATCCATCTGTTGAAGATGATGATTCTTTATCTTATGCTGCAAGTCCAAATGAAGGTAAAACTGATCCGGTTATTGTTCCTGGTATGAAAGGTGATTGTTGTTGCTCTTGCTTTTTTACTTTGTTTATATAATTTTTCTTTTTTGGGTTCCTTTTCAATTTTGATTCTTAATTCTATATAGATTTTGTTCCTAAAGTCTCTCAGAGTATACGTGTTGATACTAATCAATCTATTGATGTTGATTTGGAGAAGGTGAAAATGAGTAAGTTTCCTATTTTGTATTAATGGTAGTTTCTATTTTTCAAGTTTTTTGTAGTTGATGATTTCACTTTATATAGTATCCTTGATTCTTGTTTTTTCATAGTTTGACTGTTAAGCCTAGTGTTATGTATCTTGTTTTTAGTGTTTCCTGTCATCAATTTTAAGGCTTGTAATCCTTGTATTATGAATATGCTTACCATTCACTTCAGTTGTTATAATATGTTGTAATAGGTAGACCACTTTGTTATATAAGTAGTGGTAAGGACCTTCTTATTTATTATTTTATACCTTTTGTTTCGTATTTTATTTTTCCTTTGTTTGTTGTCAGCATTTTTCTGTAATTATATGTTTTCTTATTTTAATGTTGATCTCTTTTGTAGGAAGTTCCGGTGTTTTAAGCTAGAGATGGCGGTGAAGTCAGGCTTGTTCATGCTTCTGTTCGTAATCCTTTGGCTGATCAAACTAATGTTGCTTCTCATTCTGGTGGTTGTCATATTTCTTCTGATTTGGATAGGGATGTCATTCTTATTGATAAAGAGAAGGTTGTTATCCCTGATTCTATCTCTCCATCACCTTTTCGGCATCGATCTAGATTTTTTCCATCTAAGGTATAGTGTGCAAATCATTCTCTCTTTTGTTTTCCTTTTTTTCTTTTTGTTGTACGCTTATTGTTGCTCATTTTAATTTGTAGCTATCTAAAGATTCTTAGAATGGCTCTCTCAGCAGTAGAGATGAGGTTAGGCCATAATTATTTGTTGTTTGTTGTATTTGTTTTTAAATTTTTGTATTCTATTATTGTCGTTGTATTGTTCATATTTCATTTTCTTTTTTAGGATTGTGTAATTATGCAAACTCTTCTGTTTTCTGATGAAGAAACTCCCCGTATTACACCTAAACTTTCTAAGAAGCCTCCAATGCTGCCTCTGAGTCATAGTTCTGTGAAGAATTCTAAAAAATCTACTGTCAATGGAAATGTTAGTTTTCCTTCTTTCTTTTTGTTTTTGTCATTATATATATATATATATATATATATATATATATATATATATATATATATAATTGTTTGCCTTTCTCCCTTTTTTAGGATACTTCTCTTGTTGTTTGTACTGGTTCAAGGTCCTTTTTTGATAAATTTAGAGTTTGTAGCACCCGGTTTTAAGAACAAAACCAGATACACACCATATGTGAGCCCATGAAGTCAAATCTCATATATAGCTACAAATAAGGGTAATATCATAAGACAATGATAGCATATTAGTATAAAGAATACAACCTTAGAGTATAGACAGCGGAAAGACAACTCCGATCTTCAGGTGAAGACTCCACTTCCATAAGGATAACTGACTGGTTGATCATAAGCCTAATTCCTCCAAACTCTAGCAATCTGGTACCCATCTGGGATTTTTCCAAAGATTTAAAAAGTAAAGCAAGCGTAAGTACATGTCGTACTCAACAAATATAACATAGGGTTCATGAGTCATCTTTTAGAAATTGGGTGACAACAAGTTTATCACAAGCCCATATAAACACATGATCAGGTAAACATGAATAATGAATAGCATAAACAGTAACCATTAATGAGCATCTTCATCATCCGTATCATTAGTGCTCATCATCTATTCCGTAAGGGTCTAAGGACGCCCATGATCGTGAGCACGGCTGATATACCAGTTTTAAACTCTATAGAGGTTGTACACTTTTGCTGTGAGTCATGATTTACTCTTTTGCCCAAGGTAGCTAATCTCTTGACCCACTTCTAAAGAAGATCGGTAGGGTTCACTATGAAGCCTTTCAAAGGTTCTTCTAACAAGTTAGGGCCGCTAGGTTTCTGTGCCCTGTAAATGTAGGGCTCCCCTTCCGACAGGCACAATGACATGCAGCCTATACACTAACGGACAGAGGCCACACTATATCCAACCCGAAACACACCCCTCTTGCGCCATAAAGGTAACCTCTAACAAGCTAGAAAAGGTCCTTGTACTGAGCTAAAGCCAGAGCCATGTAGCCGTCATAATATACTGTAAGTCACATATGTTCGCTTACAGATAAGTCCTTAGGGAGAGGAATCTAGAGCACAATAAAAACAACCAATGCTCTAGCCCCCTGATTCCATGTTGCTAAAAAGCATCTTTTAATGTTTATTGCATATATCGTTAGTCAAGTTACAAGATTATGGTCTTTAATTGGGCACTAGCATCATACTACCCAATGCAATACCCCATAGGTAACAAGGCACAATGTAACAAAGCACTAGAAAATCCTTAGTGGCAGTCAAGGTAGACACATGCAATATGAATTAAATAATTAAAGGTGTATAGGACAACAAGGAAGATGCCATGCTATACTTGCCTTAAACTCAGATCCTTCTTCTATTGAATTATAACCTCCAAAAGACTTCTTCTAGATCACCAACTTCTTCTATTTCACCAACGTACTTCTCACTGACTGGACATGATTATAAAGTACCACACAAGCATCCATGCAATCATACATGAAGCAAACAATAGAACTAAATTAGAACAGTACACCAAACATAATAAACAATGAGTAAAAAGGTTTTAAAGATGTTCTACACGTCACTATGAACACACAGACATGAAAAACACACTAATTGGAACTACGGTTGTAAAGAAACGACTACAGGGTTTTATATTATAAAAAGAAAAGAGAAGACTATAAGCTTGATTTATGTTAACTAGGAAAAACTATGTGAGTAGCATTAATTTAGATTAAACAAATCATATTTATACTTTAAAACTGAGTTGAAGCTAATCTTATTTTATTTATAAATATTTTGATATCATTTATGCCAATTCAACTTTAACTTGCAAATACAAACTGTCATATGAGAACATCTAATCAAATTTGATATGTGTGTTTAGAATAAACATATTATAATTTAGAAACATATTTATGTTAGCAACTAGTCATGTTAAATCTTATTTGTAAAAGAGCATTGCATATAAATATGTTGCTTTTATTTATAAAAACTAGTTGCATGCATATTAATCAAATTAATATTTAAGCATATATATAAAAGTCACTTGATGTGAAAAACAATGACACTAGTATGTAGATCACATCGATACGAATCTAACGCAATTGGAATGATTCGAAACGGACTTAAAACGAATATACGACGACGATATTACGACCTTGTGGTAATTTCGTAATTACCTTGGCCTCCCGTATAGCCACCACACGCCCATGGCAATAGCAGCTATGTAGGGGTGGGCCTGACTTGTTGCACGAAGGAGAGGATGGTTGCACTGGGCAGCGTGGCGGCGGCGGCGACGGCGACGGCAAGAGAAGGAGGAGAAAAATGTAATTTACTACATGAGGGATTTTTAAACTAGGGGCTCCCCTTACGGTAGTTTTGATGTGTTTTGCCCAAGGAGTTAGTACATATCTATAGGGAGAAAAACTCTCCACATCTACATCAACTAGCAATATAGTACTAATTGATGTTACATCCTCCACATTTACTAATGGGCCTAAATAATCATTAAAGCCCATTAATAAATAAAAGCATGGGCCTTTAGGATTTATTAGGATTATTGCACATGGGCTTTGAGCGTTGGGACAAATGAGGGATTTATTATTTTTCGAATTAATTAATTTCATGGATAAAATAATTCCAGAAAAGTCTAGAATTATTATTTAAGCCGCAAAAAATACTCTGAAAGCTCTAAAAATTCGAGGAAAATTCCCAAAGACATTATGGAACATGAGGAAACCAAATAAACTATTTATAGCCCATGATAAGATAATTTGGAGTATCTAAAAATTAAATTATGCTCATAGGCAAGTAGGAACAAGTTCCAGAAAAAGCTAGAAAAATTCCTGAGAAATTTGTAGAGATTGATTGACGGACGAGGAACTAAAAGGAGTGATTTGCGTTACAAAAACAGATTTTAGGAAGCTCCCAACGAAAACTTGAGCCGAGAAACAAAGAATTTGATTATAGAAAAAGATAAAGGCATGCCGGAGAAGGAAAATTGACCTACTAACGCATTTTAAAGACTTTGCTCACTCTCAACACACAAAGAAGCAACAAGCAAACATCACATCATCCAAATGCCCGTCAAAATTAGAAAACTTTGAAAATTCACATTTTTCCTATAACTAAATTTGCGCTAGGTCAAACTAAACTTGGTAAATTTTATCCAAATATTAAAATAATTCATTTTATTTAGTGTTTTCTATGCACAACCCAAAATCAGAAATTTTGGGGTGTGACAAACACACCTCCACACTTCCTTGATTCGGGATTCATGAGATGAAAGAATGAACTTGCATGATAAAGTGGATACGGGAGTTGCACAGGACAGCAAGGAAGATAAAGGTCAACCATGTTTTGTAGAGGATGCTACCCCACTTAACAAGAGTTTTGCTAAAGTCTGAATATTCCATACGAAGATCCTCATGTTGGTGTAGTCTTCAGGGCCTTCCTTTGGATCACAAAGATAGGGATGACAGACAAGCAACACACTCTCCATGGGGGCTAATCGGTATAGTGCTCCAACAGCGGGAGACGGAGGATCAACCTCCATGTCGGTGCTTACTCGAAACAAAGAACTTCTTGTTGAACGGAACGATATCGCCCGCTTGAGCTTGCCGGCGATCTTGCTCATTTTCCTACAAAATAGACAAAAACAACACAACTCATGGAACGGGATTAGAAAAATAAAAATATTAGTGGTTAATAGTTCCAAAAGTCAGTCATCCAGAGGTTAGTCGTCCAAGATTGCCTAGTGAATATTCTAATCAAGATTTTGACATGTCTTCCACTCTAATTCTTTTTAATTTCCTCTCTTGATTTGTACAGCACTAACACTCTTAAACTCTATTTTTCTTGCTTAAATTTCAGCAGCACCTCTTCCTCTCTTTCTCAAGATTTTAGCACTACTTTCACACTCAAACTTCCTCACACTCTTTCTTTCTCCAACACTACTTCTACCAAAGGAAATTCAACTACAAAATTTTGAACTGAAATTTTGAGCTTAGGAGATGATTTTGTGTTGTGTTGGAGGCCAAGAGCAACAAGGAAGGAGTGGGGTTTATAGAGGGGAGAGGGGGAGGCCGCTCGGCCTAGTGGTGGGGCCAGCTGGCCCCACAAGGTGGGCAAATGGCCTCTCCATTTCCTGATGGATCCTTTGCTTCATGGTTAAGTAAGTGAAGTGCTCCTTTCAGTGGGAATGTGCTCTGGACAGTGCAGAGTGAAAATAAGTGGGAAAGGAGGTGATGGAAGTGATGTATGGTGGTTATGGAGGTGATGTTGGTGGGTCCCAGGTGTCTGTGGGTCCCAATGCCTATATTTCTAGCGTATACATGTATAAAAATGCAATGCAAAATTACTTTTGTGAAACTATGAAATATGAGAAGATGAATGATGGTATTTTTATATTTTTACGCCTCCATAGAAAATTATTTCTTACGGGGTTTTTACGCTCCGTAAAAATTATTTCGTATGCCATGATGAGAATTGTTTATTTCATTTTTCTAATGCAGGTTTTAAGAAGTAAAAATGCCAAAGTAAAAATATAATGCGAAAAGTAAATATGGATAACTACCGAGTTACCTCCCGGCGAGGATTCGAAATTTTAAGTCCACCGAACCGGACTTCTCCACTCGGGTTTATTCTTTAGGTGTATTCTTTGGTCCTAGAGATGAAGACATTGATACTTGCTTCTCAAGACACTTCAAATTGGAGCATTGTTCCGGTCTTGGCTTGAAAGCGAACCGCTCTTCCTTTCCGTTAATATGGAATTTGATCTCTCCGGCTCTGACATCAATGTGCGCATTTGTAGTGCTCAGGAAGGGTCTCCCAAGAATGAGTCGTGTCTTGATATCCTCCTGCATGTCAAGTACCACAAAATCTATAGGAACAAAGAAATTTTGTATTTTTACCGAAATATTCTCAGCGATACCTGCAGGGTAGCGGACCAATTGGTTGGCTAGATGCAAACACATTGATATTGGTGTGAGTGTTGAATGGTTGAGCTTGTCGAAGACCTTCTTGGGCATGACACTAACGCTTGCTCCAAGATCGCATAACACATTCTCAAAATTCTGGCTCCCGATCGAACAATCGATAGTGGGACATCCTGGATCCTTCTTCTTGATAGGTGTTGTGTTTAGGATGGCTGCACTACACTCCTTTGTTAACTTGATTACCTCGGTGGAGGGCAGTGGTCTCTTATTGTTGAGGATATCTCAGAGATACTTCGTGTAGGTAGGCACCTGTATGGCATCTAGCAACGGAATATTGATATATAACTTTTGAATTACCTCTACAAACTTACAAAACTGCTCATCCATTTTGGCTTTTCGATTTCTACATGAAAACGGTAGGAGGGTCGTGTCATGAAAATCTTGTTGTAACTCTTGCTCTTGTGGCCCATTTTCTTCATCGTCCTTCTTCTCCTCTTCCTGCACTACCACTGGTGTCTTACCTATCCTTGTCGAATATGGCAGATCATGAGTAGACTTGCCACCTCTTGTGGTTATGGCATTAACCTTCTCAAGGTTAGTGGCAAGAGGCAGAGCAGCGGCCAACTAGGCTAATTGAGATTCTACCTTTTTATCATTGTTAAGTTGGTCTTGTATGGTAGAAGAAACATTATCTATTTTAGTGTTTATATTTTCTAGGACCTTGTCATTAGAAGCAAGCTTTTTAGAAATATTCTCGTTAATCCTAGCTTGTTCTAAGATCAACTCTCTCAAGGGTGGTTGCTTGGGATTAGAAGAATAATTACCTGGATACTTACCTTGGTAAGTTGACCATTGTTGTTGATTCCATCCTTGTCTCTGTTGTTGCATAGTAGAGTTGTTGATGACGATGTTTACATCTTCTTGATATTAAGGGAATTCAACCCCCAAATATTCCCCACATAAGTTTTGAGCATTGAATGCATCTTGAATGGCCTCACGATCTTTCTTGTAATTGTCTCACTGTTTGAGCCAATTCAACAGTACGTCCATCTTGGTTGACAGTGCACACACCTCTTCTGGTACTTCTTCACTCTTGCATGATTGAATATTGCATGATGACCAGCCTTGATTAGAGGCTATCTTTTCCATAAGAGTTTTAGCTTTTCCAAGGGTGAGTGACATAAATGATCCTCCAGCAGTGGCATCGAATTGTTCATGGGCTTTCTAAGTTAGTCCATGGTAGAAACTTTGCATGATCAACCAATCTTCCATTCCATGATGAGGGAAATCTGAAACATATTCTTGAAAATGTTCCCATGCTTCTGGAGTGGTCTCTCCTTTCTGCTGTTGGAAGTTTGAAATCTTTCCTCTTAAGGCATTGGTCTTGCCTACAGGGAAAAACTTTTCTATGAAGTCCTTTGAACACTTTGCCCATGTATTGATGTGATCTTTGTTGGTGTAGAACCATTGCTTCGCTCTTCCCATAAGTGAGAATGGAAAGAGGCGGAGTAGTATGATGTCTTGAGCAATGTCCTTGATGACGACCGTGCTACTTATCTCCAGGAAATTCTAAAGATGAGCACTAACATCTTCATGTGTCTTTCCGCTGAATGGGGTAGCTTGCACTATGTTGATGAGGCTTGGCTTGAGCTCGAACTCAAGATTATCAGTTTTGAGTGTTGGTCCAGTGAGAATGTTCTTGGTGCTTGGAGCAGAGAACTCATGCAGGGTCTTGTCAGCCATAGCTTCAGAAACTGGTGTTAAGCTTCCTCTTTATTAGGTTGATTCTGATTGATAGAAATTATTGAATCACAACCAATCCTGTAATATCCTGTATAAGATATGAACAAAGACAAAACAAGGGTATGCCTGCTAAAGTAGAGATTATGATTTTATCAATAAGTATTTATTTGGTCAATTCTCTTAGCCATGTGCCCTTCCCCAGCAACGGCGCTAGAAATGCTTATTGACATTTCTTAGTATCACTCTTAACTAAGTTGTCATCCCTAACATGATGCTAGAAATGCATTGTTGGTAATTATGAGAACACTTGTAAACTATATATATATGGTATCCGCAAGCGCACAAATAATATACCATTGTAGCATTTCACCTGGGAATATACTGAGTATCATTATTTATATTTGATCCATAGGGAGGAGCTATGGGGTTGTGTTGGCATAGAGATATTGACAAATAAGTGTACTTATGATAAAACCACTCTCATGCTATGGCAGGGGTGACTCAAGTGATAAATAAATGATAAGTGTAAGGTAATAATGGTGTTCCAGAGATAGAAATAGATACTCATAAAATGTAGTAAGGCTAAGCAGGAGATTCATTAAGAGCAAAAGATTCCTAAGTCATTACTTATCTACTAAGTCTTTTGTACACCTAAGTATATACACTCTCATCTATAGTATAACTAACTTTGGTTCAATGCATACGGTACATTACTAAGGAAGATTAAGAACAGAGCTTGTCTTCCTTCGCAATCACGTTCTATGTGCTCTACAAATGGGGAGTGGACTACAAAGGACTCAACGGGAGTGTCACATCCATGATCTACCACATGACCTAGAGTGCAGAATGCATCCATAGGCAAACAATATCTAAGCGCCATGCTTACATAATGTCGACCACTTAACTCACTCGAGTACTGAGCTAAGAGCTTTGCGAACATATGCATATATTCATCATCAATCATAACTATATCAAGCATATTACTAGAGCAAACTAAGAACATAATAAATAATAACATAATATTGAAGTAGCACAAAGTCATAAATAAAGAGATACAATGGTTATACTAGTCTCTAGATGGCAGATCCAGAATCCTAAGCGATAGCCCAAACTCTACTTGAACCTTGCTAGCTAGCCTATACTAGAAACTTAAAGAATTAGAGATCTATTCTCTTCTCTCTAGAAACCCTAATTTATAGTCTACTCTTGACTTATGGTAGCGTGCCCTGGAGGGGGGTAGGGGCTAGTTATATAGGCTGGAGCGTCCAACGTGAGCCCTTGGATCAAACCAACTTAAAGGGCGGTGTAGATGCATCCTGGGAGGCAGTGAAAAACTGACATATGAAGGAGGCTGATAGGTGGGACCCCCAAGGGCTGGGTGGCCTCTAGGTGGGGCCGGCTGGCCCCACCTAGTAGTGGCTTGGCCCCCGCTTTGGTGTGGAGTCCTCTTGAGTCTTCTGGAACCTTCTGGAGTTGATTTCACTGTGGATAAGCATGATTTTATTTGACAATTTGATCCTCCTTGATGATTTTCTAAAATAACCCTGCTGAAAATACAGATTCACCAAAACTTGTGGAAATTGTTAGTTTAAATCCCTAAGTCTATATTGGTGATCCTTTTTATGCATTTATTCAAGTTAAGTTGACGGTTTATGATGGATGGTAACTATCACCAATAGGACCTCCTCCGTCTTGATAAGGATCCACTAGAGCGGTAGACACACTCATCAGATGGAAGCTTGCCTCCTACTTACATGAGTGAAGTGGGGAATAAAATCCAAGAAATATGAATAAGGGAAGTGCGAAAGCATTACCCTTGCTTTTGGTTCTTGCGGTAGTGAGCTCGAGCGGGCATGACGGTGAGTACCACCTTAGTCACCGGTGGATCTATGGGGGCCGATGAGGCATACAGACACCACGACATAGAGCACTAGATTGTTGGCGGTGAGTGGCTGTGATAGGGAATAACAGCACTAAGGAGGAAATAGACAGGGTGGGGAAGCGGTCTTTGTATGCTAAAGTAGGAGCCGTAGGAATGCAAATTTGAGCAAAACTTTGTAAATACGCGTGGGAGACTTGGGCGGGCATGGAAATTAATGTTAGCAGTGCCATCCTGACCGTCTAGAAGTGATGGTGAAGGCTATCAGTGGTGGTGATTGCGTGTTACGAAGATCTATAAGTGCAAACAAGTCCTATTGTGGGTTTTGGTGATAATGACCACACAATTAGGGGACTAATGATATTTATCGAGTTGACAAGCAGGTAAAATGATAAAGAGGATTATAGATGTGTTGGTGGAGCCCCCAATTACAAAAGGACATGGTGACCGACTCAAAGGCGCTTAATTATTTTATATTTTGAATTTGAGTTTAGCAAAAGCCACACTACAAAGGGGGATGTAATGCACAAGCTTCAATGTGTAACCATGTGCTCAAATATCCACCAAAATATCCTCAATACCTAGCCAAGATAGCATGCCTTTCACTCCATGTTTTTGGCTATCTATGGCCGAGCATCAGTGCTACTCAGCCGAGCAGTAGTGCCACATGAGCGAGGAGCATTGCCGTGACTTAAAGTGACCCTTGGGGCTGAGGGGATATTTTATCCTCTCCCTCATCCCCTCCAATGGTTACCTCACCCATTTCCATGGCTCAGCAACAAGAGCAGCTCCTTTCTCTCCATTGCAAGGCTCCCAAGCTTCTCTCCCTTGATTCCCTTGCTAATATTTGAGAGTTTGAGCCTCCAAACTTCGATTGAGAGCTGCTCCAACTGATCTTCAACTCCTAGAGATCGTGGTTCACATTCAAGCCAGTAGATTGCATCTATTACTCTTGGAGCTTGCTCCTAGCTTCCTAGAGTGTCGCTCATGGAGCTTGCCAACTTGTGTGGTAGCCCCCGGTAGGTTTGTAATCACCTCAATCAGCTAGTGAAATCACCCCTTATCTCAAGAGTTCATTCTCTTGACTTGAGAACGAGGATAGGGTTCTATGAAACCCAAGCCTTAGTGGCTTCCTCAACATTGTGGACTTCGGCAAGCCTTAGTGGTGAGCTAAACCACGGGATAAATTGGTGTCTCACTTGTGTTCTTGTCATTTGCTTTGCATTGCATTATTTGTATTTGTGGTGATTCTAGGGTTTGGTCTCAATCTACTTGTGCATAAGCTTTCGACGTGATTCAAGTGGTGGAATTGGTTCAATACTACCCCAGGAAGTTCAGTAATTTACCCGATCTAATTTTCCTTGGGCAGATTTTGAATTGTGATCTCGTGGGTCTATACGAGCTGCAGTACTGCTTGACTGACCAGCAGTGCTGCTCGAGCAGCAGTGCTGGTCCTCCGAGGAGTAGTGCTGCTTAGGTTTTTAACAGAGCTTTTGAGTTTCTGTTTTGATAGGCCTATTCACCCCCCCCCCCATCTACGCTTAGCACATCCTTACAAGTGGTATCAGAGCCAGGTTGCCTCATTGATGCTTAACTGCGTGAGGTATGGAGCCTAGAGAAGGATCCATCGGAAGATGACCCGAGCACGTTGACCTAGAAGACATGGATTTGCACAAGATGGACAACAGTGAGTTGAGTGCCTCAACAGCAGGCACTTCACTCCCCGCAATTGTCCTCTCCGATGAAGAGAATGCCAAAAGATTAGAAGAAAAGAAGCAAAGGAAAGAAGAAAGAAAGAAGAAAAGAGAAGCAAGACAAAAGAAGAAAGAAGAGCAGCAAATAGTTGAAGAGAAGAAGCAAAGAAAAGAGGCTAGGAAGCTGAAGAGAGAAGAAAGAAAAAGAACAAAAGAAGCTAAGAAGAAGAAACTTGAAGAAGCAAAATCAAGCAACACTTCAAAGTGAATTATCGAGTAGCACCAAAGACAGAGATGATGATGAGTCCTACCAAGTGTCCAAGGGTGGCAAGAAGGAGAGCAAGGGAAAGGGCAGCAACAACAACAACAAATATGTAATTGTATCCTATAATTATTCTTCTATGACTAACAATAATCATAGACATTTCATCAATGTGCCCGTAGGCAAGTTGCCTCGTTTAGATGGGACCAACTTTGGCAAGTGGAAGCACTTGATGAGAGCTTATCTTGTAAGTCTTCACCCGAGCATTTGGGAGATTGTTCACAATGGTGTTGAGCCACCAGTTGATCCCAATAACCCAACTCAAGCCAAAATTTGCAACATTCATCTCAATGGTCAAGCTACAAGTGTGTTGCTAAGTGTTTTGGATGGTGATGAGTACAATAGAGTGATGGGAGTTTGTTGGCATGAAAATGTCAACACATGGCAAGCCAGAAGGTTCTGCTTAGGATGAGCCCGGAGATCCGCTTGGCTTCAACGCCGGGTTAACCGATGCTGCGAATTCCTCCCAAGGCGTGCCAGTCAATTTGACCTATAATTGACAAGGAGAGAAAGTTTATCAGTAATTTAAGGTGGAACATGCCGGTCTTTACCTAGACAGTTCCAAGTGTGCCGCTTCAGGAGCAGCCAGACAAGAAAATCGACTAAATGGCCGATACGCATAGAAATCAGCTGTTACGGATAGTATAGCATATGGATCACGATTGATTTTATGTTAATAAGTACAATGCCCATAGATGTAAGTGAAATCATCAGCTAGGTGGATATTACCAGTGTGAGTCATTGAGACGATGAATCTAATCGAGAAAGGATATTACATGCAAACAGATCGACTGTCTAGTATAAATGGATCTATAAACACTCTGAATCTAATCTGTTACCATCAACAGTGAGGTTTGACCGGATCGATGGCAGCTATGATGATAATAACAAACTAAAACCTTAGAATCCGTAAAACCATCTACACGTCGACAGGCTTTTCGAAGGACACGCTATATATGTGAAAGCTTAAAGCGGATCGGCTGAAATAGCCGATTTGGGTGAAAAGGGACTACAGCGTGTGAATAAACAACTATTTCACGTGGACAAACCTATGTACTCATCAGACCTAACCTGCTATCTCTAACAATGGAGTTCGATCGGATCGATGCAGCCGTGATAAAGACAACAAATCAAACCTTTAAAGTAAACAGATCTATTCACGTTCAACAGAATCATGGAGACACACTGTAGACGTTAAAGCATAGGCGATCGGCTATTTAGCTGATACAGGCATAGCAAATAGTTAAGGTTATGCCTAATCAAGAACAAATCTACTAACTAGCATCCTCCAATCTACAGTGCCATCAGTGGGGATCGACCGGATCGTTGCAACCATAATAGAGAACTATAGACCAGATTTAACTAACCAGTAAACCTCTTCAAGATCATGCATGCCTTAACCGCGTACTATGCACGATCAAGATTGAAGTAAAAATAGCTGATGAAACATAACCCGTCGCTCAAAGTAAGAAACATCGTGTTGTGACAAAGCAAACGACGGACTAAAAAGATATGAGGCCGATCTAAATCAATCTTGACCAGGCAGATTGATGTTGCTGCAAACTAATAACAGTAAGAACATCAGCAAGATCGATAACTTAATGAATCTACCCAAAGGACGCCACCCTTAGGTAGAGCCGATAACTTGACCTTAATCTAATTTGAGTAGTGGAGGTCGATCGGATCGATGTAGCCGTACTTGAACTAGATAAGAGTCGATAACTAGCTTATACTAGAGTTCGTAGTGAAGGTCGACCTTAATCGATGCAGCCATACAAATAGAAGTATAAGTCATGATGGTACTTACAGACAAGCCGGAGGTCAGCCAGACCGATGCTGCCCTGCATGTTGAAGAATTGCCGAGATCTACTCTACTCCTACTCCTAAGGGTTGGCACGGAGCCGAAAAACGTAAATTGTATTTGATTGATTGGATGTCCTTTACAATAGCCGGGGTCCAATATTTATAACCAGAACCTAAGCATGAATCTTACTTAAGTATGACTCATTACAATCTTTGGCATAAGAGAAAAATTCCTAATTTAAGATAACTTACCCTAATCTTTCCCTTTTTGTAGAGTCTGACCTATTTTTCCCGACGCCAACCGTAGCTTTCCATTGTTATCTGCTGGCGTCATCTGAAGAGAGCTGATTCTAGTGCTGCATTTGAATCAGCTGATATCGACCTTTATGCAATCGATTCCTTGATGACACGACCTTGGGAGCTTCGAGTTCCCGCATTCTTCTTCCCAAATTCTGGTATAAACAGAGTTTTATGTTGCCAAGCAAATTTGGGATACTCGACACCTTGCACATGAAGGGGTTGACAAAGTGAGAAAGGCAAGAATTCAGTTGTTGATGGCTAAGCTCAACCGATTTGTGATATTAGATGGAGAAGGGCCACAAGAGATGTTTGATAGGTTGATGGTGATTGTTGGAAAGATTAGAGGCTATGGTGGTGATGAGCTTGATGATCACAAGGTTGTAAAAATCATGTTAGAAGCTTATTCACCTAGAAATGAGACCATTGTGACACTAATTAGAGACAAGAAGGCGTTTGAGCACTTCACACCAAATGATGTGCTTGAAAGGATAATGACTTTTGACATGCAAAGAGAGGAAGCACTTGAGAGAAAGAAGCTTGGTGAGTATTTGCTTTGACAGGCCTATTCACCCCCTCTAGGCTTAGCAGATTCTTACAAGATCGCCTAACGATGGACGTGTCATATAGTCGCGAACTCTTGCTCAGGGGCTACCATCACACTACCGGTCGTAGAAGCCCGCTTCCCCATCACACAAAATAAACATCGCAACAAAGATAAGGAAGATCCTAAAAAATACATAAGTTAAGAACATTTCATATTTCATGTAAATAAAACATACATATTCTACACTAAGAATTCAATACATAAAATAAAATCCTACAAGCCTAGTTTCAGCGGGATGCGGATGACCTCTGTTGGGCCTTCTGCCCGGCCTATAGTGGGGCCCTTTCCTAGGAGGCGCTCGGTCTGCTATGTTAATTAAAAATATAGTTAGTTTCAATTGGTGATAGGAACTACGTAGCTTAAAAAATTGAAAGAAGGTTGGCCTGCCAGGAGGCACGTATTTCACGTCGCTTGGCCTGCCAGCGTACACAATGCGTTCAAAAACATTGGAAAAGCAGCCACCACAATGGTCATAAATTAGGAGTGTGATTCACACTAAGAACATGTCGTACCAAACAATGATGTTGTGGGCTACACCGTCGAGATCGCTTCAGATGTCCAAGATCAAGTGGCACAGTGCACTGCGTGGCCGAATGATACTCTTTAAATAACCAAAAAACAAGTTCATCACATCAACTCCTCCGCAATCAATGTACGTCGTGTCGCTCTGCCTCTCCAGCCCTCTGGCTCGCCGTCGTCCACACACCATAGCTCCATCCATGCTGGCAATCATGGCAGCAAGGTGGCACCCACATTGCTGACAGCGCTCTCTATCGAGGTGCAAATTGAGATCACTGGTCACCTCGCTGCGACCTCAGAGCGGCCCATGGATGACCTCCATAGCCTACAGGCAACCTGCTCATCCATGTATCGCATCTACGGTGACCCCACCATCGGCCAATGCATGGCACTGGATCGGTTCAAACGCGGGAGGTAGTCGAATGACCGCGTCAACTACTTCGCCCTCCTTGCTAGCCTGACCCAAGTAGGCAACCCAGAGGCTTACTTCCTCACCGGGATACAAACCGTATTCGTGGAAAACCACAGCCCCCGGCCATGCCTCGACGATCTTGCCTGTGTCGTCGATGGTGGACACAATATGGTGGCTTATCTGGTCGCCATATTCCTCTATAGGCACAATGGTGATACCGGTGACGACGACACTATGAGGCGGTACATAAGACGGGTCGAGAGCGAGGAAGAATCATGGGCTGCGGCAACGGGTGGTGGCGGCAGACCAATGATTAGGTGGCTAAGCAACAAGGGGTGTCGACTATGCCGCAATGCGGCCACAAACGTGATCCACGAAATGACATCGTGACACAACAAGTGGTCGCTGCCACTGGCACAGGTGCACGGCAATCTTCCGTGCGCATGCGGCGACTAAGGTATCCAAAAGGATGGGAAGAAAGGAATCTATTTTATAGTGAGGACTATAGGCTTCGCTATGAAATTATTTTGTTCAAAAAGGCAATTGGAATAGGAAACTAATTCACTCTTTACATGTGAGAGTGAATTAGTTAGCTTTTGATTTTTCTATTGTGAGAGTGAATAGGAAACTAATTCAATATAAGTATTCTACTACAATGCTTCTTCCTTCTTCATTGTCTCATGGTCCTTAACTTCTTCCTCCTATCTACGTATGAAACGGCCTCTAGGCTATCTAAAACTAACGGTGAATCACCGTATGAAATGGCGATGGGAGCTGTCACACCACCGTACTCCTCGCACTAGAGAAATAATCCAATTTGCAAACACAACAAAGATGGCACACTAGTTTAACTGCAATAATGACAACATCTATCCTAGAGGAAATTAACATGTCCATAGATAATCAAACAACATTGGTCCATTTAAACATGTCGTGATAGAGAGATACATCAAATGCAGCTTTCTTTCCTGCTCTCCAAATGAATTCAAGAACAAGGGAATATAAGGAAGATAGTATGGTCTGCTCATGTCCTCTATCAGGACCCTACGTCTACCATACCTAATGACAAGGGTAGGGATGATATGAACTTTTCAACGGTCCATGTCACATGCGATGATTGTTCTATCCTCCTGAACAAAGAAAATCAAATTCCATTCTGGGTGAACTGCAATCACTGTGTAGTCTGCATCACAATCTAGGAAACCAAATTGAATATTAGTCTTTCCAAACACATTTAGCATGCTAATAGTATGCTTCAATGCCCATTCATTAGTACCATAGTCCTCAAGGATCTAGATTGATAGCTAGGACATATTGCGACCATCGGCAGTACATACACATAAGTGACCCTAAGCTTGATGGAAGGAGGGTTGAGCACCACTAGGCCTACAAATTTTCCTCCATGTGTTTCCCTCCTAAAAGCCCTAGTTTGGTTTTGGATAATTGATGAAACCTATTGGACCAATCCTTGATCTAAGTGTGTAGACTAGATAGGATGGTCCAAGGCCAAGTGTTGGAGAGAAAGATGAAGTCCATGGTGATGATGATGGACATGTGGTGATGGTCAAGCTCAAAACTTGGAAAAGAAGAAAGAGAAAAACAACATGGGCTCAAGGCAAGGGTATATTTGATATGGCCATTTTGTTTTACCACTCAAGACACCAAGTAGGTGTGAGTGGGTTTAGGTTAGATAGTCATACTATTAAGAGGGGAGAATCGTGGTTAAAACGGTTATCGAGTGCCACTAAGTGAAATCATTGTTGCATATGCATTATGACCTAGTGTGCTAACTTAACACCCTTGAAAATGCTTTGAAAATATGCTAACACACGTGCACATGAGTTATACACAATGTGTTTAGCACTTGGGAGCAAGGGTGAAGAAGTTGGAGAAGA
The DNA here is from genome assembly GCF_019320115.1 of Miscanthus floridulus. NCBI lineage: Eukaryota > Viridiplantae > Streptophyta > Magnoliopsida > Poales > Poaceae > Miscanthus > Miscanthus floridulus. Next base: position 30,845,067 of record NC_089597.1, on the reverse strand, counting down.
AAAGGAGGTAAAGAAAGGAATGAACTCTGGTTGGCAGAGTGACCGGACTCTGAGGGGTGAGTCTGGTCAGAACACAACCCTGGCTGAGGGGCACGCAGCCTTGGCTCTAGACCCGGTGCTGAGGAGCGACCGAATGCTGATCGCAGGGTCCGGTTGGTGACTGGGTGACGTGGCCGAGCAAGGTGAAGACACAGGAGCGACCGAACCTGGTCTGGTTCAGCGTCCGGACCCTGCGGGAGTCCAAAGAATTATTTGTTTGAGAAGAGAGCAACCAAAACAAACTGGACCCACACTATGCTAGTCCAAACCCTATGACCAGACTTGGTCTGAAGGAGAAAAACGTCTTAGGGTACTCTCTGAAAGTGACTAGACCCTACGCGTTGGAGCAACCGGACCTAGCGGGGCACGTCTGGTCTAGAGGAGTTCAACGTGCGTGTGTGTGTGCTCGGACGTAGGCGCAAAGCGACTAAACACTACTCGGTGAGTATGGTCCGAAGTTGATCAGCATGCGTGTTTAGTAACCATTGAAGATCGATGGCTGACGTTAACGAGGACACGTGGCATGCCTCGAGTGATCAGACCTTGGTGAGTTGGTCCGGACCGGACTCTGGCTCAAGGTCCGATCGGTGTGCAGTGAGCCCTATGAAGCGGTATAATGACTCTATTCTTTTGGGGGCTCTATAAATTGTTGTTGACCAGTTGTAGCTCAGTCTCTTGGACATTTTGATCATACATACATTGCTTTGAGCTGAGCCAAACCTCTCCCACTCATTCTCTTGCTTGATTCATCATCCAAAGTGAGTTGGAAGTGATCCAAAGAGCATTTGCTTGAGTGATTACATCTAGTGGCACTTTGAGATCGTTTTTCTATGGTTTTCTTGTTACTCTTGGTGTTTGCCAACGCCTAGATGGCTTGGACCAGCTTGAGGAGGATTGACAAGAGTTGGTGATTGTTCTTGGCCATCTCCCCGTGATTTGTGAGGGGTTCTTAGGCTTATTCCCCATGGAGCGCCAAAATCCACTTTAGTGAATCGTGCGTAGCTTGTGGATCCCCATCTTGTGTTGGTTGTGCGGCACCCTATTGAGGGTTCGACGTGTGATGCCTATTAGCGCGTGAACCTCCAAGTCGGTGAATCGCTACAACAAGGACGTAGCTTGCCGACAAGCAAGTGAACCTCGGAGGAAGATCATTGTGTCATCTTGTCTCCATGGATTTCATTGATATTCATTGATTGATGTCTTGTCCGGCTTGGTATATTCATTCCTAGCACTTGTATTTACTTTCTTATATACTTGTGTAGTGCTAGTTGTAGCTAGTTGAGTAGTGTAGCTTAATTAGTGGTAATTATCTTTGCTAGCTTGCTCACTAGTTGTAGAGGTAGTGACTTATCCATTGTGTGATACATAGAGATTATAGTCAATAGCATTTGGTAGGTGGCTTGCAACACAATCACTAGAGCTAGCGCAAAATTGCAATTACAGCCTTTGTCATCTAACCTATTGTTCTAGTGATTTGTAGATTTCTTATTTGGCTATTCAACTCTCCTCTAGCCATTTAGAACCTTTCACCTCCATATCCACAGCAAGTATTTGAGAGTGCCCCTCTGAGTACCTCCATATCCACAGCAATTACAACAAGTATTTGTTGGAGCAGAGAATTCACAGAGAGTCCTGTTAGCCATGGCTTCAAATTATGGTGTTAAGCTTCATCTTATATGGTTATCTTCCGATTTCAAAGTTGGAGTCTTCTCGAGTTTACCTCTAGTTCTTCAGATTAATGCTTCTGGATCTTCAACATAGTTTGTCAGAAGGTCAAAACCGGTCATACATTACCCTGTATAAGATACACGGGTAGACAAAACAAGGGTAATCCTGTTTGAGCATAGGTCAATGGTTTTCCTCGATCACATCAATAAGTATAAGTTTATCAATACTTCCTTTGTCTAGCTACCTTCCTTGGCAACAGCGCCAAAAATGCTTGTTGGTGTTTGTTCACGTGTCACTTGTTTGAAGTACTTAGCCACCTATTATAAACCTATATCTCCTAACTTTACTAGGTTTTCATCCCTAGTGATTATGCTAGAGATATGTATTGGTACTACTTAGTATTACTACTAGAATAACACTAAGCAGTTCTTTATGAATTATGTGACTAGAGAATATATATATATATATATATATATATATATATATATATATATATATATATATATATATATATATATATATATATATATATATAGGGAGAGTATATTCAGTAGCCAGCTACAAAATAAGTTATTCTGTAGCCACCTCCATTTACGATAATTTTATATACTAATTTACGATAATGTTAATACATATTTGCGATAGTTAGGTTACTATAACACATGGAGATATTTACCATAAAGTTATAGTAAACCACTTAGTAAGGAGTTACTATAATCTCGTAAATTAATATAGTAATTATCGTAACTCAAAGTGGCTACAGAATAAGTTATTTTGTAGCCAGCTACAGGATAGTAGTTCTATATATATATATATATATATATGAATGAATGAAAAGTATCCGCAAGCACACAGATAATATACCATTGTAGCATTTTACTCAAGAGTATTTCAGGTATCGTTATTTATATTTTTACCACTGGAAAGGTCTAGCATGGACACATATTGATAACTTATATTATTAAAGGAGAAATAAACCATAGCTAATATTCCACTCACAATAGGGGTAAGTCATAAGATAAGAGATGTATAAATGATAAGTAATGAGAATAATAAATCACTCAGAACACTTGTTTCTATAGCATTAGAATGGTCACGTAGAATATTAGAGGAATAATTCCTAAGTCATTCTTAATTACAAGTCAAAGAATACATTTGATTAGTGCAATTACACCTAGTAATCATGGCTAAGATCATCATCATATCAACACATAAGGGATATTACTAAGGAAGATTGAGGGCAGAGCTTGTTCTACGTTCATAATCGGACCCTACGTGCACCTATATTTGGGGAGTGGACTACAAAGGACTCAACGGGAGTGTCACATCCGCGATCTACCACATAACCCAGAATATAGGGTGTATCCATAGGTAAACAACGTATAAGCACCACGCTTACACAATGTCGATCACCCACCCCGTGTACATCAGAGTGAGCGCTATATGAACTTATGCATAAACACAATGATAAAATAGTTATACTGAATATATAATCAAAGTAGATATTGAACATCATAATAAAGAACATGAATAAGATGAACACTGAGATTGTCATAACAATTGTAACTAGCATATAAAAACAATGGAGAAACAAAAGAGAGAGGGACACAAAGTTTATACCAAACCACACTCTTGACAAGATCAGGAATCCAAGCGAAGTCCTGCTTGCCTCCCTCTAGATCCATCCTAACTAGCTATGCTATGGAGGAGGAGCTCTGAGGAGATTAGGGTTTCTGTCTTCTCAAATGACTTGATGACTTATGATGCCTGGGGGGAGGTAGGGGCTAGATTATATAGCCCTGAGGGTCCAACGTGAGCCCTTGGATCAAACTGACTTAAGCAACGTCTTAGATGCATCATTGGAGGCGGTGGGAAACTGACATAGCGATGAGGCTGACAGGTGGGCCCATAGGGGTCGAGCGGCCTGACAGTGGGGCCGAGCGGCCCCACATGTCATCCTCTGGTCCTCTACTTCAGTGACGTGGCTTCTGTATCCTTCTAGAGTCTTTCCACGTAGGTACTGCAGCGGAACTCCATATTTTCCTTTGATGATTAGGTCCTCCTTGATGGTTTTCTAATTAAACCCTGCTGGAAACACAGATTCACCAAAACTTATGGAATTTATTAGTTTAAACACCTAAACCTTCATTGGTGATTACATTTATGCCCTTATGCATATTTAATTGATGGTTTATATTGGTTGTTAACTACCGTCAACAGCAGCAATCTGAGACAGCTACATTGTTAATGGGGAAGGGCAAGAAGGACAAGGAGGGGCATTCACTGGTGATGCTGGTGAAGTTTTGCTTGCCATTCTCGGTGTCATAGAAGAAGCTGACCATAGTCTGGGGCAGCACCTTACGGTTGTCGGAGATGAGGCAGTTCCAGGAGCGATAGACACATTTGCACCATCATAAGGAGCGGGACGAGAGGTGGCAGAGAGTGTCGAGAACGACATCGTCTGTAAGGCTGGCCACTGTGTTCCTCTTGTTGGAGGTCTCCTCCATTTTGAAGAGCCTGCGATCGTCAGTGTGCAGTAGGATGAGAGCTTCCTTACTAACGAGATCTAAAGAGGAAAATAATCCAACAAAGATCCATTAGTGAAGTGCGAAAGAATACCCTTGCCTTTGGATCCGGTGGCGGCATGGCGCGAGGCATGCAATGGTTCACACAAATTGCAAGAGAGGAACAATGTGTCAGCTATGTGGGAGGTGGTGGCGGCGTGGCACGAGGCGTGCAATGGTTCACACAAATTGGGAGCGAGGAACAATGCGCCAACCTTGAAGATGGAGAAGTGGAAGTATAGGTGATACAACTGTGTTTGGGTGGTTGGAAAATAACTCACGCTGAATTTACCACCGCTGGACCAAACGGTCCTGTAGGGCTAGAGGCCATAACACCTATCCCAGACGGCTCAATTTTTCATGCAACAGAAGAAATGCAACCTCAATACCACTGCTGCATCTATTGTTAACTCGTCGGTGATAGAAGTTTAAACTGTTGGATTCATTCTTTAGGAGGCCTCACTATCGGTCTAACCGACGATGGAAGTATCACACCGTCGCTTCTATCTCTACGGCAGTGAAAGTGGCGACAGTGGTATCTCAATTTTTAGTAGTGCTAGGCCACATGGCGTGATGGGAGATAGAGTGAGGGGGTTTTGGACCGATGGCTTGGTCTAGCCGCCCCAACCGGACTGAGTCCAGAGCGTTTTGAGGCTATCAGGAGTTCTCTGGACTGCTCTGGACTGGTTTGCGCATTGGTGCGGGCTGAGAGTCTAGAGCTCAGTCCGAGAGGTGGCTAAGCATAGAAAGTAGCCGTTGATCGCCAACTGTCATCTTCAAACAGTCGAGGACACGTAGCGGAGATCTAAGCATCAGACCCTAGTATGGCATGGACCCTGGGTTCAGAGCCTAGGTTCGTCGGCTCTTAGGCTAAGTTTTGAGCAACGGCTTTATTTGGCCTTTTGGCTATAAATAGGGGTGGTGCTCGACCTTGGCTGACATTGAGCACCTTGGGGGACTTAGTGTCCATGCTTGAGTGTGCTTGGGAGCCCTCTAACTTACTTGTGCTTACAAGAGTGCGAATCGATTGCGAGTGGGTGATTCTAGTGCGTTGCATTATGAGATTACATCGAGTGGCACAAGGTGATCGAGTTATAAGCTGGTGGTGCTTGTTACTCTTGGTATTTGCCGGCACCTAGACGGCCCGAACATTGAGGGATCGTTGAGCGGAAGTGGTGATTGTTTCCGACTCTTATCGGTTAATTGTGAGGGGTATTGTACCTTCTCTAGCAGAGCGCCAAAGGCAACTCTAGTAATTTTCTCGTGTCGTTGAGCGCCCTCATTTGTGTAGTTTCTTACGGTGCCCGAGTGCTGGGCTAGGTGTGGTGCCTATTAGGGCGTGAACCACCAAGTGAACGGTCGACACAACGGGGACTAACTTGCCCGCAAACAAGTAAACATCGGGATAAAAATCATCGTGTCATCATCTTCCCATGGATTTGCAATTTCCATACACAAGCTTGTATTTATTCATTCATATATTGTGCTTGTGTAGTTGCTCTTGTAACTAGTTAGCTTGAGTAGCTTGCTAGTTGCACTCTTTGCTTGTGTAACTTAGAAGTAGCTCCCTTGCGTAACTAGCTGGCTTGAGTAGCCTTATTAGTTACATTGCTTAGTTTGTGTAGCTAAGTAATTTGAGCTCTATAATTTGGCTTGGGTAGTTTTATTATTGAGCATTGCTAGTGAGCTTAGACTTTATGTTTTTGCATACTAGTACGTGTAAAAGCTTCCTGGTTGCTTAAGTACTAGTTGCATATGTTTATGTGACTTTACTAGCTAGAATCGATTAGGTGAGTTCTACCTAACCCAGCACCTTAGTTGTTTTATTAGGATCTTTGTAGGGTGCTTGAAAATTTAGATAGAGGGGTGTAGTCTTGGCTACACCGATAGTTTAATTTCGCTCTTGTTTCGATTAGGAGATGTAATTAATTTTTTTTAAAATGATTATTCACCTCCCTTACTCCACCGTCTCAACCCCACACCGGCGACTTCTGTATCAAGATCGACTCGTTCGCTTTCTAAATACTGCTACTAGTACCACCTGTATCGACTTGCTTCTTGATCCTTCAGGTATTTGCTTTTGTTTTCTGATTTCTTGTGTCCGACTCTGACAGACAGCCAGTAAAATGGAATTCTGTCCTCGGAGCCCTTGACGATATTGATAGGCAGCCATTTGTATTCCAAATTTTCAATACAAATATTGAAAAAGAAGTAGTCTACCAACTTTTCTTTCATAAGTCCACATGTTGATCTCATACATTACTCAGTCAAATCAGATAAAAGATCATGTTACCATCGGAAAGGCAAAGATAACAAAGACATTTAAAAAAAGATACACCCTAGCCATACGCATGGCACCAAACTCTATGTAAGAACTATAAAGAGGATCTCATCCTCTCACATCTGAGGTAGATAATTCCGAAAGCCTTCTAGTCCTTGTTCACACGACAAGATGATCACTCATGGCGATGTATGAAAAATCTATATGCTAAAAAAAGACATATATGACCGCTGAGGGTATATACGTATATGAAAAAAACGTATACGCTTCCAGCCTTCGAGAAAGCAAGTACGTTGTTGCTGTCCAGTATCCAGATGCTCAACCAAGTCATCCGTGATCTCACCAAAAGGCCCCTGCCGGCTGCCGCCGTGCGAGATCGCTTCAAGTCTGCGCCCGTCCATTCGCAAGGCCGTCGCATCTTCCCTAGTCAGACAAAGCTTTTGCCTTGTACTTAGCGGCCGGTCGCTGGCGACATCGCCGGACGCCCTTTCCCACTTTGGACCCCTGCCGGAGGGCTGTCAACTTCGCTCTATCTTCCGTGTCAGCCAGCTTAAACAACGCCTTGGTCCTCAAGTTGTCCCATTCCCTAACCTTCCTCTGATTGATGATCATGGCAAGATCAAAGTGGCCCCAATTACGATTCTTCAACGCTGTCTTGTCCCTCGCAACAACGAATCAGTAGTCCAATGATTGATATAGTGGCTAAACCTACCTGCTTGTAAAGCTACATGGGAGAATGCAAATTTTATTAGGAAGATTTTTTTTCCATCATTTCATCATTAAGGGCAAGGATTTTTAGACGGGAGGTGTTGTCAGGAACTCTGAATATTTGGCTTCAGTCTGTCAGTTCAGTATACGGAATCAGGCTTCAGATAGGGAGTGGGCAAGGAAGAGTACCGGTTCAGCGGTTTCATTTAGAGCCACACATCAACAATCTGATGTAGATCTCACAAAGGCTTGCGAGATCGCTTGAAGTCTTCGACCGTCCGTCAGCAAGACAGCAACTACCCTCGTCAGACAAAGCCCTTGCCTTGTACTTAACGCCGGTCGCAACTCGCAATCAGTCGCTGGTGACATCGCCGGAGGCACGACAAAGCTGAAAGTCCTAAGCAGAGAAGCAGTTGAAAATTTGACATCGACACCGTATTTTACGACGGCAATTCAGCTTCTGTTTGATAATATATATACACAGTGACAATGGCACACACGACGACATCACATAGCAGTACTACCCTCCTCCGTGCGTATTGCAGTTCGCTTCGCAGGGTGCACGCCGAGTTCTCGTTCGTATCCTCCTGTTGCTCGACATGGGCACGGGAGGTGTAGCGCTGGTCGCCGCCGCCGTCGCCGTGGTGGTGGTCACGAGGCTGTGGACGGTGCTGCTCCACCTGGTATGGCGCCCGTACGCCGTCGCGAGGGCGTTCGCGCGGCAGGGCGTCCGCGGGCCGCCGTACCGTGTCTTCGTGGGCAACAGCAAGGAGGTTCAGGCGATGCGGGCGGCGACGAGCGGCGACACGCTGGACCTCACCTCCCACGACTACATCCCGCGCGTGATGCCGCAGTACCGCGCGTGGATGTCACTCTACGGCAAGGTGATCCTGACGTGGTCCAGCTCGACTCCGGCGCTGTTCGTGGGCAGCTACGACATGGTGAAGCGGATCCTCTCCGACAAGTCGGGGCTGTACGGCAAGCCGAACCCGGGCCCCACCATACTGTCCCTGATGGGCATGGGCCTCGCCTTCACCAACGGCGACGACTGGTCGCGCCACCGCCGCGTCGTGCACCCGGCGTTCGCCATGGACAAGCTCAAGTCGATGACGGGGGCGATGGCGGCGTGCGCGGCGGAGGTGATCCGGGCGTGGGAGGCGCGCGCCGCCGCAAGCGGGGACGGGGAGGGGGTGACGGTGGAGGTGGGGCATCAGTTCACGGAGCTCACCGCCGATGTGATCTCGCACACGGCGTTCGGCAGCAGCTACCGGCAGGGGAAGGAGGTGTTCCTGGCGCAGCGGGAGCTCCAGTTCATCGCCTTCGCCTCCATCAACAGCGTGCGCGTGCCGGGCATGCAGTACGTGCCCACCAAGGCCAACGTGCGCCGCTGGCAGCTCGAGCGCACGGTGCGGGGCACGCTCATGGCCATCATCGGCGAGCGCCTCGCCGCTGCGAAGGAGGCGAGGGGCTACGGCAGCGACCTGCTCGGCCTCATGTTGGAGGCCAACGCCGCCGGCGACGACGGCAGCAATAGGCAGCAGGCCATGAGCATGGACGAGATCATCGACGAGTGCAAGACCTTCTTCTTCGCCGGCCACGACACGACCTCGCACCTCCTCACCTGGGCCATGTTCCTCCTCGGCACGCACCCAGAGTGGCAACAGCGGCTCAGGGAGGAGGTGATCCGGGAGTGCGGCGGCGCCGAGGTGCCCCTCCGCGGCGACGCCCTCAACAAGTTCAAGCTCGTGAGCCCCCTCCACCTTAAGCTTATTAAGCTAGCTAGCGCCAAGCAGGTGTATATCCGCACCGTGACCGCCTGCGAGCGTGCATGTGCATCACAGCCATGTTCTTATGTTGTTTCGCAGGTGACCATGGTGCTGTACGAGACGCTCCGGCTGTACGGCGCGGTGCCGATGATCGCGAGGCAGGCGACAGCGGACGCGGACCTCTGCGGCGTGAAGGTGCCCAAGGGCACCCTCCTGCTGATCCCGATCGCGATGCTCCACCGCGACGAGGAGGTGTGGGGCGCGGACGCCGGCGCGTTCAACCCGCTCCGGTTCCGGGACGGCATGGGCAGGGCGGCGGCGCACCCGAACGCGCTGCTGTCCTTCTCCTTGGGCCCGCGGTCGTGCATCGGGCAGGACTTCGCGATGCTGGAGGCCAAGGCCACGCTGGCGCTCATCCTGCGGCGATTCGCCTTCGAGGTGGCACCGGAGTACGTGCACGCGCCGGTCGACTTCCTGACGCTGCAACCGTCGAAAGGGCTCCCGGTCGTGCTCAAGCTCTTGGATGTGTAGTAGAGAGGATTGGAAGCCATCCTAGTCACAAGTTCCATTTGAACTAAAGTAGGAGTATAAATTTCCTACAACGTTCATGTGTAACCTGCCGAGTCATTAATTAGGCTTCCGTCCTCTGCAATTTGTTTCCTTAGTTTCTTTATCATATTTCACAATGGACCTACAATATTATGATTTTGTGAACAGATTTACTCCTTTGCATTCTCGCCTGAAATTTAGCAATTGCATCAGTCACCTGCCTCCCCACGCTCTTCCATCCCCGCGTCGTGCATGCGCGCCCACACCGGAGACGAAGAAGAAGATGGCGGCGGCGTTAGGGTTCCGGCAGCGACGGCGCCCTCTCTCTCTCTTCGACTCTCCCTCTCTTCTTCTCCAACTCCGTCGGGCTTAGAAGAGAAGGGCTCGGGGGAGGCAGGCCGACCAGGCGGTGGGAACGGTGGGAGGGGTGGCTTAGGGTCCTGTTAGCGGCGAAGGCGGCTGAGTTAGGTCGGAGTGGAGGCGTCCATGGCCGGAGCTCACCACGGAAGAAGGAGGGGGAGGGGAAGAAGGCGGTCATCGCGGAGCTCCGGCAAAACCCTAGCGCGCCACGGCAGGGTGGTGGGCGGCGGCGGGGGCAAGGACGAGGAGGAGGGTGTGGCCGCCAGCGAGGCAGGCGAGGGTGAGGCGCGAGAAGGAAGAAGGCGCATGTGGGGTGCGAGAAAGAAGGGGGCACGAAGAGGAGAAGGTTGAAAATGACGGATGGAAAAACCAACTAGCAGGTACATGCCATGGAGATATGATATTTAACTTTTTAGCATTATAACGGATGGAACTCTTGAGATAGCATTTTTATGATTGGTGCTACGGTTTTACCAGTAGAGAGAGAAATTTGATACGAAATCGTCACTTTTACACACGTTACGCGTAGCATGCCAGCACCTCACTCTAGCGTGAATAGGAGTCAGCAGGCCCATATGAAATGTCCATCCTGCCCTCCCTCCTTCCTCCTTCCCAGCTTTGGCCCACTCGCTGCTCTCTTGCTCGGCACACTCGAGCTCGTCGTCCTCAACATCGGCGGAGACGGAACCAAAAGGTGCTGAACGACGAGGCGTTCGCCATTCTGGTGCTCAAGGTGCTGTTCACCACCTTCTACAAGCCAGCGCGGTGGACGGTGCCGTACAAGCACCGCACGGTGGAGTGCGCGCCCGGCGGCGGCGACGCAGACGGCAGGCTACGCGTGCTGGCCTGCTTTGCTTCCACACCAACCGCCAGGGGCACCAGCTCCTGCTCCATCCCCTCTCTTCTCCGGTCTCCGCTTCCTCCTCTCCCGAATCTGGTACCCGATGCAAGCTCCAGCTGCCGTAGAACTCCATGTGCAGCGCCCATGTACGTCCTGCCGACAGCCACATCCGCGAGGCGCCCTGCTCGTTCGCCATCCTCGTCGACGCGCTCCACGTGAGGCGACGGCGGCGCTCGGGCCCGGGACTCGTCGTCGCGAGGAACGCCAGCAGCACGGACCGCTCGCTCGGCGGCGGCCCGCAACGACCGCGACGGCGCGACATGCCAAGAGGTAGGCGGCAGCGAACAGGGCCGCCACGGGGCAAGCGCGTGCCGGTCGGCGCTCTGGATGGGGGCGGGCCAAGATGACGAGAGAAAGGCGCGGCCGCTGGCGAGCCTCCTGGCGGTGCGCCGCGCGCTGCAGATCGGCCTGGACCACGGACCAAGCGCGAGCACGACGGTGTCGGCATCCACCACGCCGTCGCGCCGCTTCGGCACGACGTCGGCGATGCGGCCGTCCGTGGCCACGACACGCTCCACCATGCCGATGACGACCTCGGCGCCAGACGGAGAGGTGTCAACGGGGCAGAAGCCGCGGTGGAGTCACACCAGTTGAGCGCCGCCGTGGTCCGCGGCGGAGGCGAGGTGGTAGAGGATGCCGGAGTCGTCCGCGTCTCCGAAGGCTGCCAGCCCCGCCCGCGGCGCCGCGGCCACGCAGCGCCGCAGGCCCGTGTCGGACTCCTGCTAGCGGGCGGCGGTCAGGGAGTAGAGCGCGTGAAGCTGCGCAGACACGGCGCCGCAGGCCCGTGTCGGACTCCTGCTAGCGGGCGGCGGTCAGGGAGTAGAGCGCGTGAAGCTGCGCAGACACAGCGTGCCGAACGCCGGCCTAAGCCGGGCGCCGTGCGCCATGCGCAATTTGCTTTGCGAGCCATGGCATCATGATGATGTCATATACATTCTTTTTTCCTTTGTAAAATAAAGAATAAATATCTTGAAAATACAAAGCTATCCTGAGCCGTCCATCCATTAATCTATGGCAAAAAGGGAGGGGCATGATGATCTTTTTGCATGAGATTGCTCACTCGGATCCACGCTGGAGTGAGGTGTTGTGTGCCACGCGAATAAAAGTGACAATTTCATATCAAATTTATTTCTCTGCTGCTAAATCTGTAGCGCCAATTCTAAAAATGCTATTTTAAAAATTGCCCTATGTTATAACGGTAAATAGTTAAATATCCCCGTGGAGACACACACCTTTGTGAATGGATGGGCCAGGTCCAATCATCTTTTTTAAGAATGAAGAGGTGGTGGTTTGGCTTTGCTTGTTCATCGAAGTCTCGTGAGTTCAGGCGGCGTGTCTGGATTGGCTAGTCTGATCTAACTTTTGCTGTCCTTATTTTCATACTGGATTTTTTTCATTATAGTATCTGCAATTTTCTAAACTTTTCAGCATATGTGTCTCCTTTGGTATGTTGCTATAGACGACCTCATTTGGATCAGGGATGTCACAATCCTGTGTACTGATTTTCTCATCTTGTCTTGTTTCGATTTCCACTTCTCTGCCCCTTTCTGGTTTTATTTGAAGCATGAAAAAGTTAAGTATGAGTTACATAATGATTGAAATATACTTTTAAGGAGTTGAGCATACCTTGTCCAAATAACTCGTATCCATCCTCGTCGTTGTCTTGTTCATATATAACTCCTTCATTACCTGCATTGTAATCTGTAAGAAATTTGTGATGTATATATTGTTATATTTTCTACTCTCTGAGTATATATATGAGTATATAATATTGTGATTTTGTGAATGAATGGGCCAGGTCCGATCATTTTCTTAAAGAAAAAAAGGAGAAGAGGAGGTGGTTTGATTTTCGGCTAGACGCCACCTCGTACTTCAACAACATTTCAACTATACCGCATCCTTCCGGTTCTTTGATTCTTTCGCTGTTCCTCGGGTTCCACAACGAGCACAGCACTCGGTACAGGCATCTTTCGAAAAGAAAGTACAAAAGGAAAAGGCAAATAGTATGCATAGAACCTCTAATTTTAAATTATGGTTGATTTAATTTTATTCTAAAATAAAACCTCTAATGTAACTATTTTTTAAAAAAATAAGTTAAATGCATCCGTGGTCACTGTACTTATCAAAAGATACCATTGAGGTACACCAACTATAAAAACACATTTCTAGTCTATAAACTTGTTGAACGAGGCACCACTTGTCAAAGGATACCATCTAGGTACATGAACTATAAAAACACATTTCTAGTCTATAAACTTGTTAAATGAGGCACCACATAGTCGGTATGGTCTTGAAATGGACCCACAGTGCACTTGCACCATTTAAAAGTTTAGACATGTGCGGAGCACTACTTAATAAGTTTATAGGAACTCACAAATGTGTTCTTTCAAAAAATTCGCGAACCTAAGTGGCATTCGATGATAAGTGCAGGGACCGCTAATGCATTTAACTCTTTCAAAATAATATATTATCATCTACAAGACTACAACCTCATATAAATACCCATCAAAATATATTTTATAAAATATCTAATAAAACTAATTTAATATTGTTTTTTCCTAACATGTCCTTGTGACACGTGTTTTAGGTGATTAAAGTAAGAGGAATTTATTTAACTTATAATAATGCCAAACTAATCTATATATGATTTATTAGAATGAAGCGAGAGCACGAGAGGATAAGCAGTAAACATCACCCCAATCTTCCACAGGAAAAGGAATCCGTCGTGACCCAACAGGACTTCGTGGCGTAGCCGATGACCACAGCAGCAGTCTACAGAAAGTCCATCAGAAAAGCCACCGTTGCCCGGACGGAACTATAATACGGCCATTAGGAAGCAGATTTCGCAAAGATATATATTCCGTTTTCTGAAACGTCTTGTACTAGCAAGGAAACATAGAGGCGAAACCCTCCTCCAAATCTATCAATCCTTTTCTATAGGCTATAGACAACGAATGGAAGATGAAGCCACGTGTGCAAACCTCTAATTCCTTATTAAGGTCTGGGCCTAGGGCCGAGCCAAACCTCAATCCCTCTGATACGACGGAGATGCCGATTAGTTGCTCATCACATTCACAGACAGCCGAGACAGATGTTATAAAACATGTTGGAAGAGATCAGGACCTTTTTTCTATTCGTCTCTCGTGATAAAAATAGTAGAATAAATAGACACGAGATAGAGAGACTGTTCTTTATTTCTCTAAAAATTGGTGATTGCAACATAGGGGCAGTTCGGCTGGTAAGAAAACCAGCCGGTTTTCACTGTGCACGGATGGTTTTTACTGTTCACTCTCTCATAAATTTCTTCAGATTCATCCAGATTTCTCTAAATTTCTCCCAACGAACAGGGCAATAAAGCTCCCACGTATATATAATCCTGCCAAGACCTAAGAGTTTGGTAAGAGCTCATATACAAACGGACTAGGATTAGAATTCCTCCTTCTCCTTTTCTTCTATGAAAACCAGCCGGTTTTCACTGTGCACGGATGGTTTTACTGTTCACTCTCTCATAAATTTCTTCAGATTCATACAGATTTCTCCAAATTCCTCCCAATGAACAGGGCAATAGAGCTCCCACGTATATATAATCCCGTCAAGACCTAAGAGTTTGGTAGAGCTCATATACAAACGGACTAGGATTATGATTCTTCCTTCTCCTTTTCTTCTATGAAAGAGTCCGAATGTTTTACAACACTCTCCCTTGGACGATTACCACAATATGCACATGTCTCATTAAAAACTCCATCCGAACATCCAATGGGAAAATCGGTTCTTGAAGAAAATAGTACATCGTATTCGTTAATTACATTGCACATGTTGTCTTGTTAAAAAACTTGTGTAAGAAACCTTCAAGTAAAAACTCACATAGGGAAAAAGAGTACAATATTTAATCTTCTTGGTCATGTATACTTCAGGATATTCTATTCTTCATGAATAGATTTTTATCTTCATGATCAATGCATAAACTTCAATGTTTTAACAAAAATGATCTACTTGATCTTTATAATTCTAGTGGTTTACCTTCGAGGTAGATTTAATAAAAATATGCTCCCTCTCGTAAAGTCAAAATTTGAACTTCATTGTTTAAACCACACTTTTCATAAATATGTACTTAATTAATGGTATGCAGCACCCAGTATTATATCTTTCAAAAAGTTAGCTCATAATTCTTATATAAATTATATGGGTATAAACAAGAGCAACATGCTTTATGCATAATAATCACTTATTAGTTGTGTAAAACAAATAAATTTTATCCTTCAGGGTAATAAATCCTTTCAGAAGATTA
The DNA here is from genome assembly GCF_019320115.1 of Miscanthus floridulus. Lineage (NCBI taxonomy): Eukaryota > Viridiplantae > Streptophyta > Magnoliopsida > Poales > Poaceae > Miscanthus > Miscanthus floridulus. Next base: position 30,829,943 of record NC_089597.1, on the reverse strand, counting down.
TAGGGGTAAATAAGTTAATATTCAATATCTTCTAGATAGTGTATCAAACTTATACTAGAGTTAAAATACTGATAATTCTTTCTTAATGGATTTTCAAATTATATGTTCTACAAATCTTCAGGACTTTAATTGTATCACTAAATAATAAATCCAGTCTTGTATTTGGCATTAAGAGGATAATTCAATTGCCAAAATCACCATTATTCTTATACCTTCTATGGTATTTAGAGGATATCAACATTTCATTGCTAGCTTTCAATATGCACTTTCTGAGTGTTCATATGACACCTTCACGGTGTTTAGGATTCCTCATTTTCTTTCACTCGGGTCTATATTCACTTTAGGGATTAATGGTGTTTATTTAATAATCAACTAGTAAATTCTTTATGGATTAATTCCTTCAAGGATGTTCTCATTTTGGGTGAATTATATTTCTCTTCTATGAGATATATTCTCTACTGCATGAGAGATTATTATGAGATATACACAATGATAGTGTTATTCACTACAAAGTCATTCAATGACTCTATTCCTTCTAGGACATATCCTTCTTAAGATTTTGATATTCATTCAGGAATATATTCTACCTTAGACTTCTTTAATACTTAGTATGAGATTTAATTTACATATGTTGTTATTTCTATTCTTCAGGAACTATATGGATTTTTAGAATCCACTTACTAACTGCATATTTCATATTCATTTATTTCATTTGCTAGAGATATAGCAGAATATTTATTTCTTCTTAGTAGGAGATTCAACCTCAATTGTTTTCTTCATTGACCCGCTATAATCGCTACAGATGACTTTGACATGGACTTTGTTTTATGGATCTGGCTTCTCATAAGAGAAACATTTGTAATTATAAAGGTAGCGTTGTCGATAACTATTATTTTCTCCCAATATTCTCACAATGTGAGATTATTCTATCTCTTTGTTATTTCCTAAACAAGAGATGATTTGTTGTTCTACATACTCAACACTAATGATGCGCGTGCTTAGTGTGTTGGATTTCATCTTTATGATGATCCTCTTCATGAGGTGCTTAACATTTATTCATGAGGTATTCTCTTCATGAGAATGGAGGAGTTTGTTCTTATTTCATTTGACAAGTATACACTAAACTAGAATCCACAGGCATCCCTATAAATTTTAGCTTAATAGTATATAATACTTAGTTTACTACTAGTAAAAAATTCTGGTTTATAACTTCAAGTTACTCCTCTTATTTTTAAAAAATATCTGGCATATGCTCCTCTTCATGCTTCATAAGAGCATTTGTCAAACTATTGTTTGATTTAGTGCGTGATAATATTTCTGCTTCAAGCTTCGAGGAATATTTTCTTTAGATCATTTTCCTTCCATGGAAATAATATTTGGCATTCAAAATAGGCTTTCTCTCCCCCTAATGCCAATATTAGATCTTTATAGCATACTTCAAAATATATCCCCTATCATGGGCTTAAAATAATCAAATTCATGCATCTCCAACTACAAGCGGAGGCCCATTCATGTATGCTATGATAAAATTTTATGGGAAATATCCACGCACATAGTTAAATATGGGGGTTATTATGCAACGAGCTAGAATACATAAAGTGCACTTAAGAATATTCAACATTTCTATAAATTCAGAGATGTTCTCCCCCTGATTTGCGCATATCATAGTTTAGAGAACTATTTTATTGTCTAGCTTCTTTATAGTTTAGCCAAAAAAATTGATCCAATTACTCATACATAATAAAAAAATAGATCATATACTTCAAATATATAAAATACTCAACATTCAAACTCACATGGAATTTCTTCTAGAATTTTCTAATTGTCATTAATGCAAAATCCCTAAATGCCTTTTCTTCTTAAATCCCAAATCATCAAAAATGTGTTATCCACCATCTTAATTCCCCAATTATTCATCCCATTAATTGGGTTAGCCTCCATTGTGCTAATTTTATATTAACTCACTCCCCCAATCGTAGGCTGCTCAGCATTAGACCAATCGTATTGCTTATGCATACAATGCATTAAAAAGCAACATATTTATTACTTCAATAAAAACTATTTTGGCATAACATGCTAGTTAACCAATTTGATTACGAGAGAAAAAAGTAATAGCTACAAGCTACAAATATAGCTTCTATGTTAATATTGATGTAGGAGTGGAGATATGTAGTTGCAGTTCGACGAGAGCACAACATAGTGATACACATTCATGTGGAATGCGGAATGTTGGTATTCAATCCAACATAATAGATAACAACAAAATACAAAGCTACAAGCTTGCTTGAAATTAGTGCAATGTAGAGAAAGTTAACTCGGATAGAAGGGACGCGGCTAGGACTTCAAATCCTAATACATGCACTTAAAGATGGATTTAGGAAGTCTAAGCCTATTAAATATATATTATCCACATTTTCTTATACCTTTACCCAAAAATCCTTCCCTTTTCATGCCATTATTACTTCAAGTAGTAATATACTTCATGCATCACCTATAAATAATCATTTATAATGTTCCAAAGAATCCAATCATACTTCGAATATTCATTGGTTGTGGCATGAAATTCACATATCGAGCATACTATTCAGTGTACAACAATTCAGGGTAGGGCATAAACTTCTAGTTTCTAGGCTGAAGTATTAAATAATTAGTTTATGGATTATACTATCTCTTGGCTAAACTGGTCCTTCTAAGATCAATTCATATGCCAATATAGTAAATTATTCATGTGCTTTTAGATAATTCAATTTCCCTTCTACCTACATGGTAGTAGTGCACGAAGAACTATAACCTTCATGGTTAACTGAGACTTCTTTGTGGATAAAATTAATGCAAAACTTATTTAGATAGGCAAAAATAGGCAATTGTTTATATGCGAAACATATAATCTTATTTATACCATACAAAGTTAACACATATTACTACATGTAAGAATTGTAACTAAGAATATTAAATGATCCATATTAGTCTTCAAGCTAATAAAATAACCATTAACTCTTCTAAGAGTTTACAAAATCTATCCACTTAATTCAACGGGAATCAAAACTTAAAGCACCACCACCACTAATACTTCAGGATAGTAATTCTAAAGACAAAACAAGTTTGTAAGCACATGATTTAAGTTCTTCTTCAAGAAAACCTTAAATATTCTCATTATTATCCATTCTTACATGTCTTAGCTTCTATGCTTGACATTTAGCAACTTCATGCATGCTCTACTTCATAGTGGTGATATGTAATCATAATCCTTCTAGGAGTACATCATATGTAAGTCATATAACCTGATTTATAATGCTGTCTAAAAAATCTAACTCAATTTCTACTTGGTATCGAGTAATTATGGATGATAAATTTGAATACTTCTAGCATTTCAATGCTCTTGGTCTTTCTATTTCAAGAAATATTTCTTCTAGAATTAGAAGAAGTCTTATTTATCATCTCGTATTCTATGACTTTTAATCACAAAGCTTCAAGTTCATTGTATTTGTTTATTAGCAGCATTATATCCCATATGGTCATATAGCTTGAAAATTCAATTTTCAATATTTCTGGCATTATACAATCATAACGTAGGATATCTTCTAGAATTTCTCATTCAATGAGTCCTATAAGACCTTCTGGATTTAGCTTGGTCATGTACTCATTATTTGAGAGTAATATTAGGAGTAATGCTTAAGGTCTACTGCACTTCAGTGGCAGTAGAATATCCTATTAGGATTTAATAAATGACCATACTATATAATTTTGTCATTCAGGACAAGTCCAGGATATTCCTTCTTCATGAAGGTATGCATATGTTATTATTACCGGAATCATCATGTGTGTATGAGTTTACTACATGTAAACAAGTGGCAAAGTGTAAAAAGATAGCAGATGGTTATACAAAAAATATTCTTAAAAGCATCCTAGCATTTTTTAGATTCTGGTATATGCAAATTTTTAGAATTAATATCCATTCATTCATCCCAAAAAATATTGTACTAGAAAAAATAAATATGAGCCTCTCAAAGGTGATAAGTGTAAGGTCTGCAGGATTTAGAGACTCCATATACCTTATACCATGTTTCTAGTGTAATCATTTAATATTTTATTTTTGCAGTTACATGGTATATAGTTCATAATAATATTGCGCTAGTATTTTTCAGAACTAAATTCAAAGTGTAGAAATTTTCAAAATTAATCTACTATTTAATTCGGAAAAATAAATCTAGGCAAAACAACAATAATTAAACTACAAATTTAATGTTGTATATACAAGTTCTTATATATGCAGGTATAAGATATATATAGTAAATATGCATAAACAGAGGGTCTAGGGTTAATTAATTAAAACCATAATTTTCAGAAAGCATAAGTGCAATTCTTGAAGAATAAACAATCGTATGCATTGTTTCTACGGGAAACATAGGCTTCTTCGTGAAAATTCAGCCTTTTCCTTTTTTTCTAGGTTTTTTTTTTTCATTGCTATAAGGCCAATTCCGCCACGTATTCTTCTCATCCCGTTAAAAACCTTCTTGGCCTTCTCCACTTCTTACAGTCCGATCCGATGTGGATTAGAGTTTTTTTTCATAGTAAAACTCTAACTGCCCCTTATCTTACAGTAAACCGGTCCGTCACCACAGCTACATGCTTGCGCGTGAGCGACTACGGCATGTTTCCGAACTGCAAAGGTGGGGTCTAGATTGGCAGGCGGCCGACACATGACACTTGACAAGCCAGCTGCGAGTTGACTAAGCGATGCCATGATCGGTCCGCTGCTTTCGCTGAAAAAACAAGTTAAAACGTGGTTTTGGATAATTTGTTGCGAGAAAAAAACATCATTCTAACTAAAAAAATAAATTGAAAAAGACAGATTACTATATAAGCAAACAGGGCCAAGTTGTAATTAGAGCATGGTGTGCGGCCATCTACCGTCTACAACATACTGGCAGCGTGCCAGCAAAAAAAAGGGTGATTATACGAGGCACCGGTGGCGGTGGCATGCAAACCCAGCCTGCTCGATTGGCTAGTTCGTATCATCGTTGGTTCGTGAAGAAGTGTTGTTGACTGGTTTGTGAGAGAAAAATACTATTCCGACTAGAAATTTACGATCGTTTACGACGAAGCACAGTCAAACAAACAGAATATCAATGGCCATGGCGAACAGAGAGCATGAGGCACGGGCAGTGCACGGTTACAGCGCGTGCGTGCCGGCCGTGTGCGAGATTGGTGGCAACCGACGCAAGCCACCTGCAAGAAGGATTGACGGTGGCTGTCACGGCTGCAAGCCGGCGAGGGGCATCCTGTCAGCGAGCCGTGCATGGCATCCAGAGTAATGATGGCAACGGGGAATTCCCCGTCGGGGAATAAGCCACCATCCCCGTCCCCGCGGGGGGGAATTTTCCCCATCCCCGTCCCCGCGAACAACCACGGGGAGCCTTCTTCCACCATCCCCGATCCCCGGCGGGGATTTTGTCCCCGCGGGGATCCCCGTCCCCGCATACAGCAACACACACATGCATAAATCTTGCAACGTTCACATATTCACACTTGCATAAATCTAGCAGCAAAGGTTCATAGATTCATAAAAGATCACATATTCATAAATTCTGGGATACTCATTAGTCTAATCAATCTAGCAACATAGTTCTAGCAACACACAGACGCATCTTGAATCAATATGAAATGAGATCGTTTCGTTTTACAACTCACAGCCTTCTTCGCGGGGCGGGTCGACGGGGATCGGGGTCGGGGATCAGCGAACCATCCCCGTCCCCGCCATCCCCTACGGGGACCACTTTTCTACCAAATCCATCCCCGTGGGGATAAATTTTTCTCCATCCCCATCCCCTAATGGAAGAATTCCCCGCGGGGAATCGGGGATCGGGTCCCCGTTGCCATCTTTAATCCAGAGTCCGTGATTCATCTGGGGACGGCCATGGTGCCATGGCAGCATACCAGCCACATGGTCATGTGCGCTCATGCAAGAGTTTAGGTTCTGATCAACGTGATATCAAGTTTGCTGGCTACAGGACAGCCTCGATGCTCTTGTTTTTTTTTAACAATTAACCCTAGAGGCAACTCACATATGCACTGCATATACCAATTTTACGTACTGCGTATACCGTAATTAGGAGCAAAGCAAAAGCCTATCTTGCTGGTCAGGACAAACGCAATCTACGAGATACGATTTCTTTCATACCTTACAGAAGATGCCAATTTAATTTACCTCACATGTCACATAGAATAGTTGTTAGTAGATACGTACCGCGTAGGCCGTTTGGCACTGTCGTAGAACTACCTACTTGACAGCGACGGTGCATATCGATGCAGTGCAGATTCATTGCAAGTAGAGGTTGCAGATCCATTTTGCTAACAACGTCGCGATGTCGACGTCGTCGAAGTAGTCACAGCAGGGACATCGACATGAGCATCAGCATCGAAGATCGGCGGTGGCTTCAACGGCGATGTCGACGTAGAACTTCAGCCTGTTCGGTTGGCTGGTTCGTGAAGAAGTACTATTGGCTGGTTTATGTGAGAGAAAAACACTGTTCCGACTGGAAATTTACGATCGTTTACGACAAGCCACGGCCAAACGAACAGGTTGTTGGCTGGTTTGTCGTGCTGATAACGTATTATAAAACATGTTGTCAGCCATTAGGATCTTCCCCTCTCCTTCTCTCATGATCAACATAGTAGATGAAAATAGTAGAACAAGTAGACACAAGATAGGAAGACTATTCTTTATTCATCTGAAAATTAGTGATTACAACATAGAGCTCCCACGCATATATAGTTTTGTCAAGGCATAAGAGTTTGATAAAAAATCATGTACAAACATACTAGAATTAAGATTCCCCTTCTACTTCACTTATAGGATAGAGTCCGAATATTTTACAACAGCAGACTTCAAACAGGGCCAGCGACAGCAACCGGTGCCTGTTCCAGAGGATCTTCACCTTACCTACTGCTGCCGCCTTGATTATTTTGTTATTTATAACTTCCCCTATATCTCACGTGTCTGATTTTTTTTTTTTTGGTTGCTTAGATAACATGCAATTTTATTACAATTATTTAGCTAAAAAAAAGTTGTTCGCTGTAGTTGTCCTTTTAATTGTATTAGTTGTCTTTTGCGAATTGTTGCCTGAAACTTACCAAAAATTCAGACAATATCGGCGTGCTGTGCAGTTCCGTCGCAAGTCCCGGTTTCGCTTGTTCAAGGATTCACATCATTGGCTTCTTCTATTCTACTACTGGGATTGGGAGAAGACAAGAGCTGCGTGAGCTGGGCAGAGGGCAGGGCTCCTTCCTAGCTGGTCTGCACACTGCACTGCGTTCATTCATCAAGCACGGACAGCATTCACAACAGACGGATCTCTCAATCTGTCGTGGTACACACTATCATCCCCACCAACTAGTACAGTACCGCTCGCCAGGAGCCCAGGACGACGCTCTTCAGTTGAGGGAGCTAGCCACATTCTGAGACTTTTCCCTCGCGCTCTCTGTTTCTTTGCAGTGTTAGAATCCACAAAAAGTCTCCAAGATCATGGACATCACAAGTCTGACACTCTTACCCTGTGCAAGTGCAATGCAACGCACGAGTCGGTGTAGAAAGTGACCAACACGTAAATATTTATAGTTTTGCCGTACGTTGTGATCGGATGTGGCCTAGCACTACACAGGGTTTATACTGGTTCATGCAACGTGTCCTACGTCCAGTTTGAGTCGGTCGGTGACTTTATTTCTGAGTCCAGTTGCTCGAAGTTTGCCGTGGTGTTACAAACAGAAGGGAGAAAGATGGGGGGTATAAGAGGTCCGGTCGGACTCTGGTCTGAAGGGCCGAGAGCAACGGGAGCTCCGCTATGTGCTAAGTGTTCGAGCGTTTGTTGTTCGTTGGGATCCTTGGTCGTTCGGATTGTGTGTGCTGTTCGAGTTGTTGTGGACTAATTCATCTTCTTTAGGAGAGAGCGCATCCCCTTTTATAGATGAAAGAGATAGCCTTACAAGTGAGAGAGAGAGAGTATACGTATGCTGAGTCTTGTTGCCCACGCCGTCGGGTACAAGATGATTGTAGGCGCCCATAACACTGTTAATGTCAGATGCATGTGGGAGGTTGCGTCGTCTTCTTCTAGTATGATAGACGTCGACGCCTGCCATACGGTTGATGCCCAGAGGCATGCAAGCGGTTTTTACCGTGTTCATCCGGTATGGGAGTTTTGCAGGCGCCCACAACACTGTAGGGCAAATGTTGGCGTCCACAACATTGTTTGGGTTCTGACATGCCTGGAAGGTTGCAGGGCACTCTTCTGACATGTCATGTCGGTACCGTCATATAGGTGTACATGGTACGGTCCTCCTTGGTATTGTGGTTGACTTGAGTGCCCTGTCTTACTTTCTCCGTCCGTTTCCTGGTCCTCACTGAGCGGGCGTCCCCGGTCAATTAGTCCCAGTCGGCTCTGATTGCGCCAGTCGGAGAAGAGCTGTAAGCAGGGGTTCGGCGCATCCCCGGTTGGAGACGCGGGTTGGAGTCAGAAGTGGTGTTTGGCCAGGCCTTCCGGTCGGAGAGGCCGTCCAGAGACGGGCCGGAGTCAGAAGCAAGTGTTGTTCCTCCTTAGTGAGGCCTTCTGGTCGGAGAGGCGGGACGGAGTCGGAACCGAGCGTCCTTCCTCCTCAGCCAGGCCTTCCGGTTGGAGTTTGGATCACCCTTATGCCCTGTCGTTTAGGTATTTGGGCCGACCCAGGAGTTGCGCGTTGTCTACAGGGCCAAGCCTTTGTTGGGAAGCCGGTCCATGAGGGACCCTGGGTTTATGAACCCGATAGGAGCCCTGAGCCCCCGGGCGATGCGGGTAGAATCGTCTGGGTGGTTTTTTTTCTTGACAGCGGGTGCGCGCGAGCACACCCGCGGGTGTAGCACCCGAGCACCCGGGCGATTCCGGTAGAATCGTCTGGGGGGTACTTCATGTTGCCAGTGGGGAAAGTTTTATTTCGTCAGCGGGTGCGCGCGAGCACACCCGTGGGTGTAGCCCCCGGGTGATTCGGGCGGAATCGCCTGGGGGGTTTTGTTAGCGAGCATGAGTGTGTGCACTGTAGTGGGCGTAGTCTCTTCTTTTTCGGCTTCTAACCCATCGTTTTCGGGAGTGTGGTCCCAGGCGTTTGGTCGCGGTTGAGGGATCAGGCGAGACGGAGTCGCGGATCCAGGCATCAGGTGCGCCAGGGGATCGGGGCAGACAGAGTCGTGGACCTAGGCGTCGGGCGCGCCGTGGGATCGAGCGAGTCGGAGTCGTGGACCCAGGCATCAGGCGAGTCAGACTCGCGGACCCAGGCGTCGGGCGCGCCGAGGGATCGAACGAAACAGACTCGCGGATCTAGGCGTCGGGCGCGCCGGGGGATCGGGCGAGTCGAAGTCGCGGATCCAGGCGTCGGGCGCGCCGTGGGATCGGGCGAGTCGGAGTCATAGACCTAGACGCTGCCGAGGCATTTTGGGTGTCTTGAGCCCCTGAGCCCCATTGGGCTTGGTAGGGGTCAGTTGAGTTTTGTGCATTACCCCGTCCGCGGTTTCTCGCAACCGGAGGGCTGAGCTAACGTTGCTTGCCTCGATGGTTCGAGTGACGCGCTCGGTGAGCTCACTAACGGGTACGTTCGAGTGAAGTCTGGGTTCGTCATTCATGACGGGGTCGACATAGCGCTCATGTGGCACACCACTGCTCCTTAACCTGCAACCCGACAGATGCCTAGGTTGTTCCGGAGACTGACCCGGTTGGCCCGCTGGCCTCCCCTCGATGGAGATTCTGTGGGTTTGACGAGAGGTTAGGATCGAACGAGAAGGTTGAGATGACCTTGTCTGCTTTGGGACAGACAGGGCGAGGGCCACTCAGGGCTCATCTGCGTTTTCTCCCCCGGCTCTGTTTGACGCGAGGTAGCCTCAAGCCCTTCGTGGGCCAGCCTTTGAACCCCGGTCGATCGTTGCTCATGTTGAATGAGGCAACTACCACTTCGTGACGCAACACGGAGTGTTGTGATGCATTTAACTACATATGCGATGCTTTTGGATGTATGTAATGAATGAATGCATAGATGGGTGAATGAATGTTCATATAAAGAAATAATAGGGGTTTGGTAATGTTACCTTGATGACTCGAGTGACGGGTTTGAGGAGCTCCTATCGGATATGTCCGACCAGGATTCGCACTTGTCGTTCATGATGAAGTCGGCATGGCCCACATGGGGCGTCCATCTGCTCCTTACCTGTCACTTGGCATTCGCCTGAGCCGTCTGATCGACTCAGGAAGCCCGTTGGTCTCTCCTGGCAGAGATCCCATCGTTTGGGCCTTTCCAAGTCCCGCCTGGGAAGGCAGATGGCCGCCTGCGCACAATGGCACTTTGTTTGTTGCGCTCGGCGTGTGGTAGTGGTGGACCATACCTAGTCCACGTCCTGTCTGACCAAGCGTTGTTTCATCGAGCAGGGTGTGTCCCATCAGTCAGGGCGCGTCCTATCGTATCCCATCCGCATTGAATGGGGGAAGGGAGAGGGTTTTTCGCCCCCATCGTTTCGCCTTTCCCCAATCGCTGTGCCTTTCCCAACTGTTGTGCCTCTTTCTTTAAGTAGGGGAAGGGAGAGGGCTTTCGTCCCGTTCCTTCGCCTATTCCTCATTTTCTGCCTCTTCTCCTTCCTTCTCCCCAGAGCGTTTGAGTGTCGTGGCGGTTTGTAGGAGAGGAAAGGAGAGAGCGAGGGAGAGGAGAAAACTCACAGATCCATTCGTGAACCCAGAGCGCAATGTCGAGTTGGAGGTCATCCATCGTGAGGGAGTCGGTGCTGGCTGCCTTCGCCGAGAAGGGGTTTCTGCCGCCGAAGGAGGTGGCGCACTGGAGGGCTCTTGCAGGGGAGGATTTCCCACAACCTTGGGTCGGCGAGGTTGTTTTCTTCCTCGCCTTTCATGAGTGTGGGTTAGGATACCCCGCGCACTAGTTCCTGCGTGGGCTCCTCAATGAGTGGGGCCTGGAGCTGCAACACCTCAATCCGACTGGGGTGCTGCATATCGCTGGCTTTGTTACTGTGTGCAAGGCCTTCCTTGGGATGGAGCCGCACGTGAACTTCTTCCAGCGGATGTTCTCTGAGCGAGCTTTGTCGGAGGGGAAGCCGCTCATGATCGTGCCGGTGGGGGGCTTCGCACTGCAGAAGAAACCGATCGCGTTAGGCTCGTAGCCCGCGTACACCCCCTGTGATTCCAATCGCGGGTGTCACGGGGAATGGTTCTACATAAGGAACCCGATGGAGGCGCCGTTCCCGCCTTTTACCGACAGGAGGCCAGAGAGGTAGGAGAGCTAGTCGTGGGGCCCTACTAGCCGGCAGAAGAAGGTGGAGATATCGAGGCGGAGCTCCAGAAGCTCATGCGGCGCGGTCTTGATGGGGTGCGGATGTTCCACACCTTCTTTCGCCGTCGGGTCACCCCGCTGGCGAAGAGGACGTGGCCGATGTGGATGTACAGCGGCCCGATGGACCCCGACCGTGTGTCGCCGCAGGAGCTAGCGAATGACGAGGTCTAGAGTTGTCATGACCAGGTGCTGCAACTGAGGCCTAGGGAGACCCTTGACGGAAAGCCCGGAGCTCTCAACGATGCGAAGCAGTCCAATCTGGTAAGCTCCCCTTTCTTTATTTCCGTGTTCTTTTCCCCTTTTTCTCTCCCGTATCATGATTTTGAGTCGTCCGTTCTGTAGGGACTTGAAGTTTACAAGTCCTAGCCGCACCTTCCGAAGGGCCGGAGGGCATGACCTGGCAGGCCGCCCTGAAGGAGGCTCGGCGGAAGCATGAGAAGGAGATGGAGATCGCCCGACGTGTGCGGGTCGGGGAAAATAGGAGTGACGTCGAGTCAGAGCTCGAGTTGGAGGACCCCGTAGAGGTGGGCGACGACATGATCTTCTCTGAGGAGGAGGAAGGCCAGGAGGTCGTTGCGACCTTGGCGGAGCATCACGATCCTGCGGTTACGCCCGCTGGCGATGAGCAGGAGGCAGAGAGGTGCGGTGATGTTCCCACGCCGAGAAAGCATGCTACGAGCGTGGACGCCGTCGGTGAACGGGAGGCGAAGCGTATGCGATCACCGTGCCCTTCTGAGGCATCACCGGCCTTGTCCCCACCTGCTTCGGGCGCGGTAGAGCAAGCCAGGCAGTCAGAGGAGCGGGTTCGTACCCGCGCATCTTCGAGGCCGGTGCCGACGCGCGACCCGCAACCGGGGGATGTCTCATTGGCTGGTTTGGTTGGCGCGCCTTGAGTCGACGGTCGTGGCGACGCGCGGGCTAAGCAGGAGCCGGTCGGGTGAACTCCCCCCCGGTTGAAGTGAGGGGGCAAGGGTCGCGGCCCGGGAGCGGTCCTCGCCCGACGGGCCCGTTGTTGTCGGGTCAGGGCTTCAGAGCCCTACCGCTTCTATCCCGGTATGCCTTCTTTGTTTCTTTTCAATCTTGCTGTTGAGTTTTCTAGAGTGCGACTGAGCATCGCCCCAACTCCCGTGCGGGAGGATTGGAGGCCCACCTTGCAGCGCGCGGTGGCGAGCGACGGGGATAGCAGGGTGGTGGCGACGGGTCCTTCCCTTCTAGGGGCGGCGCCCCTCGGGTCGGTCGCTAGTACGGCGGCAACAGCGGTGACGGTGTGGGTGGCGATCTCGGTGGTGACGGCGGAGGCCGCATCGAAGGTAACCCTTGTGGCCCCTCCTCCATCAGCTGCGGCAGAAGAGGAGAGGGAGACCGGGCTCCCTGCCTCGCCGAGCGGAGGGCCGCACAGGTCACCCTCCCGGTCGAAGCTGGAGGCACCAGGGGGAGATGCGGCCGGGTCAGAGCCAGAACGCCTGCCGGTGGCCCATGAAATCGAGGTGGTGGAGATTCCCTCTGACGACGAAGCAGGTGACGAGGTGGAGCTGACGGTGCCGTTGCAGGAGCTGGTGGTGGCCCATTCGTCGGCTGGGCCTTCCAGCAGGTTCGGGGTGAGCCGTAATCTAGTGTGGCCCTACCCCGGTGACCCGAGGAAGGCTCGGTTCATCCTTAGCAACGACGAGGAGGTGGCGCTCTAGCACTTCCTAGGGGAGAGCGGAGTGACGATGGAGTCTGATCTCGCCCAAACCAGGACGAGGCTTGGGGAGGCCTTAGAGCGGGTCAAGTCCATCCATCGAGCGGTTACGATTGACCTGCCCCGCGTCGCAGAGTTAAGTTCTCTGTGATTTGTTTTTGATTCCTTGGTTCCTTGCTGGTTGCTTCAGCGTGTTAGCTCCTTGCTTTGCAGGGCTTAGAGGGGATGTCGTGCCGCAAGTCTCATTTCCTCCAAGAGGAGCATGCCCGGATGGCTGAGCTCGAGCGCGAGCTGGAGTTCGCCTGCCGTGAGTCCCAAGACCAAGAGGCAGAGGTGGCCGAGGCACGGGCGGCGGAGCAGCTCGCGGCGGAGCAGGCAACCGCCGCCGAGCGGGGGCTTAAGGCGGTGAAGGTCCATGAGGCGGAGACCGAGGCGATGCTGCAGAAGTCCCTAGCGGACACCGATGTGGCGCTCCAAAGTGCCCTAGAGACCCTAGAGACGGAGCGGAAGGCCTTGGAGTCGGAGCGAAAGGCCCGGTCGGAGGCCGACCAGGAAGTGCTCGCGCTTCGAGGCTAGGTGATGGGGACAGAGGAGGTGAACGCCCGACTGCGCGAGCAGGTGACTCAGCAGGAGGGACTCTCCATCCTCGAGAACACCCGCGCTCGGTATGTACCTTTTCTGCTTTTGACGTGTTGGTTTCTTCCTTTAGCTTGCTTCTGAGCTTGTCGCCCTTCTTCTAGTGCTGGGTGGAAAGGTGGAGTCATTGAAGCAGGACCTGGAGACGGCCAAGGCGACGATTGTCCAAAATACGGAGGTGCTGGCCAAGTCCCTTGAAGAGCGACCTGCTCTCGAGGGGGAACTTGACCAGATACGCAATGTTGCCCAACTCATCGTCTCAGAGGTCTTCGGGTCGGCGCAAAGTACCAGCGCACTCGCCATCTGGCTGGCGGAGGTTCTGGATGAGGTTCGGGCCCTCATCATCGACGGGCTGTTCTACGGGACGTCGAGGGTGTTGACTTCGGTGGCGATGTACCACCCGGACCTGGACTTCGCCACCATCTGCAGCGGGTATGCCGACGGCTAGAGCACGAAGGACATCCACTCGCTCGGGGAGAGCTTGCTGCCACACACCAAGTTGGTGGCCGAGTAAGTCTCTGTGTAGTGGGTGATGGATGCTCACTGTGCGAACATGGCCGAAGGCGCGTGTCAGGAGGACGTCGCCCAGCCTATGGATGGCGTGGAGCCTAGGTCGGAAGCGGATGCCGCGCCGCCTCCGACCAAGCCAAACATTGCCAAGTCAGAGGACAAGCAACCCCTACCCTCGTCGGTCGAGCCGGTAGCCGATGCCGTCGGGGAGCCACAGTAGAGGTTTTTAGAGTAGAAATACTTTAGCGGATGTAAAAGATAATGTCGTGGGGGAGCCCCCTGTGTAAAGTGTTTTTGTGTATTTATGAATACAGCAACTTTGTTTTTGTGATGGAACTACTTCATTCGGGAAAGTTTGTCCCGTTCGTTCCTTATTTTTACCTTAGCATAACTTTGTTTTTTATTCTTTCTTTTTCGCACCTACTCGTTCGTCCCGTAGGCTGCAACCTTAAGAGCCCGGGCGTGGCCCGCAAGGCTCAGCTGCTCATAACCGTAGGTAGAGGCGGGATGTGATCGGTCAGAATATTTAAAGCAAAGTTACGTAAGGTAATTAAAGGAACGGACTACCCTTTCGTTTGGATAAAAAGGTATTTACCATATGACAGTAAAAAAGAGAGGTGGTATTGCACCCCCGTGGAGCCCCCGAGCGACCCGGGCCGAAAGTGTTCGGGTTGGGCGCTTTATAGGAGCAAACGTTAAGTAAAAAATGGTAAGACTGAATTTTAGGGGAAGAAACGACGTAGTTGTTCGTTGTTCCAAGTGTTGGTGAGAACATCGCCGTTGTCGTCCTTCAGTCGGTAGACGCCCGGTCGGATCACCTCGGTCGCCGTATAGGGACCTTCAGTCGTCCAGATCCTTGCCTGCCGTGCCCCTTTCTTGGCTGCTGCCCCCTTGCCTTTTCCTTCCTTCGCCCCATCGGCATGTCGCAGAAAGCGCTTGAGGAGCTCGTAGTCCTTGTAGAGGTGTTTGACGGGGTAGGCTTGGTTGGTGCATGGGCTCTCCATGAGCTCGTTGAAGTGGTCTGGGAGGCCCTGCTGGGGCTGCTTGCCCGTGTGATCAGCCGTGGCAACCAACGCGGAGTTGGTCGGTCGGCGACGATCTTTCTTGTTCTTTTTGCCCCTCTGCGTGGAGGGGCCCTCGTCCTGATCCTCGTGCTTGTCCTTGCCTTTGTCCCGGCCTCTGTTGAAGACCGCTCCGACCGCCTCCTCGCCAGAGGCATGGTTCGTGGCGACGTCGAGCAGGTCACGGGTGGTACGAGGCTTCAGGCAGCCAAGCTTGTGGATTAGGGACTCGCAGGTTGTTTCGAAGAGAAATGCGCTAATGACGTCCGCGTCGACGATATGAGGGAGGGAGTTGCATATTTTGGAGAACCTACGGATGTAATCCTGCAGGGGCTCGCTGAGCTCCTGCTAGCAGCTCTTGAGGTCCTAGAAGTTCCTAGGGCGGACATACGTCCCCTAGAAGCTCTCAACGAAGGCCCTCTTGAGGTCCGTCCAGTCGCGGATGTTGTCGTGCGGGAGAAATTCAAGCCATGCTCGAACATGTTCCCCCACGCAGATAGGGAGGTACTGAATGATGAAGTGGTCATCATCCACTCCACCGGCTCGGTAGGCAAGCCAGAAATCTTCAAGCCATATACCGGGGTTCGTCTCCCCGGTATACTCGGCGACGTTGGTAGGGGGGTCGGAAGCGCTGTGGGAATGGCGCTCTCTGGATGCGTCGACCAAAGGCCCATGGTCCCGGGCCATCCGGGCTAGGACTTCGATCGTCCAGCCAGCGACCACGCCTAGGGTGCGTTTCACTACTCCCCGCGATGGTCCGACTGGGGTTTGTGTCGCCTGCCCTCATGGCCGCCTGATGGACATCATCATCATGCTGGGCCCGACGCCGGTTGCTGATGACGCTGCGAGCATCTTGGTTCAGCCCGAGCCGCTCGTGCACAGGGGGCCGGTGTGGAGCAGGCACCAGGTCAGACCGTGGCGCGGCTGCGGCCACCTACGTTGCGCTCGACGACTGTAGCGGTGAGCGGATGGAGCTATCCGTCTGTACGTCCCCACTCCTCTGGTGGGGAGAGAGGCCTCGAGTCGGTGTCGCAATACGAAGCTCTCCGCCTGTTGAACGACGACGGTTTCCACCAGTGCCCGGAGGTTCCGGTGGATCGCCTGTTCCTGGGGGTTGTTCGGCTCGGGAATACCGCACAGAAGCATTACCGCGGCGACGATGTTCTGGCCAGCCCGAGCGAACTATGGGCGATCGTTCCCCTCGTCCATGATGTTGCGCTAGACCTGGCGGGCGCGACACCAGGCGCCGCTCATTGGGTTACGCGCACAGGGCGTAGCATGGCGAGCCGAGCGCGCCGGCGCAGGTGGCAGTTGGTTCTACCACCGTTGTCGTAGCTCCTTGTCGTGCTCTTGTGCAAATGCAAAGGCCCCAGCACGAGGGTCCGGAGGGGGGAGTCTGCAAGGACTCCGCTACCACTGGCGGCTATCTCGGAGCGTCTGCCATAGCGTACTCCCGGGACGGACGGTGGCTAGGTGCCACGTCGCTGATGTTGGAGCCATCACTCTCAACCTCGTCATCTACGAGTTCGTAGAAACAGGTGGGAGCATAGCTCGCCATCCCCACAAGTTTGGATGTGAGAAGAGGTGGCATCAGCATTTTTCGGAGCCCCCGGGCGTCCGCGTCCGCGGGAGATGCGAGGCCGTAGGAGAACCGGTCGCGGACAACGGGGTCCCTCCAAAGAATCGACGAAAGATAGTAAATAGCGAGTAAACAACAAAGCGTACGTTACTCACAGCGGGGTTTGAGCAGAGCATTTGCTCGAAACAAAGTGCAGGCGCCTCGTCGTTGAAGTTGCAGGGAGGCCCGGAGCCGACGGAGGGCGCCTCTCCGATGGGCGCCGGGATGGGTGCCTCCTTGTGGAGGTGCAGTATGCCGAGCCGGTCGACGATGAAATCCAGGCTTCCGAAGATGAAGGCCTGGGACGGCTTGAAGACGGGTGGAACCCACGTCCCACCAGGTGGGAGTGCGGAAAACTCCAATGAGCCAAAGCGAGTCGTATCGCTTGAGCCCGCCATGGCGAAGGTGGCAGAAAAGTGGGTCATCTGATGACCAAAAGTGTGAACATACAGCGTCTTCCCCACGGACAGCGCCAACTGTAGGTGCAAAAAGTGACCAACACGTAAATATTTATAGTTTTGTCGTACGTTGTGATCGGATGTGGCCTAGTACTCAATGACACAGGGTTTATACTGGTTCAGACAACGTGCCCTACGTCTAGTTTGAGTCAGTCGGTGACTTTATTCCTGAGTCCAGGTGCTCAATGTTTGCTGTGGGGTTACAAACGGAAGGAAGAAAGATGAGGGGTACAAGAGGTCCGGTCGAACTCTGGTCTGAAGGGCCGAGAGTGATGGGAGCTCCGTTATGTGCTAAGTGTTCGAGCGTTTGTTGTTCGTTGGGATCCTTGGTCGTTCGGATCGTGTGTGTTGTTCGAGTTGTTGTGGACTGATTCCTCTTCTTTGAGAGAGAGCGCATCCCCTTTTATAGATGAAGGGGGTGGCCTTACAAGTGAGAGAGAGAGAGTGTGTACGTATGCTGAGTCTTGTTGCCCACGCCGTCGGGTACAAGATGATTGTAGACGCCCATAACACTATTAATGTCAGATGCATGTGGGAGGTTGCGTCATCTTCTTCTGGTATGACAGACGTCGACGTCTGCCATACTGTTGATACCTAGAGGCATGCAAGGGGTTTTTACCGTGTTCGTCCGGTATGGAAGTTTTGCGGGCGCCCACAACACTGTAGGGTAAATGTCGGCGCCCACAACACTGCTTGGGTTCTGACATGCCTAGAAGGTTGGAGGGCACTCTTCTGACATATCCTGTCGGTACTGTCCTGTAGGTGTATAGGGTACGGTCCTCCTCGGTATTGTGGTTGACTTGAGTGTCGTGCCTTACTTTCTCCGTCCGTTTCCTGGTCCTCACCGAGCGGGCGTCCCCGGTCGGTTGATTCCAGTCAGCTCTGATTGCGTCAGTCGGAGAAGAGCTATAATCAAGGGTTCGGCGCATCCCCAGTTGGAGACACGGGTCAAAGTCAGAAGTGGTGTTTGGCCAGGCCTTCCGGTCGAAGAGGCCGTCCGGAGGCGGGCCGGAGTCAGAAGCGAGCGTTGTTCCTCCTTAGTGAAGTCTTCCGGTCAGAGAGGCGGGCCGGAGTCGGAAGCGGGCGTCGTTCCTCCTCGGCCAGGCCTTCCGATCGCAGATTAGATCGTCCTTCTGGCCTGTCGTTTAGGTATTTGGGCCGGCCCATGAGTTGCGCGTCGTTCGCAACGTTATCTGCTAGCCTGAGCCTTTATTGGAAAGCCGGTCCATGGGGAACCCCAGATTTATAAGCCCGACAGCACGTTTCATGACTCTCCTCTGCGTCTGCCATGGGCCTACCGCCTACCATGATATATTACCACGTGCCGACATGGTGATGTGCTTGGCCTTGTAGTGCCAAGTGAGGAGATATACTAGAAGAAACGACTCTTCTCAAGTCTCAAGAAACAAAAGAACATCGGCATGCCAATTGCCACCACCACCTTTGCCCGGGGCTAAGAAAAAGACGCATTGGATTTGGCAAGAGAGAAAGGTATGGTTCTCAGATTTCAGGAGCAACATCAAGAGAGACACGAAACTAATTAAAGTTGGGTTCTATTCGCATTTCCGGATTCGCTCTATGCAATCATATATCCGGATAAAGGAATCCAAGAACCTATCAAGCAGCAGCAGCTGCGGCAGCAGTATCATCATCATCATGCGCTCAATCATCGTCAACCAATTATTCGCCAAAAATATCAGAGAGAGATGCTAGCAGCCTAGCACAATTGCCAGTTCATGTGACAGCTCTGCTACATGGAGATTGGAGATAAAAAGGAAAAGTTGAAGTTTCTAACCAAACCTTTTTAGAACAATGAAAATTGGTACGAAGTGGACCTCTCTGTACTTGACATATGATATGATTTGATCTTTTACAAAAATCATTTGTACACACTTTTTTCTTTTTCTCATTTATGCTATCATCGCTGGAAGTAAAGAACATCAAACAACAGGAAGGAGAAAGAACCTTAATCGCAACGAGGAGCTGGTTGAGGACGATCGTGGTGATGAATTGGTGATGGACACAACACCCAAAATTGGTTTGAAGAACATCAAGGGGGACCTTAACTGCAGCAGCAGGACGACGATGATGGAAAGAACACCACCGAAACTGGCCAGCCAATTCCCTTCACACAGCAAGCAGTTCCGTCCATCAAGGATACACCTGACAGACATGGGAATGAATGCCAGATTGGAGTCCACACTGCCGGCAGCCAAGGCCGAACTGGGATGAGATCCATACTCTACTCCCAACCCGAAACGGTGGTCATGACGGGGGAGGAGCAGCGAGGGGCTGCGGCTGCGGGCCGGCGACAAAGGGGTGCTGCAGCAGCTGCGCGGCGGTGAGCCGCTTGGCCGGGTTCTTCTGCAGGCAGCAGCTAATGAATCCCCTGAACTCGGGCGAGGCGGTGGGCGGTGGCTCGGGCGGATCGGAGTAGCAGATAGCGACCATGAGCGCGGCCCAGTCCCCCTGCCTGCCGAGGTTCTCCCCGAAGGGGAACCTGCCCAGGTAGAACTCGAGAATGCTGAGGCCGAAGCTCCAGATGTCGCCGGCGTATCCGTCGTAGCTGCCGTCGTTGAGGTCGGTGTTGATCCGCTCGGGGCTCATGTATGCGATGGTGCCGACGGAGGAGTTGCAGGGGTCCATGGTCTGGTTGAGGATGCGCCCCACGCCGAAGTCGGCGATCTTGACGCGGCGCGCCGAGTCGATGAGGAGGTTGGAGGGCTTGATGTCGCGGTGCACGATGTGGCGGCGGTGGAGGTAGGCGATCCCGGACAGCACCTGGCGCGCGACGTCGGCGAGGAACGGCTCGGCGGCGATGCGGCGGCCGTCGAGGGAGCCCCCGTCCATGTACTCGAGCAGGATCTGCAGCTCCCCGCCGCGCTCGTACATGCCGTGGCACCGCACCACGGCCGGGTGCTCGGCGGTGCGGAGGATGGCGATCTCGCGCGCGATCTGCCGCCGCACCGCGTCGTCGTGGTTCCCGTACAGCACCTTGAGCGCGAAGGGGCGACCCGTCCCGCGGTGACGCACCATCCACACCGTCCCGCCGGCGCCGCTGCCGACGCGGCGCACGCGCTCCAGCTCCGCGAGCGGGGGCGGCTGCTGCTGCGCCGCGGCGGCGGCGGGAGCGGGGACGACGCCCGGCGGGGTGGGCCCCCCGGAGAAGGCGGGGACTGGCGGGAGAGGGAGCGGGACGGCGAGGGAGGTGGTGACCTCGCGCTGGGGCATGGGGAGGGTGAGATCCGGGCGGCGGCGCGCGCGGCCCGGCGTGCCGGGCTGCTGGGTCGGCAGGCCGCCCGGACGCATGGCGTGGGCGGGGTGGGGAGGAGTTCGTTAGGCGCGGGGTAGTGGTGATGGCGTCTGCGTGACTGCGTCTCGGTTCTTTCTTCTCCTCCCCGCTGCCGCTCGGGGTTTGTCGTGTGGCGCTGCGGTGCCCGTTGGGTAATGGGACGGGAGGGAGCCCGGACCCCGGAGGCGACTACAGTAATTAAGTTGCTGTTCCTCACGAGGCGACGACCTCGCCTGACGGCAACCCCAGCAGCTAGAGGACGAACGGAGATGCAAGGCGATGCCTCGCTGGAGACGCACGGCACGCACCGTGGCTTGCTGACCTTCACTACTCGCTGCCCCCGTACAATTATTGCTCGGGATTATAAGGAATGCTAACGGTTTCGGATGCACTGTCCTACCGTGTCAAAGGTATGCGATGTTGATCCATGACCCGTACATGTACTACGTCATCCATGTTCGTACTCACAAGAGCATGTTCGCTGTGTTGAGGGTTTATTAGCGTGGCTTATCAACCATGAAATAATATTTTTCTCTCACAGTAAATTAGTTTTCGTCGGCTTGTCAGCCGCAGAAAACATCAGTGGAACATCTCCGTATGCTCTTACGTGCCTGCCTGACTTGCAAATCCCACACAGCGGGTGTGTGATAAGAAGTGTAAAAATCTCAGGTTCAAGACCTAATTCAGGGAGAATCTGGCAACGCGCACCTGGCCGCTGATGGCCAATCTTCGTAAACGATCGTGGATTATTTACTACGGGCTGGTTTGATGTAAGAGAAAAATATTGTTCCAACTTATAATCCACGATCATATATGAGCAAGCGAACAGGCTGAACCCAGGCCCGCTTTCACAGAACGTGCTCAAAATTCGAATGATCAGCTAGTGACGAACAGCGGGAAAGGTTGGACGACGCGACGTGTCAATACATGAAGTCTTTGGTGATCTTCCTGTGATCAATGATTATAAGGCACACAACTCTACCGAAAGAAGCTGCGAATGTCATCGTTGAGCATCTTCAACACCACGTGCGATAAAAGATTTATATGCGGTCCGTGCACGCGCCTGTGTCCAGAAAAATGGCAAAGATCGATGGACTGCAGAACCTGTCGACCTCACTTTTCAGTTTCTTACACGGGGATAATGGGGACGCCTTTCAGGCCAGGGTGATCATCTGCTTCTAAAGTGCTAGCAAGATGAACCTGACCATGCGGTACCAGTCAGTGGCGACCCTGCAACACTCGTCGCTCTAACTACAGAACTTCCACGAGGGTAATTCAAATACAGTGTACTTGGTTACCACTGAAGACGCAAAGCGTGACGGCATGGATGAGCAAATGTAAAAGCTTTGGCTCTGGATTTTCTGGGTTAGATCTGACGAGCAGGTAAATTCTTTTAAAAGAACATTGCAGAAACTTGTATTAACCCTTACATTAATGTAATTAATAAATTTCCTCACCCAGTCACCCATACGGCAACATGAGCAGACGACATCGGAACAGATAAAAGACCAATTCACCAGTGTGCCCTTAGGTACCAGCTGTTATCTGTCACCAAGAAGGCGAGGCATGGATGGGCAACCTGGTTCAGAGGTTGTATGCCCCGGGCTTGCGGCTAACGTTAACAGCCATGGACTAAGATTGTTTCTTTCTACCAATCCGCTCATTGCTCCAAGCAACGTCCACAAAAGAGGGTGGTAATAGAGCAAGAACTGTTGCAGATAAGGCAGCTTATATCGACGATGCAGCAGATGTCTGCTCAGAAGTGTCATCCTGTAAGAACCACATGAAATCATTATTAGAGTTGAGTTATGCAGATAACTTTAAATAAGGGTTACTCTTCAAATGTTATTGCAGTGGAAGCAAATGCAGGAAACAGAACATTCAAATGGCGATCAACTAAAGCTATATCCTGAACCAGCCTGTGTTAGTTAACTAAAACGAGCTGCAGCTTTGCACATTCAGATATACACTTCAAGTGAAGACTTAGTTCCAAGAATAGTCTGCGTGTTAAGTGGCTTATATTTCATTTCAGATGTGCAAACATGCAGTTTAAAACGATTTATCAAGAAATCAGTTTGTGTAGGTCCAAGTATGGGGTCCTGATAGAACTAAATAGCCTAGAAAACAAAAGGAAGTTTACTAAAAGCTCCAAGCAAAATAACAACTGCAGAGAATATTTAAAGTGTTAGACATAGTGTGTCCCACACTAATGCAAAAATAAAGTATCAGATGAAGGGCCACTATGTCTATAGATACTTTTGCCTTCGGTGCATACACCACAATAAAATCTAGCATAATGTCTATTTGGGCATGCAAGCACCTAATGTTAATTGGAAATAACAAAGCAATCTTGAGAAATAAGGTGTGCAGAACACTAGTGGCTGTTATAAATCCAACAGGTCAGTATAAATGATATGCGCTTCAACACAACAAAATTAAAAGTGAATAGTGCACACGGGAAAGTTAAAAGATTATTATAAACCTGACACAGTACTCTGGGTTACTTACTGTACAATTGTAGCCTTCACTGTTATCTCAATCATAGCTTGGGCCATATGTGGCTACAGGTGGCCCATATGAGTATCTCCATTGATCACATGCTGAGCATTTGTCAAGCTTAGTGCTGTTCTCTAGAGTACAAAATTTACAAGACCAAGTCATGTACTTCGCCTTTGCAATTTTGGGTTTTGTGGTACCACAAACTTCACAGATTGGTGCCAGAGGCTGCAGAGGTTCAGATTTTGTAATGTGTTAAGAGAAAAGCATGCTAATAACTATAAGTAAAATGTGTAGTAGAAAAAAAATATGGAAGAAGTGAAGACTAGATGTAAGACCAAACCACAAGTATATATACCACAGAATGAGAAAAGAAGTATAGTTAAGCAAGCAAATGTGACTACAAGGTAATGTTTTTCTGGGACAAAAGAAACTTTCAACACTTGGAAAGGATGGAACTATGTTGGTGATTTTGGTAGCTTAAATTGGAATTTGGCTTGCGTACAGTCAAATTAAATATAGGTGATGACCAGTACACTAGGCTGCTAGCTATAAGTCATGAAACCTGAAGATAGAAACTCTCTGCATAAATCACAAACAGCAGGTTTCCCAAAACTAAACAGGCATACAGTTATCATGCAGTTCAATACTAGGCTGAGGATGTTACTATTATGAGTGGAGTTATACATTACAGGAAACGCCAAACATTTTGATAATTCAATCTACTCCTTGACTTTGATTAACCATGATGTGACTAGCAAATTACTATAAGCTCAAGAAAAAATGAGAAAATATAGGAGGAACTTGCAGTAATAACAAGAACGGTACCAAAAACTACATGTTAGGGGCTTGTTTGGCAGGGGTAGTAATGTTAATTCATCCTTTCTGGCCTCATTCAAGGATCTGGAGCTAACCTGCCAGACAAACACCCACACGGACAGAGTGGCTCTACAGATAGAGTTGTAGAGCTGTGGAGCTGTAGCCTGTAGAACAAAGCTGAAACTCTAGCTCTAGAGCCCTGCCAAACAGGCCCTAGAGCTGTACATCCATAACCCTCACCAACTGAGCTTGGCTCAGAACTTATCAACAAGCACCACAATAAATACACATCTGAAGCTCAGACATGCATACTCTAATCTAAACAAGCATTTAATTAAGATTCTACAGGGTTATCATGTTCAGCATATGCATATGTGTTAATGAAATGGATGAATTTCAAAGATAAATTTAAATGGATCAGAATGAAAAAGATTGTTTGTCCTACTATAACATCTAAGAGATTTCTCCTATAAATTTTCTATATAGAGTAAAAAAAATGAGCCATAATCCATGAATAAACTCACAGTTTTGTAGGTGAAATGGATATTTTAATTCGGCACTTTGAAAACTTGCCTGGTTCAGAAGAGTGCAAGCACCACATTCCCACTTTGAACTATCCAGTGCATCACTTGTTGTCCTATCATCTCGTGCTGCTCTATGAATTCCAGAAGAAGTGCTGGGCTCTGCAAAAGTGTTGGAGCAGCTACCCTTCGAGTTTTTTCCATCCCTTGTCACCAAATTTGGTGATTCTTGAAGAATAATAACATCATCCGAATCATCAATACCAGATTGATCATGCGATCCACACCACAAATCATCATACATTCTCCTTTCAGCTGCCATTGCAGCAGCTTGTACTGGACTAAGTGCACTCATAATTTCACTGTTTCCACCCAACTTTCTTGGTCCAGAAGGCAATAGAGCTCCATTCCTTGCCCGCTTCTGTGCAGCAGCTAACGTAGCTTGCCGCAGAGATGGTGGTGGTGGATGTACTGTAAATCCACCTACTCGCCTTCCTGTACCATCAAACCCTTGTCCTGTTCCAGTGATACCCTTTGAAACAAGTTCTTCGCATTCCTGAAAGATTTATCATAAACAACAGAAGGATCATTATTAAAAAAAATATGGCACCACATGAGCAAAACTGAAATTGCATTCAAGAGCACAAAACTGACACAAAGAAAATGACAAATGACAGAACTAGATGTGCTTGGTCACAAATAAGGTACAAAGATACAGCAAAGCTCACTCAAGTACAATAAAAAAATTACAGATTCACTACCTCAATCTTGCACGTCACCAAATACAAACTTGAGTTAAGATCAATTTAGTAATAGAAACCGTGGTCCTGAAACATAACAGGATTTTCATTTTTTTTTTGTAAGGATTTCAACAGAAGTAAAACTCCATTCCAAAGACCTTGCCAATTGCCACAATTTTTCCCCAAATATAGTCCAGTGTCCTCACTACATCTTCATTCTAATTTGAATACCCTCATTTCGCGTTATTGTTTGGCAAACACAGGTAAAGCTCTTCTCCCCACTCCACTCCCAACATCTCCAGAGTTTATAAACCATTACGAAGTAAAATAATAGTCGTATGCCTATGATACAAGTGGGGTAATAATCATATGGATTGATAGAGACAAAGATGTTCCCATTGAATTAAGTTTGGATGTTGCACAGAAAAAAAAAACAAGTTCCATCTATTTTAGTTTTTGATAACCATAGTAGGACATCCAATCAAATATCAATCTAGGCTAGATGTACTAGAACTAAAAATCACTTTAAATTTCTAAGTACAGCATCATTACAAATAATCATAATCCTTTTAAGAGGAGGAAATTTTTGACATGTGCAACAATGAATCATTCAATCAGGGTGAACATTGTCTTGGGATAGTTTAAACCAGAGCAATACATTCACTTGTGCGCATATGCAAAAGCCATTCCACGCCAATATATAAAACCACCAGTATCCCACATTGTGTAAGCAGCAGCACAAAAGCACAGAGCAGCCGACGCACCTTGCGGAGCTCGTCCCAGAGCTTGTAGAACTGCGCATCGTGGGGCCCGCGCTGGTTGTGGCAGAGCTCGTGTAGCATGGTGTCGAGCACCTCCTCGTAGGGGATGAAGTCATGGTCGCGGCCGGCGCGCCGCAGCCGCAGCTTGACCTCGACGCCCGCGCCGACATTGAGCCCCAGCAGCCTCGGGTTCCGCGGCCTGATCAGTCACACACCCCCGGCACGCACGGGGTCCATCAATCGGGGGTCGTGGAGGGGGAGAAGGGAGGTTAGGGTTAGGGTTCGTGTGGGACGCTCACGAGAACTCGGAGAGGACCTTGACGCGCCACTTGTGGCGGCGCATGATGGGCTGGACCTGCCTGGCGACGCGGTCGAGGGTCGCCCGGGCAGCGGCCGCGTCGGGCTTGGTCTTGAGCGCACGGACCTCCCACACCTTGTGCAGGTCGCCCACCTCCATCGCCCCCGCCGCCGCGGAATCGCCGATTACACGCCAACGCGGCGTGATTTCAAATGGGTTGGGGGGCTTTGGGGCGGATAGGCCTAGGCGAGCGGGCGGGAAGCTGGGCGACGTTTATGCAGAGCAGGGGGGAGAGGCCGTGCGCAGAGCTGCACGGCTGCAGAGGCGAGATTCGATTGCGTTGGGGTTCGAGAGAATGGAGCAAGTTTTTGAGGTGGGGAAAGAGAAATCAGAAATGCAACTGTTTGGGATGTGTTTACACAGGTCACAGTACACGCAGAACCCATTGTTTTTTAGAGAATTGTTTGGAGAAGCAAACCGTGGATTTTTAACGGAATTTTTATTGATGCGCGCGTTCTGTATTTCGTTTGTCTTATAAACACATCGTTTCGACGTCAGGACAAAGTTAGATGGTATCTTAAAAACTACTCCCTTCATCATAAGTTATAGGTTATTTTAATTTTCTTGTAGTGCCGAGGGACAATCTGATTCTTCAAACGGACGGTCCGACTCGAATATTCAGATAGTCGAAAAACTAATTAGACAGGCAATCTATGTATATCGACCAGCAACCTCCAGCTTAAGCACCTAAGTAGTACTGTCACCGTATTGTCTCCGTTTTCATTTCAAGTTATGCACCCTGTTCGCTTGATGGTTTCTGTGCCTTATAAACCAGCTGATGCTATTTTATTGTGAGAGAAAAATACTATATCATGGCTGATACGATCAAGCGAACAGGGTGATGTCTCAAGTGTTTCTACCTCATTCATGGATGCTCAGTGTAACTCATACATTGCACTCATATAGGAACTGAAGCACCTGAGGAGACGAGGCATTGAGCAGGAAGTTGAGTTCGTTGCCAAACTCGAACCAATTGAACCCCAAGTTGATCCTTAAGACAGGCTCCTAAGCATCATGTTTCATTTATTAAATTGCATAACTTGATTATGTTACTTAAGATGCATGTTTACGTATGTAGGCCTATAACCTATCATTTCACTCTTTGTTCATTAACATACATTGGAGTGTTGGTTGATTGCTTTCTAAGCCGTAATCCATGCTTAGTTTGCTTTGACTAGTAGAGGGGGGCATGTAATGGGTTTCTCACTTTTCACATGAGTTAGGAGTTGACTATTGTAGCCAATGAACAAATAGATGAGCATGATCTAAAAGATGACTAAAAAATGATTGATGTGACTGAGGCTTGGCAAGAGGCGGGGTCATGGTGAGCAGAGGCTTAGGCGACATGACTTAGTTGAGCTGGTTAAGGCTTGTTGCATTTGTTGTAGTAAGTCATGAGGACGTCTCATGCATACCCTACTCCTGACTATCTCGATTGTTTGTTGCCTGACTTGGTCGGGTATAGGAAAGATTGAGGTAGTGAGTTATTACCCGCTATAGACCTGTGGGTCATATGGACGGTGACCCTTAACCATGTTGTCGGGGGTTCGAATCCCACGGACGGCGTTTGAGTTTTTATTTTTTATTTTTTTCTTTTGTCCTTCACAGAAAACATGTCATAGGAAATGAAAAACTTGATTTCTTTTGTCCTTCACAGTCCCACGGACGGCGTTTGGTTTCTGTTTTTGATTTTTTTTTTCTTTTGTCCTTCACAGAAAACATCTCATAGGAAATGAAAAACTTGATTTCTTTTGTCCTTCACAGAAAACAACTCATAGGAAATGAAAGCTTGATTGATTATCCTACAACTTTTCTTTTGCCCTTCACAGAAAACATCTCATAGGAAATGAAAACATGATTTTTTTTTTTTTTACTAAATGAAAACTTGATTGATTACCCTACAACTTTGTTGGTTTGACTGCATTGTCTGCACACTCGCACAGGCTTTCGCGCCTGTGAGTCGACGCCGCACTGCTTTGAGTGCTCTGTGCTTTCTCCCCAGAAGAACCGTCGACTGCCAGCATTGCCTTCTCCGCAAGAAACATGTAGATTGCCGCCTACTAAGTTCTTAAAATTTACAACACACACAGTTGAACAGACAGTTCATACACCCCACAGGCAACTGTTGTGTATTTGGCT
Source organism: Miscanthus floridulus (assembly GCF_019320115.1). Classification (NCBI taxonomy): domain Eukaryota; kingdom Viridiplantae; phylum Streptophyta; class Magnoliopsida; order Poales; family Poaceae; genus Miscanthus; species Miscanthus floridulus. The sequence goes on along the minus strand of NC_089597.1, from coordinate 30,801,501 downwards.
ATCCACAGACCGTTTAATGCTTGCATGTTGCCATAATCACTTATGAATATCAATCATATATACCATTGTGTTGCTAATTGGTGCAAAACAAATCCTTCAAAGTAAATCATATATATTATATATATAATATAATATAATATATTTCATCATAAATCAAATATAACATTCGTCTTCTTCTTCATCATAAACCAAATAGCATCGAGAGATGGATGGTTCACATGCTGGTTGCCTATATAGGGTACGTATAATTTTTCCAGGTGTATTTCTTCTTTGGTTTTTCTATAGGAAAACGACAAGGTGACATGGGTGTGACCTTGCTCGTCCATTAAACAGCACAACAGGCACAGAGCACACAGCAATGATCAGTATTTTTCAGAAATCTAACTGGTTGCAAGAACAAAGAAAAATATTCTGCCACTCAACAGCAAGAATCACAAGAAGTTTTCCAGCAGAATAGTTTTGAGACATAGCAAAAAAAATGATCTTAGAACTGACAGGGGAATAACAATTCATATCTCGTCAGAACAGATCTTCACAGGGAACAAAACAACAAGATTGATGACTATAGAACTCGCTGGTGGAGGAAGCCATAGTCAGATCGACCATCTGCTCATGCGCCGCCGCTGCCTCATGGTCGCTACAGATTTGGGGAGGGAAGGAGCTGCTGTTGCGAATTGATAGGGCAATGGAGAAGAACTCGTGCGCGCGGAGCAAGAGGAACTCGCGCCAAGTTTGGCCTCAGGTAGATCCCCACGCACGTCGCTGGGAGACGACGTCCCGTACAACGGCGCTTCTGCCGTCGTGTTAGCCTTGGAGCACGCGCCGCTCCCGTCGCCTCACGAGAGGACGGCTTCCCTTTCTCGCTTCATTCAATGCCACCGGGGGTATTTTTTGCAAATATACATCTCTACAGACGGCACTCGCCCTAAGAATAACCTCTCCATTCAATCTCACCCTTTCCCAAGAAAACATGTAGACCGGAAATTTTGGTGTAAATAACTACTAGTCCATCACTCGCGCCCGAGCGCGCGTCGACGAATCACCTGGTTAAGACGCTGGTAAAAAATATATGTTCAATCTTTGCATAGAAATAATATTAGGGGATGCCCTCGCGCGCGTCAGCGACTCACTTGGTTAAGGCGCTGATAAAAAATATATGTTCAATTTTTGCATGGAAATAATATTAGGGGAAGAAGTTTAATGTAGATATGTCATGCACAGAAACGGAAAGATTTAAGTTCTTTTTATATGGTGCATGACACATGTACTCTGCATACTTTTTCAGATCATGGTATTTTCTGTGCGTGGTAATCATAGACACGGCACTTCCAGATCATACACATATCTGAATTTCGCACTGGGATGGAGTCTATTATGAATTTCTGAAATCTTGGAGTAACAATGCTCATACATTTAAGCAAATTTGAGTTCCATTCCAAAGGAAAACAAATCATAGCAGTGCAAAACATAAAAAAATAAAAACTCCACTCTAACCCAAGGGAAATAATCTTTGCTCTCACTCTTGCTATGCTTGCTCAAATTCCTGTACCTTCTGCCAACCATTCCAAACATCTGTGTTTTAGAATCTATAGTTTTTCACTAGCCACTGTATCCTATTTTAGTTTTTTTTCCAATTCGTCTATTTTGCATTCCTTTGTTGCAGACAAGCCCTTGCTGTCAGCAAAGAATTGTTAGATAGTTGACATAGATGTACTTTGTAGTGGGCTTCTCCTAGCGTTTTACGCGAAGCTTCTCAGGCGTCTCTTGTTCTCCCCAGCAGCATGTGCCTCACCCGCTCCTTCGATGGTCGTTGCACCTTCATTTCCCACTTCAGCCATGACAGGGTTAGTGCTACTGATAGTATAGTGTGACATTACGATACCACCCAAGAACACTAAGAATGGCAATCAAATTAGGCAACTGCCATAAAAAACAAATGTAACACTCTCGGTGTTACATTGTACATTTTTTGCTAAAACACTTGTAAGCTCTAGTTTGGTTTTGGTGAATTGATGAAACCCTAAGTGCTAACCTAGTTTATCAAGTGATCATGAGATAGGTAGCACATTCCAAGTGGTGAAGCAAATGAAGATCATGATATAATGATGATGATGCCATGGTGATGATCAAGTGCTTGGAGAGAAAAACAAAAGGCTCAAGATAAAGGTATAAATGGTGGGAGCTATTTTGTTTTGGTGATCAAGACACTTAGAGAGTGTGATCACATTTAGGTTTGATAGTCGTACTATTAAGAGGGGTGAAACTCGTATCAAAATGCGGTTATCAAAGTGCCACTAGATGCTCTAACTCATTGCATATGCATTTAGGATCTAGTGGAGTGCTAACACCCTTGAAAATGTTTGTGAAAATATGCTAACACATGCGCACAAGGTGATACACTTGGTGGTTGGCACATTTGAGCAAGGGTTAGGAACTTCACCGGTGCCCTAGACAGAAAAGACGGAGGTCACTGTAAGTGATCGGACGCTGGCCTCGGTTGGACCGGCGCGTCCGGTCAGTAGAAGCTGAAATGACGCTGGCATCGGTCTCTGACCGGACGCTGGGTCACTTAGTGACCGAACACTGACAGGGTGTGTCTGGTCCTGCTGACATGGTAGTGGACAGAGGAGTCGTCGAGTGACCAGATGTTGGGTGTGTCCGGTCGAGCATGACCGGACGCGTCTGGTCGTGAAAAGTCGTCTCTAGATGCTTACTAAAAACGACCGGACACTAGGGTTCAGCGTCCGGTCACTTTGAGCTGTTGTGTCCGGTCGTCACTTGACCGTTGAGATCGGGCGATCAACATTTGAAGAGAGAGGACACGTGACACACATCACGTGACCGGACACTGAGGTCCAGCATTCGGTCAATATGACCGGAGTGTCCGGTCACCCCGTGTTGTGCCCAGTGAAGGGGTACAACGGCTCTATTTTGTGGAGGCTTCTGTTTAAGCCCCATGGCCGGCTCAAGCTCACTCTTTTAGCGATTTGCATTGACATAGCAACCTTGTGAGCTTAGCCAAAGCCCTCCCACTCATCTCCATCATTGATTCATCATCTTTGTGAGATTGGGAGAGAATCCAAGTGCATTGCTTGAGTGTTTGCATCTAGAGGCACTTGGTGTTCGTGTTTCGCTATGGGATTCGCTTGTTACTCTTGGTGGTTGCCACCACCTAGATGGCTTGGAGCAGCGAGGATCGTCGAGCAAAGATTGGTGATTGTCTCTGGCTCTGATCGTTGTGATTGTGAGAGGTTCTTGACCTTTCCCTGGTGGAGAGCCAAAAGGTACTTTAGTGGATTGCTCATGGCTTGTGTGATCCTCATCTTGTGTTGGTTGTGCAGCACCCTATTGAGGGTTTGACATGTGATGCCAATTAGCGCGTGAACCTCCAAGTGAGTGAATCGCCACAACGAGGACTAACTTGTCGGCAAGCAAGTGAACCTCGGTAAAAAATCATTGTGTTCATCATTTGATTCCAAGGTGATTGGTCTTCATTGTTATTCATTCTTGTGATTGATTGGCTCCTTCCTCGACATAGCGGTATAACCTTCTTGCTCACTCTCTTTACATTACCGCAAACTAGTTGTCAAGCTCTTTAGTGTAGCTAGTCGTGAGAGCTTGTTAGTTTGGTTAGTGTGGCTCTTTAGTTAGCTTTTGAGAGCACACTAACTTAGTGTAGTGTTATAGCCATTGTGTGGATAGAAACTATATAAACTAGAATTGTGGTAGGTGGCTTGCATTTTTAATGGACTAGTGCAACACTTGCTTCGCCTCATAGTTGTCTAACCGGTTTGTTAAGTGTTGTTGTAGAATTTTTTAAAAGGCTATTCACCCCCCTCTAGCCATTAGGACCTTTCAACACTGCATGAGCATCATACTTATGTGTAAATGTGTGTAACGTAAAGTATAAATCAATGTACGACACTTGAAATGTTCATCCAAAACAAGAAACAAATGTTACGTTTCATGTCGCTTCATATCGTTTAGTATTCTAAGTGAATTTTTATCGAATAAAATGATGTAGAACGTGTATGCGAACTTTAATAAAGTTTGTAGTACATACTTCATAGGCGACGATGAAATATGTGTGGCCAAGAACAAGGTTTGCTAGCTAGTATATCAAATAGGTCGGAATTGGAATTCGACGCGAAACCGTTCGAAGTTTAAGTCATTTCGCGTAAGTTTGAAAACGGGTCGACGAAGCCATGTTTGGCAATTTTTGTAGAGAGACCGGCTTAAGAAGTAGCGTGATGTCGTGGCATCGGTCGATAGCTCTACGTACCCACTAGAGTATAGAAGAAGCGGTTTGGTGTTTGGACCTTCGGGTAGGGTTTTGTGATAGCTTTAAAAAGCGTGCATGTCAACGATTTTGAACAGAGCCCGCACTGGCCGCGGTCACTGCCGCTGCTCGGCTTGACGCTGCTGCTGGCTCGCCCAGCGCGCGCTGAAGCACCGGCCACGTCCTCACTGCCACCCTATGCTAGCACATCGCGCGTGCGGTCCTTGCGCTGCTGGCCACGGCTGCCTGCCACCACGCGTTGGCGCGCGGTTCACATCGCCGTGGCTGACGTGCTGCGTCCGAGACGCCGCCCTCGCCCTGCCCTGCACTGGCCAAACATGCCGCCGGGTCCCGTGCTACAGCTCGGGCAGACGTATCTGCCCGACACTCACCACGCACGCATGCAAGCGCACTGTGCCTGGGCCCTGGTAGCTCTGCCTCGCCGTCGCGTCGTACGGTACCCCGACCACGCTACACGCCGCCCATCGCCACGCCCGGCACTGCTCCCATTGACTCACCATGACTACATGTGCTTGGGATGGCCGCCTGCTCCACCATCACTTTGGCGTCATGTTGCGCTATTGCTTCCCTTGTCCGACGTCGTCCGCTGTGATGCAGTACCGAGCTTCGTCGGCTTGTGGGTTCAGCCGTGCGGACAGCCGCCTAGAGCACACCTTGTTGTTCCCCATCGTTTGTGTGCACTTGTACTTTGCATTGATGGCCACGACTATGCCGGGCCAAGCCACGCCAAAAACCACCTATCTCCGCTGTCGCCATGGCCGGCGAGACCGTTTCCTTTGATTCGCCGTGGTGATAGTACCATGATTCAAATTGGTCATGTCCGTAGCTTCGTTAGGTAGCCGGCCACCCAACCGACCCCACCGTGCTGCTTGTACCACCGCATAGTGCCTTAGTTTGGAATCGCCGCTCCACTGGGTTCTTAAGACCGGATGGGTGCGCGTCGACGGCAAGCCACCTATTCAAAGCACCCTATGGCAATTCCTTGCACCACCGGCCTCGTCTCCCCCTCCTAAGTACCCTATGCACCTCGGCCGTAATGCTACCGCAGCCTAGCTTTCCCTGATGCGGCTGTGCCATCGCCATGCGCCACCGCACCACCCCGTGCACACGCGGCCAGCTTGGCTCAGGCCATCTCCGAATGAATCACCTCCTCGAAGGGTTCCGTGGTGAGTCACTAGAGCTCACTAGCTACCTATTTTGCCCCGGCCTTGCTGACATTCACCGGAACGGCATCGCCGTGACTGCAGAAACCCGCCACCGTGGTCAGACCGTGCTACTATATCTCGGCTCGCGCTTTCTTCGCCCGGCACTTCGCGTTCGCTCCTAGGTAAGGGTCGGCTCGGTTGTTTGGGAGGGGAAGACCTGTTGTGGCTGGCGTATGCCTCTGGTGCCAGCGCCACCGCGCCGAAGCGCGCGTGGGTGTCGGGGATGTAGTTGTTGTGAAGGTAGGGTTTTCCGAGGGCGTAGCTATAAAATAGGAGACACGCGGAACCATGCAGTTAGCGCTTGGGTGATTATGGGATAGTCCGGGGGCGTTTCTGCATTTTGACCGACGCGCGCGGGTCCTTCCTACCGTGGGCCGTCGTTCAGCTAGGCCGCGCTGCGCGCGCTCACATCGCGCCATTGTGGGCCGAGCCATGCGAGTTGGGCCACAAGTTAGAAATTGTTTTTTTTTCAATTTCCAGTAAAGTAGAAATGCTTATTTAATTTAGTTATGAGATGAACTTTGATAAATTGTAGTAAATTCTGTAGATGTCCAAAAATAGTGAAACCAAGTTTGTTAGGTTCGCAAAATTACCATCTACCTGTTAGTGCAGTTAGATTATAGTTAGCCATGACAATGGTAGGTTCATAAATTTAAACTAAATGGCTTAGTATTATGTAGATTAATAATTGTAGGAATTTTTGTGGTAGATTAGGGATGGATATAGCTATAAAAATTTTACAGTAGGCTCACTAGGTTATTATGTACTTGCTGTAAATTTGGTAGCCTTAGAATGTGTTGCGAAATAAAATAGCTATTACCCTTATTTTATCGTATATAGTGTAGATCAGCGTTAGGAGTAAGAATACATGTAGTTGTTATAATATTGTATGCCATACGTCAAATTGGTTATCGGCAATGATAGATAGCTTAATATTGTGATCAGTAGTACTATCTTAGTGGTTAAACAGATGTACCTTTATTTCAAGAGTTGATGTTGCTATATTACTAAGCATTACATCATCATTTCATGCATGTAGATCACGAGCTGGTAGATTTTGTGCCAGTCGATGAGCAGGTGTATGACGAGATGATTGAGGAGTATGGGGAGGAGATCCTCATGTAGGAGGGAGCCCCAGAGCCTATTGGTGCTGACCTTACTGACCCATCGCCTACCCAAGGCAAGCCCCGGTGCATAACCCCTATTTTAATGATCACTGAATATATATATGTGATGTGCATTTAAGTTACAGGTATTTTATAGAAACTACATGCATAAATATGATCAGGCCAAGTAGTTGTTATGCTCAGGATATCGATAGCGTGAGTAACCTGCCGTTACTCGTAAGTAGGTGATAAATATGATCACTCATGATAAAATGTATAAAGGTAAATGGTGACCGGGCAGGGATATGGTTTGGGTATTGGTGGGTGTAAAGGGTTGTGTCCTATGGCCAACAAGGCATAGCTCGGTTACACTTTTTCCCTATCTGTGTCGATTAAGGACTGGTCGTTGCATATGACTCTAGGCAAGTCACAGATTTATTGTCCCGAGCACATACTTGGGTATGGGCGTAGGGAAGACTTGTTGCTCTCTTGTCACGGATCTAGCTCTTTCTGGACCGACTGATTGGAGGCAGAGATGGTGGAGGTCATTGCACCACACTGAGTCCGAGACTCAGGAGTGGGGGCTTAGAGTCTAAGTTTGGACGGGAACCTGGACACTTAGGACGGGAGAGTGATGGGTTAGTCCTGCTTGTGCCTAGGGTACAAGCGGGGCGTGTGTCTTCGGAGCACCCAGCTAGGCACATTGATTCACGAATTGCCAGAAAATCCGATACGGCTTGTCTGCGGTTTAGCACCGTAGTAAGAACTGAAAGTTGAAAGGAGAAGAAATGGAACTGATTACTCAACTTTTGCTTGAAAGTAGAACAGGTGCTTATATAGACTGGCTAGATGATAACTTAATACGGCTGATAATAATATATAAATAAGGACTCACTATTAGTATTGCTTTCTGCCAAAAGAAACCAGCAAACCATAAAGTTTATCATATTCCTTGGAGTTAGGAAATTATTCCCACTAGTCGGATAAGTCTTGCGAGTACATTATGTACTTAGGGTTTATTTACCCCTGTTGCAGGTGATGCATGAAAAGTACCTTTGTGTGGAGGATTCTTCTGGTGGGCTCAGACGGAATCCTCGCTCCTATCGCTAGATGTTTATTTAAATTCCGCTGTTTATCATTCCACACTCTAATATTTGGTAATGTAATAATGTACTTTTTAAGAATCTCTGATGTATGAAATGGACTTGTATTGTAACTCGTTCTCATTATTGGATCCTTGGGGAAAATGTGGATATTTTGGGTTCTCCCTTTGGGGGGGGCCGACGGATACCAATTGCGGTAGCCTATTTTCGAGGGTGCTTAGTGTCTGGTGGGAGATGAGCACCTCCGTAAGCGTGCTTTTCGGGCGATTCTACCACAACAACCGGTAAATATCAATTGCACCTGCATTTATGTTTTTTCCAAAAAAAATTCTACATGGGGTTCATAGTACAGGGTGGTCATTTTGGCCAGCATGTAAGACAGAGAAGCCATTACCATCATGTAATGAAAACACCACGATCAACTAAAGAAAGAAACATAGGCAATAGTTAAAGGAGAAAGCAGTAGACAACCTGGGGCTACTCCAAAAATGGTGCCGGTCATGAACATATAAAGGGATGGCAATAAATTTCAGTAATTTGGCCCTACTGATATCGCCAAATTCATAACAGAAGTTCTTATACTTCAAAAATGGTAAAAAAAAAGAAAGAAAAATGGTTTGGCATGCTGCTAAAGCACATTCATTCTGTATTTTGTTATTTTAATGTACACCTATATATTTTCATATATTAAGGATTTTATTTTGGATCTGGTACATTTAACTTCATGGAGGTCTAAATCTAAAAAATAATCCCATGACCTTTAGTTGTTAGGAGCATTCATGCATATATCCTATGAACATGGTGCTGGGACATGTACCTTTGTAGTCAATGTAGGCCACATAGAAGGTTGAGGAAGTCGGCCATGTAGGATTCAGTACATGTGGCCAATAGATGTAGACACAGAGAACATTGACATATAAGAAGGTTGTCATTGCATCTTTGACACCATGGCATGCGCCACCAACAACAACCTCCTCACTGCCATGACCAGGTCTTGATGTTGCTGCAAAGAACTACAGTGAGCTTACTCTATTTTAGAATATAGAATTATGTATGCGTGCTAAAGAACATAACTATGATAACAATATATGTGCAAAGCTAATGGTGCTATACAATTATTCCATGGTGATGCACATCTCTAGGATATGGTAATACATTGATAAAAGATTGGGGTATTCATGGAACTCTGTCAGTGTCATGCTATTGAGAACTAAAAACCAAAAAGTTAGTCAAATTAAATCTGTGAAGCGAATAGCAAGTCATTATTATATAGGTAATAAATGTTTCTTTCGTTTTACAAATTTTAATGTGGATAGAAACTAAGCACAGTTGTCCCCTACTGGACATCTCCTGTATATGGCAATGACAATGTAGTTGATAAAAGAAAAGGCCTATGTATGAAACCCTCTCTCAGCAAACATGTATTTAAGAATCAGAACCAAAACACAGAATAATGCTACAATTTTCATTTTAGGAATGGACAACTATCGTGGGCTGCACATTTCCTGCATATGCCAATTCTATAAAGCTCACCTACAAAATGGGAGTGAAGGAAGGGCCCAAGGAGCCAGCCCCAGGCCAGTGGCAGAGGATTCTTTGAACGACTCATGTTGGGTACACTAAAACCTGCTATGTCAGACATCTCATTTCCACTGAACTAAATGTCACCACCGCTACCTATCACTGAACTAATGGGTTAACTATATATGAAAATGTCAACTATCACTCTACTAATTCTCATTATATAGCACATAAATGGCATTTCCTCTCACTGAACTAATAAATCCATATTAAATCAATTTATCCCTCAAGATAAGGCTTAGGACCAGCCTTACCTCGTGATTATAAGAGGGCGAAGGCAATCAGCGATGCGCTTCTTGAGCATGCGCACAAGCTTGATAATGGGCAAGGCATAAAACTGGCATGGGATATGCATTTCCTCACACTGGCTCATGTATGTGGACTATTAGGCAGATAGTTTAAGCCTGACAAATAGGTTATGTAGAGATATAGGTGACTAAGTAATAATTGGAACGCGCTGCAATGTTATGGGTATAATCAGTAAGCTAAGGTGGGAACAACTATTCCATAATTATGAACCATACTTTTAGAAACAATCATGCAAGGTAAGAGTCCATGCAGGTTCTTGTTAATAGAACACATGTGAACCCAAAAAAATAGCAAGAGCTGCATAGGAAATTCACTAGGTTCATATCCTATGATATCCATGATTTTGTGTTGAACACCAATAGCGGGGCAACCCTTACAAATAATGTGATTCAAGGGAAGACAGTGATATGATAAACAAGGAACGAAGAATGGAAAAATGATAAAAGTTCCCTACAGAACTCACCCAAATGTCGTAGGATGGGTTTAGACTATTTCTGCCAGCAACACTCGCAACAAGCTAGCCAACCTATGTGGGAATTTTTTTCTTTAATCAATCAGCAAAGTACTAAAGGGCAAAGTAGGAAAAAGGAAATATGGAAAATAGATGTTAAAATGCAGAGATAATAATAAATCAAAGGAACATACAGGAACAAGGCTTGCTACAACCGGGAGATTGTCTGAACTACAAGCGTCTCACGAAAAGGACATGAACTGAACATGTGAAGTAATGAAAAGCATAAACACCAACACAAAGAGATGAATCAGGTCAAGCAGACCACACCACAAATATAGCTAATAATTCGGTAGCAGACGATACATGGTTATGGAATCTAGTACCTTCAATAGTTGGGATACCCATGTTCCATGTATGATTGCGGAAATAGCTATAACTCTTTGTTTGTTAATAGCTGAGAAAACAGAGCCAGATAGTAAGGTTGCTAAGCAAGGATTTTTGTAACTATGATTGAGCAAACAAATATTAACTCCATCTGTTCCCCTTGTCTATAGCAAATAATAGAGGTATATGACGAATTTAACATTGAATAAATCCCAAATCTACACTGCCTAGGCAGCAAAGGTCACAACACCTGAAAACCATTTTCACATATGTAGTTTACTTTATAAATAGCAAAAGAATGTAAGTAGTTACAAGGCTATTTTTCGTTTGCATGTATTCACCCAAAATAGAATATGACATTCATGGAATATAAAGTGATGGCCATAGTGATGCATATCTATTATGTCTGCATTTTTTTATAAGTCAACGGGGGGAGGGGGGAGAGAATCCCCGACCTGGATTATATTAATGTGGCTGTTTGCATTATGTTAGAAGGCTGTGAATTCATGTTCATAGAGAGAGGTGGCTAAAAAAATGCACATAAGTACCTAATTGGGAGGTTGCTTTTTGTGCAGATCCTGGAGAATTAGGGATGTTGCTTTGCTTGTCATCCTAGTACTGCACCCTATACGGTTTGGAATATGAAGCCCCTGCCATTTTTTTGCAGTAGAGTAGCACCGCCCTTGCTAAACCTGCAGATGCAGGGCTATAGAGACCTTTTCCAAGATTCACATATAGCTTCTTATGGTTTCTGTGCAAAATAGGAGCAGAAATGTTTATGAGTATTGAGGTAACTATCATATTAGTCTACTGTGATCTGGAGCTCATAATAATTGTTGCAACATAATTGTAGGCACTATGCTGAGACGTAAAATAGAGATTAGAAGAGAATTTGTCACTATGAAGGAATCTCAAGTAGGCATGTACTATAAAGATAATATAATGGGAGACCGTATATTTTTGTTAACTGATATTGTAAAGATGATACATATGGGATGTATGCAGGCAAGGAAAACAACACAACGAAAAAATAGAAGATAGTTTTGCAAATGGTCGTGCAAAACAACACCTTTTTAAAAAAAAAATCAAAGCAATCCGGTCTTTTGATGTTAAACAGTGACGACAATTACCATTATGTGGTGTCTATGGACAATAAAACTGATGGAGAGAGAATTTTTATATAGATTCATAATTTAAACCAACATGGCTGTGCATTCTCATTGGTGTCTCATTATTGCCATCCTACTGAATCATTGAAAGGGTCTAACTGAAATAGACTTTACTGAACTGATATATGGAAAATCAACATCCACATTGGCGCCAACAAACACAGAAGAATGCAAAAACACAAGAGGTACCATAGACAAAAATCTAGAGGCATATTTCCATATATATGGATACAATTTTATTATAACGTTGAGTCAGATTACCACCTTTTTTACTTGTAGTACCTCTGTCAAAGGAGGAGATATTATGGTTTCAAGGTTAAAGCGCAGTGCCACGATATAAAAAGGATGCCACAAAAATTTTAGAAAAAATAATACTATGATAGAGGAAGAAAGCAACATAAAATGATGGCACCTTCCTTTCCCCAATATGTGCAAACAACTGGTACGTGGTAGCAAGATGTAGAATAATTACCTTATAAGGTTGGCATGTATGTATAGATGATTGCAGGACCACCGATAGCAAAGGCAACTAGAGTTGTGCCTAATAGGAAGCATTGAACCACAATTAGCCACTGTTATGGACTGGCAACAAAATATCTCATCAGTGAAATTAATTTTTTTTACTGAGACTATTCTATTCTTTTATTAGAAGAGACATGTTGTAAGCATCACCAAAGCATGGCAATGTAACACATGGTAATATGATGAAATATGTTAGACCAATCTATAACATAAACAACTGTACTGATACTTTTTAATCTTACACTTTAATTCTACTAATATGACGGCATCAACAATGAGAGCCAAAAAGAGAAATCAGCAGCCAGTCATGATCACGGCATGAGCAATGAGATGCAAAAAGAGAAACCAGCAGGCAGTCAGCTTTGATCACCTAGAATATAGCTTGCAAAAAGATCATCAGATATTCAGATATCACTTTCAAACTGGTTGTCCATCAACATCTTCTATGGTCTTCTCATACTACAACTAAAAATTGGTAGCAAACATCTTTTATGCTTTCAATTTAGGCCCTCTGAACTACCAAACAACATAAAAATTAGAAGAGAAAATATATCAATTTCAGTTTCAGATTGGAACATGGCAACTAAGATGGTGTTGACAAAACAGAACCTATAAATGATTTACAACCCTAAAAAGGAATTCCATATATCCATCTTCCCCTCGGCACCCTAAGTGCCACAAGATGCTTAATTGTTCAAAAGATGCTTCTATCAATTCCTAAGCATTACCTAAAATCATTAATCAAACAGAAAGGCTCAAAAAAATAGATACCGCATTATTATGTGTTATTATCCATGAGGTGATCATGCAGCCAACTGCTTGCTCAACATTTTTTAGATGGTTGATGTTGCTGTTCATCTATCTTTTTCTCTCTGATGGATCATCCCCACCAAATAGGGTGAAAGTGCAAAATTAATTCTTACATCTTAAACTTGGCAACGATCAAATTAGACAAAGGAAGAAATCATCATAGGCAATAAACAGTACCTCTCTTTGGTGCCTGGAAACTACACAAAGCAGAAGAGGTAGGAAGAAATGCACGAAAACAGATGCAACCATTGAGCATTGCTTTAACTATCATTGAACAGGTACAAAGATAGTGTCAACTTTGGGCATGATGGTTGGTTCAGTTGTGAGCATTGCCTCAATCATCAAAAAAGAAAGAAAGAAAGATATGTAATATGGAAAGGTAGACCATGATAATTGCATGAAACATCAAACATAATTTATGCTGCAATCATCACAGCACTAGCAATTTGTCTCAAAGCAAAACATAACAGGAATAGGAAACCATATTCATCACTGTACATGACCAAAATGGAAACAATAAATCAAAAATCATTGGTACATTGTCCCAATCTTTATCCTACACTAAGAAATCAAGCAAATATCACAGACATGGTCATGTGCTCATGTCTATTGCATAATATATGCCTGCTCTCAAAATCTAGTGGAACCAGGAGGTCGTAGCCTACAAAACCAAAAAAATCATAGTTAGATTGGTAAGAGAAAAAGGGGAGAATAGTAGACCTTAGGGGGGAATTGATCTTAGAAGAATAGATGCAGGATAAAATCAAATAGAGTAAGGATAGAGAGGGGGGAGTAAACCAGCGAGCGGATGGATCGAGGGAAAGCAGAGCCGCACCAACCATCTGTAGGAGCTCGTGCAGGGGATGGGGGGAGGGGGGGCGCCCACGTCAGTGCACTGCCTGCATAGGCGCCGTCTCCTCACGCCCGTCGCTGCCTCGGGAGGGTAGGAGAGAGAGAAATGGGAGAGAAACGGAGGGGGAGGTAGGTGAGGGAGATATTCCCCCTCCAACCAATCACACGTGGACACGCGATATGCTACAGTAAAGCGATTGTGGGGTAAAGGTGAACCACAGTCCGAGAAATCAATGCTGTAATTTTTTCTATTATGGAACGTCTGGTTGATGGCCAAACTAACCTGCTTTGATAAGAGTAGATGTGTATGTCTCATCTCATAGGGTTAACTGGGGTCTATTTGACATCGCAAGGGCGAGCTACCCGATGTGCGAGGCCACCTCCGCCTCCTCTTGCGGCTTTTGCTCGACGGGATGCGACTGCTCCTCACCGCCGGCCGCCCCTGAAGCTCCCACTGAGCGGGCAGAGGCCCAATGCTGAGGGGGGCCTAGGGTTCCGTCGGATGCCCGAGGGGGACGTTCTCTGGGGTAGGGGCATTGGTGTAGGGCGAGCATGGGAGCCGAGCGGACGCATGTGGCCACGGCGGCGTGGTGAGGGTGACAATGGGGGCGAGATGGATGCGGAGCTGCGCAGACGAATCACAGGAATGGGGTTTGTTTCTATAAGTGCATCTAGCCCTTTAGTGGGTTTTGGTAAGTTGAATGACAACACAATTAAAGGTCTAATAAGTTTGCTAAGTGTCGAACAAGAAATTAAGTCTATTTCATATACTTGTGGGTTGTGTATTAACAAGTATATATAAGGTTCAACTAGTAGGCAAACTTGATGATATGCCAAACTGTGTATTGTTGTATTAAAAGTTTATGAAAGCAATCTAGTTCAAGCAAAAGACAACAATGCAAATGGAATCAATGAAATGGCTTTTATGTTGTGGGATATCATAGCATCATGTGAAAGCAAACATACTTGGTAAATGACAATGTATAGTGGATATAAGTTGGTCTCTACATTGGTTTGCTTACATGGATGAATATATGAAAGATCAATTGGAATGTTAAGCCAAAATGAGAAGGGAATAAGGAATTGTGAATTGGCTTGACCATATTGATGTTAATCCATGTATGTCTCTATGTGAGACAAACTGAAGCTTGATTGATCTCAACATTCATATCTAGAAAATATTCAAGCAAGGATCAAAATATTGATGAAATGTTTTTCAATGGATGCTTAATATAATGTGACTTAAGTATGGCTTGATAGGGTGAAGATAGCAAGGAAAGGGCTTCGAGGTACTAAGCGAAGGTGAAGGGCAAGCGACGGCTTGGCGACCGAGGTACCATGGCTAAGGTGAAGAAGAGAGTACTTGCATTGAGTCGAGGTACTAATCAAGCTATGATGAGTCATATTGTGTTGAGGATCAAATCATTAGTGGAAGTGACTTGAAGCCATGAAGGTGAACTCATGTATGGAAATGGTTCAAGTCACATAATCAAGGTATAATGAGAATGTGGAAAACATATTCGATAATAGAAGTCCTTAATTGCCAAATGAAGTGGCAATCAGCTCAAAGGCATTTATATTCTTTTATGCTTTGAATTTGAGTTTAGGAAAAGTCGTACTATAAAGAGGGATTCTAGTACAATTGGTCAACTGTGCAACCAGATGCTCAAAACTACAGATCTATATCCTCTTACCCAGCCAAAGCAGCCAGCAAAAAATCTCCACATTCTACCTATTTTGGCTAGGGCGACAGTGCTGCCCTATGAGGGCGGCAGTGCCGCCCATAAATGATCATTTGGGCCGGCCAACAATGAGAGCCTTCTTCTCCAACAGTTCAGTTCGAAACTGAACAGACCAAAGGTCACCTCTCTCTCCTCCATTGTTGCTCCTTCATCCCACAAGCAAATCCTTGATTCCAACCATTAAAACTTGAGAGAAAAGGCAGCAAAACTCGATTGGAGAGAAGATCCACTGATTCCCAAAGTCTAAGAGCATTTGATTCATGTTTGGCCGGCGGTTCTAGGGTTTGTTACTCTTGGAGCTTGCTCCTAGCCAGCTAGGCGTCGCCCTTATGCTTGCCAACTTGTGTGGTAGCCTTGGGAGGTTTGTAACCTCATCCTGTAGCTAAGAAATTACCCCTCACTTCAAGAGTTCATTCTCTTGATTTGAGAACAAGGGCAAGGCAAGCCTTGGTGGCGAGCTAATCCTTTTGTGGATGCCTCAACAACGTGGACTTCGGCAAACCTTGGTGGTGAGCTAAACCACGGGATAAATTTTGTGTCTCACGTGCTTCACTTTATGTTCTTGTTGGTTCAACTCTTTGCTAGCTGTTGTTAGGATTTCGTAGCTCGATCCTCTCTTGTGTGAGATTTCTGTGGTATCCAGTCTTCGAACTGGATTTTGTCTTTCTGTTGCAGGATTGAGCAGTTGAGAGGGTCAGGTTACTATTTGTGAAATATCAACTCTGTCTACTTTATTTTTGAAGAGCGACAGTGCCGCCCTATAAGGCCGGCAGTGCTACCCTCTGTTCTAACAGAGTTTTTGAGTGGAATTTTTACAGGCCTATTCACCCCCCCCCTCTAGGCCTCCTAGACGACATCAAGGTCCTTTCAATTGGTATCAGAACCTGGCTCTCAATTTTGGGCTTAACCGCCTTGAGAGAACGATGTCGACAAGTGAGGAGGTATCTCTAGAATTTTTACTTTTAGATGGCTCAAATTATACATCTTGGTCTGCTAGTGTGCTTGATGTTTTTAGGACCATGGGTCCTCAAATAGAGCAGATTGTAGATGTGAGCATTTCACCTCCTCATGATGATTTGATCTACTTATCTAGAGAGGAAGTGAAATGCTTACAACTCAATGCTCAAGCTGCTAATGTCTTATTTAGTGCTTTGAGTGAAGATGTACTTGATGATATCATATTTGGAGATGATAAACCACTTGGTGATGCTCATATCATTTGGACCACGCTCAAGGAAATGTATGGCAACTCCAAATGTGAGGAGAGCAACCTCTCATTGGAAAAACCACTTGAGGAATGCTCAACTTCATCAACAAATGATGAGCCTCAAGTGATTCTCTCAAAAGGCCTATTTGATCTTGCCACATCCACTTCCTCGCCAACATATGACTTATTGGATGGTAATGAAATAGTTGGTGAGAATAATATTTTTACATGTGGTACTTCTACTTTCTTTAGTTCTTGTGAGACTAACATTTTGAAGGAAGAAGAAGCTTGTGATCGGTGGAAGCCAAATGATGAATCCACCTTACCAAGAAGCTCAACTCTCTATACCACTTCACATATCAGTCTCATGGTAAAGAAAGAGAAGAAAGTGGCAAGTGAGAGTGAGAGTGAGAGTGATAGTGACAGTGGTAGTGATGATGATGAGATCAATCAACACCTTGCACGTCTTAGCAAGAAAGACAAGTTGATAGTGATCAAGTTCATAGAGAAGATTCAAGAGCAAGAAGAAGATCTCTACAAGCAAGAAGAGCTTCTCGTTGAAAAGATCAAATGCTTGGAGAAGTTGACCAAAAAGCATGAAAAGCTTAAGTGCTCTCATGCTAGCTTGGTCCAAAGGTATGAAAACTTGTTAATTGAGCAAACTCATACTATTAACTCTCTATCTTGTGTTGCTCAATTAGAAGATCAGAATTATATGCTCAAAGACAAGTTGGAAAGGCTTACTAGCAAAAATGAGACTTTGCAAGAAAGTCATGATGGGCTTTTGTGCTCTCATGAGAAGCTTATGGAGTCTCATCTCATGCTAGAAGTGGCTCATGAGGTTGTGGTAACAACGGTAAAATCATACCAACCTCACACTCATAAATGCACATATACACAAGTTTCATCTATTTTATCATGTGCTAACAAGTGTTGCTCTCAAGCAAGCCAACCTTCCATTGAGCATGTAATTAAAGAAACTTATGATGATTTCATTGCAAAAGAAAACGAACAGCTCAAGGAAAAAGGTGAGATGCTAAAAAGGGACTTGATTCAATGGAAGGGCAAGTGCAATGCTAAACCTTCTCAAGATAACCATGAAGACATGGTGAAGAAGCTTGAGAAGGGATCAACCGATGCATGCATCAAACCTTATCAAAAGGGTTACAAGTCCAACGATGGCAAAGTGAAGGGGATACTTAAAGAAGTGCAATCTGTCCAGAATGCAGTAGTTCAGCCAGCTGCACAGACTGCGGTAGTGCCACACCCCAAGGGCGGCAGTGCCGCACCTAGACAGAACAGGAAAGTTCCCAAGGCCATCAAGGTGCAACGTCAATCAAAGAAGACTCTCATCACTTGCTTCAAGTACAAGAAAGACGGTCACCATGTCAGAGATTGCCCCTTGAAGAAAGAAGAGAAGGGCGTGAGCAAGATCCAAGAGAAGAAGAAGATGGATCATGTCAAGTTCTCCAACATGGGACACAATGCTTCTATGTGTTCCAGCAAGGTCGATGATCAAGCCACACTTCCAAAGAACAAGACAAGAAGAAGCAAGAGGAAGTGTTATGGTTGTTATGAGAAGGGACATGAAATTGGCTCATGTCCTAATAAGAAAAGTGAAGGCTTGTTATCATCAACAAAGAGGTTCATTAGCAAGGTAGCAAGCAAAGTGCAAGAAGAGAAGGATAGAAAGAACAAGAACCGCCTATGCTACACTTGCAAAGGAAAGAGACATTTAAGTAAGGATTGTCCCATGGGTAACACTTCTAAGCTCAACTTATCAATTGATTTAAATATGCTTAGGAGGCCCAAAAATAACACTTGTGCTAGAAAGGTGATTGGTTCACCATGTGCTAGCACACATGCCATTTAGGTGCCTAAGTCTCTTGTGACTAACCATAATGGACCCAACATAGTTTGGGTACCAAATTGTGTTTAGTAAGTGTTGTAGGTACTTAAAGGTGATATGAAGCTTCGGGGTGTTTGAGCAAGTTGATTGAAAATATTCACTCAAGCTATCAATCAATTCACATTGCATATTCTTATATGGTTGACCCAAAGATGAATAAATGGAAATACTTCAAACTTCATATTCACCTCGGTAACTAGTACCTAACCCTTGCTAGCTAGCCACTTGACATGTGTAGTCTCTAATAGTTCACAAATATATATGTGTTTGTGAATTATTAAGAGTGGCTAGAGTACTTCAAGTCTAAGTGAATCATTTGCCATATGATGCTTTTAATGGCTCTCTAGTAGAGCAAGATCTTATTCATGTTGTAGGTAATGAGGAACCACCTTGTGGAGCAATGAAGAAAATGGCCATTGGTGATATAAGACCACAAGAAGTACATGCTACAAAAGTGGAAGCTCCTCAAGTTACTATTGTACCAAATTCCGCTGACAACTCTGATGCAGAGGTGTAGCACACCCCTGCTGCAAATCAGCAGGGCGGCAGTGCCGCACCCAAGGGCGGCAGTGCCGTCCCTCCTACATAGTAGCAGCTGACTCCACTCTAGTTCGTGGACAAATCTACAACCTTCATATGTGCAAGATGAAGATGAAAAGACCACCTCATCCATTACAATCAAGAAGGGTGGTAACATCTAAATCTCAAGTGCAATTTATTTGAAACTAAACTCCTTTGTGTCTTGTGTAGCCACTTAGGATAATAGAAGCACTTGAGGATATTCATTGGTTGCTAGTCATAGAATAGAAATATGATCAAAATTGAATTGATCATCCACATCAAGCAACATAGATGACTTGACTTTCCTTTGTGGACTTCAAACCAAGAAAAACAAGATGAAGCAAGTTTATGTTCATGCACATTATGAGTTGGTTTGATGGATTTGGAATCTTGATACACATTGGAGGATACAAGTAGATTTCAAAATAGCCAAGAATAAAGAATCAAGCTCAAGTCAAGTAAATGGACTTATTACTCACAAGTCAAGAACTTCCTACTTGATGGAATCTTGTCATATGTTAGATTGTCAAATTCTCATTCTCATCTTATGGGCATCTACATGCTATAATGGTTGTGAGTATCTCTTGGCATAGTTCAAATTGATTACACTATTGTTGCCATGACCTAGACATAGAGTAAAAATCTCAAGTTCTTAAATGAATAAAGTGCTATGTGAGAAATTCAAATACTTAGAGCACTTATAAAAGGAGACTTTAATCTATGGCTAGAGTTGTGAGACTAATCTTTCTCTCTAAGTGATTTATGTAGTCTCACTAAATGAGAATGTGTTTCTCAAATAGAGTGTGCTATTATATGAAGGCTATCAATCCAAAACCATGTGATGTATTTTCTCTCTAGCTAATTTGGATTAGATTTGTCTATGTTAGCCACTCACCATAATATGGCTTAAATCTGCCCTTTGGACTTAAATGACCAACCATGCACATTTACATTTCCATTCCACTCAAAAGAATGTGCATGAGACATCAAGGGAGATTTAGTCCATGTTATGAGGTTTTTCCATTTTGGTAACCCACTTGTCATCCACATATAAATGGTTACTAAATGGAAAACTAGTGCTTGTGTTACTAATGTCTTCTTGTGATTGAGCTTATTTATAGAAAATCAATAAGAAGATGTTGTGCTAATTTAATTCACAAGCTTAAAGGTTATTCTTCACCTAAAGAAAGATGTTGCTGCTAAAGACCATTTAGATCAAAAGTTTCAATTTCGCTTGAATCAAGTTTGAGGTTGATTCGAATAAGCTATATAGGAAGGATTCACAAGATTACGAGTGTTGATGAGAGGACTGAATGGATATAACATCTTGTATGTATTCTCAACTGAAATCACCTCAAAGATTGGACAGGAAAAGAAGAATCATCGATCATCAAATCTGTCTAGAAAATTGCAAATCTGAGTTGACTGCCTTCAAGCATCGATTTGGAGATTCAAATGCTGATAAATTGACCTAAAACTTTGTGAGCATGCTATACACATCTAGTACTTGTTGCTGTACAATTGGTATGAAGATTGGTTTGGAAGAAAATCAGTTTTGAGTTGGTTTCTGTCAGCTTCAACAGTGCAGTTTCAGATCTGAGCAGTTATGATAGAAAATTATTTTCACTGACCAAATAGAGTTCAAATGATCTAAATTTTTTTAGAGAAGTTAGAGGACTCATAGATGAAGATCTCTACCAATTTTCATGCATATTGGGCTAGTGATCTGAGAGATATGGCTTTTTTTTGAGGATGACAGAATATGAAAACTGACTGAATGGAATTGGATTGCATTGTGGCAACAAGATTGAGTTAGCTCTCAAGTTGGTCATGAAGAATCAGCAAATATGAGAAATATAAATTTGGTCTAAAGGAATTTCAATAAAAGAAAAGAACTCACACAAGGGTCCAAATAAGTTGCAATCAGAGCACAAGCAGCAGCAAGTGATTGAAACTAGTTGGAACAAGAACTAATCAGCTGAGACTATTGATTTGCAAGCAGTTTCAAGGAGTTCAAATCAGTTGAAGTATAGTGCAAGTCACTCCCTTGACCTCATATTGTTAACGTGCTTAAGTGAACTTTGTGTACTCTTGTATGCACAAATTTAGGGGGAGCTTAGCCTATATCTTGTGGGATTATTGGTTTCTTTCAAGTGTTTGATGTGCCGTCACACACATGGAAAAAGGAGGATGGGTAGTTCCTTTGGATTCTCTAGGTGTTTCACAATTATTCTAGGAGGTCTCGGTCTTTATAAACCAAGTGCTTCTGGTTTAAATGTTGAATGTCCCAATCCTTTAAATGGACCTAGATTTAGATGAGATGGAGAAGATAATTGAAGAGTGGGCTTTCATTGCTATTTCTCCTCTCTAAGTTCTCATCAAGTACCTATGATCCATCCCATTGATCTCCCAAGATCTTATCAACAAAGAGTGGTAACTCCTAGTTCATAACTTGCAAATTTCATGAATTTTACCTTTGCTCTCTGTGTGAGTTGCTCTAGGTAAAGAAAGAACTAGGAAACTAATATGGATCTTGGATGATCACAAGAGCTCAGTTTTACCACATTTCATCAAGTGAGAACTATAGCCATCCAAATCATTGAAGTCTCACCTATGATGGTCATATCGATGAAAATTTATGTGGTGATCTATCTACCTTGGTGGTGGTATGTTTCCTTGGCATAATTTCAATTATTGCAAATTTATCATGCCTTGACCAAGATATAGGATGAACTTCCTTCGACTCTTAAACCGATTCTAGTGCATTTCACAAGTAATTCAAGCACTTGATGCACATATTAAGGGGGAGCCCATCCTATGCCTTGTGTCTTTTAAGACTAACCTTTTCTTCTAGTGAATTTGTGTAGTCTCTTGCTGAGAATGAGTCTCTCATGAGTATGCTACATTAACTCAATCCAAATTGGTTATCTCTCATATTCATTTGGATTGTATTTTTATCTCTTAAGTAGCTACTCTCCATAATATAGCTTAAATTCCCTTGTTTGGACTTAATTGACCAAAAGTGCCTATGTTCTTGCCTTCCACATGTATATGTATGCACTATCAAAAAAAAGGAATTTAGTCTATGTTATAAGGTTTTGCAATTAGTGATCTACATGCCTTCCACATCTAAAATGATCACTAGTTATGAAATTCTCTTGTGCAATTTAATGCTATCTCTTGTCTTTATGAGCATTTCCTAGGCAACATCAAATATCCAGATCTGATGAGAGTAGTTGTTAGATTGTGAGTTTGAGAGTCGCTCAAAACTTTATTTTATGAAATATGCTACTTTGTGACTAAATTTGCTTTGGATATGGACATGTATTCATGGTTACTATTTTAGCTTGTCATATTCTGAGTTTAGATTGTTTTATATTTATATGATCTATTGTAGGAATCTGATTGCTACCTGACTGATATAGTCAGGACGGTAGTGCCGCCCTCTGTGGCCGGTAGTGTCGCCCTGTGCTGTATCAGCCAGAGTCTTGTGTGCTAGAATTGATATGACCTGTCATATGCATCACTCTTATTCCTGTGACACTTTGTTTAGCACCCCATAGCAGGCATGGATGTAGAAGGAGGTTTCCATCACACCTAAAATATGAATTGTGGCCTTTCATGCAAATTGAGAATTCAAATCTCTATTCACATATTTAGGCGGAGGCTCCTACACCCATGGTTCAAAAATCTTAGTTTAGATTTCATATCTTTTGTAAACTCTAATGAGATTTATCGAGATGACAAGCAGGGAATCGAAAAATAAGGATGATGTACAGGTTGCAGGTGTCCTAATTACAAAAGGTGACATTATGAGATACGGGCATTCATTCCAATTGGCATCAACTAGTGAAGATCCTTTCAATAGAACAACACTCGCACTTGTTGATCTTTGGGATTTCTCTTGGTTGGGCTGGATAGCTCTCGAAACAAGATTTCCAGAAAGTCCAAGATCATTAAAAACAGAGTTCGGAGTAAAGAGATATGACGTTTTCCATGAGGTGACCTATGCTGATTCTGAGAGCTGCGGCAGTGCCACACATAAGGGCGGCAGTGCCGCACCTGTACAGGTCTTGATGGCTAGTTTTTGAACTCTAATGGCTAGTTTTGGTTTTGGGTGTATATATACTCATCCCATGGCCCCTAGGCTAGCTGCTGACGACCAAAACATTACAAAGACTTGTGAAGACTCTCTCAATTGGTGTCAAAAATTATGAAGATCGTATTTCAATTGGTATTGATTGATAATCTTTAACTTGGTATATCAAGAAATATGTCTTCAGATGATATCTCAATATGACAACAAGAGCTAGCAATGGACTTTCAATTGATATCAAGCACAAGTTCATGATATCTCCTTGAAAATGATGATGATGAGAGATGGGCACAAATGAAATTATCTTGCATAAAGAAGTACTAGTCCCATCAAAGCACTAAATCCAAGTATTGAAATCATCTTCATGGTGGAGATAATGAGGCTTAGAACAAAGGTATATCGCTCCATGAACTCATGTGTTACCTTTGTGCATCTAGGCCTTTACATGCTAGTGTGTGCATGTGTATGCAATTTTTGAGTCACACCATAAGTTTGTTCTTGTGGTGGCGATTAGAGAATTCTTTAGATATTTGGTTGATACCTCTTATGGTGATGGCATGAGTTTGTCTCATGTTATACTATCGTCTAAGTGAGGTATGAGCCAAATATGCTAACCTCTCAAGAATCTTGACCTAAAAGTTGCATACTTTGTTTGGTAGAAAATAGGTGAGAAATCCCATATGCTAAACTTTTACCTACTCTTGCCCTTACTTGTCGACCATCATTTCTTCCTTTTGGTGGAGAGATCCTTTTTGGAGATTAATGCCAAAGGGGAGAAATATTGGGGGAGAATGTAAGGGGAGAGAGATTGATATGAGGATGGAAAGGGGTAAAGGAGAGGCATACATATAAGGTTTAAAAAATATTGTGGTGTGTGCAATGATAGTTTAAATTGATGCACTTGATAAGGACTATTTATGCTAGTGTGTGGCATTCATGCCTTGACTGATGCTTGTATTCTCCTGTGCTGGTCAGGTAGGTGCGGCAGTGCCGCTCTCTAGTGCGGTAGTGCCGCCCTCTACTGGTTAGCAATCTTTGAGTGCATGAACTATCATGAGCATCACGGTTATCATATTACACCTTGCACCCCATGGATGCTAAGATATAGAGGAGTTCCCACACTTCATCTTAAATATGTGCATTTTGCATTTGAGGCCAAAATTTGAATTCCTTCAATGCACACATTTAGGGGGAGCTCACTATATAATAGGATTCAAAATCTTAATGTTTATCAATCTCTTGTAAGCTTTAGTTGTGTTGTCATCAATCACTAAAAAGGGAGAGATTGTAAGTGCATCTAGCCCTTTAGTGGGTTTTGGTAAGTTGAATGACAACACAATTAAAGGTCTAATAAGTTTGCTAAGTGTCGAATAGGAAATTAAGTCTATTGCATATACTTGTGGGTTGTGTATTAACAAGTATATACAAGGTTCAACTAGTAGGCAAAGTTGATGATATGCCAAATTGTGTATTGTTGTATTGGAAGTTTATGAAAACAATCTAGTTCAAGCAAAATACAACAATGCAAATGGAATCAATGAAATGGCTTTTATGTTGTGGGATATTATAGCATCATGTGAAAGCAAACATACTTGGTAAATGACAATGTATAGTGGATATAACTCGGTCTCTACATTGGGCCTTGTTTAGATTGAAAGTTTTTTCAACCTGATGAATAGTATCACTTTCGTTTTATTTGGTAAATATTGTCCAATCGTGGACCAACTAGGCTCAAAAGATTCATCTCGTGATTTTCAACTAAACTGTGTAATTAGTTATTTTTTTTACCTATATTTAATACTCCATGCAAGCGTCCAAAAATTGATGTGATGGAGAGAGAGTGAAAAAACTTGGAATTTTGATGTAAACTAAACAAGGCCTTGGTTTGCTTACATGGATGAATATATGAAAGATCAATTGGAATGTCAAGCCAAAATGAGAAGGGAATAAGGAATTGTGAATTGGCTTGACCATATTGATGTTGATCCATGTATGTCTCTATGTGAGACAAACTGAAGCTTGATTGATCTCAACATTCATATCTAGAAAATATTCAAGCAAGGATCAAAATATTGATGAAATGTTTTTCAATGGATGCTTAATATAATGTGACTTAAGTATGGCTTGATAGGGTGAAGATAGCAAGGAAAGGGCTTCGAGGTACTAAGCGAAGGTGAAGGGTAAGCGACGGCTTAGTGACCGAGGTACCATGGCTAAGATGAAGAAGAGAGTACTTGCATTGAGTCGAGGTACTAATCAAGCTATGAGGAGTCATATTGTGTTGAGGATCAAATCATTAGTGGAAGTGACTTGAAGCCATGAAGGTGAACTCATATGTATGGAAATAGTTCAAGTCACATAATCAAGGTATAATGAGAATGAGGAAAACATATTCGATAATAGAAGTCCTTAATTGCCAAATAAAGTGGCAACCAGCTCAAAGGCATTTACATTCTTTTATGCTTTGAATTTGAGTTTAGGAAAAGCCATACTATAAAGAGGGATTCTAGTACAGTTGGTCAACTGTGCAACCAGATGCTCAAAACTATAGATCTATATCCTCTTACCCAGCTAAAGCAGCCAGCCAAAAATCTCTAGATTCTTCCTGTTTTGGCTAGGGTGGCAGTGCTGCCCTATGAGGGGCGGCAGTGCCGCCCATAAACGACCGTTGGGACCCAAGAGGTATAAATACCATTTGGGCTGGCCAACAATGAGAGCCTTCTTCTCCAACGGTTCAGTTTGAAATTGAACAGACCAAAGCTCACCTCTCTCTCCTCCATTGTTGCTCCTTCATCCCTCAAGCAAATCCTTGATTCCAACCATCAAAACTTGAGAGAAAAGGCAGCAAAACTCGATTGGAGAGAAGATCCACTGATTCCCAAAGTCAAAGAGCATTTGGTTCATGTTTGGCCGGTGGTTCTAGGGTTTGTTACTCTTGGAGCTTGCTCCTAGCCGGCTAGGCATCGCCCTTGTGCTTGCCAACTTGTGTGGCAGCCTTGGGAGGTTTGTAACCTCATCCTATAGCTAAGAAATTACCCCTCACTTCAAGAGTTCATTCTCTTGATTTGAGAACGAGGGCAAAGCAAGCCTTGGTGGCGAGCCAATCCTTTTGTGGATGCCTCAACAACATGGACTTAGGCAAGCCTTGGTGGTGAGCTGAACCACGGGATAAATTTTGTGTCTCACATGCTTCACTTTGTGTTCTTGCTAGTTCAACTCTTTGCTAGCTGTTGTTAGGGTTTCATAGCTCGATCCTCTCTTGTGTGAGATTTCTGTGGTATCCAGTCTTCGAACTAGATTTTGTCTTTCTGTTGCAGGATTGAGCAGTTGAGAGGGTCAGGTTACTATCTATGAAATATCAACTCTGTCTGCTTTATTTTTGAAGAGCGGCAGTGCCGCCCTATAAGGCCAGTAGTGCTGCCCTCTGTTCTAACAGAGTTTTTGAGTGGAATTTTTACAGGCCTATTCACCCCCCTCTAGGCCTCCTAGACGACATCAAGGTCCTTTCAGTTTTCTCCTTTTAAAATCACTGGGGCAACGTTTATTTCCCCTTCCTTTTGAATTTTGTTGCAAGGGACGGACGCAGGAGCGAGGGGTGCGGGATCACAGGCAGAACCATGGACCCTGTCGATGTTTTACCACCGATAGCCTGCCACGGGGGTACCCGAGGCAGTATGTTCGGGCTTCGGCGTATGCTGAACTCGATGGTTAATGCAAGAGACAGTCGATTTATCCTGGTCAGGCCCTCGATCGTAGATCGAGTAATAACCCTACGTCCAGTTGGCGTTTAGCCTTTGCGTTGGATTGATTATAAAGTGTTGTGTTGTACAATTTCTCTCCTCTGTCCAGGAGCCCTGCCCTCCTTTATATAGTCAGGAGGCCAGAGTCCTAGTCGGTTTACAATAAGAGTTCCTAGTAGGATTACTGAATAGTATTACTACTAGGATTATAAGGGAAGAATCCTAGTTAGACTAGATCTTCTCTCTCCCTTGCGGGGTATCCTGTGGGTCCCGTATCGACAAGCCCCCGAGCACTTTATGGTTGAGCTCTGAAAGTCTCATTTTGCTCCTTCAGGTCTTGATGAGTAGGAGCAAACGTCATCCGAGTGCTTTCTGGAGTGAAACCTTGTAGCGCTTCTTGGGATCTTTGAGTGGTGAGTGTTTTTTGAAGAAAAAATACATCCATCTGGTTGTAGCCCCCGAGCCTCTTGCTATTTGGAACAAGGAGCTAGAGGATCTTGTCTTGAAGTTGCTCTGATTGTTCATTGAAAAAAGAACTCGAATATGGCTCGTTCTAGGTTCTTTTTGTCGTAATGTCTTGAAGTGGTCTGCGTTGAGGAAGTCTTTTGGTGACGTGCGCTTTTTCGAAGAAAAAGCGCACTCACTGAGTGTAGCCCCCGAGCCTCTTGCTATTTGGAACAAAAAGTTTGAGGGTCTTGGATCTTTATGTTGTTTGAAAATTTGTGTTCTGAAGTAGTCCCTGAGACTTGGATTATGTCATTATCCGAGTAGTTTTGCGGTCTCTTTCCGAAGCAGCCCTTTAGCCTTTGATTAAACCATCATCCGAGTAGTTTCACGGCATGCAGCCTCCGAGCGTATATCCGTGTTGTTTTGTTTGGGAAGAACTCGGATGCGAGGTCTTGGCGTTTTCTTTGATAGTCTGCTGTTGTCAGATGTAGTTGTATGGTGGTGGTTGAGTGTAAATGCCTTTTGTTCACGGGTTGTACTGTGCTGGTATATTCTTCCGAATATGCTTGTCTTCGAGTACTGTTCCCTCTTGCCTGAGTCTTCCATTATTGAGTCATGTCTTTTCACTATGTCCTTATTTAGGCTTATTTCGTGGGTACTCCTAGTCCATGTGCGCCACTCCTTTGATCTATAAATACTCTCCCGGAGTGCTTGTTTTCATCCATTGAACATTCTGTTGAAACCTTCGTGGTCATGAACATGATAGTTTGGTGAAGAAGGCAG